>NC_136071.1:1017230513-1017868513 GCF_964261635.1 Lissotriton helveticus
GCCCCGCCCCCTGCCGTCTCCCATTTGCCGCCCCACTCCCGCCTCCCAGCTGCCCCTCCCTCCCACAGCCCCTCTTATGGAAGCCGCGAAGCGGATGCGCGCAGCGGGCGTGCTGCTGGCGCACCGAAGGCGCGCCAAAGGCAAGCCCGTCTGCGCCCGTCCGTGCCTGGACCGCGCCCAGCGCCAGAACCCCTGGCCCCCGCCAAAGCCAGGGAACTCGACTGAGATACGACTCCTCCGCCCTCAACGCACTCAACACCGGACGTCAACCCGCCTGCTACAGAGCAACCCTGAAGCGAACCCAAGGACCATTCACCTGTCAAGCCTGCAAATTCACCTGCCTCCGAACCTGCAGACCTCCCACCAGACCTAACATCAACAACAACCACCTCAAGTGCATCCTCCTCAACACCCGCTCTGTCCACAAAAACTCTGGGACCTCCTCGACACAACAGCTCCACGAAAACCTGGATGAACACCTCCTCGGCCCCAGACATCGCCATAGCCATCCCGGATGGCTACAAGATCACCCAGAAGGACCGCGTCAAGCAAACCGGAGGAGGAATCGCCATCATCTACAGGAACACCATCAACATCACGACCAACGACGAAGACACGCTCTCTGCCGCCGAACACCTACACTTCCAGATTCACACCGACCCCAAGACCACCCTTAGAGGAACACTCACCTACAGACCCCCTGGCACGCGCACACACTTAAGCGAAACCATTGCCGACTTCATCAGCCCGCACGCCCTAGCTTCACCAGAATACATGCTCCTATGGGACCTGAGCTTCCACCTGGAGAAAAACAACGACAACAACACAACCACCATGCTTGACAACCTCGACAACCTCGGACTCAAGCAGCTGGTGAACACCCCCACCCACCTAGCTGGCCACACGCTCGACCCCATCTTCACCGCCAGCAACCACGTCTCCTTCACCCACTCCACCGGGCTACACTGGACTGACTACAGATGCATCCACTTCATCTTCAAAAAGACTACATCCCACCTCCGCACGCAACAAATTCCCCGCAGATGCTGGAGTAAAATCACCACAGAGCAGCTCCTCTCATCACTGAGCCAGAACCCGCCAGTCGACACAGCAGACACCAACAACGCAGCCCGCAACCTCACACAGTGGATCACCAATTGCGCCGACGACCTCGCTCCACTGAAGAAACCCCCAGGCGAGTCCCGCAACAGGAATCCTCATGGTTCACCGACCCCCTCAAAAACTCAAAGAAATCCTGCCAAACCCTCGAAAAAACCTGGCGCCACGATCAGACCACCGAAAACATGAATGCCCTCGCAGACACCACCAGCTGATCCGCACCACCAAAAGGGCATCGTTCAAAGAGCGGCTAGACAGCAACACCCACAACAGCAAGGAACTCCTCAGCATTGTCGAAGAGCTCCCAAAACCCAGCGCAAGCAACAACGAAATCACACCATCACAAGACCTCTGCAACTCCCTCACCACGTTCTTCCACTGCAAAATCACAGACATACACGACAGCTTCGGACCCCAGACTCCGCCTCCAGCCACCGAACCACCGACCACCACCACCATCCTCAGCGCCTGGACCCCCATCAGCACTGAAGACACCACCCACGTCATGAACACCATCCACTCGGGCTCCCCCTCTGACCCTTGCCCCCACCACATCTTCAACAAAGCCGACATCATCATCGCACCCCACCTCCGGAACATCATAAACAACTCCTTCACGTCAGCCACCTTCCCTGAGAGCTAGAAGCATGCAGAAATCAGCGCCCTTCTGAAGAAACCCACAGCGGACCCCAAAGGCCTCAAGAACTTCCGCCCCATCTCTCTTCTTCCCTTCCCGGCTAAAGTCATCGAGAAGATGGTCAATAAACAGCTGACTGCTTTCCTCGAGGCAAACAACTCGCTCTACCCGTCCCAGTCTGGATTTCGAGCCAACCACAGCACCGAGACCGCCCTCATCGCAGTCACTGACGACATCAGGACCCTGATGGACAACGGAGAAACAACCGCTCTCATCCTCCTGGACCTATCGGCCACCTTCGACACCGTATGCCACCGCAACCTGATAACCCGCCTCTTCAACACAGGGATCCAAGGAAAGGCCCTGGACTGGATCACCTCGTTCCTCACCGACAGAACCCAGAGAGTTCGCCTACCTCCTTTCTGCTCAGCGGCCACCGAGATCATCTGCGGCGTACCCCAATGCTCCTTGCTCATCCCGACCCTCTTCAATATCTACATGAGCCCCCTCGCCGCCATCGCACGCAAACACAACATCAACATCATCTCCTACACCAACAACACCCAACTGATACTCTCCCTCACCGAAGACCCAGCCACCGCCAAAACCAACCTCCAGGAAGGAATGAAAGACGTCGCAGAATGGATGAAACTCAGTCGCCTGAAATTGAACTCAGACAAGACAGAGGTCCTCATCCTCGGACAATCCCCTTCCATCTGGGACGACTCCTGGGGGCCCACAGCTCTGGGCTCAGCACCAAAACCCACGGACCACGCACGCAACCTGGGATTCATCCTGGACTCCTCCCTCACAATGACCAAGCAAGTCAACGGCATCTCGTCATCTTGCTACAACACCCTGCGCATGCTCCATAAGATCTTTCGGTGGATCCCCACCGAATCCAGAAAAACCGTCACCCAGGCCCTCGTCACCAGCCGACTGGACTATGGAAACGCTCTATACGCAGGAACCACAGCCAAACTTCAGAAACTTCTCCAGCAAATACAGAACACCTCCGCACGACTCATCCTCGACATCCCCCGCAACCGCCACATATCCGTTCACCTGAGAAACCTGCACTGGCTCCCCATCAACAAGAGGATCACGTTCAGGCTCCTCACCTACGCAACCAAAGCACTCCACGACAATGGCCCCGAATACCTCAACAGCCGCCTCTCGTTCTACACCCCCACCCGCCAGCTACGCTCTGCCAACCTCACCCTCGAACCGTCCCACGGATCCGCAGAACCACCACCGGAGGAAGATCATTCTCCTTCCTGGCAGCCAAAGCATGGAACTCCCTCCCCGCACACCTACGACTGACCGAGGACCATCTTACCTTCAGGAAACACCTCAAGACCTTGCTTTTCGAGCAGTAGCTACACCCCCCCCTCCCTCCAGCGCCTTGAGACCCTCAAGGGTGAGTAGCGCGCTCTATAAATGTACTGATTGATTGATTGAAGTCTCTCTACAGTTGGAAGACCACACCACATACAAAAACACCTTGACAGGATACCACTAACTCATCAGATCCACCAAAAGGACCTTCATCTGAAACAAAATCCATGCCAACGCCAGCAACGCCAAGAAACTCTTCAACATCATTCAGGAATTCACCAAGCCCCCCAGCGAAGCCACGGACATCACACTGTCACATGGTCCATAGGGGCATTGTTGTTTTTCACTAAGTTAGCATGTGCATGTCGCAGCGTGCCTGCTTCTTTTGGGTACATTACTACACATCTTTATTTTTGCAATATTTCCATTACTGCTTTCACGAGAACTCATTGCTGTGTTCACTCTCTGCATGGTCCTGGGTTTTTGACTGAACATTATGTGCAAGGTTGAACAACAATGCCCCTTGTTATTTTGCTCTTACCAGACCGTAACCCTTAGACAAAACATACTGATGCAGCTGTTGTTTGGACAAATGTACTCGGGTTTTATTGGAATACAAGGATAGGTAGCACACACTTGGTGAGGGACCTTTCAAAACAGAAGAGCGAGACAGCACCTATGATGTAGATCTACCATCTGTAGGCTAAGGCATGGGGACTGTTGACAAAGCCCAGAGGTCTTCTGTTATATAACAATACTTCTTCTTAGCAAGGGGAGGGAGATTAGGCAATATAGTCTTTTATCCATTTTCCTTTTATGATGAATTCGCCCTTCATGAGATATGGACTAGCTGCTATGCTGACTATATTTGTACTATGCATTTTTCTGTTTGTTGCGGCACGTATACTGCATGTTAGGGCACGTAGGTTAAAATAAATATTTTAAATTGTTTAATATCTCTGTCAGATCTTATTGTGGACAAGTGCAAGAGTGTGAGGTAAAGGATTTGTCTTGTTACCGCAATTCCTGAGAGATCTGGGAGTGTTGTGTTTTGGGGTGTTTAATCATTTGTTTCTCTGTGAGTGGGTAGGAGAGCAAGTGAGACACTATAGCTAGTCAGTTCTGGGTGTGTGGGTTATAAGGTGGTAGGAAGACCCAGTCCCTATACACCAAGTTCCCATATTCCTGCGCATAGTTCTGTGTTTGTGCAAAATCCTTGCAACAACACCCTCCCAGGACCTCTTTGACAAACCCGGCTCCTATTTCCACCTGAAAATTAGATCCCTCTGTGACAACTTCAATGAACAGACTCTGGACATCCACTCTACTCCTCCCCCCAGCAAAGTCAACCTGCACACCATCTTCTCCTGGATCCCGGCCACCACCCAAGACACTGCGTCGACCATGAAAGGCATTCACTCAGGAGCCCCCCAAGGAACCCTGCCCTCCACACATCTTCCACAGAGTTGCCGCCACCGTTACACCTGAGCTACGATGCATCATCAATGACACCTTTGAAGCCGTCAAATTCCCATATGACGGGAATTGCGCAGAAGTTAAGCCCCTCCTCAAGAAGCCCTCAGCAGACCCAACGGACCTCAAGAACTACCGACCCATCTCTCTCCTCCCTTTCGCGGCCAAAGTCACTGAGAAGTTTGTCAACAGCCAGCTAAATAAATTAATTGAAGAGAACTCCTTCCTTGACCCCTCCCAATCTGAATTCCGCAGCAACCACACTACCAAGACCACCCTACTTGCAGCCACAGACCACATCCACACCCTCCTTGACCTAGACCACACCACGTCCCTGATCCCATTCAACCTCTCTGCAGCCTTCGAAACTGTCTCCCACTGCAGTCTCACCGCCAGACTCCACCACACCAGCATACAGTGAACCGCCCTCAACTGGCTCTGCTCTTTCCTTACTGGCAGAACCAGAAGAATCAAACTTCCACACTTCCTCTACGAACCCACAGAGAACAGCTGCAGAGTACCCCAAGGATCATTACTCAGCCCCAAACTCTTTAATATCTACCTGGCCCCCCTCGCCACCATCGTCAGACAGCATGGACTTAGCATAGTAACCCATGCAGACAACACCCAGTTCATTCTCTTCCTCACTAAAGACCACCTCACCACCAGGCTTAGCTTCCAGGATGGAATGAAGGATGTTGCATCCTAGATGAGCAGCAGCTGCCTGTAGCTTAACTCAGAGAAGACAGAAGTCCTCATCCTCAGACCCTCCCCCTCTGCATGGGACAACACCTGGTGGCCCACCTCCCGCTGCACCCTTCCCACCCCCATGGACCACGCCTAGATCCTTAGCATCATTCTGGACTCGTCCCTCACCATGACCCAACAGATCAATGCAATTGCCTCCACCTGCTTACACACCCTCACATACTATGCAAGACCTTCAAATGGACCCCTGAATCGAGAAAGACCATCTCCCACACACTCATAACAAGCAGACTGGACTACGGAAACACCCTCAATGCCGGGATCAACAAATCTCTGCTCCGCAAGCTCCAGAACATACAGAACACTGCAGCCAGACTCGTCCTCAGTATCCCTCGACACAAACACATCACCCTACACCTGCGAGACCTCCACTGGATTCCTGTGGAGAAGAGAGTAACCTTCAAGATACTCACCCATGCCTACAAATGCCTTTACAACTCCAGGCCCCGATATTTCAATGAAAGAATCTCCTTCCACGTACCCAAGAGAACCCTCTGATCCGCCGACCTTGCCCATGCCGAAACCCTGCGCATCCGCAGAGCCAGAACGGGTGGAAGAATCTGCTCCTACATTATGGCAAAGACCTGAAACGAGCTCCCGATCAACATCAGATTTGCCCCACTCTTCACATCTTCAGGAAGACCCTCAAGACCCGGCTCTTCGACTAACCCGTGCTGCACCCCCCTCCTAGCACCTTGATACCCCTTTTGGTGAGTAGTGCGTTTCACAATTCCCTGATTGATTAAACAGGGATGTATGACGTTACAACGCATACTTTTACAACGCCTACCTTTACATCGCAAGTTTTACAACGCATACCATTACAACGCATAATGCTTTTAGGCGCTGGATAGTGAATAGTTTAATTTACTATTCCAACTCCAGTCCCCGTGGACACTAGGGAAGGTTATTGGATAGTAGATTAACCTATTCCCTATCCTAGAGCGCCCCCAAGCGCTATGCGTTGTAATAGTTTGCGTTGTAAAAGTTGCATCGTAATGGTAGTGCGTTGTAAAAGTTTCGTTGTAAAGGATGTTTCCCATTAAACAGTAATCTGCTGAAAGGCTGTACAAGATTGATAAGGTTAATCTAGAAAGGTTTTGGCAGTGGTTGAAAATAGCATGATCACGGTAATGCAGCAGGACATAATAATAATAATAATAGGCACATTTATAAAGCGCATGGTTACACTCGGCCAGTGTGTCCCCGCGCTGCAGTGTCACTGCAAGAAATCCATCCAACTGCCTCTTTCCTAGTTATCCCGGGGGAAAGATAAGTCTTCAAATCTTTCCTGAAAAAGCTCTCTCGATCCTCCATCCGGAGGTGCACGGGGAGTTTGTTCCAGTGCTGGACAGCTAACAGGTGGAACGAACGTCCACCCATCCTGGCTCTCTTGGTCACAGGAACGCACACCAAACCCCTCCCACATGTTCCTAATTCACAAGTAGGGGCATAAGGGGTGAGTAACTCCGACAAATAGGAGGGGGCAGTCCCCTGAAGAATACGGTGGCAAACACACATTGTCTGAAACTGGACTCTCTCCCTTATCGGCAGCCAGTGCAGAGCAGAAGCTGAAGCCCTCTTCGGGCACATAAGAACCAGACGTGCTGCTGCGTTCTGCACCTCCTGAAGACGCAGCATACACTTTGATGTGGCCCCCAGATAAAGAATGTTACCATAATCCAGGCGTGATGTTACTAGGGCATGGACCATTGTCTTCCTGGCAGCCATCGGTAGCATATCCAGGGTTTTGCGGAGAACCTTCAGGACTCCAAAACAGGCACCTGCCACCCGCCTGGTTTGGTACTCAAAATGGAGCCTTGTGTCCAACCACACCCCCAGATTCTTGGCCTGCGCACAGGGAACAGGCGTAGTCCCCAAGCTCTGTGGCCACCAGGCAGATGGCCAAACCTACGGAGCTCGCCCCACCACAAGCACCTCAGTCTTATTGTCATTCAACTTCAGGCAGTTGTTAGCCATCCATGATGCCAGTTCTTGCAGGCCTGCTACGAAGTTGAAGCTTGCGGTATCTGGTGCCTGTGTGAGGGAGACCACCAGCTGCTTGTCATCTGCGTAGGACACAACTCTGATCCCAAATCCATCAGTGATCTCCGCTAAAGGAGCCACGTATAGATTGAATAGGGTCGGGCTCAGGGTTGATCCCTGCAGTACCCCCTGTCTTAACTCAATGACTTTTGAGTAATGGGATCCCTGTCTCACCTGGAAAGTACGCCCGACAGGAAAGATTTCAACCAGCTAAGGGCACTGTCCGACACATCTCCTTTCTTCCAACACTGCACCAGGGTAAGATGGGCAACAGTTTTGAAGGCGGCACTTAGGTCCAACAGGATCAAGGCCGCCGTCTGGCCTGCGTCCACATATTGCCTGATGGTCTCAGTGGCAAAGAGCAGTGCGGATTCCATAGAGTAGTGGGCACGGAATCCGGACTGAGTGGGGTGCAGGAGATTAAATCTCCAAATATGCGCAGTCTGCTGCATATTTACCACTTTCTCTACAACCTTGGCAAAATATGGCAAGAGAGAGATGGGGCAAAGATTCTCCAGTTAGTCTGGGCCTACATGAGGTTTCATGGGAAGCGGTAATACCACAGCTTTCTTCCAGCATCCAGGTACAGTGCAGGTCCTAAGAGAAGTCTCCACCAAGTATCTAATATATGGCTCCAGGGTATCCAGGCTCCCTCTCAGTACCTTAGGGGGCACCAGATCTCTGGGAGAGCCTGATTTTATATTAGCACAGATTTGAATTAGCTCTTCTGGGTAGGACATGGAGAAACTCTTCAACCTTTTGCCCTCACAGACATACTCTGTCTTCCCCGCCACCTCCTCTCCTACCCGGGCGGAGTAATGGAAGGTGGAGTATATTTTCCCCACTTTGGCCGAGAAAATATCTGCCACACGGTTACATAGCTCTTCTGATCCCACAGTCGGAGTCGCTGACACAGACAAGGAAGATATCGCCTTATAGATCCTGAACAGTTCCCGTGTAGAGTTGCCCGCCGATCCAATTCTCTCCAGATAGTATTCTGCTTTTGCTTTCCTAATGAGCCCATGGTAGCTCTTCAATGCCTCTTTATACTCCCTCCTCCCCTGGTCCAAAAAACATTTCGTTCCCTGCCTTTCCATGTGTTTACAATCTGTTTTCGCCGCCCTTAAGGCGTCAGAGTACCAGGGAGCCGATTTATGAGCTCTGCCCAGTAATTTATATGACCAGGGAGCGGTGCTATCCAGGGCATCCGTAATCCGCCTATCTAAGTTTGTACATGCCCCTTCAGCATCTGTGCCGCCAGATGGGCACCCCAACAAGAGGGCACTGCTAAACTTTTCCTGTGAAAAGCCCGCCCATTTCCGACACACTAAACCCCTTTCTGCTTTTTCCCGTATCTTTGGCCCCGACAATCTCATAGCAAAAGGAACCAAAAAATGATCCTTTCATACAACAGGGAGAGGGGGGTAAACAACTATATCACTCCAATTTGCAAAGAGGAGGTCCAGCATATGGCCCTTCAGGACGGTAGGGGAGGCAGACATTAGGCTAAGTTGTAGCGTAAAATGCAAGTAGAGGAGGTGGAAATCCACATCCTACGTGGAGCACAGCTATGGACAAAGATGTCTCAAAAATTTACACAAGACACTTATCTGCGAAATTTAATCTATTAGATGAAATTAAATCAAATTGTGTATTGCATAAGTACAAGTAACAAGATGTGTGCAATTAGTAACAAAAGCAAAAATCAAACAACTTTTTTACAGTGATGCAGAATTTCAACACTTCAAAAGCAGTGTAAATTTGACAATTATATATGTATGCAAGACATTAACGGCGACGGTCCCTATATACAGTGCATTATCAAAGACAATCCCAATGCATTTTGGGTTCAGTTGGAACTCTTCAGGGGATAAACATCATCAAAATATAACTTGGTGGAGTCAGGCGAGTCTTCCTCAGGAAACTACAACACAACAAATGTAGGTATATAACACAAGTTGCCTTAATTATGCGTATATCTGCATAAAAGCTATTCAGTGAAAAAACTAGGATTTGCACTCAAGGGGTAAAGAAAAAGAGGAAAGCAAGTGACAAGAAAGAACCTGCTGCCAAATGTGCAACAGTGTGTTCACATTATAGCAAAAAGTGCGAGTGTGTTGAACTGAAGAACAGCTGTCCAATGTGCCACCTTACAGAAACCTTGCCGTGAATGAAATAAGGCTCAATACCATGTGAAACTAATAAAAAAGTGACTTCCGTAGTCATCAATAAACTAAACGCAGATAGTATCTTACCCCACTCGGTAAAACCGTCTGCTTTGTCACACTGAAAAAATAATACAAGCAAGAGTGATTCCAGCGGTCACCACGCAACAACAGAGTTTGCCGAAGAGGTAGCGACTTATGGTGAATCTTATCCGACTGCTTAGCAAGTTGTTAAAAAAGTCACACTTCCATGCACATAAACACGTTCTCTCAAATGTATTCAAACCACGGTGCAACGCTGAAAGAACACTATAAGTCAAGTTTAATCATAAGAAGCCCAAGGAGTGCACTGTAGTGCGTTATGTGTGAGAACGACTGACTCAGATCTTACCCGACAGAGCAGGAGATCAATAATCGAGTACGTGTTCTCTTGACGTTAAAGAGTTTTTCTCCGCTGGAAATGTAAACGGAACAACGATGAAATGATGTTTTCTAACTCAGTCATGTTCATTGACTGATCAAATATACGCCAAACGCGTATACAATATATACAAGAATCCGGAGCGCTGTAAGACTGTGTGCTTCTTCTCGACATAAACGCCAGTAGCACTGGTACGCGCAACGTACCCAGCATGCATTGTGTTTTTAAAGGAACAGTATATGAAGTTCCCGCTGTAGCGTATCAACGCTAACAGGCTTTTCAAAAAAACGTTATTAGGCCGCATAAAGTCACAGTCATAAATAGGATAGAAGGTGACTAGTTACTGTCATGATTTTAAATGGCCTGATGGGGGGGGGGTGGAATATTTCCTCTATTTTGGACTCTTTATTGGGTTGTGGATTTGTTTTCCATCAGGGGGCCCTATTCATCTATCTCCTCACGCATGTTCAAAACTATCTTCTCCCTCCCTTTATTGTTCCTTGCCCCATCAGGCCGCCGTACAGCAACCATCATCTAAATGTAAATTAAGATCGCCCAGCACTAAAAACGTATCATACCGTAATGCCGGCTGAGTAAGGTGATGAATCAGACTAGAAGAAAAGCCATTGGCGGGGCCAGGAGGTCTATAGATCAGGAGCCCTTTCACAATATAGTTTGCATCCGCCTTAATAGTGAAGATCCCTGCCTCACTATCGGCAATAGCGATAGGCTCGAGAGTGCACTGGATAAGATGCTAAGTCTATGTCTATTTTACATCACTGACATTCACAACTTAGGTTGATTGTGTTACATCGCTAATCTGTTTTCTTCAAACGATATAACTGCATGACAGATATCAATGGCACAGAGAGATACAAAATATATCATGTTGCAAAATAAGACCAATTACCATTCACCATTGCTGAAACGACTTCCACAGATTAGATAATCCATGGATTCACTACCCTACTAGTCATGACATTCCTATTCCAATATCTCCAGGTAGGCAGGTATGAAGCGTTAGGGGAAGGATTAGTGCAGGAATACTGGGAATTACCTTTTAAGTTTAGACGCAAGAATGGGGATACAAAAAATTTTCTCAGCGGGTCTGACTGTGAAAGTGCTTTAAGGGGGTCCTTATTATGCAAGGACTTTTCACTGCATGGGACGTGTAATGTGTCCGTTGCGAATGTGGCTTGTCTGAAGGGTGCCAATGAGATTTATTTGAAGCTGAATGATCGAGGCTGATGCAGAATGGAAGGAGGCATCACCTATCTTGTGATGGTTAATTCAAAAGTTACTTGTTGCACACAAGTCTTGTTTTTACCGGCCCACAAAGTTAGGGAGGCAATGCTGTGGCCTTCGATAAATGTTTCCAACATATGCTTTAATTATCTGAGCAAAACTGAAAGCCATGCTTTTTCATAGGATGTGGCCTGAAGAGATGTTTGATCGCCTGGTCATGAGGTCTTTGTCCAAAATAGAGACGCTACTTCATACTAAATTCTCACTGCATTTTGGGGAGCTGGTCCACCATATCTTTAACATGTCTTATGTAAAGGGAATAGTGCACATTTTTAAATGAATTGGTCAACACCTTTCAGACAGTTTTTGTAGTTATACCATCATTCATACACTCCAGAGGTGCAATAGAGCCAAATTTCATGGGAGGAGCTAATAAAAATTTTGAGGAGAGCTAAGTTTTCCAGCAATAGGCAGAGTGGAGCTGCAGGGGCACTCAGAAGGGGTGAAAACACAAAAAACCTAGTTAACAAGTAAATGGTCTTTTAAAGACCTGTGAAGTACTCAGGTGTGGCTGCAATAAGACGGTCCCCAGCCCAGGAGGCTGTCTCAGCTAGGGCTGACACATACAACGGGGGGGGGGGGCTGAAGCCCTTTGAGCCTAATGGGCATTGCGCACCTGATACACTCCATAGTAAGAAGTTTTTTGGAGGTCTTCCTCTTGTACTATTACTTGTAGCTGGATTATTATTTTAATGTATTTCCCTTCTCTTCAATGGATGTCCCAGTTCAAACCAGAATTGAGACAGCACTGTCTGTGCTGCAATGCCATGAGCACATGATACACTGCTGCGGCACACCTCGGCTTCGAGAATTGAATGAGCATTGGTTCTAGTCATTCAACCCTGTGTGGCCTCATTGCAGCCATTAACGTGTACTGGATTTCCGCCTCAGACCGCAATTGGTTGTGCCATTTGGACATTGAGGCACTGATGGACCCTTTGAAGGCCCATGGGTACAGTTGCTGGTGAATGCATTTTTCGACCCACCCTGGAATATGTTGGCTCTCAGTGAACTGGATACCAGCACTGCGGTTTGCCTACAGATGTAGTCCCTTCCTTGGCAGCTGCTGTGGGGACCTTTGATCTATAAAACTGCTTCAAGGTGTGCCTCTGGGAACATTGTCAGCAGTTGCTGGCAACAGCGATGTTGCAACTACCACAAAAACACATAACAATTCCATTTCAGTGGCAACCATTAGTCCAGCTTTTGATGATTTTTTTCTCTCATCTTGCTATCATTTTACTACTGGGCACCTTGGCTTTCTGATGATTGGTCTTTTAAACTGTATGCAAGGTAGCGAACCGCTGTTTGAGCTCATCGCGCTTTATTTGTGATCTACTCTTTTTAACTTACCCGTTTTCTATTTGCTTTCATTTTAGTTATTTCTACCCGGTTTTTATTCCAGGGACTCTCTGCCCCCTTATCTGCACCTTAATTGTACCGCACCGCTGTTTGAGCGGGTCCGGTTCCCGGGGTGGGGTCATTATTTTTAGCGGCCATCTTGGAGTGGTGTTGTTGCCTGGACACCAGCATTTTCGAGCGCTTTAGTGCGCAGGACCTCGTGAGGGACGCCTACTTAAGGCGAGCTGTCCCAGAGTAGCCCTGACAAGGTAGCGAACCGCTGTTTGAGCGTATCGCGCTTTATTTGTGATCTACTGTTTTTAACTTACCCGTTTTCTATTTGCTTTCATTTTAGTTATTTCTACCCGGTTTTTATTCCAGGGACTCTCTGCCCCCTTATCTGCACCTTAATTGTACCGCACCGCTGTTTGAGCGGGTCCGGTTTCCGGGGTGGGGGTCATTATTTTTAGCGGCCATCTTGGAGTGGTGTTGTTGCCTGGACACCAGCATTTTCGAGCGCTGTAGTGCGCAGGACCTCATGAGGGACGCCTACTTAATGCTCCCTGCTAAGCGCAGCGGGATCGCGCAGCGGGCGCGCCTTCGCTTAGCCTGAGTCGTGCCAGAGTCCTGCCCTTCTGCACCCGTCTGCGCCCGTCCGCGCCTGGATGTGCCGGTCGTAACGGTCATGTCTGAGCTTCGTTCTGCTAGTTCTGCGGTGAGTGCGCCGATATGCTATTCTAGAGATGACTTACTATCCATTGGACAGCAGGCCACCAGTTGTGATGTGGTTCCTGTGAGCCCACTGTGTGGCCCCTACCAGTGTACATGCGGTAGGCTGGCGCTCTGTACTCCCGCTCTTCCTCGCTCCATGGGTAAATCCTCAGTACCCAGGAGTAAATCCCTCCCACGCAAGCTTAATATTTGGAACCTGAACGTTAGGTCGCTGGTGAATCACTACCAGGCTATCTATGACCTGATTAAGGGTGAGTCTCCCGATATCTTTTGTATCACCGAGACATGACTGCAGGAGGCTGATACAGCTATCCTTAACTTGCCTTTTCCGCCAGAATACTCGGTATATACGCTTAATCGCCCTACTAGAGGCGGGGGAATAGCTCTTGCTGTCAGATCATGCTATCCCTGTGACTGGAGAGGTTTAAAAATTGCGGGCTGTGAAAGTGCTTCTTTCCAGATTTCTATCAGTCCCCAGTTTTCCTTCTCCGGCATGTTAATCTACCGTCCTCCGGGTAGTGACGCGGCGTTCAAGGAGGCTCTTCCAGATGCTATAGGTATGCTGGCCGTAGGTTGTGCTAACTTCTCCATCTTGGGGGATTTGAATCTCCATTTTGAGAGTTTGTCCATCCCTGCTGTCAGTAGTACTTTGGCGGATCTGGAAGCCTTTCAATTGTCTCAACGGGTTACCTACCCCACTCACGTGGGAGGGCATACCTTGGACCCTTTTTTCACCAATCTCACAGAGGCTAGGGTTTTAACTTCTACCCCGCTCGCCTGGACTGACCATTATCTGGTCAGGATCCAGTGCCCTCTGTTTGAGCCCCCCTCTAAACCTATGGCCAGAGTCGTCCCGAGACGACACTGGAACAAACTTAGATTAGAGGACTTGTACCGAACCCTGTCGGAGGACCCACTTGGCCCGTTTGACAACGTGGAACAGGGCTACAACCTTTTCTGTGAGTGGATTACCCGTGCCCTGGATTCTATTATCCCGGTGACCCTGAGCAAATGTAGCGCAAGGGACCCTAGCCCCTGGTACGATGGATCTTTACGTACATTAAAGAGTGCGTGCAGACGCGCTGAAAGAGAGTGGCAGAAAGCCTATGACACCAGCAAAAAAGTGTCATATCTTGCCACTATTAAATCTTACCATCGCGCGGTCTGCAGAGCGCGTGCGGCATTTTATTCTCTCGAGTTCTGCAACAGCTCTAACCCCTCCAAATCTATCTTTAAGGCTCTTAAGGATTTGATGGCAAAAAAGGCCCCTGTCAACGACTCTGGATCGATTGCACATTGTGAGGCACTGGCAAACTTCTTTCTTGAGAAGGTCCAAGGCATCCGTCGTTCCTTTCCTATTTCCATACTGGACTCCGGACCGTCCCTTAGGCCCGAGGAACATACGGTATTGCATACCTTCCCTTGTTTATCGCCTGAGGTTTTTAATCAATTGGCCCAACATACTAAGTCCGGCCGATCCATTAAGACCGTCCCTCTTCAGGGACCCGTCGTCTTTTGACCTTTTACCGGTGCGTTCGCTGATTAACCTCTCGCTTTCTACTGGCATGGTGCCTGCCAGTTGGAAGCATGCGGTAATCACGCCTATTCTGAAGAAGCCTGGCTTAGACCCTCTCAAACCAGAGAACCACCGTCCGATATCGCTCCTCCCATGGCCGACGAAAGTTATGGAGGCACACGTGAATAGAGTCCTTTCTGGCCATCTTTTGCGGGCAAACATCTTAGACCCGACGCAGAATGGTTTCCGTGCTAACCATAGCACGAAGACAGCCCTTCTTTTCATGGTGGAACACCTGCGCATGGTGTTGGATTCGGGTCAAACGGCGGCGCTTGTTTTATTAGATCTTAGCGCCGCCTTTGACACCGTCTCTCACAAAATCCTTCTCCAGCGCTTGGAAGAAGCTGGTATTTCAGGGACTGCCCTCCAGTGGTTCCGTTCTTTTCTTGCAGATCGATCTTTTTGCGTAGCTGTTCCACCCCATCAGTCCAAATCCCATTCGCTGGACCAGGGGGTCCCTCAGGGATCCTCGCTGAGCCCCACATTATTCAATCTGTACATGAGGCCGCTGGCTGATGTCGTCAAGCAATGGGGCTTGACCATGGTCTCATATGCAGACGACACTCAGCTGGCGGTCACGCTTAGCGGGGATTCTGATTTGGATGCCCCTAGGTTTCAGAATGGGCTGAGGTCGCTTGCCAGCTGGATGAATTCCAACTATCTCCAGCTGAACGCAAAAAAAACGAGATAATGATCATCGGCAAGAAATCGGAACTTTGGGGCGACATATGGTGGCCTCCGGAATTGGGGCCTACCCCGACTCCGGTAATGGAGACAAAAAATCTTGGAGTGTGGCTAGATGCCGCCCTTAGTTTTGTCTCCCATACCAAGAGGATTGCCGCCAGCTGCTTTGGCATTCTGCGAGGTTTAAGACCAGCATTGAAATTTCTTTACGCCTCCACCCGGCAACTGGTGCTGCAGGCAACGGTAATCTCTCGGCTCGATTACGCTAGCTCTCTCTTGGTAGGGGTAAACCAAGCAGAAACTACTTGTTTTCAGCGTGTCCAGAACGCTGCAGCCAGAGCTGTGGTGGGTCTGCCCAGGTTTTGCTCCGTTGCCAACACTCTACGCTCTCTCCACTGGCTTCCAGTCAAGCAGAGGATTCAATTCAAAGTCCTCTGCATGTCTTATAAAATCCTTAAAGGCTCTTCTGCCCCGATTCTTATGAATCTTTTAACCGCTCACGTCCCTACCCGCTCTTTGAGATCTTTAGGTCAGGATCTAGTAGTGGTCCCTCGGTTTAAACTTAGCCGAGCTGGAGGCCGCTCATTTCGAGTTCGGGCTGCGGTCTTGTGGAACTCTCTTCCTTTAAAGATACGAGCTTCTGACAATCTCTTTTTATTTCGTAGGGCCATAAAAACTTTTTTATTCCCTTGAGCCTGTTTTCTCTTAGTCTGCTGCCTTCTAGTTGTGTTGTGTTGGTTACCTTGTCAAGCGCCAGGATGCTCCTTCGCTGGAGCAGCTGTGCGCTGAATACATTTTCATAACATAACATAATATAACATGCGCTTGAGATGATTTTGTTGGAGAGAGCTTTTTGGCTATTTTGGTGCGTTTTAGATTCTATAATTTTTATAATTTTATTTGGCCTGCTGTTTTTAGATGGCTTATAGGTTGACCCATAGTATGAAGATTGGGTGCTATGTGTCCAGGGTAGGCCCATGTAGCAACGCTGCACATGTTCTTACATTGTCCTCTTTCTGCACAATAACATTCTTACTGTGACCTTTTGCACATATTTGCGTGAGGGATAATGTTGGATTTGTTTATCTGAAACTTCTGTACTTACATATTTCGCTTTGCGCAACATTATCATGATGCCTCGACACCAAGTACAAGGCCTTTTACGCACGCTGTACAAATGTCGTTCTATCTTTATCCAGGGGTGACAGAGCTATCTACATGTCCATAACAATTCTAATCTGTATATACATAGTAAGGATGCTTTTTATTATACATAAGCTTTTCTAGGGGTTAGCAGAGGAGGCACTTCAGTTGTTGTTGAGAAGTCCCTGCATACAAAGGTTGCGTCAAGCAGCTGCCTAACCTATCTGTGAGGGATGTCCAGTTCATGACCAAGACTTGGTCTTACATTCTTTTCCACCAGGTAATGGGAACTGATCTTCATGTGGGGGTGTTCTTAGCTCTAGATACACACGCCTACACTTATTCTAGACGCACATAGTGTAAGGATTGCATAGAAGGAGTACACCCTGATTACCACCTTATCTTATATGCCTGCCTATATATTGTTTTAGCATCATAGTGGAACTATAGGTGCTATTCACTATTTCAACGCTTGAAATACCTTTCATATCCCTCTGTCTACTGAATATCGCAGCACACATATTCTATACAAGAATAGCGTTGGTATAATAAAGATATTGAAAACGTCCAATTGTGTATTTCCTGTATATTTCTCTGAGAACAAGAGTGCACAAGTGACTGAGCGAAAGGGTTCTAGATCTGTTACTACGATCCCCGAGGGGTTAGGGTTGTCATGTTCAGTGGTTGCCAGAAGCCATTCGCTCCCTGCTTGGGTTAGGGTGGCTTATGGTGGCACTGTGAGTTAGCCAATAACTTGGCCAAAATATACGGCTGGAGTGCATAGAATCAGTCTAAGCACCTCACCCAAATTTTATGTCATCCAAAACAAGCAGGTCCTACAGATTAGTGGGAACTACACAACAGTCTAATTGTGTTTCTAATGAGTGCCATATTACGTTTTAATGTACACATTCCACATGTGGTCCGACACGTTCCATATGTGTGCTATTCAAAAGCTGATTTGCTGTTGGTTTTTCCTGAGCACTGCAAGTTTGATCAACTGTAAGAGATAGCGTAGGACTGCAGTTTCGATTAGTCAACATGTGAAAGAATCTAGGCAAGACCTTTCCTGTTGTGTCTCAAATAACTACTACAGGAAGGCTGATGACAACCAGGTGCAGGCATCTTGAACTTTACTGTCTCATGGATTTTACAGATTGGAGACAGCCCCAATGTTACCCGCTGTGACAAGCATTACTTCACAAAAAGGAACCTGAGAGGATAAGTGCTGTTTGTTCTCACTAAACTAGCATCCCCTTAGCACTCCCTTGTTAGATGCTTCCAAGCAGTGTTTGTGACTTGCTTTACCCAACTCTCGTAGTACTCTTTATGGCAACTAAGGTGTTTAACCGAAGTAAAGCCATTGATTCAGCTTGGTTGTGCTATCTTTATTTATTCTCTGTAATTCCTCTGAAATTATGTGGTACTGCCCCAAACACTAAAGGAGGATGATAGCACAGGGAGAAGGGTGAGGAAATAATCGTGAACAAGCTCCAAAAGCCATGGTATTATTCGAATGACACCTGGAATGTGTCAACCCACAAGTGTTCTGACTAGCTACATGCTCAGTGGGAGGTACATTCAGTACATACTGCTCCAGCAATAGCTAGTGGCGAAAGAGGTAGATTTCATCATGCCTGTGCAAGCACCATTCCTTGTTTTGTGACATCTCTTTCTGTGCACTTTGAGCATGCTGCCTGTTCTCACACATACTCCCAAGATCCCCTTACAATTAATTATGCTGCTACTCCTAAAACTATTTGTCCAGGGTAATGCATGGTGGTGAGAATAGTTTTAAATAATCAAGCAGAGTTGTAAAATGTCAGGACTTTTGTTAAGAAGTGTGAATATCTCCAATATCACCCCTATCCAGAGTATTTTCCGTTTGCCTGCATCTAGAATTCCCTGTACCAGGCTGCAAAGGCAATATCAGCCAGCAGGGAATTGTATTTCCCTTCTGTCTCCCTAGAGGCAGTGGGGGAAGCATAATAGCTGCCATTTGACCTCAGTTGGAGACTTTTCCCCATTTCCAGAATTTCTGCACTGAAATGTCAGTTTTGAAGCATGTCCTGTTATTAATCTCCAATAAAACATGTATGCAGGCATGATTGGTGGTGTGTATTTGTGTGGAATCGTCTTTGCATTCTGTAATATGTGCTCCTCCTGCTGCCTTGCACGCTGGTGTTAAAATGGAATGAATTAAAAGTACTTCCAAAATCCAAAACTACCTCTTTATTACATATAAGTCGCCCCCAAGATTTACCCTAGGTGCCTCAAGGATTGTGTGCCTTGTTATAAAAAGTCGGGGCATTAATACATATGTTTTATATGCCCTGGTGAGGGAAAAGCAGCCAAAGTCTTTTTCCCACATTGTAGTGCTGCTACCTTCATAGGCTAACATTATTAAAGTCTAACTTTTGACTAAAGTGAGCTAGCAACATAATTCAAAGTATTAAAATAATAGTTATAATGATTCCAACAACTTGCCACAGTCAGATGTAGTATAACCCTAGCAGGAAAGGAGTTTGACATTTTACTTTCCTCAAGTTACCTGAAGCAGCCATGTAGCAGCCTCTTTTGATTGACCAGCCTTTGACAGCCTGAGCCAAGCTGGTCTCTGATTAGATTTGAAGAGTGCTGGGGCTGAAACTGTTCAGCCATTTGGTGGGAGGAGATTTTGTTCCTGGATAAGCCAGGGGAAGGAAGGGGGCTGTGGAGATAAACTTGTCTTCAGAGTTAGAAGCCTAGATGTCGCTGGACCCATGCCAGCCCCCACTTCCTTGATCCCTAACTAGATGGGAGCACCTCTAACTTGATTAGGAGAGGGACTGAAAGGGAAGTGTAGAGAAAAGTTAGCCACACCTGTGAGTTGGGTTAGCCAGACCTAAACTCCATGGAGAGATGTTCTCCATTTTGCTTTTTTCTGAGATGCATAATTTGTGACACAAATATTGCCAGATTTCCAAGGAAATTGTCATGGCAGAGGATGGCAACTTGAACCCCATTGGCTGGGGTGTCCCTACATTCTTGCCGGTCCAGAATGGTGAATAAATATGGGAGAGCTCTAAAAGCACATCAGGTCCCTGCCTGAAAAAAAAGCAAAAAGCAATGCTGTGCGCGCTACGAATTTCGTTTTATTGATTAAATTGTGTACTTACCTGCAATGATCCATATGCCTGTTTTTAGCACCCTCCACCCCGCCCCTCCCCCTCCCCGCCTCCCTGCCCCACCGTAACTCCCTCCACGGCCCGCGGCTGAGTTCTTCTTGACTGACTTCTATTGACACATATCTGCATGATCGTTTATTCACCGGCTTCAACGGTTTCTGGCCATGCTTGTAGTACGGGTGTGCGTTTCCTTGTCTTTATTTATGTTCTTGTTTGTCCCTTCTTCTCTCTTTTCTGTTTTTCCTTTTCCTCTATCATATATAGAGTTACTATCTTAACTTGGAGCTTTCTTCCTTCTTCTTGTTCTGATTCCTTCTTCTCCTTTCTTCTAATTTCTTATGGCTAATATTCATAATATCAAAATTGTTTCTCTTAACGTGAAAGGTTTGAGACATCCAATTAAACGCCCCAAGATTTTAGATTACCTAGGTAGTTGTAAGGCTGATATTTGTTTTGTACAGGAAAAACATGTTGAAGATAAGGTCCTACAATATATGAATAAAAAATGGGTTGATGCTATTGTTTTCTCACCTGCTAAAGGTAAGAAAAATGGGGTCGCTATTTTTTTTTTGCGAAGAGATTACATTGTCAAATCCTCAGTAAGGTTTCTGATACAGAAGGCAGATACGTTATAGTCAAAATCAAACTTCATGATTCTATTTTCTTTTTGTTTAATATTTATGGCCCTACGACAGATGATCCAGTATTTTGGTCTACTATTACTACTGAAGTTTTAAAGTTGGGGAATGTTCCAATGATCGTTGGGGGAGATTTTAATGTTATTGCTGACCCGTTGTTGGATAGGTTATCTGCTACCAGATTCCGACCTCCCAAGGTTTTCCATGCTTTTAAGGCTTTTACTAATACTACCAAATTAGCTGATATTTGGAGGTTACACTTTCCCACTGACAAATGTTTTTCTTTTTTCTCCAACCCTCATAATTCCCATTCCAGGATTGATTATTTTTTGCTTTCTCCTTCTCTTATTCAATGTGCCACTAACCCTGTTATTGGTAATATTGATGTATCAGACCATGCCTTAATATCCTTTGTTTTAAATGTTACTTCCACTTTTACTAAACAAACTAGATGGCGTATGAACACTGGCATTGTCCTCAAAGATACTCACAAACCTAAATTATTACAAGCTATTCAAGATTATTTTTTATTTAATCCGGAACATTCTACTTCTGTAGTCAATAGATGGGACGCATTTAAGGCTTATATTAGAGGCACTACTATCTCTATTATGGCTCATGAGAACAAGAAATTTTACTCTACTATTAAACTCCTCGAGAAACAAATAGCTAAATTTGAGCGTTTATTCATTACTTCCAATGATCCTCAATACAAACTTAAACTACAAAATCTTGCATATGAATTTAATGCTATCCTTAGTACTAGGGCTGGGGTTCAACTCTCTAAATCCAACGCTAAATTCCGCTGTAACTCTAATAGGTCTGGAAAACTCCTCGCAAACTATTTGCGCATTAAGAGGGATAAAACACAAATAACGTCCATTCATGGTCAAAATGGTAAAGTTGCACTTTTCCATAATGAGATTGTCCAAGAATTTTTACATTTTTACTCCAACTTATACAACAAGCCAGATTTTTGTGATGAGTCCCTACTTGATACTTTTCTAAACACTTGTGATTTACCTCACATTTCTCCTTCAGACCGCCTTGGGTTAGATTTACCAATCACTAATGATGAGATCCTGAATGCCATTAAATCACTTCCAAAGAATAAATCTCCAGGTCCTGATGGCATTCCTGCTGAATTTTATAAAGAATTCCAACCTCATCTTTTACCCTATTTATCCCAACTTTTTTCACATTTTAGGTCCTCAGGAACCATTTCAGGCTCTTTTTTGGAAGCATTAATTATTGTGCTCCCTAAGCCTGATAAAGATCCTACCCTTGTCTCTAATTACCGTCCCATTTCACTAATAAACCAAGACTGTAAACTCTATGCTAAAATCCTCGCCACTAGATTAGCTCCTGTCCTTCATTCTGTTATTCATCCAGACCAAGCTGGTTTTATGAAAAATAGATATTCTGCTAACAACACTAGAACTTTATTACATGTTATTGAACAGAGCCCTACCCTTCTTGTCCCTGCTGGTGTCATGGCTTTGGATGCAGAAAAAGCCTTCGATAAAATTCATTGGCAGTTTTTATTTAAAACTTTATTGTCATTCAATTTTGGTCCCTCTTTTATTCGTATGGTTTCTGCCTTATATTTTGCTCCCACTGCTCGATTGTTTATTAATGGTCAAATCTCTACTCAATTCTCCCTTTTTAGAGGTACACGACAGGGCTGTCCCCTTTCCCCTCTCCTATTCCTGTTAGGAATAGAGACTTTTCTTAATTACATACGTCATTGTAAAGACATCCAGGGTATCACAATTAAAGATGTTACCGTTAAAACTTTAGCGTATGCGGATGATGTTTTATTGTTTCTTAGTAATCCGATTTCTTCTGTTCCGTCCTTATTAGATATTATTGCCAAATATTCTGCTGTCTCTGGGTATAAATTAAATGTTACTAAAACTGAATTTTTCCCTTTAAATGTGCTTTGTACCCCTGATATGTTACCTTCACGTGATATTATTTGGCAAAACAGCAAATTGAAATACCTTGGCATTTTATTCTCATCTTCATTACATGCAACGTTAAAATTAAATTGTGATTTTATATATGAGTATGTCAAAAAGAAAATTTCTAAATGGTCTTCCCTTCATCTCTCCTGGTGGGGGCGAATGGATTCTATAAAAATGAATCTTGCCCCGAAAATCTTCCACTCCCTTGCTATGATCCCCACTCAATTTCTGCTAAAATTTTACAAAGATATTGATAAAATATTGCCCAAATTTCTTTGGAACAATAAACCTCCTCATATTGCTTACAAAAAATTGAAAATCCCTAAATGTCAAGCAGGATTTGCCCTCCCTGACTTTTATCTGTACCATAAGGCATTCATATTAAAACAGAGTTCGTTATGGTTTACTGCTTCTCATGTTGTTAAGCCTCCTATTTGGTTTCATATTGAAAAATCACTAGTAAATCCTTTCCCTTTACCCTCACTATTAACCATGTCTCATTCCTCTAAGGTTGTACATTGCTCAGCTATAATCATATCATCCAGATTATTATTTAATGATTTGGATTCTAATTTTGCCACTCCTTTACTTTCTACTGTACATTTATCCCTATGGCACAGTGCTCTCATTAAATTAAACAGGAATGTCACTTTCTGGTCCTCCTGGTTTACAAAAGGCATTTTCTATCTTAAAGATATATTTTCTGATGGTGCTTTTATCCCCTTTGATCAGCTCCAATTGCAATTTAATTTACCAGAGTCTGATTTGCTTAAGTACCAATTTTTATGTAACTCTATTTTAGATTCCTTTCCGAATGGTATTCCTTCTATGACAACAACTGATTTTATGATTTACCTCAATGTTGTTTCTATATCCTCTAAAGCAGTTTCTGTCTTTTATAAAAAATTAACCACTTCATTAGGCACTAACATTGATGCAATTTCAACCTTTTGGAATACTGAACTTTCCATTTCTCTCTCTGTTGACTCCTGGTCCTTAGTTTGGACAAATAATGTCTCTGGATGGTTACCAGTGTCTCTTTATCAAACAAATGCTTACATTTTGTTCAACTCCTTATGGACTCCATCAAGACTGTTTCATGCTAAATTGCTTCCATCAGATCTCTGCTGGCACTGTAAACTATCTCCTGGTATACTACGTCACATGTTATTTGATTGCCCTGTCATTCTGAAATTTTGGACTGAAGTTTGGGATATAATATTGAAAATTTTGCCTATTAGTGATGTGCTTTCTTATAAATTGTTAATTTGTAAGTCAATTGTTTTAACGCACCCTCTCGATAATGCTGAAGCAAAGCTATTTAATTTCCTGGTGTCAGCTGCGTTAAAATCAATCACTTTTTGTTGGAAGGATGCTACTTCTCTTTCAGTTCATGCTTGGTGGTCTTGGATTATTTTTACAAGAAGAGGTACTCAATTGTCTTTGCAAGGTGTTAATCATAATTCAGTTTCTTATCAATCCTTTTGGTCTCCTATTGATTCATATTTATTGATGTAATTCAAGTTGTTCATTTTCAATGTTTTATTAATTAATTATTCTTTTTTAATGCTGTTACATTGTTGGTAACTCTATTTTTCCAGTTTTATTGTACTATGATATGTTGTTTCTTCCCCTTTCCTCTTTCCCCTCCCTCCCTCTTCCGTCACTTTAGTTTTTCCTATGATAGACTAGTTCTTATTATATTTCATTCATTAATGATTATCATTTGTAGTTTTGCTTATTCAATTTACTTGTAATTTTAATGACATATCGTATATTTTTCTGTTTGTGTCTATTTGTATTACCTTTTGAAAAATTCAATAAAAGTATTTTGAACATAAAAAAAGAATAATACGGATAGCATGGTTACAATTCCATAAAATACAAAAGGAGGAATCATATTACAATGATAGTGCTAACAGGTGATAAAAGCGCCTATTTAAAGCACCCTCCCTATCTAGGAACTGTGCATTATAAACTATAGAAGGTTTCTGGAGTTTTCTTAGGGGGACCCCATTTACCTGTCCGCTCAGTAAGTGTTAATTACATCAGGATCTGTTAGTCTCTCTGTATGCCTGGAATCTTCCAAGTGTGTTCAGTTGTGGCAAGTGTGCTAGGATAAATGCGCCAGAATCCTACTCGGCTTGCAGCTGCCAAATTGTTGTGTCTACAATGTGTTACACGAACACGCCAATAAACAGGCTTGCACGTTATGATAACCTTGGCGGCTCAGCACTCACTGTACAGACTGGGGACATGATGTATGTCTAGAGATGTTGAAAAAGAAACCTTTTCTCATATATAGACCTTTGTGAAAGCTAACTCATCAAAAACAGCTAAGCAGTGTTGTGTGCAAAAAGCAGCAAAAAAGAAAAAATGGCGTTTAAACTTCTAATAAGCCATGCTAACTTAATATGCACGCAGAAAGAGGCCCCTAAACCACACTACAGTACATAACCAACCTACCTTGCATCAATTATTTTCAAGTCCTATATGGTATAATGAGTATATTACGATCAACTGTCATACCCCTTCTGAAATGACTGGGCACATACATGTCTATTGACGATTTCACAGTTATTTCATGAATGGCAATATGTTTTCCTTCACTTAAATGTCTCATAAATGTTATCAACCCACCCATCAGTGGGAGAGGAGTTGGCCTAAGGGCTAGGGTGGTCGACCTCGAATCTGGTTAACAGGGTTCGAGTCTCGGCAATGACGCTGAACATCCTGTGATTCTGGACAAATCTCTTAATCTCCCTATGCCTAATACAACTGAATGTGTTCTCATGTAACTTGTTGCGATCGTGGATTATAGTGCCTGGGGTCACGCCATAGTGTAGGCCTGCGCGCTGCAATAAAGGACACACAAACGTTGGTTGGATACTCATGTGGGCCAGAAGTCCTGAGCGACCCCGGCCTGTTTATTTAATCCCTCTGGCCAGGCCTGGCTAGAAGGTGCTACAATGTATTAATGTGCTTCCGGGTGGGGGTCTCGAAGGTGGCTAGTGGTGAACAACTAGACCGCTACATAACGCAACCGGTGCTATGTAAAGCGCTCTGATACCCGCTACCAGTTCAAGTTCGCACTATATAAAAACTCGAACTCGAAAAAAAAAGGCACTACGTTTATTTTGCTCCAAGAAAATAGATCTTCAGCACTGGATAAGTTTCCGTCATCTAATATGGATCTCTGACAACCACTGAACAAGTCATCGAGTAAGACAGTTTATCCTAACGCCTCCATTTTGTATAAATTGCTTGGTTCCTTAGGATTCACAAGATTTTTGCCTCCACGTTTAAAATGAAAAATACTATATCTTTCCATGTATAGTGCAAGTATATATTTCACAATCACAGATTTTATTCTTAGAATTTGAATTCTCTCCCCATAGTTGTGAAACATGAACAATTGTGACTACAAGTTGCTACCTATTTATCAAACGCTCTATTTAATCTAGTCTCTGATTTAGCCAAATTCTCATTAATATCTATTTACTTTTTGTGAAATAAAATTTTCAAGCGCAATTTATTGATTGCCTTAATGCTTTGCAATGGTAAACATACATAATATCGATTCCAAAATATCGACTGGACATAATATCGAGGTAAAAATATAGACTAGACAAAATATCGACCAGACATAATATAGACTACAAAAATATCGAGTAATATTGATATTAATAGCCAAAATATCGAATCAAAAATATAGACTAGACATAATATCGACTAGATAGAATATAGACAACAAAAAAATCGAAAATAAGGTACGTTTTTAATAATTGTGTAATATAAATGTGTAGCGGGTTGTGGGTTTATAGGGGAATAGGGTGGGAAGTAATTTAATTATAATTAATTAAATCTGTAATATAATTGTAATTGTTAATTATTAATTGTTAATTAATTAAAATATAATTGGTAAATAATAATAATTGATTAATTGATCAATAATTAATTTTTAGCAAATTATTTTCTGTAGCGGGTTGTGGGTTTATAGGGGAATAGGGTGGGAAGTAATTTAAATATAATTAATTAATAATGTAAAATAATTATAATTGTTAATTAATTATTAATTGGTAATTAATTAAAATATAATTGGTAATTAATAATAATTGATTATTTGATGAATAATTAATTTTTAGTAAATTATTTTCTGTAGCGGGTTGTGGGTTTATAGGGGAATAGGGTGGGAAGTAATTTATTATAATTAATTAATTATTTAAATTAATAATAATTGTTAATTAATTATTAATTGGTAATTAATTAAAATATAATTGGTAATTAATTATACATATTTAATTGATACATAATTAATATTTAGTAAATTATTTTCTGTAGTGGCTTGTGAGTTTATAGGGGGATAGGGTGGGAAGTAATTTAATAAAAATTAATTAATTATGTAAATTAATTAAAATTGTTAATTAATAATTGTCCATTAAATAAAAATTAATTGGTAAATAAAAGTAATTGGTATTGGAAATTAAATTTAATTGGTAATAATATTTCTATTAATTATATTTATTTATGAAGTTTTTACTTTTTCTACTGTTGCACTCACTGGAGTGGGAATAGTAATTTTTACCCCTATGCTATCGATCGTTTTCCTTACTGTTGCACCCACTGGTGTGGGAATAGTAATTTTTACCATTACGCTATCCAACGCTTTCCCTACTGTTGCACCCACTGGAGTGGGAATAGACATTTTTACCCCTACGCTATCCAACGCTTTCCCTACTGTTGCACTCTTTGGAGAGGGAATAGTAATTTTTACCCCTACGCTATCCAACCCTTTCCCTACTGTTGCACCCACTGGAGTGGGAATAGTAATTTTAACCCCTACACTATCCAACGCTATCCCTACTGTTGCACCCACTGGAGTGGGAATAGTAATCTTTACCCCTACGCTATCCAGCGCTTTCCCTACTGTTGCACCCACTGGACTGAGAATAGTAATTTTAACCCCTACGCTATCCAGCGCTTTCCCTACTGTTGCACCCACTGGAGTGGGAATAGTAATTTTTACCCCTACGCTATCCAGTGCTTTCCCTACTGTTGCACCCACTGGAGTGGGAATAGTCATTTTAACCCCTACGCTATCTAGCGCTTTCCCTACTGTTGCACCTATTGGAGTGGGAATAGTAATTTTTACACCTACGCTATCCAGCGCTTTCCCTACTGTTGCACCCACTGGAGTGGGAATCGTAATTTTAACCCCTACGCTATCCAACGCTTTCCCTACTGTTGCACCCACTGGAGTGGGAATATTAATTTTTACCCCTACGCTATCCAGCAATTTCCCTACTGTTGCACCCACTGGACTGGGAATAGTAATTTTTACCCCTACGCTATCCAACACTTTCCCTACTGTTGCACCCACTGGAGTGGGAATAGTAATTGTTACCCCTACGCTATCCAAAGCTTTCCCTACTGTTGAACTCTTTGGAGTTGGAATAGTAATTTTAACCCCTACGCTATCCAACGCTTTCCCTACTGTTGCACCCACTGGAGTGGGAATAGTAATTTTTACCCCTACGCTATCCAGCGCTTTCCCTACTGTTGCACCCACTGGAGTGGGAATAGTAATTTTTACCCCTACGCTATCCAACGCTTTCCCTACTGTTGCACCCACTGGAGTGGGAATAGTAATTGTTACCCCTACGCTATCCAACGCTTTCCCTACTGTTGCACTCTTTGGAGTTGGAATAGTAATTTTTACCCCTACGCCATCCAACGCTTTCCCTACTGTTGCACCCACTGGAGTGGGAATAGTAATTGTTACCCCTACGCTATCCAACGCTTTCCCTACTGTTGCACTCTTTGGAGTTGGAATAGTAATTTTTACCCCTACGCTATCCAACGCTTTCCCTACTGTTGCAGCCACTGGAGTGGGAATAGTAAATTTTACCCCTACGCTATCCAACGCTTTCGCTACTGTTGAACTCATTAGAGTTGTTACAATAAATGTTAACCATTTTGCTATGCTACGGTAAAAATATTAAATATGTTTATTTAATAATATGTATTTATATATATATATATATGTATTATTTTTGTTATATATTGTTTTTAATTTACATTAATTATTTATTAATATTACATTTATTTAATAATTTTAACTAAGTTTATATTAAATATATTTATTAATATATTAGTTTTAACTTAATTTAAAGATATTTAAAAAAAAAACGATATTTTGACAGTCTATTTTTGTAACTCGATATTTTTGAGTCGATATTTTAGTACTTACCTGTTTGAAGATAGGCAGTCGATATTTTGTCCCTCGATATTTTATCCTCGATATTATTGTATCTCGATATTTTTGTGGTCGATATAATGTCAGTGATCCCTTTGCAATAGACAGATTTATTTATGTTACTGTCATTTCTGTGTTCAGTATCTCCTTTCTCTTTTTTGCGTCCCGTCTCTTTTTCTTTCCTTTTGTTTTCCTCTTCTTTTCTTTTCTATTTTATCAAAAATATACATTTCCTATTTATTGGATAAACATTGTGCTTGCTATGGTAAAATATGTATTGCTATATTCCATTTTCTCTATCCTTGCAGTTTTTTATTGCTCATATGGCAGTTATATTTATAGCACCTTTTTTGTATTGTATTTTTGGTACTAATAAAATGATTATACAAACAAAAAAAGGAAACATGCACACCATGTCTCTTGTACGAGACATAAACCCAATTGGCAAGGAAATCTCTAGTATCCCACTTTTGTTAGGGACTCATTTTGCATCTCAGGGAAGGTTTCTCTTAGTCTTGTGTTTCGTGGGTATTCAAGGTTGTTTTCAAGTAGGTGAGGTTCCCCAGAGTGCAATGCATGTGCGGAAGGCTGGCGGCCATACCCTGGGCTTCTGTGAGTCTTGGGATGGAGAGCTTAAAGCTACTACTATCATGTCAGAACTTGTATGCCTCACCCCTACACTATTGCTATCTTTTTTCCCCACTAGGCAGCATGCACCCAGGATCTGGAACATCACTCCTGTGTCCCTCAGGACCTCCTAAACACTGCTCCAATTTAGGAAAGAGTTGAAGCCCTATTTCTTTAAAGTACACTACAGCACAATATATTTACCATCCAAAAACTAGCTCCCTCTGCTATCACTCATTGACAATGAAAATCCTTTGTTAGTGCTGCCACCTGGTTCTTAGAATTTGTGTGTTTTGCAGACAGCTGCTTGCTCGGAGGCAGAGCTGTCTGATTCCCAGAATTACTGTGTCTTTCTCAACTTTTGAATAATGTCTGGGAGGAGTAAGATAGTAGAGTGGTGGTGCAAGGCTACCAGAATCCATTGGCCGAGGGTTGAATAGGGATTACATCTTTTATTGAGTGATATGGTGTCCTGTGGTTATATTAGAGAGGGTTGTTTTGTAATGTTCTGCTGTTCATTAATTGAACAAATCTATTGATATTTAAGTTAACATGTCTGCCTAGCATCATGTTTTTGACAGAAGGCTACCTCATCCATCTGCCAAGGGTTAAACGGAGGTTGACTGTTGTTATTGAGCAATGTGGTTTACTATAGCTTTATAGCCCGCTTTACCACCCATTAAAGGCCCACTACAGCAATAAATCGCCTCGCCCTCGGGTCTGGCCTTTTTTCAAGGGAGCAGGCCTTTATAGGCCGGTATAGCCCAGTTATGGCAGACTATAAGGCTATTAGACTATTCTGCCACTAAAGGGCAGAATCTTCTAACAAATAAAACAAAGGCTTTAGGGAACCCGAGGGGATTTAAATAACATCTGGCTACGTGAGGCCTTTGTTCACTTCACAGCAACAGCTGTGAATGACAAACAGAACTGATGGACCACCAAGGGGCCCAGAAAAACATCAAAGCTAGGCACCAAGAAGAGAATGAGAAGACAGAAAAAAACAAAGGCAGACACCCAAGGTAACCCCCAAGGTGCCAAGTCTCCAATGGCTGCCCAGAGGCAGGCCCCACCCAGAACAAGTAGGGCCCAACCAGGAGACAATGGCAGAGAATCTCCTGCCAATGCAACTGGCCCAGGCCAACGAGCCCCCCCCCCTGGGGTGGCACCACACCCCAAAGAAGAACAAGCCTGAAGGGCACACAGTCGTACAACCTACAGAGAGAGCAGAGGCCGGAAGAAGGACCAGCCAAAACCTAGACTCATGCACGTACAGCAGCGCAACCAAAAGCCCAGGAAGTGAAGGGACCGGAGAACCAGAGGTACAAAAACACAGTCTCCAAGAAACTATGATCTTGATGGAGCAGGGGAAGAAAAATATTTTTTGTACCCCTTGGAAGTTAGTGACCCCATAACTTTAATGATACTAACAGTTTGAATTTTATTTATTTATTTAGTGTCTCTTATATAGCGCACAGCTACCCCAACGGGGTGTCCCGGCGCTCCAGCGGGTGGAATGACTCTTTCTCCATAAGATTTAGCAAAAAAGGTGTGTTTTCAAAGCCTTACGAAAGGGGAGTTCTTCCTGGATTGAGCGAATAGACTGCGGAAGTTTATTCCAATGGGATGCAGCGCAAATTTGAAATGTTTTTCCTCCTGATCGCATCTTTTTAAATCTCAGGGTAATAAGGAGATTTTTGGAGCTGGATCGCAAAGATCTGATGTTTTTGTAGGGGCGAAGGCAGGTAGAAAGATAAGCAGAGCCCTTCCCCTTGATTGCCCTATGAGCCAGTATAAGGGCCTTAAATTCAACCCTTTTCTGTATTGGTAGCCAGTGGAGGGAGCGGCGGTGTGGGGAGATATGTTCTCTAAGGGAAATCCCACACACTAGTCGGACTGCCGCATTCTGTACTGTTTGAAGCCCATGGCAGAGGCCTGAGGCAAGTCCGATATACAGGCCATTAGCATAGTCCAAGTGCGATGTAATTAATGCTTGGACAATAGTTTTCCTTGTATAGCTGGGTAGGAAGTTAATACGTTTTTTGACCATCCTAATTTTCGAGAAACAGGCGGCAGAGACCGTTTGAACTTGGGTGTGAAAGGAGAGAGTAGAGTCCCACCTGACTCCAAGATTTTTTACGGATTCTATAGGGGTGGGGGGTGTGCTTAAATCGTGTGGCCACCACAAGTTAGAATCCAGGGGAGATGATTGGTGGAAGAAAAGAACCTCTGTCTTTCCAGCATTAAGTCGGAGACAGTTGTTATCCATCCAACATGCGACTTTGCGTAAACAATCTTTTAATGGGGCAAATGTAGAGTCAGAGATGTCATCATAAGAAAATAGCAGTTGGATGTCATCCGCGTATGAGGTGGCTTTGATTCCAGACTGGGCAATCAGCTCGGCCAGGGGGGAAAAATAAACATTAAAAAGAAGGGGGCTCAAGGAGGAGCCCTGAGGGACTCCCCACTTGAGTGGAGGGCTTTCTGAGGTGAAGGGGGGAGTAAACACCGCCTGTGTACGATTGGACAAAAAGGATGACACCCATTTCAAGGCCTGGCCTTGTATACCTTTAGAGTGGAGACGGTCGAGGAAAACAGGATGAGAGACGGTGTCGAATGCTGCTGATAAATCCAGCAGCACCAACACCGCTCTCGATCCTGCATCTAGTTTCCATCGAACAGCGTCAGCCATCTCAATCAATGCCGATTCCAAACTGTGGCCTTGTCTAAATCCATGTTGTGAATTATGGAATCAACCTTGAACTTCCAAGAAGTTCGCCAACTGCTGTTGTACCAGTTTTTCAAGTACCTTGGCTGGAGCTGGCAACAGAGAAATGGGCATATAGTTGGCTGGCTCATTAGGGTCAGCGTTGGCCTTTTTCAGGATGGGGACAATGCGTGTATTAATCAACAAATGCACCTTTATTGAACAGTACATGTGGGCAACTTGCTGGAATTGCAAATTCTAATTAATTTACAAATGTAAAGTAAAATAATATTATAAATGTGATTTGCGTGGTTAATGGAGTAAATTGCATGATTTGTGTTGCGTGGGAAATTGTACTGTGGCAAAGAGTGCAGATGGTAAGTAATATGGCTTTAAATGTCGCTTTTGCTAGGTAATACCTAACACGGGTCTTTAGAATGGTGGGTGGTAAATAGAAAGGCTTATTTTCTATGTCTAATTTTGCTGTGTAGGCTGCGCTTCGAAAATGGCGATCGGAAACGGATAAGGTTACGTGCGCTGAATAAAATGGGCCCGCACATGAGCAGAGTGAATGCTCCAGTCATGTGTATGCGGCCTGTGACCAGAGTGAGAGATGTCAAGGCCAGACTGACCTGCAGCAAGAGTTATGCTTAGAGTTCAGCATGTATACATGGGAACGGATGGAAGAATCGAGCTACAGAGGATGAACTAATGTGTGACCATCAGAGTTTGTTCCAAAATACATTAACAAGTTGAATTACCTTTGGACATTGTGGATCATTAGAACTATTGTATGCGTTATTGTCTGCACACCGGTTAGAACAAGGTGCCCATCCCCTATGAGGTGCTCATCACCACCCTTCCAATGGACCAATTAGCGTGATTTCTGCCCCAAAGATTGCAACTTTGAATGAAGTGAGCCAGACAATAGGGTATAAGAGAGTCTGCTCTTAAGTTGTGGGTTCATTGCTGCTGTTTTTCCTATCCTGATGCTGTGAGAGACTCTGTCATTCTGGACTTTTTGAACTTTTACTGGGGAGGAAACAAGATCATTGCGGGAGTTGCCCCGGGAGGAGATTGCGTCCGAGGAGGTTAGTGGGACAGTCAGGTTTGGGAGTCCTATCTTGTGACCTGTGGTTCATCTTTCTATCCTGGTGAACCATTCTTGTCATCGACCTATGGCCAAGGGTAATGAATATTTTCCGTTACTGTTTTTTTAATTTTTACTTAAGCGCTCATTAAAATATTAAATGTATTTTACCTGACAAAGAACTTTACTTATCTGCTCTTAGAATTTAGATAAAATGATATGCTAACTGTAAATGAGTCCGTGGTTCTTTAAAATAAAATTGGGATTCATAACTGTTAAAGGTTTTAATTGTGATTGAGCTGGACTTAATTGCCATCAACTTAGTCTACTAGTTGGTCCATCGACCAAATAGCAGAGTAATTTGATGTTTGAAACTGACAGGATCCTAAGTTAATGTATATAATGCCTAAGTTATAATAGTTGTCATTTAACGAAGTACTCTGTTTGTCCAGCAGCTTATTTCCTTAGCGTTAGATCCAGAAAATTGGGTGAATGTATGTATGTGGTGTTATGGGCCCCACCAACATATGGGTTAAAATGATTAAGGTTGTGTAGATGTTTTTCTGGGTTAGTGTCATAAGGAAAAATTTATTTTAGCCACGCTGGATCAATCTGCATTGAGGAAACCAGCAGGAAGGCATGCAGGATCCATTGAACCAAGCCCAATGACAAAGGGTGGGCGTAGTTCGCGAAGTAGCGCTACGCGAAGCTACGCGAAGTGCCCTTCGCACTACGCAAACTTCACGTAGCACTACACGAGCTGCGTAGTAGCATGTTCGCACTGTGCAAGATGCATTTTTAATGATTGCTCAGTGCGAACAAGCATTCGGCACTGTGCAATCATTGAAAACAGCATCTTGCACAGTGCGAGCTGTAGTTTTCTGCCGCTTGAGTAGATTTTTACACGAGCAGCAGCTTTCTCAACGCGAACTGGTAGTTTCTCATGGCGAGCGGTCGCGAGCATGCATGACCACTCGTAATGAGAAACCTGACCTCCCCGCGTTGAGAGTTTTGCCGGGATGTCATTTTGCTTGCTCGCGGTTGCGAACATGACGTTGAGGACCGCGAACAAGCAACAAATGACCGCTGCACTACGCTACGCTGCGCTACGCGTGTTCGTACTGTGCTATGTGCAGCTCACGTAGTGCGAAGTTGCGCAAACTTCGCAAACTACGCGAGCGTAGCATAGTGCTTCGCCCAGGGTTACATGCCCCAAGCAGAGATGCAACATGAACCCACCACCTACCGCAGGGACCGGAACCTTGCAACAGAGATGACACAGAAAACAGGGTCGTGCAATTGAAACCAGGGACTTCATGTCCCACCAAACACCACAGGCCCGGACCCAAAGCTGCACACCACGGAAAAGAAGATGAACAAAAAACCGCTATGAGGCACACACCCCAGAACCAGCAGTACCCCAATAGCACCACCAGCCACATAAATGGCCCGACCAGCAAGCCGAGGTGTGTCCTAAGCCAGAACGCCAGAGCAAAAAGCCAAAACCAACTCAATGGCAACCAGGCACACCAGGGGCAACCGTAGTACAGCCCCTGAGCCCCCAGTATGAGCGTCCATGCAAGAACAGAGAAAGGCACAGCCCAGAGAAAAGGATAAAGAAAGGGTCCCCAGAAGTGCGCCACAAACAGGAAAAGCCACAAAAATACCCCTAGGGCTGGCAGACACCAAACCACACTGCCTGCCACCCCAATTAGCAGCATCTAGCGCGGGGACACACTGTTTTTGTGCAGCCAGGCGCTCTAGAAATGTCTTATTATTATTATTATTATTAATACCCCCACCAGCCAGCCCAGGCACACACCACCAGCTACAGTGCATATGTAGCAGGGTACGACCCCACTGGCCGCCAGACACTCCAGGAGCACCCCCAGCACAACCCTAATCTGCAAGGCAGGGCAGCTGCCATGAAAGGACAAGCAGGGTGAAGGGAAAAAAAAGATCAGGCACCTCCAGGCCGACACTTCCACACCGCTGAAATGTCAGCAAGTGTTATAAACAAAGGGTTAAACCCAATACAGTCAAGGGACCTGGGTAATTTAACGGTATATAAGGAAGGGGTCCCGGACAAAACAACACAATTCACAATTTTAAATAACTCTTTACAACAAAACAGATAAATCAATGCAAAAAGATTTATTACAAATTTTGCATTTTAACCACTCATTGGTTACTTTTCATCAATAACACAGTACAAAAATTCTTATCTATGTGCCCACATACACAACAGGGAGGGGGGTGAAGTGAGGGAAAGTGCCAAAGTTATAAAAGGAATAAAGAAATGATCAAATTCGTTCGTATACGGATATATCCAAATTCAAAAAACAAATGTTCATGTGATTCCTTGAGAACAAGGTCCACAATACTGTGCTCATATAGAGTCCTTCATAAAATTCATGTAGACCACCTAACTCCCCTTCAGCTGCTTTAGTCTAGCTTGGGGGTGAAAGGACATGTTGTCTGCTGTCCAACCCTAAGGTTTGGGAATCTTCTGGATCAAGACCCTAATCTGGTTCAGCTTCCTGTGTATGTTAGGTGAGTTACGTTTTAAATGACTATGGATGTCCACGCCAATCGTAGTTATCCACACTCGATTTGTACAGTGGACAGCAGACAACATGTCCTTTCCCTTCCCCACCCCCTTTTTTTAAATATCCACCTGCCTTGTATGTTACAACAAGGTAGCTGTGTACTAAATAACTTCTCAACTGTCTTTTAGGAGGTTGCCCACCCACAACCTTCCCGTCCTGAAGAAGACCCCACTGTAAGGACGAATATCCTACGTGCTAAGTGGGTCGAAAAGTAGACGCCAATCTCTTCACCAACTCCTACCCCCAAGCTAGACTAAAGCAGCTGAAGGGGAGTTAGGTGGTCTACATGAATTTTATGAAGGACTCTATATGAGCACAGTATTGTGGACCTTGTTCTCAAGGAATCACATGAACATTTGTTTTTTGAATTTGGATATATCCGTATACGAACGAATTTGATCATTTCTTTATTCCTTTTATAACTTTGGCACTTTCCCTCACTTCACCCCCCTCCCTGTTGTGTATGTGGGCACATAGATAAGAATTTTTGTACAGTGTTATTGATGAAAAGTAACCAATGAGTGGTTAAAATGCAAAATTTGTAATAAATCTTTTTGCATTGATTTATCTGTTTTGTTGTAAAGAGTTATTTAAAATTGTGAATTGTGTTGTTTTGTCCGGGACCCCTTCCTTATATACCGTTAAATTACCCAGGTCCCTTGACTGTATTGGGTTTAACCCTTTGTTTATAACATTGTCTGTACCGGCACTGGCCGGTGAGGTTATCCTACCTCCCTTTGGAGGCCCTTAGGTCTGTTGTCAATCCGTCATACGGAATTTTTCTAATTTCCTTCTATGATTTACAACTATGGTAGATAAGGAAATACTCACATACACGGAAGCATATATAGATCAACTACTTCATGATCCAGCTAACAATTTCTTGTCAGCCAGTACCCCTATTGTTGACATCACCCTCAATGATAAAATCTCCCAGCTCGAGAGGTTAGAAAAGAAATTAATACGCACTAAGTTACATGGTCACTTCCTTGCACAGTGCCTCCAAGCTAATATCATCCCTGCAGGTTTACAAGTACGAGTAGAGCCTGCTATCTTTGTGGAAACCCTTAAGGTTTGGGAATCTTCTGGATCAAGACCCTAATCTGGTTCAGCTTCCTGTGTATGTTAGGTGAGTTACGTTTTAAATGACTATGGATGTCCACGCCAATCGTAGTTATCCACACTCGATTTGTACAGTGGACAGCAGACAACATGTCCTTTCCCTTCCCCACCCCCTTTTTTTAAATATCCACCTGCCTTGTATGTTACAACAAGGTAGCTGTGTACTAAATAACTTCTCAACTGTCTTTTAGGAGGTTGCCCACCCACAACCTTCCCGTCCTGAAGAAGACCCCGCTGTAAGGACGAATATCCTACGTGCTAAGTGGGTCGAAACGTAGACGCCAATCTCTTCACCAACTCCTACCCCCAAGCTAGACTAAAGCAGCTGAAGGGGAGTTAGGTGGTCTACATGAATTTTATGAAGGACTCTATATGAGCACAGTATTGTGGACCTTGTTCTCAAGGAATCACATGAACATTTGTTTTTTGAATTTGGATATATCCGTATACGAACGAATTTGATCATTTCTTTATTCCTTTTATAACTTTGGCACTTACCCTCACTTCACCTCCCTCCCTGTTGTGTATGTGGGCACATAGATAAGAATTTTTGTACTGTGTTATTGATGAAAAGTAACCAATGAGTGGTTAAAATGCAACATTTGTAATAAATCTTTTTGCATTGATTTATCTGTTTTGTTGTAAAGAGTTATTTAAAATTGTGAATTGTGTTGTTTTGTCTGAAATGTCAGCAAGGGCAGGACAGGACATCCAACCAGCCACACAGGAAGGCAAGCAGAGGTCGGGAATCCAGAAAAACACCCTGATGGGAACCTATTTGGAGGAAGGAAGCCAGGGTTACCAGTAACTGAAGCTCAGCAAACAACATGAAGAAAGCAGCACAAACAAACGGAAGGCAACAGAGTAAAAACAGAAAGCACAAGCGCTATGTGACAGCCGGACTGCCAAAACAATGCCGAAAAGCCAGCCCAGGCGTGTACCACCTGCCAGCGCGCACAGGACCCAGGCACCATCGGCAGCACCAGCCAGGCTTCCAGAAGCCCCACATACCTAGCACCTGGAAGGAACACTGGCCTGGGAGTTCCCAGGGGAACAGCGACAACATCCAACTGCAGAAAGTGGGCTACAGCACAACCAAAGCCTTTTCATGGAAAGATCGGGCATAAATGTGCACCAGCAGCGCGTCTCCTAATCAGCCAGCTGCGGATCCGGCGCACCAGGCGTAAAGGGCCAGCCATTGACCTCTGCACCGTTCTGCAAGCTCAGCAGAAAACACCCTGCTGAGACAGCCCAGGAGTAGCCACCAGGAACATACTCATCCCAATCTGCTGGTAGACAGTAAAAAAGAACAGGCAGAATGCTAGATAAGTAGTGGCTAAGTACTACCATTGGGAGGGGGTGGGGTAGGGAACCCCAGCATTCCTCTGTTATCTTTTCTGTTTGGGAGTTAGTTATCTGCATAATTATTGAGTGGGACGAGAACTGGAGGGACATGGGGGTTAATAAGATTTCTCTCCTCATTATGCCTCACCTGGGGAGGCATAGCATTTTGATGCATTCCCAGGTATATCACTGATAATAAATCTGGGAATGCACCAAAATACATGGGTGGATGCATGGGAACACCCAGGCTCCACCCATGAAAAGTCTCTCTGGGGCAGAGCAGCCCAATGCATCAATCTGCACTGTGCTGTTTTACTCTGAATTCATCAAACCAAGCAAGTCCACGCAAGGTGGCCTTGCATGGCTTGATAAACTAAACTTAGGAGCTACTTCACTCTTGCGCCCCATTGGGAGCCGCTAGGGTGGTGCAACTCCCACATAAATATGTGTAGGACTTGGCCCTTTTTGGCTACATTTCCCTAAACTTTTTGCTTTCTCCCTAGACCTTTTTTTCTGACATGGTGTTGCCAACTTAGATGCTTTGGACAAATTGTCACTGCTAAACAGTGTCAAAGTGCAAGTGATCCCTGTATAAAATATAATGGTAATTGGTTGTCCATGATTGGTATGTTTGCCTTACTGGTAAAGTCCCTAGTAAAGTGCACTATGTGTGCCAGGGCTGGTAATGCAAATGCTGCTAGTGGGTCTGCAGCACTAATTGTGCCACCCACACAAGTGGCCTTAAAAAAGGGAACACAGGCCTGCCATTGCAGGGCCTGCGCGCAGTTTTTTTAAATTGCCATGTTGTTCTGGCAAGTGCACCCACGTGCCAGACCTTACCCTTCCCTTTCAATGCACATCAGGCACCCCTGAACATCAAGCCAAAATACTTGTTTTAAGATTTAGGTGACATCATGTTTCTATCCACAGCTCGCACAGCTCTTATGTATATATTTATATACAAATAAGATGCACATTTTTCACGAATTAAAGCACCAATTTGATTATACACGGAACTCATTAAAATAATTACCTTTCATTTTACAAACTGACAGCACTTCAAAGATATCGAGCAGAAATGCTTTCAGTACCCAGCATGCAATCAAAGCCTCCGCTTATCAAAGTATCAAGGCATAATTGTGCAACAATTCACGGTTTTATTCATAATTGCAGGTTCTTTGAGGAGCAGAAAAAAACTGATAACATAAGTAGCCATTAACTGACCCACCAAAGGGTTCATTAGCGTAATATTTATTATTCTGCTTGTTCTGGACGATATTTTCAGATATGTTTGTTAGCAGTCTCTTGTTACATGTTGTTACATAATGATGCGTGGGTTAATATGGATTTCAGAAACAGGCAACGGAGAACGTTGTGTAAATTGCGTCTGTGCAAGGCATTTGAAAAACGTATTTGGCAAAGCTAGTAGGTCCGACTTGTTTTAAGTGCATACGTTCTTTTTAGTGATGTCTATTTTTCTGTTATATGATTGTATGTGCAAACTGAAAAAACACATGCATTCACTCACACCCCCTACAAGCAACACTCAGATGTACACACACACATATAAACACACATAAAAGACAGCACGCATACAGGCACACGAAGACAAGTGGAACTAAACGCCAAACAACTGCTCGGGAGTAAAAGAGTGAAGCCATTATTTGCCTAGTAATTTGAGAACACACACAAGTACTTTCCCTTTAATTGACGTGGTTGTAGATGTACACCAGTTAAAAGCAGGAGTTAATCCCTTTTCTGGGTATTATGGAAATGGAAATTTAGTGGCCGGAGAGGAGATACAAAAATGCCATTGCTCTTCGGCCCTATATTCGCCTGAACAAGTTGGATTATATTCCCAGAAGACTGCCTGAAACGTGGGACTGGCACAAATACCTTGGTATACTTCTGGAAAAGTTTGCAAATTGGAAAAAAGTGTAAAAGCAGACAGGGAACCCTAGCATGCACTTCAGCCTTTTGGCGAAAGCCTAGGTTCCAATTCAAGATCAGAAAACCACCACCAGAAGAATACGGTCCTGATGGTGCTGGTGAATAGTTTCCTGATCCACTCAGAACAATGGCTAGGAGACAATTAAAGGAAGCAGAATGAAGGCGTGTGGAAAATTACCCCATTCCTCCCTACACCCATTACCTCTTTATCTTCTCACCAGGAGTGAATAAAGCCAACAATGCACCTTTTTATACTTACAAATCAAAAGAAAAATGTTCACGAAAAGTGAAATATGCACCTCATTCATGTACTCCTGGCTTGCAGAAAGCTAGAAATGATGCAAACCATGACAATATCATAAAGGCGCTTGGGGGTTGTGGTCCATAACTATCTAGACTTTAGTATCAAAGTTCCACAAAGTCGGATGCAATCTGTCCAATTTTCAGATTGAATCCTACTGCATTTCGTTTCCTCTCGCTATGGGTAGTAACGACTGACCAAAAACACACACACACTAGCAAAACTAAGAACCAGCTAGACCCTTATTTGGAGTATCCACCATGGGTCTTCTCCAACACACATCACCTGCAGCCTCGTTCCAGCCCACGTTCCAATGACAAATAATGGAAAGGTAAGAAGGATCTGTATATGGGCATTGTGAGACAATAATCTCTGAAATAATCTTATGTCACAGAGCTTGGGCCCACTCTACTTAAAGGGTAAAGGGTAAGCTCACTACCTCTTTTACCATTTCTTCAGTGCACAAAACTGCTTACTACAAAAATAAATTCTGCATGGAGGGGGAATAGGCCATTTTCAACAGCACTGCAAATATGTGGCAGGGCTTTATCCTGCTTCACACCTGCTCCTGCTTCTCTATGCACTGCAGTGCACAAAAGCTCAAAGGCACCTGCACTGCACCTAAACTCACTATAATAGCACCCACTGGCTCTTGCAGTGCCCTACCCCCACTGAGGCTTTCACTGGTGCTGGCAACATCTGATACATGCACTGCACCGTTGTCCAAGTAATGGCACTGACACACACTGGCCTGTGCATTGCACCTACACCAAACCCTTCTTCCACTCACTGAAGTCTTGCATTGTAGGAGTGCCATGTCTATTCCAGTTGGTGCTCTCTTGCAATTTGAGTACAGTCCTGGGCCCACGTGGTGAGGATATTTCAAAGTTCGTACAAATGTATTGACGTATTAACAATGCTTATTATTTATCACAAGTCAACAACTGTATTATACCAAACAACCAGCCGACACGTGTTTCGTCACAAGGAATAGTCCTGTGACGCTTCAGGGCTGGGAAAGATACAAAACAAAGGGTGAGGGATGTGAGAGAAACTGAAAGTAACACTGTTGTTGTCCTAAAACAAAAGTAAACTTCAAATAAAATAAAGGGATGTAGGGAGAGGATCACCCTAAGTGCTCCTGCGGGTAAGGGGAGAGACATAGCACAAGGTGAACAGTGACTGTTGTGGGTGTGCCGCTTACATGGTTAATATATCATGAGTAAAGAGTGGCAACTACGTTGTACAAGCGTTCCTTTACATTCTATACATTTTCTACTCCTCTGCACACATTACACCTCACCTACTGAGTACCATTCTTTGCACTGAATTCCTAGGGTATTTCTCCATTCCTCCTTACTTTTGCTACCATTTTTCTCTCCTCTTCACTCTATTTCGACCTCCCACCCTTATAGCCATAGTCAAGCTATCAAATACCCTCACCAGTGGTAAACAACCATAACAACGCGGGCATTACCCCGCGCTGCTTTTAAAACGCAAGTCGTTACAACGACTTGCGTTGGAGGGCGCTGTTGGATAGGGAATAGTTTAATTTTCTATTCCAACACCTTCCCTACTGTAACATGGGCTGGAGTTGGAATAGAAAATTAAACTATTCCACTATCCAGCGCTTACAGCGCAAGTCGTTGTAACGACTTGCGTTGTAAAAACAGCGTTGTAATGGCACACGGGGTAAAAGCCCGCATTGTAATGCCATACAACCTCACCGTCATCTCTACTCATACGCAGTAGTGCCTCACTGCCTTACTGACTGGTGTTTCAGTAACTCCACTGACTCCATACTGTGCATCCTTTGTCATCCTTAGTTTACATCAGATGTGTATCGTCAACTTTATTTTTCTGTGCGGTGTGCTTGTGGCACCTTTCACTCACCCGCACCATCTCTTACTCGCAGTTGTTAGTTTTTGTCATCCGGTGCCCCGTTGCTATGACTGCGGCGATGCCAATCATGTCCATGTGTACACACATGCGCAGTATATCCCTCCCAGCCCCCCAACATGGCTGCCTATGTCTCCCTTCACGCGGTCTAGTCTTCCGCATTTACTCCCCGACTTAAAAAGACACGTCGTTACTGGTTGTCTCTTCACCAGCTACTCCAACTCCAGTGTCCTCAGACTGCTCCCGTCCGGAAACCACAGGTAAGCCGCCTCCACGGTCACCATACCACCTGTTTTCCACCATGCTACCTTTTTAGGGCTTGAACTCTGCCAATGCGCTTGCGCATTGCAGATGTTGAGACATATTGGGGCTTAACGAGAGCTTAACCAAATGGACGATTTGATGCTGTGCCCGTGAAAAAACGCGTGCACGCATCAAAGCCACCAGCCTCCCTCCAACAAGCTTCCCCTAGCGTGCACTCTGGCATTTCTCCTCCCCTAATTATTCACTGCCCACGGCCGGCCGGGACATCAAAGGCTGCTTCTCCCCGTGCGTCTCGTCACCCTTACTCTCCCTTATTCTTCCCTTCTTGCCTCTCCCCGCCCCCCCTCCCCACCACAGCAATGCCGAGGGCTGTCCCTGAAAATTGTTTTAATGCCTAGGTGATTGCTTGCATGAACCCTTTCCAAGCATTAGCTACTGCCTACAGATAACTTTAGTAGCAAGAGTTCATGTGATCAATATAGGACCACAGCTTTTTGAAGGGTTACACCGTGCCACTGTCTTTACATTATGGTTATTCACATGCAGCAAAACATTTTATTACTGCAAAAATAGCTAGTGCAAATCCAACAGAAGCAGCTTTCTATATACAGGTGAGTCTCACACTGAAGCTTTGCTGCCCTGCCAGCTGCATTCCCTCAGCCTTCTCCTGCTGAAAGCGACTCTCCTCTGGTAACTTTCATGTGGTGCATGTCAGACTTAAGCCTTTACTTTGCCAATGGCTGTTTTTAATTGTTTTGCTCTGCAGAGTGTAACTAAGTGCCTATCTGGTAGCACTGAGTTCACCTCCAACAACATCCATTACTTCTGGTTCTGGACAAAGAATCTGCACTAACCGAGCTTTAAGTTTCTATTTTACCGGGTAGCTCAGACATCTGCAGGAGTGCAAAGATGCCTGTTAAAGGGCACCTTAAAGCCAAGAGCCTGCTGTCTGCGCACTAAATGCTTCTTACTCAAAATTCCTTGAGGACCATGTGGATGGATAGGTCTATAGGTACCTCTGGTGGGGATGCGATGCTGCCTCCAGTGTTGCCCTTGCAGCAAACATGGAAGCAGAAGGGGGCGGGGTGTTTAGCAACTGTTTTCATTTGACACATTTAACAATTTATTCTTCACTCAAAACACTTCCATCACTTGGAAGTACCTCAAGTATTCCGACTATGAAATCCAATCCAACATCATTACTGCCTCCTTGAATAACACTTGTATTATTGTTTTCGATGCATGTAGGAGGCCCACACTTTTGAATAACACTTTTTTTCTTAGAGGCCATACCTTAAGACGGCGAGGTCAACTATAACCTAGTATCTATCCTCCTCCCCTTGCGTTTTCTAACGATGTGCTGTTTTTTTTGAGTGACTAAAATGCTGGGTCTTTTATAAAAAAATAAAAAAGCTGAAAAATGTGGATTCATTAAGCAATTTCACTGCCTTTGGCTTATCTGACTTCACATCAACCTCCACCTCCCCACCCTTTAAAAGCGTGTTGCGTGTCTACTATTTAACCACTCAACCGTAGGATCAGGAATCTGCACAATAAGGTGGTCTCTTGGTTACGCATAACCAGTCACAATTAGCGAGACAGCAGTGCACACAAAACTCATACTGCCCCCCCGCGACTGCTAGTGTGAATGACCATTGTGGTCATCTATCAGAAACGTACTATCATTAGTGCAGCAGGTCCAGTGGCACCAGGGCCAGGTATGTGTGGCCTACTGTACCAATAATCAAATATTCTCCCAGCTGCGAGTAAGCGTGCCATTCTCCTTGCCCTGGGCTCAGTCACCCTTTTTGCGCCACTGCTGACTGCGCGGTCTTATCCCTCTTTACGCTTTCACTTCGGATCCCAGCCTTGTGTGCGTCTGCCTGTCGTGGCATGTGTTCGCGCCCTCGCGCCTGTCTTTGATGATAAAAAACTGCGAATCACTGCTTTTCTGAATGCTGCGTGCCTCCCTCCCACAAGCGTCCCCCAGCGTGCGCTCTGGCATTTCTCCTCCCCTAATTATTCACTGCCCACGGCCGGCCGGCACATCAAAGGCTGCTGCTCCCCGTGCGTCTCGTCACCCTTACTCTCCCCTATTCTTCCGTTCTTGCCTCTCCGCGCCCCCCCCTCCCCACCACAGCAATGCCGAGGGCTGTCCCTGAAAATTGTTTTAATGCCTAGGTGATTGCTTGCATGAACCCTTTCCATGCATTAGCTACTGCCTACAGATAACTTTAGCTGCCTGTGGCAAGAGTTCATGTGATCAATACAGGACCACAGCTTTTTGAAGGGTTACACTGTGCCACTGTCTTCACATTATGGTTATTCACATGCAGCAAAACAGTTTATTACTGCAAAAATAGCTAGTGCAAATCCAACAGAAGCAGCTTCTATATACAGGTGAGTCTCACACTGGAGCTTTGCTGCCCTGCCAACTGCACTCCCCAGCCTTCTCCTGCTGAAAGCGACTCTCCTCTGGTAACTTTCATTTAGTGCATGTCAGACGTGTTTGCGTCATAAGCCTTTACTTTGCCAATGGCTGTTTTTAATTGTTTTGCTCTGCAGAGCGTAACTAAGTGCCTATCTGGTAGCACTAAGTTCACCTCCAACAACATCCATTACTTCTGGTTCTGGACAAAGAATCTGCACTAACCGAGCTTTAAGTTTCTATTTTACCGACACCACCACAGCATCACTCAGGGGCACCACAACATCACTATGCGCCACTACTGCATCACTGAACGCCACAGCATTACTCATCGCCACCACAGCATCACTCTGCACCACCCCAGCATCACTCAGCACCACTCACCATCACCACATCTTCACTCAGCGCCACCCCAGCATCACTCAGTGCCACCCCAGCATCACTCAGCACCACCACAGCATCACTCAGCGCCACCACAGCATTACTCAGGGCAACCACAGCATCACTCAGCGCAACCACAGCATCACTCAGCGCAACCACAGCATCACTCAGCACCACCACAGCATCCCTCAGCACCACCACAGCACCACTGAGCACCACCCCAGCATCACTCAGCACCACCCCAGCATCACTCAGCACCACCCCAGTATCACTCAGCACCACCACAGCATCACTCAGCGTAACCACAGCATCACTTAGCGCAACCACAGCATCACTGGTTCAAATATGTTCTTTCAATGTTTCAAGCTGTTTTCAAGCTTTCACGCTTTATTACAAATCACAAAAAGATGTTAATATTTCACTTCTGTTCTTGGATTTTCGTCACAATAAAAAACACTGAACATAATCTTCACAAAAGTTATTTACAAAAGTTTAAGCTATTGCCATTACAAATTAAATACATTATTTAAGTATTAATTATTTAAAAAAATTAAAAGCCCTTGTTATTTGTAATATCAATACATCTAAGTCAGTAAATACAAAACATGTTGCATTACAAATGCTATATGTGTCACATTTGCGAAAGTTATAACTATTGGCATTGTAAATGACAAAGCTATTAATTTAGCTGTTTTAAAAAATAACACATAAATAAAAAAAAATCATTTATAAGACCAATAGCTCAAACTTTCCTAATGCGAGCCCTATTGCATTTCCAATGCTTGTTGATTAAGCTAACCACGACCCACGTTCCTTCTTGTCACCCAGGCAGGCTCATCCGCCATCCCGATGCAAACTCCAAGTGGATCGCTATTTTTTGGTTTCCTGGGTGAGTTACCTCCCGCCGTCCATCATTTCTTTTCTCGCATACTTTGGGGCGTATTTTCTCCTCCCACTCCTGCCCTTCCTCATGCTTGTCACTCTCCTTCACAGTTGTGCATTCGCTCACACTCGGTGTTCTTCCCCGCCTCCCTTTGAGACACTGGACCTCAAACAAACTTAGCCTTGGGGTAAGTCTGCTCAATTCTCTTTCCGGCATGCACCGCCTCCTGGAACATCTCCATTAATGCCCTCCCTCACCTTGTTCCCTTACAGTACGTGACAACCCTCTGCCGGTTCGGTGCTTCCGCCTCAGCTCACCTACCGTTGCCTCAGCCTACGCTTCTATACCATCCAGGTAATCTGCAGTCCCTTCATTGCCCCCTTTTTTGTCCCCCAAGCTCAGATGGCCATTCTTTTTTTACCCCACTGCATTTCCTATGGCGGTTGCAAATAATCTACTTTACACATCGGAAGTAGCCATTTCAGGGTGCAGACTGCAACACAAGAAGGCAAAATGCTAGCTCTCAAAGTAGCCTACTGCAAACACGGAAAGGCTAATTTGTTGTTGACTCACGTAAACAACAAACATAATGGCTGAGGCAGGCTGACACATTGCCCAACTATATATATGTGCCAATTGTAGGCTGATCCAGAAATAAAATGACATTTCCAGCATCAGCAGATGAAGAGGACTAATTCAAAGGCACTCTCTGTAGCAATATCATTGCTTGCAGAACTCTAGCAAACAATCAAAGCTGTCTTACCAAACACACTGAAATAGAAGTTCACTATTAGCACCACTTATTTCTAGTTCCTAATTCCTAATTCTCTTTATCTACGGTAAAATATATAAGGCCTGATGTACAAAAGTATTTTGGTTTTAGCACAAAGCTTGTGATTCGTAAATTTACAGAGTTTGTAACTGCAAAATACCTTTTCACTATACAAAAGCATAAGGATAAGCTGTAAAAGTATTTCAAATTCAAGAGGTTTTGCAACCCTCTCTGAATCCCAAATAGGAGGTGCCTGAAATGGGGATCCCAACATACCTGAAATTTAGAAAGGGGTGCATCAATGGTCTGAGTACCAAACAATTGATTAGACACTGGCACATACATGGGGTAAGAGCTGATTGTTAAAGAGGAAGCTGTCCCCTTTAGGAATAATGTAGGTAGCCTGGGAAGGGGTGGGGGGGAGCAGACAGACCACTGCCTGCTGCTCCCTTGTCTTCCCAAATGGGAACCTTTTTTTAATAAAACAGAATTGGCCTACTTTTAGAAAATGTGACATTTGAAAATGTATTTGCAGAGAATTCTGCTGTTCATTGGAGGCCTCAATCCCTACAATCAGGCAATCACAGGAGACCTCAAATTGTGACATGTCTAATTAACATTCATTAGGTAGGTCATTTTTCAACTGTCTAGGAATGGAAAACTTGTGATGTAACCTATTAGTATGCAAGTCTCTTCACAATTTGCATTCCCACTCGCAAAGAAGTTGGTGTGCAAACTGTTCATTCTAGGTTTGTAAAATAAATGGCACTTAAGACCTATTTTTCTGCGCAGAAACGCTGCTTATTGAATATAACCAAGACTTATACTCATCCCTTTAATTAAACTGCATATCTTAATCAGAAGATCCAGTAATTCACAATTCAATAAAATTATGTGCCTAACGCTCTTTCTCAAAATATAAGCAAGAAATCCAAAGCTACCAAAGATAATTTTAAGAGATTGTATCAAGCTTTTACTTTCCATTAATGTGGCGTCTTCTAACTGGGGGCGGACCCTAGGGCGGCTGAGGTGTTCCCAGGGTGGGCTCCAGGCTCTGGATAAAAGAAGCATTATGCTGATAACTGCTTTGTTTTAAGCGGATAATAATGCATATTCAGACCTTATCACAAATGCATACAGCATTGGTTTAAGTATATATTTTCCTCCCTTTGGCACATACAATGAATTATAGAGCACATTTAGGTTCCAACTACTGTGCTCTTCTTGTCTTCTTGAATAAGACCTTGCTAGTATTCATTGGCCTGTCCTTTAAAGGACATATTTTAATAAAAATGTAAAAAAATAAAAACAATTCTCATTGTAAAACAAAAATAAAGGATTTAGCTAGTGTTATCCCCAGAGTTAAAAACGAATAAACTCACGGGCCACTTTTGAACTAACAGAGTCATGGATAGTGATTATTCAACATTGCTATTGCATTTGATGTTACTATTAAACATAAATCAGGTGTTAAGTTCAGGTATTATAAAAAAAAGACTTTCTTTTCAAAAAGGGAGTTTAAAATATGTGTTAGTCTGTGGGCTCTGTTAGAGCAAGACCTAGGCAACATTATGGCCAACCTGTGATGAGGTGTGGTTTAGTAAAGTAGGAAATGTGTCCCGGGCAAAAATATTAAGCTTAGAATTATAGAACTCAAAACTCCTGTTTGGGGGCAAGGCTGTAAATTCTATGTGAAATATTCTCCCCAAGGCTGTACATTTTGTTTGCAGTCCCACTGCATTGTAGAACATCACAGCTGAAAGGGAAAAGTGGGGAAGCACAATAAAGAGTAAATGGACACGTTGCATATTTTTCACAGAGGCTTGAGACCTTCTTCAACTACTTCAGAAATGAAAACTTTTTCAATCAAAGCATATAAAATAAGATGTAACTAACTACATGTTGCCCCAAATGTCCCCAAAATTTGGAAAGTACTTTTTAGGCACTGGACAATTGGTGGATCCCAACATTCCTGGTCACCATAGTTTTGTTTCTTGGAAACGTTCTGTGTTTTTGTAGAAACTAGAATTACTCCCTGTAGTTTGAGAAATTGTATGTGCATATGTTTGCATGTTCACATCAGGATGTATTCCTTTGTATTTGTTTCAAGAAAGTAAATATAACCAACATCCACCCAGATTCAATTCTACAGTAAAACGTTTTAAAGTGGAAGTACTTATTATGTGCACATCTACTGAACACTTGCAAGGAAATATTAGCACTCTCAAAAAGATTGAGAAACTCCATGAACTAAAGGTATTCCAATACTCAGGACTTATGTGAGGATCTATCACATTATACAATCTTTTCACATCTATAATTATCTACGAGAGCTATTTTTACTGCCCGACATGTTTGTAAAAAATATTGAAAAGTGCAGTTCATAACAGAAATTGATACTTCAGGAGTCTGATTTCTTTCTGTCTACCTCTCTTTAGCTCCTCCCAAAGCTGGCCTAGATACTTGATCAAGAATCACAGAACGTTTCACCCTCCCAGGTCCCTTTTGCTATCTTTCCTATGTTGTGAGTGGCTCCAGTGTTTGAGATTGTGGTTCTCTACATGTTCTCTTGAAAAATGGCATGGGTATGTGGGAAGCAATATTGACTCTGCTGGAGCTGGGATTCTTGAATCTCAGAGACATCCGGTATAATCACCAACAAACCCTGCATCAGTCGTATGGACCTTTGTTGATTGATGAGGAGAGTGGGTAAGGAGCTATGATTTATATTAATTTCCCCAGACAGTGAAGACTGATTGAGATTTCACAGAAAACAACAAAGAGAACAGAAATGAGTTCAAAAGGATTTATTAACAAGACAATTTAACCCAAAACCATTAGCTAATTTTTTGTCATTATTGTTACATATTTAAATTCTCAGAAAGTTGATGTTTCAAATTAAAATAAAACAGAACATTAGTAAGAATTACAAACAGAGTGCAGAATATATGCACCACATCTGTTCCATAACAGAATCTCTTAGTCTAAATTAAAGAAGATAAGTCATTTAGGGCATTTAAGCAATAAGGTAAGGTGTCAGCTTCAGAAATCCAAATGAAGGTTTCGGTTGAGAGAATTGTGATGTTCAGTCAGAATATACCCCTTTTTAATGCATTATTTTTCCCTGTCTAGAATTTCAACGCAGTTGTTACAACGACCACATAGTAACCACGCATACCATTACCCAGCAAGTCATAACAATAACTTGCGGAGGTTGGATGCTGGATGTTGGAATAGTATAATTTACTATTCTAACTCCAGTCCGTGAAGACAGTAGGGAAGGTGTTAGATTTTAAATCCAACACTTTTTGCCTCCTCCGCAAGTCATAATTCCATCTTGCTTAGTAAAGGTATGCGTGGTTACAACGCAGTTGTTGTAATGACTGTATTGTAATTCCCGGCAGGGAAAACTTTTTATGGTTAACGTTGTTTACTGTTCAGTCAGGATGCCTTTGCATTCAAGCAGTGGAGGTTGGCAGAGTTGAGAAGGATCTTCTCAATTCGAAGTCAGCAGGGATATCTGGGGTCTGATTCTCTCAACTACGCTAAGGAACACGAGCTATTATAATTCAACAAAACTCTAGGTGCAACATTTCAGCTTGTTCCAACTCTGAGGAACCAATCATTTGCCTTCAAAAGCTCGGAGCAGGTAAACTCCCTTATTAACCATGTTATTACACTGGTTCATGCATGGCTACTTCCTTGAGTTGTTACACTGGTCAAAATATCTGATACAGACAGCTCTTCGAACTTCCTGGCATCTTCTCTTCCTCCGGGTGAGAACCTCACTATCAATCGAATAAAACATAATAAATACCTATTCACAAAATAATAGAATACTTCTGGAAAATTACAGCACCTGCAATGGGAAGAAAAAAAAAGTAAAAAGATATAGTGCAAAACAACCATGAAAAGAAGCGTGCATGCCTTGCCTCTTAGCCTTAAATGTGGAAAGTTGATATTGAAAATGGTTTCAATTTTAGACTAACTCACTTGATTACAACATGTTAATTTGAATGTTTGCTTAGAATAGCTAAGTGTGGTTACCTATTACAAATTATAAGATAAATAAACAGATGGTATTTAACGTTATAAATGACACTTTGCTAATGAATGCATTTCATTTTTGAAAAATTAAAATCACACTCATCATTTCCATTCTGTATCTTTTGTGTGGCTTTCACTGAAAGCTGATGGCCACCTCAAACTTAGTGCCATGAAACCCCTACAATTTTACTGCACTCTGGAAGAATTAAAATCAAATCAATCAAGATTAAAGCTCATTCCCATAGGAAATTAGTATGAACAGTGACCATGTTGTGTAAGTCGGAGCAAGCCAGTAAGGGAAATTGTGAATAGTCAAATACTGCTGGAGTGTATCAGAGAAACAATCTTAGAAACATATTTATGAGATTTTTCTAAAATCCATGTGGCACTTTAACAAAAAAAAAAAACCTTTCAACCTGCTGCAACGGGCATTGGCTTATCTTTTTTTACATGCACCATGGAAAATATTTGAATCACTTGCATCCTATGATTGAACTTTGTGCAGCCACACAAAACCTTGCACATAATTGCATTTGAATTATCAAAATGTCAATTATGGATCATTTAAAGGCGATTGGTCAATCATATGTAGCTGGATTCTGATCATCAGATCACTGCTACATCAGAGGTCAAATTCAAGAATAAATGAAAAGCCTTTTATTACACTTCAATGTTATTTAGTAAGTCAAAACTGCTATCTTACTGTAGTGCGCACTAATATAATATGATGGTACTTCCCATATTCCTATAAATAAAGTTGTTAACTACATTGTGAACTTTAAAAATAAACTTCGCAGTGATGTACCGGATATCCGATTTTATTTGTCAGGGTGCATTATAATCACCTGTAGAGAGCACTCACATATAATCCTTTGTTGAAGTAACATAAAGTGTTACCATTTGAAATGTAATAACCTGAAATGTGATGTGCTTAGGCCATTGAAAAGTAACTTGGACTATTACAGTAGAAGGTGAATGTAACTAACAGAAAACATTAACGTGAAGAACTTGTGTTGTGAAACTGACACTTATTCATGTACTATGGGGCCGATTATGATGGCGGACGGACTTGAGTCTGTCCGCCACCATAGAGTAGGAGGGACCGTCCGCAGGGGCAGCGGCGGTCCCTCCATACAGATTAGGATGTGACCGCCAGGATGGCGGTCACATCCTCTATTTTTAACATTGCGGCGGGTGGAGCTTCAAGCTGCACCCGCCGCAATGTTAAAAATGCATGCACAGCATTTGCGTGCACAAAGCGGCAGTCACCGCGCAGTGCCTGCCGCTTTGTTCACGCAAATGCAGGGGGGTACCATAGGTACCCCCCATGTGCACCCCCCACCCCCCTTCACCAAGGGGGCCCGCAACGGGCCCCCGAAGTGAAGGTCCGTATGCTTTTCCACGGCGGAAAAGCCGCCATGGAAAAGCATACTTTCTACGCAATCATAATATGGCTGGCGGTGTCTGATAGACACCGCCAGCCATGTTATTGCTTTTCTGCCGCGGTCGGAAGGCGAACGCGGCGGAAAAGCTGCGGACTGAAAAACGATCCCCCAGCCATCCTAATCTGGCGGGGGGTCTTTTTCAGTCCGCAGCGGATTTCCCGCATCCTCCGGGCCGGCGGTGGCTTCCGCCGGCCCGGAGGATGCGGGAAATCCACAATCCTAATGAGCCCCTAAATGTGTTTATCAATCATGTAATTTATATGTAGGTAAATCCATTCATTAAAGGTGCCATATTTCCTATGCAATTGCGTAAAGTTCCTATGATGTTTTCGTATTTTAGCTGAACTTCGTAGGCCTGAAATGCAGTTCCCTGAAAACTCTTGCATCACAATTAATCTTTTGAATTTCATGTGTGCTGTGGAATTTGTTCCTTCTCAAATTTTGTGTTGCAGGTGAAAGAAACACTCTTGTTAGCTAGAATACTGTCTTTATTTTATTGGTCAGGAAAGGAGAGAAGAAATTACAATCCTGTGGCTTGAATCAATAAAGGAAGCTCATTGCGTTTCACACAGGAGAAGGCCTGGGAACCAAGGGCAAAATGTTGCAAGGAAAGAACACCGCTGTCCCATGGAAAAACACCTTTAGGATAGTACCCAGAACAGATGGTGTGACCCACAATTAAACTTGGGAAAGTTATCTACTAATAATGTAATGATGGGAGTAGGGAAAGTGCCCACTTCTTCTTCTGCCTTCGTAGAGAGAGCATCTGAGAGCAAGCTCTGTCGCGGTAGCTTTATGCTACATGACCCATTGACTGTGGAGACACTTCATAAGAAGACTTCACATGCTGACACCATTTTACCTCTCTTCCTGCAGATGCTTAAGTAGGGATGTGATCATAGTTTTAGTGTAGGGACAGGTTAATGCTCTTTACTGCAGCTCTCCTTCACTTATCGCCTGCGCAGACAGCATCCTTCGTTTAATTCTAATCACTTTTGGCCTCCCTGGCTAATCTCTTTTAACCTCTACTAGCTGCAGTAATAGGAAACTTCCAGGGATTAGTTCTTTAACTTTTACAGCCACCGTCTCAAAGATTTGGGCTTGTGTGACCTGTAGTATGTTTCCTTTTTTTAGACACATGATCGCCTTCCACGAACCCTGGTAAGCACTTTTTGTTTAAATGTGCATTTTCGCTCCTCTGTGTTTTACCTAATAAGTCCCTGAAGTGCAATTATCCCTCCACTGTGCTCTGTTTAAACTACCTATACATTTCCTCATCATGACTCGTATGGCTACGAATTTTGCACACATTTTTCCTGTGGCTTTCCCACTTCCTTTGGTTTTCTCTTTATTTCTTTGAATGTTATGTATTCCACAATTATTCAATTACATTACCAGAAGAGGGCCTGACATTTTAAGCACCAGGCTCTCTGAACCTCGTATATAATTATGGTATATTGCTCATGTCTAACTAACTTTGTATCGATTACAGGACTTTGTGATTTAAAAAAAAATATTGTTTTACGTTTGACTATACATGAATCACCTTAATTATTTGGACTGTCACTGCCCCTTACTCAACGCCAATTCGCAATTAAGTGCTTAACTATGGAACAATGTACCTCTCTAATCTATTTTGTATTGACAATAGGACAATGTGACCACCCATGCATAACTATGACTTTCGATATTTGGCTCACCTTGATGACCATATCCGAATTTTCTCAATACTAGTCTCGTGATTTACATGAAAAACTGTGGATTATTGTACCTTGAATAGTTCTGTGTTTGTATTTCCCCATCTCCCCTTCACATTAACTTTTTCCCCCCTCCTCACCCCTTCCGTGTCCTTTGTTACCTAAACTTGGATGACTGTACCATGAATATTTCTGTGATTCTATTTCCCTTCTCTGTTGTACCTTAACTTTCCACCATCCCCCTCTTCTGTTCTCTGTCACTCAAACTTCTAACTTTTTCTTTCCACTTCTTCTAACTATGACTTTCGATATATGCTTCACTTTGATGACCATATCTGAATTTTCTCAGTACTAGTCTTGTGATTTACATGAAAAACTGTGGATTATTGTATCTTGATTAATTCTGTGTTTGTATTTCCTTTCTCCCCTTCACTTAACCTTTTTCCTCCCCTCACCCCTTTCGTGTCCTCTGTTGTTCAAACTGGGATAACTGTACCATGAATATTTCTGTGATTTTATTTCCCTTCTCTGTTGTACCTTAACTTCTTCCCGCCTCCCTCCACTTCTGTTCTGTGTCACTCAAATTTCTAACTTTTTCTTTCCACCTCTCCTACAACCCTCTTCCAATGTCATTTTCACCTAACTACTATTCCCAACTCTGAACTTACTTTCTCATATGTGAATTTTCCTTGCCTCTCCAACCACAACAAACCCTTCTCTTTTATATTCACACCCTATCAGCCTTGAAAAAGCCCTCGGCCAATGGGCCACATGGGCAAAACACGTGACGGCTGTCTCTTTACTTTGCTTTTTGTTTTATGCATGAGAAAATAAATAAATACGACACATTTGAAAATCTCCATAGAATTCTTGGAAATCATTCCACATAACTACATACAAATTGGAAAGGCATGAACCTCCATCCTTCTCTGAAGTTTTATAACTGTAAAATAAAAATAAAGCATTGACTAAGCCAGCTGCAAGGAGCTTGAGGAATTGTAATATAAAGGACTGAAACTGACACAGGAAAAACTGCTACTTATTTTTTAGTTGGTGAGAACGTAGGACACTAAGCACTCTTTTTGTTCTGATTGTGCAGCACATTCTTTTAATCATTTATTGGTAATAATCAAGAAATATATTTGCTCCCAAATAGTTTGTTTTTGTCTCTCATTATTCTCTTAACATGAACAGTTTCCAGTGATTGAGTTGTTGATTATTGTTTATCTGAATTTTATTGAGTACTTTATGAATTGATGGGTTTTGTATATACTGCGAGTATAGCAGACCACATTCCTCCCAGCCATTAAACACAACATGGAGTAGTTTGAACTGTATTCAGTGCTCCACTGGAAGACATTGCAGGTTTTTGTTGACTGCTCTAATATGAGCTAACTTTTTTAGGTTGAGGCAGAATCTAAAAGTGTGCTTTTGCAGTCTCTATAATTTGCATTCTCTTTCTTTGGAGTTCTGGTATAAACAATATTATAATAGTTGAATATCAATAACAGTAAGGTCATGTCAGTACAATATGGTGACATACTTGAAATAGCAGGAGGAGACCTCTCAATGATCTTAGCTAGAATTTAGAAAGTTTTCTAGCCATGGTCATTTTATTATAAAAATATTTTTGCTAAGCCACATTTGGCAGCATGAGTAGGTGTCAAAGGGGCCCCTAAAGTCCTTTTGGTACATACACAGTAGGCTGTCAAGTGGGGTAGTTGTAGCTCTGTGGATCTTTGTCCTCATTCCATTAAGGCAAAGATAGTGCTCATCCATCCAAAGGTATGCTTTGTTTTAGAAGGCACCCATGCTTTTGACCTGCTCTTCTTGAGTGTTCAGTCATATATGGAATTGAAAGTAGTCAGCATATATTTTTAACTGTATTTTGCATAGTGATGTAATATGTACCAGTGGTCTCATGAGATGTTGATGAGTAAAGGGAAAAGAGGGTAACCATGCAGACCCCGCTAGCATTAGATTTGACTGTTTATGTGCAGGGTTCAAGTCTGATTCATTCACTGTACATCAGTCATATTGATTACTGGTTCGAGTTAAGCTACATCACAGTTATTCCTGACCTTTCTTCTAGTTGATCCAGGAGATAGTGTGTTCTACAGCATCCTCTGCTCATGATAAGTCAAGAAGAATAAGGAATTTTGCATGTCCTATATTGAGGGAAGAGTGGGATTCTCTATGGTATAAGAAATTGAGGGCCAGATCTACAAGGAAGTGCCGCAGCTTGGCATCGCACGTCCTTTGGCTGCGCCATGCTGAGGCACTTCGGAAGCACTGGGATGCAACATATTTACAAGAAAATGTTGCATCTCTGTGCTTCTCCCTGCGCTGGTGCACAAACTGCAGCCATGCGCTGGTGCAGGCACCCTTGCACCATGGTGCAAGGATGCCTACGTCATGGGGAGATCGTTTTTGTGCAGGAAGGGGCAAAAAAACAATCACTACATGCATTTTCCTCTTTCAATGCGTGCTTTAGAATGCAGCACGCATTGAAAGAGGAAAAAACGAGGACAAATGAAAACATTTCTCCTCGTTGTACCTCGCTACGCCACCTCTAGGTGGACGCATCTCCAGATTTACGATTTCTCATAAATCGGGATATGTGTCTTGTTACATGGGTGTTGCGTGGGAACACCCACAGCAACACCCCTGGAACCCCCTTCAATGCAGAGTGATATGTGTGAAGGGGCCGTATTTACCAGGAGAGAAAAAGTCATGCAGGGTGGCTTTTCCGCTCCTTGTAAATATGGAGGAGCCCCCTGCGCCACCAGTACGTCATGTAAAGTGACGTACTGGTGGTGCAGGGGGCTAGTAAATGTGCCCCTGAGTGTCTGCTATATCTCCTTGGAGTCACAATTTTCATCCCCCTCAATGCAGGTACAAATAAAGAGGAGATTTGTAATGAGCCAGACTTTGGTTTTCTTTAGAAGAAAGTTGACTATTGACAAGTGTGTTATTTTCATAGTAGAGGCCTAGCAAGGTCAAGCACAGATACCTCAACGTAGCATCCACCCTCTTTGCCCATTTAATACCAGTGCTGTAATGGGAAAAATACTCTGGTATCCCTTTAATTTGGAATCAAGGTGTAGGCCAGAAAGTGGTGGAATCACATTGGGTGGAGTCTTGCAGAGTGAAGTCTGACAAGGTTCACTGACACAATATCAAAACCATAAATATCATGATCCAAAATATCGAGCCAAAAATATCGATCACAAAAATATAATGTTTCTATACATATCATGGTCAGTACAAAAAACTCAAAAACTATATATAGAAATATTGTTTTTTACTATGTATGTTGTTTAAATAAGTAAAACATCAATATGTTAACATATAACATAAATATCATGTAAATTAAATATGGTTAAATAATATTTTTCAAAATATATTAATATTTACTAATTTAAACATACACAAACACATGTATATAAGAGTGTATTTATGAATGAATGGAATGGTGCACCTGAAAATGTAGAAGTCCACAAATCCTCAGTTGTGTTAAAATACATTTTTTATTCTTCCTTCAATTCATATTCATAAGCTTTCCATATAAATGGACATACAGCCTCAATGATATGGTTAACTCCAAATGCCCACAATTTTGAATAATTTGAATGTGCAACCCTATAATGATCAGTCCTAGGATATTTACTATCACCATTTCTTAATGCTCTACAATGCTCTTATATACAGAATTTAAGGTTGCGAGCCGTACTGCCTACATAGAACATAACACAATTACAGCCAATCACATATACATCAAAGCATGGATTGCAATTGATTAAAAGTTTTATATTATACACTTGAGATTAATTGAATCTGAGGTCCATGTTTTATTTTTACCACATGCGAATATATTGGAGCCTTTGCAGGTATAAAAACCACATGGTTTGGAGGGCATCCAAGTCTCATTTTGTTGTCTAGTGGTGTTGTAACTAGGACATAGGGAGTCCCTCAGTGTGCGTCCCCTCCAGTACACCACTCTGGGATTCTGTCAATCTCGTTGCACAGTCCTGGAAGCTCTAGTAAAAGATGCCAATGTTTGCATAGGATTCTAAAGACCTTATCATTATGTACCGAGTATTAGGTAAGGAAGACCAACTACTCCTGTCCCTTCTTTTGTGCATATTTTCAGTTTATAGTCCTGGCCTTTAGAGTGGATTCTATCGATACCAAATAAACCTTTTTCTCTGCAAGTGCCAAATCCTTGGCATCATTTTCTCTCTTCAGAAAACGGCGGGTCTCAGTGTCTGATATATTTTTCCTAAACATGGTGTCCTCACTACACTTCTACCTGATTCTGACCATTCCACCATATGGAATTTACCTAATGACTGAAGTTGCATGTGCACTTGACATATTCAAAATACCTTTACATGCTGTTTCCTTACGGAACATAGTACTATGGAGCATAACATTTTTATATAAAATTGAAGAGCCAAAAAGTCAATCCATTGTCTATGGGCGCTCATTGTTAGTTTAATATTGAAAGGATTATCTTTAAGGTATGAAAAATAATAGTATAATGCCTCAGTCGGGCCAGCCCATAGACAGATAATGTTGTCAATATACCTCCCCCAGAAAATGATATGCTCAGTCCAGGGGGAGCCACCTTTGCCCCAGGCAGGCTTCTTCTCATACTAACTCATATATAGGCCGAATTTTGAGGGAGCAGACCGGGAACCCATAGCTGTACCCTGTAGTTGAGGATACCAGTTGCCATCAAGCATGAAATAAGTTCTGGACAGAATTATGTCTATCATATCCATTATGGCTCCAAGCAGCATTAACGCTTGCTTTTAATATTACCTATTTAGAAATTGAATTGATAGTACCACGCAGAATTACTGGTGCAGGTATTTGAGTAGTGTCTGAACACCACATGAGGACGCGACACTGCGAAGTGACTCTGAGTGAATCCAGAGCCCTAAAACTTAAGGTACGAAAGGTAGCAACCTTATGTTACTCAGTTTCTACATGTAATTAAATCCAGAATGTCTGAAATTGCATATTATGGAACCACATAGAACCACAGCGTGAACTGAAAATATAGGGGTATAAATTAAATCTGAATTGTGTAAAGTAACTAGTTAATTGTTTGTTTCTAGAATAAGAGATCTACAAATGATTGCAGTAATGAACTATTAGCTGGACAGAACATTTAAGTTTAGGTATGCACTGTATAATTTTGAATTGTTATGTTTCTGCATGGTAATTGTGTGTCTCTTTATAGAGAAACAGTCCTGAAGAAGGTGCTTATTATCAACACCGAAACGCTGCGTCGACATTTGTTCTCTTGAACAACTTTTAAACATGAATGTGTAAATTTTATAATTTAAAAAAAAAATACATTTTCTTTGATGATTATTATGATGTATTAATTGTTATGTATGTATGTAATTATCATTGAATAGGAATAACTGCATGAAGCAGAATAAACATATATATGTTTCATATATTTTTTAATTACAATTTTGAGAAGACGTCTTTTTTTACTTGCACACCTTGTGTTCTGTTAATTTGTGTTTATTAACTGCCATCATTATTGATTCATGTATCTTATTGTTGTTTTACCTACATATGAGTAATTTCACGGTATTTGTGGTTGTTAGCTTGACCCAAAGATTAGGGTTTCTCTCAATTCCCATCTTGGAGGCATAGATTCTTCTGGACTAGATTAGCTAGCCATTAGATATATGTTTTAGGGACCTTCTAGACCATGGGTACTCACAAACTTTCTCTCGGGGGCCAAATTTACAGTGTGGTTTGTGTCCGAGGGCCGCACCGGTGGGGGCGGTGTCAGTGGGGGAGGGGGCGGGGCTAGAGCAACAAAAAAAACTGTGACCATGAGGTTGGACACCGGTCCCTCACCATCCTTCCCTCACTCCCCTTCCCCCTCTCCCTCCCTCCCTCCCCTTCCCTCCCTCCCTCTCTCCCTCACTCCCCTTCCCTTACTCCCCTTCCCTCACCCCCCTTCACCCGCTCCCCCTTCCCTGTCCCTCACTTCCCTTCCCTCACCCCCACTCCCCTTCCCTCACCCCCCTTCACCCGCTCCCCCTTCCCTGTCCCTCACTCCCCTTCCCTTACTCCCTTCCCTCACTCCCCTTCCCTCACTCCCCTTTCCTCACCCCCCTTCACCCGCTCCCCCTTCCTGTCCCTCACTCCCCTTCCCATTCTCCCTCCCCACTCCCCTTCCTTCCCTCACTCCCTCCCCTTCCCTCACTCCCTCCCTCCCTTCCCTCATTCCCTCCCTCACTCCCCTACCCCGCTCCCCCCTTCCCTCTCTCCCTCCCCCACTCCCCTTCCCTCTCTCTTCCTCTCCCACTCCCTTTTCTTCCCTCACTCCCTCCCTTTCCCTCGCTCCCTCCCTCACTCCCCTTCCCTCTCCCTCCCTCCCTGTACCTCCCTCTGTCATTTATTTATTTATTTATTTGTTTGTTTGTTTATGCATTTTTATAAATTAGTTCTGAAAGTGTCTTTGAAATATAAGAGATTTGAGGTCTGCTTTGAAGATCCGGGTGGAAATGGTGACACGGAGCGATGGAGAAAGCGAGTTCCAGATTCCAGATTCAGATGCCTAGAGGGTGCAAAAAGCAAGTGAAAAATACCCACTGTGTACCCATGGGACTTCAATAACCCAATTTTCGTTCTCAATTATACACTATACACAACCACCATAAGTCTCTAAAAAAACGGTATTAGATGTCATCAATACCTCCCACAACAAAGGATACCGAGCTGGGCCTCAGGAATCAGTAGATTTGAATGCTAGAAACAAAACAATTCCTTCCAATAATGGCAAAACAGAAGGAAATCATTCATTTTCTGTTTTGTTGGCAATGAAAATCTTATGGCTGGCAGGGTGCACACAAACTTGTTTTTGGTTGATGGGAACAAAACGCTGTAAACGTTTAATTTCTAAAACAGAGAGATTATGGTAGGCCTCTGCGTTTAAACGTGCTGACCAAAATAATACAAAACAAGACTACTTTTACAACGTCCTCATTTCAGGAAGGATTGCCAGAAGAGACAAGCTTGCAGAAAAGTGAATACAAAAACAGCTAACCCCTTATAAAATAAATCATGTGTTACAAACCAAAAACAACAACACACCGACCTATCCTGTCCATAAGAGGTCAACTATCTTTGCACATTTCTCATCCCTTCACTGCATTTTTCTCGATTGGTCATTTCTCTAAATGTGGTCACAGAACTGCTTCCATATTGTTGAGAATGACTGTTTTTGATACAGAGCGAATGCTTCAGTTTTTACACTTACCCCTCTTCTGCACCCAGCCTTCCTTGACAATTGTAATGTCAGTCATGGTAGCTCCCCTCGGCGCCCCCAACTTGAGGAATTTCTGGCTGCTGACTTCGGAGCTATGGGGGTGCAGTCCTTTTTCCTCTGCTAGACTGATGCTGCGAGCCCTAGGTTCAGGGATGAGTCAGCATGCAACAGGAACGGCATCTCACCCTGTGTGTCGGCCCGGCTGAGACAGCTTCCGGGCACACACACACACAGCCGCACCCAAGCACTTAACAGGTCTTTAAAAGACCATTTGCATTTTAATGGGGCTTTATTGTATTTCGACTCTTAGGTCCCTGCAGCTCTCCCTATCACCTGAATGAATAACCCGACCGACCCCCACAGAGCAGCAGAGTCTCGCTCTGGTTGCAGACACTTTAGAAATGTGTTTTTTTTTAAAACACTGGTACGATGTCTGCCAGGTCCGTGGGCCGCCAGGGAAGGCTTGCCGGGCCGCTCTTGGCCCGCGGGCCGTACTATGAGTACCCGTGTTCTAGACTTTGTTCAGTCCAGGGGGAGACACCTTTGCCCCAGGCAGGCTTCTTCTCATACTAACTCATATATAGGCCGAATTTTGAGGGAGCAGACCGGGAACCCATAGCTGTACCCTGTAGTTCAGGATACCAGTTGCCATCAAGCATGAAATAAGTTCCGTACAGAATTATTTCTATCATATCCAGTATCATATTCTTATGTTCAAAATGCTCTGCCCCATCCTTGTCCGAAATGATCAGGCTGCTAACAACCCACAGTCCTTATGCATGCATGTGTACACGTTGGTTATGTCTAGTGTCACAAATTGTAGGTACTCAGACCATGGTAAGTTATTAAATTTGGTGAGAATATCCTTGTCATACTTTATATAAGATGGTAAGTTGATCACATATTTTTGTGGTTTGAGGTCCACAAACCCAGACAGTTTCTCTGTAGGGGACCCGACCCCTACGATCATGGGTCTCGCAGGATGACAGGAACCACCATTGTAGACCTTAGACGGGACATAAATACAAGGTGGCCTCGCTTTTTCCAACCAACAAGCAACAGTCATCAGACAACTTCTCCCAACTTCATATTGATGAATATTGTAAGTTCATTGATGGGATTAGATTTAATACATTCATAACACTGGTGGTCATTTAACTGGTAGATGATCTCATTCATGTAGTCACCTTTGCTTATGATGACCACATTTCTGCCTTTGTCAGCTTTTGAAATACTATACTGGTGTCATTTTGCAAATTAAGGCGTGCTTGTGTTTCCTCATACAAAAGATTATATTGCGGTTGCAAACCAAACTTGGAAGGGGTTTTCAAAAGATATAACTGATGTGTCACCCTCTCATTAAATTTGTCAATATTCTGATGGTATAATGTTTGAGAAATAAACGTTGACCTTGGCCTGAGCCCACTTTCCAAATCAAGATTTTCCACTATATCAAGATCCAACAATAGTGATTCCATATCTCTTACTTCATCATTGTCAATAGGAAGAAGACACTGTAAATCTCGTACATCAGAAATAATATGTTTCATGAGAGTCTGCTTAGTAACGCAAACATCAGAAGTCTGTGGTTGCTGAGAAAATAATTTCTTTCATTTTAAATCTCTTGTGAATTTGAACAAATTAATATGCACATCAACTACATTCCCCTTTTGAGAAAGGCAAACATTCAGACCTTTATGTAAGACACTAATCTCATTCTCATTCAAAATTCTGTCTGACAAGTGTATTATAGTGCTGTCATAATTTGGAATGTCAGATTCAAACCCTTCTATGTTTTGAGCAACACCAATAGGAGGGACCAATCCAAATAACTCTTCTTGGATCGGGTCTGCACCCCCATTTATTCTACTTGCTTTCCCTTTCCACCTCCTTCCACCCCTTCTGGTTGTTTTACTTACTTTTTGCATTGTTTGTTGCTCATTCAGTGCCTCTCTAACTCCTTTCTAAAGGAGGATGCTCCTTTCCCTAAAGAACAAAGGGGTGAGAGACCCAATATACCCTTGTGGGCTTGGGAAAATAATGTTGAATTAAAAGTATGCCTACAAGGGATTTTATTTTAAAGAATCAATCTCTGATGACAGACTATATATGTCTCCGTATATGTCTGTTTCAATTTAATTAATATTTATAAGAATATTTTGCTAATTATTTAAGCAAATAGTGATAACTTATGAAACAAAAAGCAACACGGGAACTATATGTTATTGAAAAAGGTTTTTATATAAATGCAATAAATTAGGTAAAGAGGGTACATGTGTCTAAACAGTACAAAATGACAAATGTATATGGAGAATTTTACTCTTTCCTATATCTCATTTGTGCCAACCCAAACCAAATACATATAAAAGACAAATAAAAATTATTTTTCATAAATAAAGATCACTTGTGTGATAAACAGTGATTAGGAGATGGGTGTAGTCGTCGACGTTTCGGTCTAGTATGATATTATTAAGTCAGACCATCTTCAGGACAGGGATATTCTTAAACGCTGCGACCCCCTACAAAGACATAATATTAGCTTTTATATATGCCTTCAAGCATTGTGATTTGCAAACATGCCCATGCGGCTTCCTATATATTGGTAAGACCACACAGATGGCGAAGCAACGTATCTTACAGCACCAATCATGAATACCCTGCAATGTAGAAAATGCCCCATTGGTTGAACACTATGTTAAAAACAAACATACTGATAAAGAAATGTTATGGTAGATGGTGGAAGTTATCAAACCAACCATCAGACAAAAAAATGTAGACAGAATACTCATGCTTAAAGAAAATCGCTGGATAGAACAGGCAGACAGCATCAAAACCGGCCTTAATTCAGCTACAGAATGGCACACATTGGCAAGCCTAGCATGATAGTTCTTAAGGCACAGAAGCCTTATGCGTGGTTTTCTTGCCAGGGTTAGTTTCAATGATGTAAAACATAACAACATTTTCTGGCCGCAATACCACATGAGACGTCATGTAACCACTCTATTGACTGTGTATAAACCATAGTGGTTACAATATAACATCAGTTACGATCATGGTGACTAATATGCAGATTGTAAGCTTCAAGCAGGGCTGATGATACACTATAACTTTGATACTTTGTTGTGGAGATCAAATACCAATATAATCATGGTTACCATCGGTTAGACTGTAAGCCTTAAGCAGGGATGATGATATACTGTAACCCTGATACCTTGTTGTGTAGATTGAACAATCGATTCCCAGCTGTTGAGACTGTGAGCTCAGAATTTGTGACAGGAAGTTAAACAACACACTGAAATATTGACGTTTTGTTGCCGAGACTGTGAGCACAATTTTATAATGATAGGAATACAATATTCGATTGAGACCAAAAATTTAAAAGTGCATAAATTATTTTTCGATATGTGAGCATATATGCACTATATATGCAACATAAACTGAAATGGCATTTAAAAGAATAGATTGAATATAGTTACAACCCGAGTTCCTTCAGATATCTGGAAAAATGTTAAGTCTTGATCAAACCATAGTTTGTTCGACAAGCAGTAGCAATAAAGTTTTGCCTGCCTTCGAGTCTCACAACGGGCTCTGATAAAGACAAATATCGCTGTTGAAAAATAAGGCGCAAGTCAACATCTAATATTTCTACATTAAAGATCAGTTCCTTTTTGTTCGTCACATAATGTGTCCCATATCGAATTAATCGCTCAATAGAGTTTAGTTAAACAAATTTTACAAATCTGGCATTACAACGGTGATGCTAAAAGATGGCCGCCACGCAACATAGAAGCCTATCAGGGGGCGGCTATGAACGTGAATTCCCTTTAAAAAAGAAGTTCCGGTTCAAGCATGTTTGAATCCGGACTTCACTTGATGTAGCCGAGACGCCGCTGCCGAAGAGATAAACACGTTTCCAGGCAGTCACGCCGCTGTACGATAATCTAAGTAAGTGTCACAACCCCAAAGCTTATGTTTTATCAAAAGTGTCCGTCTGTTTAAAATCGCGACCAAACCGACTTTCCATTTGGCTTTCTCTGAAATAATCTCAGTTCTGTTCGACCACTTTCCATATCTAAGCCACACAATCCGCCTTTGTCTAGTACGATAACTACGGTGATATGGCACTATTTTTAAATACGTAATTGAAGTTTTAAAAAATCATGAAAATCTATACTGTTTGCATTCACCAAATAAATGATGGTGAACTGCACATAAATCGACATATATGTATGACCTTCTACATACATATCATCTCTATTTTGATAGGGTGGTCCAAGTTACAAGGGTCAACCACTGCGTTCAACTAAAAAAGATTTTCCATTAAAATAATGACTTTTTGGAAGTGACTAGAGAATCGATTAACTCAGGTAAATAAATATTACATTTATTTAATCAATGCTAAAATGTCATAATATCAATACTCCAATGTTTTTAAGCGATTACTTCAATCCTAGATTATCAAGACCGACAAAAACGTGATTGTTCACAACGTTTCTGATTTCACAAAGGATTGGCTACAACCATAAAATGTTACAAAGTAAGATAAAATTTAGTTCACTTGCTCTCCTTTTTTTAAAACGCAGGAGGCTAAATAGCGATTTGTTTGTCTTTAAAGAAAGGTGATCTGCAGAGACAAAGTTACCAAACCAATTACGTAACCAGGCGATTATACTAATCAAATCAGTCGAATCTCTTTATGAATTACTATAAAACAGACATATGAAATTTATCTGAGGCATGATGTAATAGATTATTATTTGTGAAAACATGTTCAATTAGGCAGTGAGTCAAGTCAGCCAATATGTTTATCGATCACTGTTAACAACTAATTATCACAACAACCATATTTACGGTTGCTTTTTGATATTGCACACAGGTTCTGATATATGTTTTTTTAAAATGTTTGCAAATCACAATGCTTGAAGGCATATATAAAAGCTAATATTATGTCTTTGTAGGGGGTCACAGCGTTTAAGAATATCCCTGTCCTGAAGATGGTCCGACTGAATAATATCATACTAGACCGAAACGTCGACGACTACACCCATCTCCTAATCACTGTTTATCACACAAGTGATCTTTATTTAAGAAAAATAAGTGTCATTTGTCTTTTATATGTATTTGGTTTGGGTTGGCACAAATGAGATATAGGAAAAAGTAAAATTCTCCATATACATTTGTCATGTTGTACTGTTTAGACACATGTACCCTCTTTACCTCATTTATTGCATTTATATAAAAATCTTTTTCAATAACATATAGTTCCCGTGTTGCTTTCTGTTTCATAAGTTATCACTATTTGCTTAAATAGTTCGCAAAATATTGTTATAAATATTAATTAAATTGAAACAGACATATAAGGAGACATATATAGCCTTTCCCTAAAGAGCTTTCAGATATCAAGTGGCTAGTGGTGGTACTATTTGTTGAGGCAATAGAACTATTTCTAGCTGGTTTGAGTTCCTCACTCTCCTCCCCAGCTCTCTTCCTGTCTTCAATTAAAGTTACATTGTAATATTTCTTCACAAAAGTATATATACAACTATTTCTATAGTCTAAATCATCTCCCTTGCTTTTTCTCATGATTTTTTCTTTCAGATATTGCTGGTGATTTTCTATAACCTTATGTATCATGTCATAGTTCTTTTCAATTAAGTCCTTACATTCCATAGCCTCAATTTATTTTTTAAGATTTTCTATTTCAGATTGTAATTTAGCCCCCTTGATACTGACATGTTTGACTAGTATACGCATCATTGTGTATGATGCACCCTCTAAATTACTATCTGATACCCCTAAGAGTTCCTCACTCGGGTATTCTAAAGTGGGGAATCTCAGAATGAGTAATCCTCTTGGTATTTTCTTATTGTCCACATATTGTTGTAAGGTAACACCATCTCACCACCAAGCCAGTTCTTGTTTGTTAAAATGCTCTAATTTAAAAGAACTAGTGTGCAATCCTCCATTGTGTTGTTTTCCTTGGTAATGATAGTGATAAAGTAAAACTTTTTCCAAACAGATCTTGTGCCAATTTCTCTCTTCTGTGATTATCTCTCAGCATTGTTGTCTTGTAGACCTTATGTAATTTTAGTTGCAGATAGTGAGTGCAGTATTGTCCAAACATATAACCAATGGCGGACTGAAGTAACCCCACCTCACATAAAGTTAAAAAAAATCATGAGCCAGTGCACTTCTTTTCCAAAACCCACTGTCGTTGGGTACCACTGCCAAGCAGAAATTGAATGTATGAAAGAATGGAATGGTGCACCTAAAAGTTTTGTATTCCCCAAATCCTCAGTTGTGTTCAAATCAAAGTGTGAATGTTTGAATACAGATATATGATGCAAAACGATTTAAAAGAAAATATTAATTTTAAGTTACATTATAATTTTATCATTGTTGTTAATCGTAAATAACAGTTGTATTATGTAAAAATGCAACAAATAAACTGCAAAAGAATGTAAAATGTTTCCATTTAATTATACCAAAAAGTAAACAATATATAAAAATGTATTTTATGAAACAATCTTAAAGCCTACATACATTTATAGATATAAATATATCAATTTAAATAAACACATGATAGTATATATTTAAACATGATTAATAAAAAAATATAACTATATAAATGATCAATATTCTATTCCCACTCCAAATTATACAACAGAAGGGAAAGTGTTAGATTCAGGAGGGGTAAGTTGTACTATTCCCACTCCATTGGGTGAAACAGTAGAGAGAGAGTAGTCCACTTCATAAAAATAAAATGTTTAAAATGTTTTAACACCACTATTAAATAACAAAAATATATAAATATTTAAATTGTAAAATTATATGTCTAGATTTTAACGAAAATAAAACAAATTACATAATTATTACATTTTGTAATAATTATTATCAATAAAACAAATAATATTAATTTCAGTAAAATACGACAGTATGGGGCCGATTATGATTGGGTGCAGATCGCAACTGAGAGGCTGTCTGGTTGATGGCAGTCAGAAAAGTCCAACTGTCATGCATCCAACGGGCTCCTTGAGCCAGCCAGTGTGGTAGAGGGGTCCGTAGTCCCTATCATGTTGACAGTGCCTGTCATATACCTACGTAGGGATTATAATGTCCCTTTCCCCGACCTTTTCATGGTGGTTAACCCGCCAAGAAAGGGACTGAGCCCGTACTAGGCCCCCCTGGCCTTCAGACATTGGACCTGGGGGAACCTAGGGTGCCCCCCTACATATCCCTACACTGTGTGGCAGGCATCACATGTTGCCTGCCACATAGTGCAGGAATATTTAAATTGTCCCTTTTTGTATTGTGGTGGGTGCTACAGCCAGCAGCACTACAGCAACCGCCACATTGCATAAAATAGGCATTGAAACGGCCGTGGTTGCGGTCCCATCATAATACCTATATGGGGACCACTGACACCCTGTCGGGCAGTCCCAATCCCGATAGGGTGGCAGCCAGATGTAAATACTCCGTTCATCATATTCAGGCCCTCTATTCTTACAATCACAACAGCCAACAATTAAAATGCCATTGAAATTAAAAAGTATAACACAATTAACACATTACATAATAACTTCCCACCCTAAAGCTCTAGAAACTAATCAACAAACACATAAAATATAACTTAACATATATGATAATTTCACAATTACATAATTACAAATTAAATAATTAAAAACAAATTAATAATTAATTATTAAAACAAATCCCCTAATTTACTTCCCACCATGTACCCCTATAGACCCAACAATCCTTACCTAAAATTTATCTTTAACATTATATTAATTACACAATTTGCATAATTAATTATCAATTAAACAATTAGTAATAATTAACTGATAATGAATTAACTATTTTAATTAACTTGTCACTCTTTACCCCCACAAACACTACCTGCACCTGAAATATAGCTTAAAGAATATCTTAATTGCACAATTTACATAATTATTTATCAATTAAATAATTAATAATTACCATTAATTATTTGTTCATTTTAAATATTTTGATTCTCACCCTGTAGCTCTCTAAACCCCACAAACTACATCCAAAACATAATGAATTTGCACCATGGACCACTACAAATGACATACCTACAAATATCATAACAATTAAAGTAATTACACGATTTAAATAATGAATTATCAATTAAATCATTATAATTTAAAAAATACATTTTAATTAATTATAATGTATTACTTCCCACCTTTTTCCCCTACAAACTCCAGAGCCGACACCCACAACTTAACTTAAAAAAATAAGTTAATTACACAATTTACATAATTAATTATTCATTAATTATAATTATTTTACTCCCTACCCTGTATTCCTAAAATCCCCATGACCCACTAAGACACTAAAAATTAAAATAAACAATTAAATTACATTTCAAAGCAACTAAAAATTGACAAACTGTTATAAAACATTAACAGTAATTACACAAACAATTTATAACACATACAATTAAAAATACTAAAATACATAAAAATTATTAAAACGTTATTAACAATGATATTTTTCTATACAATGCTAACACATAGATATTTTTAACTTCGATATTAACGACATAGATATTTTATAAACAATATTAATAACATTGATTTTTTTTTATCGACATTACTTACCTTAGAAAATCTATATTCTTGCCAACCATATTCATGCATCATGATATTTGTGAATCACCATAATAAAAATATATTTCTGCATCCCAAATATGTTTACTCAATATTTTGCCTGAATATTGTCTGACAGTCAACTTATGAATGTATTTGTTTTTTAACCTAGCTGCAATGAAATCCTCCACAAGGGCAAATGTGATAGTAAACCTGTTCTGACTTACTTATCTTGTCACAATCAGATTGCCTTTAAAAATATCTGACAAATTTAAGGCACCTCAACAAAGATCTTGGAGCACCCAGCAACTGCCAGAGTTCAATAATGGAGAAATCTGTGTGAAGTTTAATCACACATTTGACTCATCGTAAAATAGCAAAGATGGTTAATGCGCCTGTGGCAAAACATAACATAACATGCATGTCACTGATCTTTATTTTATCTAAGTGACTTACTGCTTTTCCTACAATCCCTGTAAAACAACACAGTGAATTATGAACCGGCATCAATGACCTTCATGCAGATCCCTATTTGTTTTCTCTCAATTTTTCATTATTCCAATGTTGGTAAAAAAGGGCTCATTTAGGTCGCAATGCAGACATTTTAGTAAAGACAGCCACTGAGCTTTGTAGAACCCATAAACATTTTAAATGCCGAAATTTGAGCTGGTGGTTGTGGGGGCACCAGCACTCATATTTGGGGACTGGTACTTATTTTACTGCATCAGAATTTTCCTGAGAGAAGAGAGGGAAAAAAATAAACAAAATGAAAAAATGAAGGAAAAGAAAGAGGGTAAAACTGTTATAAAGTAATAAAGGAGCAACTTGCCCGAGTGGGTAAAGGAAAAGGCACACAGATAATTCACCTGAGTCTACAGATCTGGGTTAAATCCATCGTTCTTTTGCTCAACATGCCACCCCAGTTTAGACCCAGCCATATGCAAATCAGTCTTGACCCTGTGTCCCATGGGAAAAGTCCAGCCCGAACTGCCAAGCCAGATCCTGCCTGGACAGAAAACAAGCATCCTGGGACCGGTTTTAGGGCATTACCCTCCTCATCAGCCAGGCTAGCTTGAATCCAGTGGCACAGTGAGCCTGGGGCCCACATCTGGGCATACCCGGCGCACTTAAGGCGAGAAAGCAAAAGACACACAGATGATGGACGGAATGCTGAGCAAATCAAACATTCACCCCGAGTCAAGAGATCTGGGTTAAATCCATCACTCTTTTGCTCACCATTTGTCCATCAATTGTTCTTTTCGCATTTTTCACCCAAGTGGGACTGGTTTGCCCTGATGTGGGCCCTGTGCTCTCCATGCCACTGGAGTCAAGCTAGCCTGGCTAATGAGGGGTGAAACCCCGAAACCAATCCTTGGATGCTTGTTTTCCAGCCCAAGGAGTACCTGGCCTGGCAGTTAGAGTTGGACTGTTCCCATGGGGAACAGGGTCAAGACTGATTTGAATATGACTGAGTGTAAACTGGAATGGCATGGGGAGCAAAAAAACGGTGGATTTAGGCTCAGATCGTTGTACTGGGGTGAATGTTTGACATTGTTGAACATTCTGTCCAATCAATTGTCCTTTTTGCACGAGTAGGGAAAGGGGCAGAGAGTATCTGGTAGAGGATTAAAGAGGGCTGAATTGGATTTAAGATCACACAACCTCAGTATTTGGCATTATAATGAGATATTGGTGTTAGACCTGGCTTGTTCTGATGCTGCCCTCGCCTCCCCTTCAGGTTGCCTTTCTGAACACAAAGGGCAGGCGCCACTGCATGTGTGCAGATGTGGGCACTGGCACAAAGTCACCATATTTCCCTGGAGCTGGCCTGGGGCCCAGATCTTGTTCAATAGTAGTTTTCGGATCACGTCCCTCTACATCCGCGTCATTTCCTGCACTGATCGACACTCAACACCTTAAAAGGGAAGTCGAAGAACTTAATTTAGGGAGTGTAATTGCTACATCTGGCGTGACCAGCCTTCAGTGTATTTGTACTAATCCTGAAATCCTTATTTTCAAAGAACGACATCACGTTTTCAAATATTCAAGGATAAATGTGCAGCATCTTACTAGAAAATGCAACTTAAAATGTGCGTTACTTGCATTGATACAGTTTTGCACAGCGCGCTTGTGTTTAGACTACTTTCCCGTGTGCATTGATTCCGAGGCATAGAGAATGCTCCATTTATTATTTTCTCTTTTTGTTTGTTTTCCTTCACTTGTATGTTCTTATGCGGTCTTTTTTACCCCCGCTGCCTGCATGATCACAGCTTCCACTGAAAGAAAAGGTTTCCTCTATTGTTTGGCGCGTTGACTTATTGACAGAAAAGATTGGACGCTTGCGCACGCCAGGTAAACAGCGCTTCTCTCTGCCTTGAACACATAATAAATACACCGCCACATTTTGAAAAGCTCGGTCCAACGTTGCGACAAAATAAATCTTATGAAATTGGATGCCCAGCAGAGGACACAATTGCAATCCAGAACAATATAACACTAAGCAGAATTACAAGGTGCGCGCATAAAACTCAGCTAAAGGTTAGAGGATTGCCTCCCACTGAGCGAGTACATGTAAGTGTGATTACCAGCCCCAGATGCCACCCAGAGAGACACTATCTGCAGGCAGGGTGACGCACATGAGCAGTTCCACCCCCCACCTGCCCACCAGCCGTGACAGCGAGGGAAAATAATGGAATAGAAGCAGTGCTCGCTGTAAGCCCGGCTCCAGAGCTGTTGGCAGAGTCAATCCCCAGGAACATGGAAACGATACCTTTTCTTGAGTATGTGCTGTTATTTTCCAACCTTTGTTTCATGTCAACAATTCTGTCAAGTGCCACTGTCACTCTGTGCCACAGTGCGCATTATTATTGTTCTCCTGTGCCATCTGTTTGACTATTCCTTGTCGTGCACTTCACTTCCCATCGCTAACAAACTGTAAACCAAGTTTCAGCAGTGACACGGCAGACTTTCAGGTAACTTAAGGCAGTCTTTTTCAATTATATCTGTAAAGTGAAGAACTTTATTCATTTTTATAAAACTTCGTGTAGAAAACGCATGACTCCTCATGCCATCAAATATCGAATAAAAATGTAGTCACAGTAACATTCTGTAGCAGGGTTCCTAGATGTAGTTGCTGGAGACACAGCTAATGCAGATGTGTCACGACCACAGGCTTTACATTCATCAATAGTAAAGAGAACATTTTGAATTGGCATTTGGCATTTATGTAATGCAAGAAGCGTGTACAAGTAGCCCTCTTACCTTGTGTGGGGGCTCTGCAAGTCTTTTGTATGAAGGAAGTAAGTTCATGGCAAGCAAGGTCTGAGGGCCGGAGATGTGCTCTGTGGCAAACTTGCCATATTAAGTGTTAGTTGAGCTTTAGCCTCCACAAAAAGACCAACTTCAGCAGTAATTCCTCAGATATGAAGGACTACTGTCAAATATCTGATCCTTCAAAATGGCTCGTTTTTGTCATTATTGAGAAGCATTTCACTAAAGCGAATGCATACTCATGAAAGTTACAGTTCCTACACTTTGGGAAGCAGGTAGAGTAGTAATACAGGGCCTAATTTTGATGTCCGGTGTAGGAGAGTAGGGTCTGCTTCCTATGGTTACCCCCAGTTTTTGCTGTGAATCTCTGTTTTTTCGACTTTAGTGTGGCTGTGGGCTTGTCAAGCAGACACACAGCCCAGCTGTTCTCTTTCTAAATTGATACCATGTACTTTAGGTACATACCAGATTGGTTACTGGGTCACCCTTGTGAGCCCCTGTATAGTGTACAATAGGTACCCAGGGCATAGGTGCACCTTAGGCCTACCAGGGGCTGCAGCAGGTATTGTGCCACCCCTGGTTTGCCTTTGAAACTGACACCACAGGTCTGTTCACACAGCCTGGGTAAGGTGGTGTAATCACCCCTTACTTAGATATAGTATACCTACATCTATATATGCATATAGACACATATACATAAGTCACTCCTATGGCAGGCCTTAACAATCCTGGATGCAGAGTGCTTGGTTTTATGTGAGAGGGTGCCCTAGCATGAGCTGGGCACCTCTGCTGCTTTTGGAACCATCTCCTTATAGCTGTTCTATGATATAACCATACCATATACTCTTAAGTGCATTATAATCCTCGCAGTTAATGCTAACTTTGGTTTGGCTTTATCAAAACATGTTGTGTAAGGTGTCAAACACGTTGAAATACTACCCCCCCCACCGCCAGTCCTGGCGGCGGAGGTATCATTCAACCCTTCTAGAGGGAGAAGACATGTAGTTACTGGTTTACCCTGTTAAAGTTATACAGAGCCTCAGCATCGCAAAATGGATGCTGCTGCCACAGGCACGAGTCTGACCTCCTGTTGCTGGATAAAACTCCGGCAGGGTAGGCCTGGACAACAGGTTTCCTGTCCAGGCCAGGGAGGTGCCAGCACCTCCCCAGACAGGCTTTGGTGTCTTGGGGCATGGAGGGCTACATTCAGTGAATGATTTCCAGACACTGTCTGGGGCACACAAGGTCCTCCATGCATAGCCAGGTTCAAACCAGTTGCTGGGGCACTCTGCCCCAGCTCTGGCGCGAAACTGGACAAAGGGAAAAGGGTGTAACCACCCCCTTCCCAGGTCCACCCATAGGAGGGACCTTAAAGATAGTCTAACCCCTAAACTTAGTATAAGTATAGGAACCCAGTCCCTAGGACTTTAGATTACCCTGGATGAATCTTCTCTGCAAAACATATCCTGGACCTTGGACATTCCATTTCGACTGGAAGATGGAAGACATCTCCCTTGTGGTCAAGGAGTGACCACCCTGCTCAAACAGGCACCAACAGCAACTTTGCCGGTCTGCATATTTGAGGCTCCTGCCGGATCCCAAAGAATCTGCAACACAGGACATAGACTTCTGGACATCTCTGACCGCAACCCACACCCACAGCATAGCTAAGACACGTGGCGGACACGAGAGATGTGGGACCGCAACTCCTGGACATCCTGCATTTTGCAAGCAGCACTCCTTCTACGAGGTATCTCGAAGTTGTGCATTGGGGTGCTTGAAGTCCCAGCCCCAAGCACCATTTGCACTGAAGCCCAGGCCTCCATACTCCACGAGTGTCCCGTGGGCCCCGCTTTTGCATTTGAGCTTGATGCGTCTTCCCGGTTCCTTGCCCAATGGCTAGTGAGCCCCCTGAAGACTTTTCTTTACAACAAACTTACTTTTCTGGCTGCTCCAAGCGTGTTCCAGCTTCCCTGCAAAGGAGAAGTGCCACAGATTGTGCTGGTTTGTTACAGAGCCAATCTTGACATCCTGCATGGGTTGCGGTTGCCAAGGCTTGTTGGGTCCTATCTGGATACCAACACTGCAGTCAACTAGAACCATTATGGGGTAGCTAGAATCCAGCGCCTGGTTATCGTCAATGCCTCCTGGACCTTGTGGCTGAAGAGACAATCTCAACGTTTTCACCTGAAATCACCCAATATCGCATGGTTCCTTCCTGGTAACTTCCTGGTCACTGGCTAGTGACCCTGACTCTGTCCCTTCTGATTTCAGGTTCTTCTGATCTTCGATCCACCCTTGGATCCACCCGTACACTTTTCCTCTGGTCGCCTGCAGCACTTCTTTGCAGCTCTCCATTGAAAATGACGAAGAAACCTGACACGAAAAGACACCTATGCACCCGGCTTCCCTGGGTGAGGTAACATGAGTACTCCGGTGCTCCCGTGGGTTGATTAGTCTGGTGCAAGGTGCCCACTAGAACTAGTGGACATCATATGCCAGGCTAACTTCTCACATCCGGCAGTCAGACCGCCAGCCGCTATTGCAGTGATTGGGAGACCACCCGACGAGCATGCCGGGCTGTTGGTAGGTACCACGTTGGGGGCATGCTGCAGCACATGCCTCCTACACATCTGTGTACTGAGTGCCATCAACTATGTTGTGCATGGCTCACAGTGCATGGAGGTGAGTGGGGGCACTACATGAACACATTAGATTGGTCTACGATGGCTGAGGGCCCTGTTTGGGACCCCCCAATCCCTTTCCAACAACCTTTTAATGGCAGGGTATCAAGCATGAAAAGGCTGTCGGAAAGGGATATCGTAATCTCCATGGTGGTGCCTGCCTTGGCACCGTCGCCATTCTGGGACGCTCCTCCGATTGCCGCACAGTTGGGATTTATGATCGTTGCAGAGGTGGCAGTGTTGCATTCAACAGCGTTGGGTCCGACTGCCAGTATCATAAATCAGCGGTTGGACTGAAGAGCTGTCGGTGGTTGAACTACAACCAACCGGCTGTCAGCAGTTCAACCGCTGGCATCGTAATGAGGCCCACAGTTAGAGCTTTAGCCTTTACTCTCCAGTGCCAACATGGGACTCAGACCGGCAGTAGTTTACAAAGTTGTAGGGATTTCTTCTATGGATGAAAAAGTTGTAAAATAGTACACGACTAACACATGTCCCATTTGGTAGCACCAAGGTACATCTTTTTTACTGTCCTATGTTCTGGGGGGCAGTTATTTGAAGTAGCAGTTTGCAGGTCCAAATTTAAAAATGTTAAAGTGGGTCATACCATATATACATAAGTATTTTTTTCTGTAAGTCTCTTGAGCTGAGCATAGCACAGAACATGGTCTTTGGTTGCCTGTGTTCCAGTACAGGGAGGACCTGGCAGTTCAGGATGGACTGCTCCTTATTGCAGCAGGGTCAAGACTGATTTGCATATGGCTGGGTCCAAACTGAGGTGGCATGGTGGGCAAAAGAAGGATGGATTGTAATGCCACCCCAAACGATTGCTAGTGGTTAGGCTTATTGAAAACGCTCCTTCTATCACAGTTTCTGTATTTCTCTTCAGTTGAGCACAGACATAAATGTATGTAACATGTTTAACTTGAGATAAGGGCAATTTGCAATATTAATTCTGCATCAAAACTGGCTTTTCAGTCAACATTACCGTAGGGCTGCAAATGTGATTTTGATATTATTTCATAATGAAAGTTATTATGCTATGACTTCAACATATTGGACACAGTAGCTATATATGCTACAGCAGCCGTCAATGAAAAACGTGTCCTCTAAAATCAGATGCTATGTTTTTAGGGTTGTTTAAAAAATGTATCCTTTACTCCCAGTTCCCAAATCTGAAGTCTGTCCAACTGTGCAAGGTTTCTGAACACATAGAGCACCAGGGTTTAGGCATGCGTTATTGGAGAGCTTGAACCTCCTATTCTAACTCTCAATCCTCCACCTATAGCTGAGGGTTACAAGTTATTTCCCTCAGCATGAAGAATAGCACACATACCTAAAAAGAGTAGGTCCAAATATGCATGTTTTCCCCAGAAATAAAAGGCCCAAATCTACATTTGTTTTCCACATGCTTGCAGCAATTGGTAAAATATGTGTGGGGCTATTGTTAGGGCTGTAGTGCTGATGCAGAGAGGGGCAGGTCGAGAGGGCAGAGTAGTTTAAGGTATAAATGGAGGAGTGTTTACTGCTCCCCTCATACTGCAGGAAGCAGGTGGGCGAGGCAGGTGCAACAACAGGTTGCAGACCCCACAGCTCTGTTGAGAAGTCCAGGCCCGACATCTCTGAGCCTGGACATGTGAGGCAAATATGGGCATATCTACAAAGAAATGGTGCAGAGCTACACTGCAGCAAATTTTGCAGTGTCATGCTGTATTATTTAAAAATGCATGGATGGGCTGTCCCTACAACAATATTGGGCACCTCTGTGTTTTCGCTTGCACTGGCGATAAAAATAGCTGCCAAGCACCAACACAGACACCCTTGCACTATAATGCTAGGGTGCCTGCGTTGTAGAGAATCATTGTTTATATGCAGGAATGTGTCCCTTCCTTCACATGAACGATCAATAATGGCGATTTGCTACTTCTATGTGTGCTTCATTCTGCAGCACACATAGAAGTAGCAAATCACCATTATGTAATGATTGTTTATGTGCAGGTCACCTTCTGGACAAAAACAATCATTAAAGGTGTTTTGCTCTTTCTATGTGTGCTGCAGCATGAGGTACATATAGAAAAAGCAAAAACAAGGACAAATAAAAGTCGCCAATTTAACACCAGCTTTTGTATGGCTTGTTTTTTGGCGCTGCTTCCGATTTTAACATCCTTGTAAATCTGGGGCAGCTTAAAAAAGCAATAGGTTTTTCCTTGCCCCTTTCACACAGAAAACTGTGTGAAGGGGTACCATATTTACAAAGCAGCGTTAAGCCACGTAAAGTGGCTTAACACCAATTTGTAAATTTGGTGCAGGGCATTGCACCACTGAAACATTGTTAAAACTGACATTCTGGTGGTGCAATCCCCTTTTAAATATGCCCCATAGTTTGCAGATCCTATACATTCAGGCTCTTAAACATAGAAAGGCCCAGGATGGTATCGCCCACAGATACCTATCCAGGCCAGTCTTAATGAGGTCTGGTGTTGTCTTATAAAAATATTTTGCAGTTCGGAAATAATGCATGTCGGCGATAAACATCGCTAATGACATGCAAAGTGGGCGTTCCCACGTTGGTAATAGGGTGTTCCCACGTCCAACCACATGACAAATGTGGCTGGAGGTGGGAACACCCTATTACCAAGGAAGGCGATGGGAGGAAAAGACCTACGATAAACACATTTATCGCAGGTCTCACAACGCCTGCACTGACCAGGCGTTAGGCATTGATAACATGGGGGTGTGGATCATAAAGCTGAATCCACCCCCGTATTATCAAGGCCAACAATAGTGCGTGAAAACAAAGTTTGTTTTCATGCGCTAATGTGCCATATTGCCGACTATCGCCGGATTTCTATTCGCCTGCCTGATGCTCATTGATAATTGCGCGCTAAAAAGGCGATGAAATCCGGCGATAGACGGCGATACGGGAATGTGCGTTTTGCATTTTCCAACGCACTCCTCGGTAATATGCCCCATACTTCTTTTTCTCATGTCTTATTTTTCCATCGGTGTCAGTTTGGAAATATGTGGAGACAGTATGGCAAAAATATATTTAAATCATAGTGCCGCATTCATCGTTATAATTTGAACTCCATACCAATAATTGAATGTCAGACGATCTTGCGAAATCTGTAGTCACCTTTGTTTTCAAAATGTGTATTATCTCGCAATATGATGGTCAGACTTAGATTGATACGAATGCCTAAATACTTTAAGCTTTGTGGTATCCTTTTTTAACAATGACTACTTATGGCAGACCTACCCATGGCTATTGACATAGGGAGGGCTTCAATTTTTGGCCGATTTTTTCAGTACCTCGATAAAAGGGAAAATTCTTGTATTATGGTCATCACATGTCGTATTGATTCAGAAGGCTTCTTGGGTGAGAGTAGTACATCATCTACAATTAAAAAAAGTGTTTTGTGGTCCATCTGGGTGTTTGTATCTTTATTTGGGCTGATCATCTTATTATAGTTGTAAATGGATCTAGAGCAATCATAAATAGCAATGAGGATTATCAGCAGTTTTGCTGTATGCCCCTTTTGATGTTGTATGTCTTCATTTGGAAGACAATACATTATATAAATGTTGTGGGATTAGTTTAGAATCAGTGAATTTTATCAATGAAATTCTGTCCCATTTCTGTTCTTTCGTGCATACAGAAATAGTAGTTTCATTCTAAATGGTCATATGCTTTTCCCACATCTAGGAATGGAGCCTTCTTTTCATTGTGGTCCTAATCAACCTACCACAGTAGGTGTTGTAATAACTTCATAAGCCTGATGAGGACCTATAAGGTACAAAGCCTGCTTAGGATGCTTGAACGGGGGATGGCCCAAGTCTATTAGCTATTACCTATGCCATGATATCTGTATTTAAGAGGGACATTGGTCTGTTATTAGGACATTTGAATGGGTATGTGCCTGGCTTTAGGGTTAGTGCCATCATAGCTCTATGAAACTCTGCCCATAATTGTAAGATCCTATTCCTATTCATATCATAACATTTTACTGCAAGCTTTATTAGCTTGCAAGTACTCTCTGGTTTTCATTATCTCTTTTGCTGTAAACATTTCTTATAGATTCCTTTTACCGTGCATTTAGATTTGGAAACCTAATCATAATCAGAAATTACTTTTCAAGATGTTTGGTGTCGGGTTGGTTTAAACCCAACAGTGCTGTGTAAATTAAGCAAATTCATTGAGTAAATATATTCAATGTGAAATATGCCCCTAACTGTCTTAGCTATGAAGCTAAGAATCTGCACACTTTCTCACCCTGTTTACAATTGGATCTGAGTATGTTCTGCTTTTGTGTCAAAATTAAATTTATATTTACCTCTAGTTAAGTGTTCTAGTTTTTATGGGCTTAGTGTCCTATGATATTGGTCCGTGATGTCAACAATTTTTATTTAAAGCGAATTCTGTGTTTCCTGAGCTTTACCTTTACAGATGGCTGAGTGTCACACATTCTTCCCGTAACACACGCCTTGCTTGTTACTCATAATGTTTTAAATTAGGTTACTGATTCCTCATTGTCCAGCAGGAAATCAGTTATGTGTGATTGCATTTTCCCTTTTCAGGCTTTCTATACTGATGAGTATTAATTTCCCACATTCCATGGGGTGGTCTGGCTACATCCATGTCTAGATCTAGTGAGATTAGTGCTTTCACTCCAGGACATCTCAGTTAACCCCTCCGCTGCTAGGCCTCCCCCCCCCCTCGCTAAGCCTTTTTTGGCTATTTGGGGTATTTCGTGCATAGGCTCCAGTAACTATTTGACCACATAAGGTATCCACGCCAAATTTGTGTCCTTTTTTTCCAACATCATGGGGATTCTAAAGGTACCCAGGGTTTGTGAATTCCCTGGAGTGGACCCAGAAATTAATAAAAATATAGCTACATTTTGTCTTTTTTGGGGGAAAAAAAGCAAAAAAATGGGCTACAGATGAAAGCGTCTGTTTTTTTCCCTGCAAATTGTATCAAAAAGGGGTTGTGGAGCTGAAATCAACATCTTCCCAGATTTCGGGGACAAGCAGACTTTTGTCATAAAACCTACATTTGTTACACAGTTTGGTTTTTAGAGCCCTGCATGGGCTGGGTCCAGTGATGTTGCAAGATCTATTCTCCTGGTACTCTACTGCTAGACTTTTGAGATCCTCTTCGGCCTTCCTGGTCACAGTTCCCAGGATAAAAAGGGTGAGGATGGGCGGCCGCTCTTTCAGTTTTACGGCCGCCAAACTTTGGACCTCCCTACCTTTGTCTCTAAGGTGCAAACAGGACCTTCTGTCTTTTAAAAAGGATCTCAAAAGCTACCTCTTCCCTAGAGCAGTGCAGTGTTTTAACATCTGTTGGTAAGGTTTATGGTCAAAGCGCCAGGATACCCTTTGGGTGACAGCTGCGCTCTATAAGTATGCTCACATTTCACATTTCACATTTCACATTTCAGTTTGGCATTTTTCTGGGACATTGCCTATTTTTGCTATTTTTTGTGCTTTCATCCTCCTTCCAATTTATGGTAGAAATGGGTATGAAAGCAATGATGGATCCAGGAAACTATACATTTTGGAAAAGTAGACAACATTCTCAATTAAGCAAGGGGTCATTTGTGTAGATCCTTCAAGGTTTCTTTATAGAAACAAAAAATTAAATATAGGAAACATTGAAAATTAGTTGAAAAAAACAGCCTTTTGTGTCAACGTTTTCACATGTAACTTCTTCTAATTATGACAACTCTTTGAAAGCAATATACTGTTACGTCCGCTGGACCTTACTGGTTGTGGGGATATATTGTAGGTTTACCAAGAACCCGATGAACCCAGAGGCAAAAACTGAGCAGCGACTTGCAATGTTTTTTATTATGTACATGGCATATAGCAATTATTCTGGGAAAATGTATGCATGGAAAAATCGGTATGAAAGACACCTATGTATTTCTTAAATGGGAACAAAATATAGAGTTTAGAAACAGTAGATATTAGCACATTTTCGAAATTGGGAATACTCACACTTTAAAATTACTTCTTTTTTACACATTGTCTTTCATTTGGAAGGCAGAAATGCATCGAAAGTCAATAGGTAATAACAGTTGCTTTACAAATCTGAATTACCCTAGGTCTCCCCAAAAAAATGGTACCTCACTTGTGTGGGCAGGCTTAGTGCCCACAACAGGAAACGGCTCACAAAGCAACATGGACACACCACAATTTCACAATGAAAACTGACCCTTTTTGGTAAAGTACCTAGCTGTAGTTTTTGAACCTTAGCTCTGCCAGGACGTAGGGAAACCTAGCAAACCTATACATTTTTAAAAACTAGGCACCAATGGGAATCCAGGATGGAGTGAGTTGACTGGCTCACACCAGGTTCTGTCACCCAGAATCCCTTGCAAACCTAAAGAATTGTCCCAAAAACACATTTCCTCACATTTCTGTGGTGCAAAATTCTGGAATCTGCATGGATCCACAAATTTCCACCCACGTCGCATTCCCCAAAGTCTTCCTAGAAAAATGGTATCTCACTTGTGTGGGTAAGCCTAGCAGCCTCAACAGGAAACTGCGCCATCTGCCCCCCAGGGGGGCAGGAAGGTTGTCATTTTTGTGGAGGAGGGGGTGGGAGCACGGGCATGCCCGTTTTGTTGGGGTCCCCCACCCTCATTAAAGTTTGCCCCAAAAAATTCCCTGGTGACTAGTAGGCTTTTTGCCCCTCCCAAGGGTGCAGATTGGGAGCTAATGCCCCCATCTGCCTTCCAGGGGGGGGGGGGGGGGGGGCAGAAAGCCTAGATGCCAGGGATCTTTTTTTGGCACATTTTAATTAGGGTGGGGGCTGACTAAAATGGGCATGCCAATGCCCCCACCCTAATTAAAATGTGCCCCAAAAATCCCTGGTGTCTATTAGGCTTTTTGCCCCCCACGGGGGGGGCAGACTGGGGGCTACTATCCCATCTGCCCCCAGGTGTGGCAGGAAGGCTGTTATTTTTGTGGGGGCGGGGATGGGGGCATGGGCATGCCCGTTTTGGGAGCACCCACCCTAATTCAAATTTTCCCCCAAAAAATCCCTGGCATCTAGTGGGCTTTTTGCCCCCATCTGCCCCCAAGGGGCAGATGGGGGCAAAAAGGTTGCAGAAAGTCAACTAGACGGCAGTGAGTTTTTTGGGCAAATTTTAATTTTGGTGGGGGCTGATCAAAACAGGCTTGCCAATGCCCCCACCCTAATTAAAATTTGCCCGAAAAATCCCTGGCGTGTACTGAGCTTTTTGCCCCCCCCACCGGGGGCAGATTTAGGGCTAATGCCCCAATCTGCCCCCCAAAGGGGGCAGAAAGGCTGTCATTTTTGCGGGGGTGGGGGCATGGGCATGCCCGCATTGGGCAGCCCCCACCACAAATTATAATTGAAAATAAAATACCTGGGGTAAAGTGGGCTTTTTGCCCCTCCCGGGGGGCAGAAAGGCTGTAAATTTGTGGCCGGGGTGTGTGGGCATGCCCATATTGGGCAGCCCCCATCGCTAATTATTATAAAAGAAAAATCCCTAGTATCTAGTGGGCTTTCTGCCCCCACCCGGGGGGTCAGATTGGGTGCTACTGCTCCTTATGCCCCCAGGGTGGGCAGAGAGACTAAATCTGCCCTTTTTAATATGGGGGGAGCAGAGGCCCTTGCCCAAGGGTCAGATCCCCCCTCCCTGGTGCCTAGTGAGTGGATCCCTGCTTTTGCCCAAGCAATTCTCCCCTTTCCAATGATACCTCTTCCGTCTTCCTATGTTCCCGGGGGTCTGAGATAGCCACCTGAGCACTTAGGAAGTGAAACTGAAATGAGCCGAAAGGCTCATTTCAGTTTCGGTTTCCGTGCAATGACGACAGAGCGACGTGCTCGCTGATCGTCATTGCACAGAAACCAGGTAGGGGGCCTCGGGAGCTGTGGAAGCTCTTCCCCAGCTCCCGATGCTTTAGGGGAGAGAAGGAAATCCCTCTGCTGTCTGCAGCAGAGGGATTTCCTGCCCCTAGCCTCATGACGGAATGGTTCCGTCATGAGCACAGGGGCACCGATGCTCATGACGGAACCATTCCGTCATAAGCAACGAAGGGGTTAAGAGGATCATGGTAGCTTCAGGCTGAAATCAGGAAGAAGTTCACGTACACAGAAAACAGTGCATATTGCCTTTCTTATGGATGTACTAAACTCCAAATATCTATTACATTGGGGTATGTTCTTGTGTCTTGTAGAAGGCCCTTGTCTTTGAGAGTATGTTTTTCTGATCTGCCTAATCTGTCTGAAATAAGACTAACAGTGTTGTTTCATACACTGCCTAGTAATACTTTTGTTCTACCAAATTCCATCTATACTTTATGTAATTTATAGAAAAAGCTGAACAATGATGAACCTTGGGTCAATATTTTTGCAAAGGTGTCTCTCCCCTCCATACCACCAGTCTTAGAAATCAGAATCTATAAGAATTTCTTAAAGAGGATGGAAATTGTACTTTTTTTTTAGGAGAAGGATCCTGAGCTTGTCGCCGCTGTTCATAAAGCATTGGAAACATGGACCTATTTATATACCAAATTCCACACTGTTTTTCAGCCTTCTGTCAGAGATTAGGGTAGAGTACAACCTCTGTATTTTGTGGTGAGGTAAGATAGCTTTTTTTTTGTTGTGGTAGATGTGAGACTATTACTTTTAACACAAATTATCTGTATATATTTGTTGGTGGTTTTGTGGGACACAGATGTCATTCATGGTTTTTTGTTTGCAGTCCTGATGGCATGAATAGCAGACGAGTATAATGTGGAGCATAACACAGTAAATATTTGTGTAAACTTTTGACATTCTATTAAAGTATAAGTGAAAATTGTGGGTTGGTATCTTGCGTTGTAGTTAACTTGAAGAGATGTTATATGTTCCTAAGGATTTAAAGTGAGGTGAATGTGTGTGTGAGTATTCAAAGAAAGTATAATAGGAATAAATATTCGGGGGCGTAGCCAGCAAGATAGCCGTGAGTCAGAACTGAGCGGTCGCTCCGGACCCAAACATTAAATCAATTAATCAGGGGAATTGTAAGCACGCTACTCACCCACAAGGGTCTCAAGGTGCTGGGGGTGAGGGGGCATAAGAAGCTCCGTTCAGTTGAAGAGCCAGGTCTTGAGTGTCTTCCTGAAGATGTTCAGGGAGAGGGCGCATCATACATTGAATTTTGCAACATCCTGCTGCCGCTTTACCCCAGAAAAATGCCTGTTCGCCGCAAGAGAGGGAACCCCAGCCAGAAATTGATATTGATGCCCGTTTGAAGAGTGGGGCAAAAGTGGCTGTTTGAAATGCAGGCTGCATGCGACGTTGCTGGCAAGAGGGCAAGGGACTAGCCCAGAGGCTTGAGGTTGCCCTACCTGATGGCAGAGAAGCTGCACTGGACAGGGAGGGGACCTGGGTGTGCCCCCTCCCAGAGAAGCTATGGAGTTTCCCACTGCCTGAAAACCACCTAGATTGGACTGACCTCTGCCACAGGAGCAACTCCAAAGGTAGGTGGCAGCATGGTGATGCGTGCGGAGGCCCCGGGAAGTGGACATGGGGTGCCCTGATGGGGCAGTCCTAGGGCCTATGGAACTGAGTGCCTTGGTCCCGGTGCTTGGCCTTTTAGGAATGGAGGTGGGAAGGCCATGAGCTGGCTTTGAGAAAACCTGCTTGCGGCTGGTGGCAGGCAGGCACATAGAAATCGGAGCTTCTGTTGGTCCCAGCTGACACAGTAAATAAGAACGAGTGTGATAGCCCATGGAGAGGCACATCTGATGCGGCCCGTGATGGTAAGTGGCCAGCACAATGGGTGATGCCCTCCCCAGGGACAAGTGATGAGAACTCGAGGGGCTGATACACCCCCCACCCTGATTAAAGTCACTGCTGTTCTGCTTTAGGAGGGGGGGCGCAATCACCCCCGCCCAACTTGAAGGAGTCTAAGCACTTATGAAGCATGGTGGATCTGACCCACACACTACGCGACAACAGGGACAAGGCCTTGGGCTGACTAGGAGGAGACCCCGGTGGCCAAGAAGGGTTGCAGTGGAAAGAGTGCAAAGATCTCTGGCCCTGCCACCGCCTCGGGCACCCCCGAACAATCATCACAATTGTTTCTGAATTACAGGGTGAAATTCTGCAGACGGTCCTCAAAACAGGGGGACCCAAAGTTTGGAAATGTCACCATCTGAATTTTCCCACATTAAACCAGTGCCGTTCCGCTTCAGAGACAATCGTTCAGAGGTGCCATGGAATTACAATATATGATGCTGAACCCCACCAAGTTGAAGGTGCTTCATGAAGTTCGAACTTTCTTCTTCATGACTTCGGAGGAAGCATGAGATTGGTTGGAGATATAGGGTGGTGACTGAATTCAACCTACAACCGTGGAACAGAGACGTGGCATGTCTAGGAATCAGGTGAAAATGGTATAACAACAATGGAAACAGAGCAGGCGCAGAAGGAGGACTCGGTCAGGTGCAAGAGTGATTGTGAGGACGGATGGCACTATTTGCTTGGAGTCTCAACAACAGGAGAGGGCAGAGGCCAGGCCACTGGTTGAGCTGGTTACATCAGCAGCGTCCTTTAGTGCCGGCTCAGAGATGGAGAAGAAACTGGTGGCTCGCTGATGGACACTGCTGGAGGCTGAAGGAAGCAGATAAATGATATCTGTGAAATGTGGGTATGGGCCCACACCTTCTCCAATTGGTAGGAGATAAAACTCTGACTCGTGTGGGGTGACTGTACTGGCAGTGACTAAATGTGCCTAATGGGGACATGCACATTAGCAATATGAGCCTTTCTGTTTGTATAACCAGAAGTCCGCTTTTCTTGATTGGGGCGTCTGGAGTTACGATTACATAGATAGTGACACTGGGAAAGTTGCACAAGGGAAGCTGCTTTCAAGGGGCATGGTCCTGGTCTCTTTAATTTTATCTATCATCAGCATTAATTTGATTCGGACATTGGATTATGTTAGTTACTATAGACCCATTGGTAATTCTTTAATATTGAGGAACCATTGTGCACACGCACATTTTCAGTGGAAGTGGGACATTGGAACACATAGAAGTGGGACAGTGACAGGTTTATTTTAACTTAAACATCTGACTCTTTAGCGTTTTTTAATAAGGTAATATCCATTGATGATCCCACAGTACTCCAACACTTGAGTGGCATAGTGGTGATGTCAGGGGTGGGGGATCCTTGGGCACACACTAATTATATTGTGGAGCATTTACCCAGAGAGGGAAGGACACTGTCTGTTGTTCGTTAAATTGCAGTATTTTATAATAATGCAGCAGGAATCATTTTTTGGGGTTGTGTGGGGTGGGCGCGTGGATGGGTGAGAGGGCGACCAGGGAGGGGATGGTGGTTGGGTGCAGAGGTGATGTGCCATAACTGAAGGAGTTCAAATGTTGTTCTGGAATGTAAGGGGGCTCACTTCCTTTGTAAAGCGATACCGAATGCACACCTATCATAGACAAATGAGAGTAAGCATCACTGTTCTCCAGGAGATACATCTCATGGAGACTGACAGCCCAGTAACTTTGTAAAAAATGGTGGGGACACCTGTATTCCGCCACCTTTTCCTCATACGCTAGTGGGTGTCGATATGGGTGGCCAGGGAGCTCCTTTTCAGTTGAGGGAACAAATGGCAGATGTGGAGAGACAATACATACTCTTGCATAGTTAATTGGATGGTCATGAAGTGTGCCTGATGAATATCTATGCTCCCAACATTGACAATGGGGACTTCTTCAGTACACAGGTAACAGTGTTGTTCCCATGCGCAGGATCCCCAGTTGTTTGGGTGAGTGATTTTAATACTGTATTTGATGGGAATGTAATGTTATGCACCGGCATCAATTGGTAGATATATGGTGGGAACTACACCAAATGAAGCAGAAGTATTCTTGTTACTAAGAAAAACCAAAGGGGACGATGGACTGAGTGTTGACAATACAAACACTCACCCCCAGTCAACGTATCTGGGTTTAATCCATCACCGTTCTTTAGCTCACTCCGCCACCCCAGTTCAGACATGGCCGTATGCAAATCAGTCTGACCCTGTGCCTCATGGGAACAGTCCAGCCCGAACTGCCAAGCCATGTCTTCCCTGGACCGGAATCAAGCTTCCCAGGACCGGTTTCTGGCATTACAGCCGTCTTCAGCCGGGCTTGCTTGAATCCAGTGGCAAAGTGAGCAAGGGACTCACGTCTGAGCATACCCTGCCAACTTAGGGCGAACAAAGAAAAACCAAAGGGGATGATGGACAGAGCATTGACAATACAAACACTCACCCCCAGTCAACTTATCTGGGTTTAATCCATCACCGTTCTTTAGCTCACTCCGCCACCCCAGTTCAGACATGGCCATATGCAAATCAGTCTGACCCTGTGCCTCCTGGGAACAGTCCAGCCCCAACTGCCAAGCCATGTCTTCCCTGGACCTGAATCAAGCTTCCCAGGACCGGTTTCTGGCATTACAGTCGTCTTCAGCCGGGCTTGCTTGAATCCAGTGGCAAAGTGAGCAAGGGACTCACGTCTGAGCATACCCTACCAACTTAGGGCGAACAAAGAAAAACCAAAGGGGATGATGGACGGAGCGTTGACAATACAACCACTCACCCCCAGTCAACTGATCTGGGTTTAATCCATCACCGTTCTTTAGCTCACTCCACCACCCCAGTTCAGACATGGCCATATGCAAATCAGTCTGACCCTGTGCCTCATGGGAACAGTCCAGCCCGAACTGCCAAGCCATGTCTTCCCTGGACCGGAATCAAGCTTCCCAGGACTGGTTTCTGGTATTACAGCCGTCTTCAGTCGGGCTTGCTTGAATCCAGTGGCAAAGTGAGCAAGGGACTCACGTCTGAGCATACCCTGCCAACTTAGGGCGAACAAAGAAAAACCAAAGGGGATGATGGACGGAGCGTTGACAATACAAACACTCACCCCCAGTTAACTGATCTGGGTTTAATCCATCACCGTTCTTTAGCTCACTCCGCCACCCCAGTTCAGACATGGCCATATGCAAATCAGTCTGACCCTGTGCCTCATGGGAACAGTCCAGCCCGAACTGCCAAGCCATGTCTTCCCTGGACCGGAATCAAGCTTCCCAGGACCGGAATCTGGCATGACAGCCGTCTTCAGCCGGGCTTGCTTGAATCCAGTGGCAAAGTGAGCAAGGGACTCACGTCTGAGCATACCCTGCCAACTTAGGGCGAACAAAGAAAAACCAAAGGGGATAATGGACGGAGCGTTGACAATACAAACACTCACCCCCAGTCAACTGATCTGGGTTTAATCCATCACCGTTCTTTAGCTCACTCCGCCACCCCAGTTCAGACATGGCCATATGCAAATCAGTCTGACCCTGTGCCTCATGGGAACAGTCCAGCCCCAACTGCCAAGCCATGTCTTCCCTGGACCGGAATCAAGCTTCCCAGGACCGGTTTCTGGCATTACAGCCGTCTTCAGCCGGGCTTGCTTGAATCCAGAGTGGCAAAGTGAGCAAGGGACTCACGTCTGAGCATACCCTGCCAACTTAGGGCGAACAAAGAAAAACCAAAGGGGATGATGGACGGAGCGTTGACAATACAAACACTCACCCCCAGTCAACTGATCTGGGTTTAATCCATCACCGTTCTTTAGCTCACTCCGCCACCCCAGTTCAGACATGGCTGGTGCTCGTGTAAAGCGCTCTGACACCCGATGTCTCAGGTCTAGTTCGCGCTATATAAAATTAAAAAAAGAAAAAGAAAATCATGCAGCTGCTGGGGCATTTCATAGAAGCATCGAGGACCCATCTTTACCACCATAAAACTGAACTTTACCTCCTGTGAGCTTTGGTAGGTACAGATGGATCAAATCTTCCAGCTGTGGGAAGCCATTGGAAACATGCATCTTCTGGTATCTTGGGAACCAGATTACGCATGATAGTCACCTCCACTATTCACTGAACATGGGGAGAATACTAGATGGTCTTGGAGGCTCAATCCGGTTCTGGGCACACTTCCTCTATCGGTAATAGGCAGGGTGGCCCTGAGTAAGATGGCCCTCTTGCCCCATTGCCTTTACATGATGCAAAACTCCTTTTGTACATTGCCACTGGCAATGATTTTTCATCATAGAGATACTCTATTGGTGGATTTAAAATGGACAGGCAAGACATCTCTTGCCTGTCCATTTCAAATCAGAGTGCGGCTGGAAATATTGAAGCTGGATCTCAGCAAGGGTGGACTGGGGATCGCCGATCTGCAGTTGTAATATCTAGTGGGTCTCTTACAGTATGCGACAATGTGGTGTGACGATGACTCTAACTTGGAAAAAAGCTTGATGTCAGGATCCGTTGGTACTGCGTGGCTCCCCCAGTTGCCTATGTGTGGCAGGGAGTTGCCACCTGACACTCCATTCTGTGTCCTTGACTGTAAAAACCTGCTTGCTATATCTAACTTTTGCTCCATTTTAGTTGGCCTGAAATTATTTGTAGGTCCTGGTCCACAATTAACAGTATTTTCCCATGCTGTTTGAACTTTTCAAGGTGGTTTTTGCATTAAAACTTTAAAAATGAATATCTCTCTTAAGACATGTTGATAAACCTAGTGTCTTTTTGCTTGTTACGTTTGTCTCCGGATTTTTAATTGGTTTGGGAACTTTGAGGCATATTATCAAGAACGGCGTTAATATTATCGCTGCTTTAGCGGCGGGAAACTGCCACTAAAACGGCGATAATGGGCTTGATAATTTGCCCATGTGAATTCTCATAGAAGCCCAGGTTCACACCAGAACATGGGCTTCTATGGGTATTCTAAAGGGCATATTATCAAGCCCATTATTGCTGCTTTAGCTGCAGTTTCCCGCAGCTAAATCGTCAATCATTTTAACACCGTTCTTGATGATATCCCCCCGAATTTTTTTGTTCCATGCTTTAAAATTGTTTGCACTGCTTGAACCTTAGCACACATCGCTTTTGGGATTGCTTTTGCCATAGCTACCAGGGGTTGAGCAGAAATTGTCTCAGAACTATATTTTGACATCTGCGTAGTGGGTTTATAGAGTTGGCAGGGGTGCCCTTCTCCCAAAATACTAACTCCATGTCTGACACAGAGGAAAGAAAACAATACTTGCAGGCAGTATTTGTGAATGGGATCCATCACTGTACAATTCAGGATTGCCATCTATGCCTTGTCATGCGTTAGAAGTATGAAATGTTTTTGTGCCTACTGTTTCAATTTTACACCCACCTTTCTCTTCTCTATATATGTGCTCAGCACAAGCTTCTATCAGTATATTCATAAGCACACTCAAGTGGATTATAATTTAGGTATCAAATTGTTTTTTAAATTGGTTTTTGAACTTTGTTTATTTGAGTTCCATACTTTAAAATTGTTGGCACTGCTTGAACCTTAGCACATATTTCTTTGGGGATTGCCTGCTGCTATTGCCATAGCTACCAGGGATTGAGCAGAGAATCTCTCAGAACTGTGTTTTGACCGATTTGTAGTGATTTTATTGAGTTGGCAGGGGTGCCCTTCTCCGAAATTACTAACTCCACTTCTGACACAGAGGAAGGAAAAACATACTCATATCCAATGTTTGCAAATGAGATCCAACACTGTACAGTTAAGGATTTACATCTCTGCCCTGACATGCGATAGAAGTTTGAAATTATTTTGTGCCTACTGCTTAAATTTGACACCGACCTTCCTCTTCAATATGTCGGTGTTCAGCACCAGCTTCTATCAGTGTATTCAAAAGTGTTCACAAGTTGGTCATAATTGAGACATCAAATACTCTTCATGTATTGGACATCTAAGATATAGAAACAATGATTAAAAAACTTATATTGTTGCACCTTTAGGCTTAGCATTTCTACATGATAGATGTTTCTAAAAATTACATAATCCCAAACTATTTGCCAGTGGCCTGTCCATAGTGGCAAAGGGGTCACACAGCCTCACCTTTTTCCAGAGAGGAAAAGTGTCTGTCTGGCTGAGCAAAGGTCAGCCTGATAGACACTCTTCTTGTTCAAGTCAAGCAGCCATGAGCTAGACATGCACTAGATGTAAAAGCACCTGCCTTCCTTACCTGAACTTTGCTAAAATTAGGATTTCACAGCCCTGTGCGCATGACCTCCACTGCCTGGCAAAAGTGCCTCGATACCCCCCCCCCCCTCGTGACAATGGGGAGTTTCATTGATTGCCTTGGACCTGGATGCTTCAGTTTTAAGCGCTGAAGTGCCCAGGGCAGAATGTCAATCAGGAACACCTTATCACAGAGTAGGGTGGATTCAGCAACTCTCACTGAACCCATTCAACTATGTGAAAAGTGAGGGACTGCTGCTTTCCAATTGGCTGAACTTTTGTCTGCCATTGAAAGAATGCAGCAGTGCCAACACTCCTGGGACCTCTGAGGCATTCCTCTCCTGGAGCTGCCACACAGTTAGGTTTTATGTTTTTGAATGTTTTGTGCGTTTGTGCGTGTATGTGTAAATGTATGAATTTGTTGTGAGTGAGTTTTGTGAATGTGTTTGTGTATTTTGGGCACACGTTTATGAATGCATGGGAGTACGTGAGTGTATATGTGTGCGTGTGTAGCCACCCCCCCTCCTCCCTTTTAAAATTACTGGCAGCAGCTGCTATTTGTGTATTTGTATTGCACACACCTTTTTTAATATATGACTTTGAGACACTGTTCAGTGTAGTGTACCAATGTGCCTATTTAGCATGCTGGACAGGGACGTTTGACTGACTAATAGACGTATGATACTGCTGCTGCTTCAAGTGTCACTTGTCACTTGTACAGCGCATGAATCTATCAATCATGAATTGTATACAACATAAAACAATATTGCAATGAATCTGTTGAACAATATCTGCAGGACTCTATTTTAATCTGACAATTCATCCATAATGTATGTCACTGCTATACATTCAATAAGCAACACAACCAAACTTACGGGGCTAAGGTGGCCTATTTTACAATTGAAGTTGTCATTTCCAAACATACCTGTGTTGCCAAATGCATTTGGGGATCTCTGTCCTTTCTTCAGGGGCCACTGTGAAAAAATATAAACAACAATAGGGAAGGAGGAAATATCACCAATCAAGTATATAGTTAAGTTCAGGTATTAGGAATGAACCAATGAAAGAAACCCCAGATAGAATAAATACATAGATATAAATAAGTCTCCAAGTAGAAAAAGGCTACCCATGCCTCAGAAGAAAAAGTAATTTGAAATTACCCAAAAATATTTGGTAACGTAACAGTCATTCTAAGGTGCAGTTGAAGAAGGTGTCCAAATGATTTAGAACATTTTACATATATCGCCTGAATTCAATACAAATGCACTGTGAAAAAGAGAAAATCTTCATTGACTAGCCTAGTCGACTCCTAAAGTACTCACAACGTGAATGAAATGAAATTCGTATCACCCTCCTCCTACTTAACACAACCAATGTACCTTCTCTACAAAATCTGTAAATAAACCCAGTCATTATCAGGGGCATAACACAGGCCTCCGCATCCCCCGCAGTGCGGGGGGGGGGGCGAGCTGCAGGGGGCTCCCTCAGCACAGTACTAATTGGATTAGTCATAAGTATTTTCATTTGATCTTAGGTGCGCATTCGCGTTTCCAGTGCGCTGAACTCAAGAAGAGCCACACAAGCGTTTTTGTTTGCGTCCTAAAAACACAATTGTGAAAAATATTCTATTTGTAAAATGATGTTGTTAATTGTAACCCAGCAATCACTTGTCAAGATAGACATTGTTATAACTGCAATGCATACCAGTAAGGGAGAAATGGGCAGCATCTGCATGTTTAAACATATAGGCCTTTGTCAAAGTCAGACAACTGTAGAATTTTACTGTTGCTTATTTTTTATTATTTGGGGTTATGTCATTTTTGTGGATTCTTTAAACAAATTTTTTCATTTCATGAATTTTATGTTGTTATGCTATTCATCTGTTGATTCTTTAATTTAATTTATGCTACGCAAACCCAGAGTGACGTGTGATCGCCAGACACACACAAAAGCACATTTCATTAATTATACACCCATTAAATACTTTCACTTTTCATATTTCATTCTTCCACTGGACGTCTGTGGTCCTAGCTGTCTGGTCAAAGGCACCTGTGGCTTGAGCTGTTGCTTGAATAACAAATCATTTTCTTGTGACTTGAAGGTTAGCATACAGCTTATGGCCAGCTCCTATAGTGGTGGTTGCACTCATTTTTGGTGACCGGATATTATATTTTATCCCCACATTGTGACCCACAGCAAGAGAGAGCAAGGACCAAAGAAAGAGGAAAGGAATAACAGTAAAGCAATTACACATGGAGAATGTATGGATTTTAAAATTCCGGCAGTCAGATAAAGGCAGGAATTCCTGGTGGTGGAAGAAAACAGAATAGGCTGTCTAGGCATTCAGAAACCCTGGCATTCAGCAGGGTTGACAGCTAGCCTCTTAATTGAAGGGTTACCTGCATTTTTTTAAATTAATCAATCGCTGGCCATGATACCATTCTTGGCTGCTTGTTATGGGCTGGACTTGGTGGTCTTCATTTGTGTGTCAGCTTATTTATGTATTAAGATCACCTCTACCACAGTCCTCTTAATGTAGGGTGCAAAGAGAGTTTACATCTCTTCTTCATTTTATTTCTAACTAGTGTGGAGTTTTTAGAAATTAATCTATGTACTGTCATTTGTTTAATCACAGGCAAAGTCTTCAGCCTTGGTTCCCTGTCGAGTGCAGTGTATTCATTTGCTTCTGAGGGAGTCCGAAGTAGAGTCTATTTCCATAGACTTGGAATGCTTTTATAACTCAGGCCTGAATGTTCCGTATTAAATCCAGAGTGGGGCCACTTCGCATGCACTGCCAGGAAGCCATGTGTGAAATCTAAACTCAGTCCTGGCTTTTAGCCAACAGGTCTTTGCATTCTGGAGTGTGTGTGTGTGTGTGTGTGTTTGCTTTTCATTTGTAAGTGTGAGCTTCAAAACCCATGTATGAAAAGTGGCATTGGGTAAAATGCCCGCACTGACTGAAGGTGTTACTCAAGAAATGTACTTGGCGCTTATGTAAAGCGTTTTGAATTCGCGCCATTTAAAAAAACTGCAAATAAACATAAGGGTTAAAAAAAACTATTAACATCACTTCATGTTCTCTTGTGTCTGCTTACCATTACACAAGGCACAGAAACACGCACGGCTCTTGCCCTTCGCTTGTTAAAGGAAACTTACTGTTGACAATCATGCCTTTCTCACACGCCTTCCTTGCCCCTAATTAAACAAGGAAACGTCTGACGGGGCCTTCTTGTCATGCTGCATCTTCGAATGTACACACTGAATACGTGGGAGGAAACAAGCATCCAGCGGGGATCTAGGGAATACGCACCCCTCTGCCTTAAATGAGGCACTCCGATATTGTATCCGGAGGGAGTATGTTTGTAAGCACCCAAGACAGCTGGGTTTGCTAAGCACCGAACAGCAATTACAGCGGAGACGTGTGTCAACCAAAATTCACAGGTACAGCTCTACGGCAGAAACTTTGACTTTATTTATCTTTTCAAGTTAAAAAGTTGTCACTCTGACACTTCATTGTGATATAGGCTGCTGGAGAAGGGGGACGTAAAATTATGCAGCACGGTCAGACTGGAATCTGATGATACCTTTTTTCTACAAGGCTTTGCATAGATTCTGACACACCTAGAGCCAGATGTAGGTAAATGTCATTTGCCGATTCTTAAATACCGAATTTTACTGAATCGGTATTTAAGATTTGGTAAATGAGATGTAGGGAAAAATTCGGTATTATTTACCGAATCGGTAAAATTCAGTATTGGACTTTCGGAATTTACCGAATCGGTATTTACCGAATCGGTATTTCCCATTCATTCCTATGGGCAAAAAGGCCCATAGGAATGAATGGGAAATACCGATTCGGTAAATACCGAATTGGTAAATACCGATGCGGTAAATTCCGAATCGGAAAGCTAGCAAAAGTGAAACTTAAGAAAACACCCAATCAGGTGCTACCACCCTCCCCCTCCCTACCAGGAAGTGGCTACCCAGGCAGCTGCAACTAATTAGAAGGTTCTGGAGAGGCAGTCAGAGCTGAGCAGAGACACAGAGCAGCAGGGAGAGTTTTTTGGAAACTTTACCAACAGAAAAATGGCAAGCAGCAGTGAAAGCCAGAAGGCAGAACGAAAGAGGAAAATAAAGTTCAGCAGCATGGAGCTGCAGGTACTTGTGGAGGAGGTAGTGAGAGTGCACAACAAACTTTTTGGCAGGCACTCCCTCACTGTTCCTGAGTCTGCCAAACGAAAAATCTGGCTGGCAATTGCTGAAAAAGTGAATGCAGTGGGAGTCACACCCAGGAATACTGAGGATCTCAAAAAAAGATTTTATGACATCAGGAGCCTCACCAAGAAGAAAATGGCTGAAATCCACAAGCAGGCTGGGGTCACCGGTGGAGGCAGGAACCCAGCGCCCCCCCTGACTGACCTGGAGGAGTTGGTGGCCTCAACCATTGAGGCAGACAGCGTCTTGGGACTTGGAGATTTGGACAGCTCAGCCAGAGCTGCACCAAAAAAAAGTAAGACGCATGCGCAGCATGACACCCCATACCAACCTGCTTCCCTTTACCCTTTGTGGACACGCTAACCCCAGTCCAGTACTGCTAGCACTATACAAGAGCAATGCATTATGGGAAATGAAGTTAGCTAATGTAAGACCATGTGTAACAGCGCAGACATCAGCAAGTTACTGAAAGTAATGCAGATAAATGAAAGTGAAATGTGTAAAGCATTTATTGTAGTGACTGTGACACAGTAGCACTCAGTTGATATACGCTTATTTATACCTAGGGCCAAAATCTGGCAGTCGACCCATAGACACAGAAGGGACTGCACCAGCGAGGGAGGAGAGTGAGGAAGCAGGGCCAAGCCAAGTACAAGCCTCGCAGGAGGAAGGTGACACGACTGGCATCTCCCATGAAGATGACACTGTACAGATCCCAGAGTTGCTGCACTCCCCACAGCTTTCACAATCCCCTCCCTTGGTATTCTCACCAGAAACCTCACCATCACTGTTCCTGTCCACTCCTGCAACCCCACCAGCCAGGAGGAGTGTCGTGGCCCCACTACCAGTAATGGAGGCAGCAGAGGGTGAGGGGGAGGCTCAAGTCACCGTAGATGTGAGTTCAGCAGCACTGCAGTCCACAAATGAGACAGTCACAGCTCGTAGAAGACAACGCAGAACCAGCAGTGCAGGTGGACGTGGTGATGGCACTGTGTTTCGTGGGCTGGAGGGGTGCATGGTACGCATTCAAAGGATGCAGGGCAAATCCATCCAAGCCTGCCAATGCCAATTCCGAGCCCTGAATGAGCAAATAGGAGACATGGGGAAGGGCATGAGAGACATTGTGGAGGCAAATAAAGAGGTCGCCAAAACAAATACGGACATTGCAGCAGGGATGCAGCAGATGAGCAACTCAATTTCACAGCTATGCTCCAAAATAGATAGTCTGTCACACACAAGGCGCAGGGAGGCCCGTGTCCACAATACGGCCATCAATCGCTTGGCCACTGCCACATCCCTGCTATGCAGGAGGGGCATAAATATGCAGGAGGCTTTGACACAGAATACAGCTGAGGTCACCAGGGGCATGGCCAGAATTACCAGTGCACTAGAGGCAATGTTGATTTCCCACACAGCACAGAATCCTGCCCTGGACGTGGCAGAGGCTGAAGACACTAGTAGTGAGGTTACGTAGTTTTCGGCCCCGCTTTGCTATAGTCTCCATGTTGTGTTTAGTCGCCATTTTATGTTGCCTCACTCAGGCAGCACGGCTAACACGGTAAAATGGTCTTTGTGCCGTTTTCAGCTGCTTCATGTTTTTCTCGCTATAAGACAAACTTTGTCCTTGTGTACGATACTGATGTCAGGGTCTGGCCGAGTTCGCAAAGCCATGTCTAGACTGATTAATCCATGACTTACTCCACTGTTTGACTCCCACCATTCTTCTCTACCTTATCTTATTTAACTGGCTTTCACTATTCTCTTCGTGTTTTCTCTTGTTACATAGCCCTTCTTTTGAAGCATTCTACACATGTTTTCCACCTGCAAATTGAATTACGGACACTAGTGTTGATTAACCTGATGGGAGGAGAGCACACGGGGTCTGAAAGGAGGGTGTGTTTTAGACATTCGATAGCTTGTTTTCGAACTATTCCTATTTGTCAGTTTTGTGTATATTGGGAGTTGCCATCGTAAACTTGTGTTGTATAATAGACTGTGCGCCATGGATTGAAGAGGCAGTCTCTTGAGAACCTACCTGTGTGGTACTTCCTAGATAACTGTGCTTAGCTGCAGCTAATAAAACTACTTTTCTACGCCTAACAGAGTGTCCCGTGTCTCTGTCGGTTGAGGCAGGTGAACTCGGAGATCTTAGGCGTGCCCTGTGCCGCCTGGCCCATAAGGTCAGGTTCTCCAATTGGCGGCCCAACGTGTGGGCGACTTCAGCAGTAGTAGTTTTGCCCGAGAGTCGCGAGGAGCTTTGCAAGAGAAATCCGGAGGATTTCGCGAACCACGTGAGCGACCCCTGCATGTCGAAGTGGACCGAAGGTCTTTTGAAGCGCGGCTACTCCTTCCCGACGGCTGCTGACGACTGCTGCCCTGACTGTCGCCCTGCCTTGGCCCTTTGGTGATGATTGGTATCGCGAGACGATAGAAGGACATATGTTGGCGTGAGAAAAGCATTTAGCTAAGTATTTGTGGGTAGCGCCCACTCTCTTTTTTTTTGTTTTTGTTTTATATAGCGCGAACTAGACCCGAACCGAATCAGGTATCAGAGCGCTTTACATATTTTTCCAGTTACGTTACATTTTTACGTTTCCAGTTACTTTCATTTTAGGCACGGGGAGTTTAAGTAATTTGCCAGAATCACAGGAGGTTTTGGCGTCGTTACCGAGACTCGAACCCAGATCCCCAGGTCCGAGGTCGAGCACCCTAGCCGTTAGGCCAACTGTTCTCCCCTTTGTTTTTGTATTTGTTATTCGATTAGCGCGCTAACCGAAGCCAAGGGGTAAGTACGTTTGTGCTGTGACTCTATTGTCTGAAAATCCCTTGACGTTTGTAAGAAAGTCCAGTTCGTTACGAAATGCCTGGATTTAGTAAGTTCAAGAAATTTTGTTGTTTTGGTTGTTCTAGGGATTCCCGGCTAGAGGATTCTTGTCCAATTCCTCCAGTTGGAACTCCTACCTACGAGTTGTATTCGAAACATGGTCTTGGTCCTATAGTTTTGTTGCCCAACAATTTAAAAATTACAAAGCTGATCAGGTGATTGAGGTGTCGGAAAGACAACATCGTATGGCAATAGATAGATGCTATCCTGTATTACCTGCCGTATCAAAGAGTAAAAGTCCTGATGATGATTCTTTTATGTCCCATTTGTTGACATTACCTCCGCCTTATGTGTTAGGCGCTAATGCGCCACCATTGCAGCCTGCTGTTAATCCAGCTGCTTTAAATGCTGCACAGTTGCCTATCCCTGTGATTCCGCCTCTGCCCCCTTTGCCAGCGACATCTGTACCCCAATCTCCTGTGCCTCAACCTTCTTCATCTGTTGTTTCCTTTGCTACAGATGCTTCGCCCTATTTTACAGAATATGTTGTCTCCTGTTTTGGTTTCAGATTCCCCTACAGCTCGACGGCGTTTAGTCGACACTGTTTTGGGTCTTTTGTCACCTTTTCTTGGCCCTCTTTTCTTTTCTCCTGCGTCGTCTAGGAGACAATCCCATAGTCAGTTTCCGGATTTGGAAGAACGGACTAAATTAGATTCCCTTGCTCATAATAGGATCACGAGTCGTGTACAGTATAGTATACGTGATATTTTAGATACTTTTCTGCAATGGAACGTGCCCACACAGAGATACGTCTTTAATGTTATGTGCAATACTCTGATTAAAGAATGGGGAGACGTAGATCTAGACTCGCCTCCTCAGGATTTATTCGAAATACAGGATCAATTTGATAAAGGTCTTATTGTGGGTCCTGCTGTAGAGCGTGCTGTCCAGAAGCTTGTGACTTTTCGATCCGCCCTTTTCTCTCAAAATTCTCTTGAGCCTGATCCCGCGGTTCGTCGTAAGACAGCACAATATCCTATGAGAGAAGTTCCTCCGATATGGAGAGATGAGGTTCCTCAAGCAGGTGCTAATCCCGGTATTCCTGCTCATTTTCAGCATATATGGGTACATGACCCTTGGAAAAGGTCAGAAGTATTGACACTTAAACAATCTTTACCGGACCCTCGTAAGAATCCTGCTGGGTATTATAAAGAGCTGTCTCAGACTATTGACGCTTGTATTATGAATTTGGCAGATATTGACTTACTAATGGGGAATGTAGTCCCACAAGCAATATGGACCAAGATTCGTAGGCAGGATCATGCGGTAGCTTTAGGTGGTGATTGGGCTGCCATTACAGCTGCGGATGCAGGACAAGTAGGTGGTGCCAAACCGGAAGTCTTGATTACGGAATTACCAGGAAAAATAATAGATTTGATGAAAACTATGATGCCTGCAGTGCGCGTTAACTGGGATAAGTTAGCGGCGTGTAAACAAAAGACGGATGAAAGTGTCTCCGACTTCTTTACTCGTTTTGAGGAGACTTTCATCGACCATAGTGGGCAAGACATGAGTACTGAAGGTGGACAGCGATTATTTGTAGACAAATTTGTTTTTAATTTACTTCCAGAACTATCGAATAAATTAAAACAATCGGAGAGTTCATGGGCTGTCTCTTCCACTGCTCAGATATTGGCTACTGCTCAATATTATGAGAATAGGGATAAGGAAGATAAGGAAAAAGCGGAGAAAAAAACTAAAGACTTAAAAACGAAGGTCCTTCTGCAACAGGCTTATCCCCCTCGTTCTGCTCAGCCCCAATTTCCACAGCCCCCACAGTTTCAGAGGTTGTTACAAAAGCCAGTACCCTCCGTTCCATGAGTTCCGTTGGGCCCTAATCAATGTGCCTATTGTAAGGAAGATGGTCATTTTAAGAATACTTGTCCAATTTTATTACAGCGGTATGGTGGATCATTAGCGCCACGGGGCCGTGGTGATTCTCGATCCATATCCAGAGGTAGGGGTCGTGGTGCGTTGACTCAGGAACGACGTCCCTCTCCCCCTCAGGATTCTACAAATTACTTTGATCAGCAGAATTCTCGATCTGCACAATACTACAATGACGACTATTGTTTCGATAATGAGGATGTTGCTTTTCCTACTAGCTAGGACAGCCATAGGCAAAGTAAGGGAGTCGTATCAGTTCCAGTAGCTCAGGAAGGACCTTATGTTAATGTTATGACATTGGGTGTTACAGAACCATTTCTCTTGGATACTGGTGCTATGAGAAGTTCCATAATGCATTCTAAACTCCCTGGGGCACCTTTGTCAGGCTTAACAAATGTTTCTGTGGGATTCTCTGGCGCCCCAGTTTCAAATCCTATTTCTTGTCCTTTGCCCATTTCTATTGGTCCATACGATTTGGAAGCTCCACTCCTTTTAACGACAGGATGCAGAGAGAATTTATTGGGTTTGGACTTATTGAAACGTTTACATGCTACACTGTATTGTTCACCCTCTGGTGTGCACCTCACTTTGGGTGATAAACTAACTTCTCCGATGTATGTATCTAAAGAACAGCTACCACCGGCGTTGCGTTCCCTTCCTGCTACACATTGGGCTGTGGGTCCAAATGACGTTGGCTTGTTGCAAATTCCACCATATGTGATTACTGTTAAAAACAATGTTAAGATGCCACGAGTTCCTCAATATAAAATATCAAGTGATGGTGAGAGAGCCTTGTTGGCCATTGTTCATGATTTGGTTCAGAAGGGTGTGGTTGAAGAGACTAGAGGGAATGTTTGCAATAGCCCTGTTTTGCCTATTCTTAAACGTACTGATCCCTCTCAGCCACAGGTGTACCGTTTTGTAATTGCTCTTCGATAGGTCAACAAAATTGTTGTCCCACAATTCCCTGTTGTGCCAGATATAACAGCTTTGCTTACTATGATTCCTGCTTTGGCAGTCTGGTTTTCGGTTATTGATCTTAAGAATGCTTTCTTTAGCATTCCTATTGCTGAGGAAAGTAGGGATCTCTTCAGCTTCTCTCTCGGAGGCCGAAGCTTCGGGTTTAAGCGTGCACCTCAGGGCTATTGTGAAAGCCCTTCCATATATAGTCAAGCTCTAAAGTCTCAGCTTGACACCTTTTCTTTGCCCTCAGGTGCCACTCTTATCCAATATGTGGATGATTTATTGATCGCTGCTGATTCGGAAAATGTCTGTAAAACGGCAACTGTGTCGCTCTTACGACATTTGTCTGATTTACATCATAAAGTATCGTCTTCCAAGTTACAATATTGTCGACAAGAAGTTACCTATTTAGGTAATCTCTTGTCGAAGGAGGGAAGGCGATTGACTCCAGAACGTATTCATGCAATTGCATGGATGCCTGTGCCATCCACACAAAAAGAAGTGCGTGCTTTCTTCGGCATTACCTCTTACTGTAGACAGTGGATTCCAAATTTTTCCCTACTTGCTAAACCTTTGTTGGCACTTACACTTAAAGATACGCCCCAGCCTCTGCCTTGGACTGATGAATGTCAAAAGAGTTTTTCAGATTTATGTTCTGCCTTGTGTTCTGCTCCTGTGTTGGGTACTCCAGACTACAGTAAACATTTCACGCTCTATGTCCATGAAAGGGAAGGTTGCGCATTATCAGTATTGACGCAACAGTTTGGCGACAAACAAAGGCCATGTGCCTATTTTTCTGCAACATTAGATCCAGTAGCTAAAGCATTACTTAGTTGCCTTAGAGCAACAGCAGCAGCAGCAATTTCTATTCGTCAATCTGCTGGACTAGTACTAGATCATACTCTTAATGTTATGGTGCTGGATCACTGAAATAATATCGACTGCCAAAATATCGACTACCCAAAATATTGAGGAAAAAATATCTACAGCCAAAATATCGAGTTTGTATGTACAAACAGGTAAGTACAAAAATATTGAGTACAAAATATCGTTTACAAAAATATCGTTGTAAAAAATATCGACTTTACTAAAAACAATGTTTAATTACATTAATATAAAACATTAATTACTAAAATATAATTAACAATACTTAAAATAACTTTTAATAATTAAATAATTAATGAAAGTAAAAAAATAATATTTTTGTAATCATATTTCTTAAAACATATATATATATATATAGTAACAACATTTTATTAAATAATAGCCAATATTGTATATGTACCCCAAAAACCCAAAACTGACCCTGAACCCTAAAAATACCCCTTTACCCAAAAACTAAAAACTGACCCTGAACCCTAAAAATACCCCTTTACCCAAAAACTAAAAACTGACCCTGAACCCTAAAAATACCCCTTTAATTTAACATAATTAGCAATTAATCAATTAAATTAAATTAATTACCAATTACATTTTATTAATTACCAAATATTTTTTAATTAACAATTAATTAAATATTACTACCAATTATTCAATTTACATATTTAATTAATTATAATTAAATTACTTCCCACCCTATTCCCCTATAAACCCACAACCCGCTACAGAAAATACATTATTTTAATTTACATAATTAGCAATTAATCAATTAAATTAAATTAATTACCAAATATCGTTGTAAAAATATCGACTTTACTAAAAACAATGTTTAATTACATTAATATAAAAAATTAATTACTAAAATATAATTAACAATACTTAAAATAACTTTTAATAATTAAATAATTTATGAAAGTAAAAAAATAATATTTTTTAATCATATTTCTTAAAACATATATATATATATATATATAGTAACAAAATTTAATTAAATAATAGCCAATATTGTACATGTACCCCAAAAACCCAAAACTGACCCTGAACCCTAAAAATACCCCTTTACCCAAAAACTAAAAACTGACCCTGAACCCTAAAAATACCCCTTTACCCAAAAACCCAAAACTGACCCTGAACCCTAAAAATACCCCTTTACCCAAAAACCCAAAACTGACCCTGAACCCTAAAAATACCCCTTTACCCAAAAACTAAAAACTGACCCTGAACCCTAAAAATACCCCTTTACCCAAAAACCCAAAACTGACCCTGAACCCTAAAAATACCCCTTTACCCAAAAACCCAAAACTGACCCTGAACCCTAAAAATACCCCTTTACCCAAAAACTAAAAACTGACCCTGAACCCTAAAAATACCCCTTTACCCAAAAACTAAAAACTGACCCTGAACCCTAAAAATAACCCTTTACCCAAAAACTAAAAACTGACCCTGAACCCTAAAAATACCCCTTTAATTTAACATAATTAGCAATTAATCAATTAAATTAAATTAATTACCAATTACATTTTAATTAATTAACAAATATTTTTTAATTAACAATTAATTAAATATTACTACCAATTATTAAATTTACATATTTAATTAATTATAATTAAATTACTTCCCACCCTATTCCCCTATAAACCCACAACCCGCTACAGAAAATACATTATTTTAATTTACATAATTAGCAATTAATCAATTAAATTAAATTAATTACCAATTAAATTTTAAATAGTTAACATATATTATTTAATTACCAATTAATTAATTATTACTACCAATTAATAAATTTACATATTTAATTAATTATAATTAAATTACTTCCCACCCTATTTCCCTATAAACCCACAACCCGCTACCGTATAAAATTACACAATAATTAAAAAAAATCATTCATTAAAAATAATTATAACATAAAATGACACTTTTCACACATATTATAACATAAAAACCCTATAAATAATTAAAAATTATTTAAAAAACGATATTTTTTACTATCTAGATTATATACTTGGATATTTTCACTGTCTATATTATTTACAGTCGATATTACTTCACTTACCTTAAAAAGGATATTTTGGCTGTCGATATTCTGTCTAGTCGATATTTTGTCCAAACGATATTTAAAACTCGATATTCTGTCCAAACGATATTTTGGAGTCGATATTATGTCTGTGCACCATGATGCCACATGCAGTAGATACTCTTCTTAACAGGACAAAAACTCAGCACTTAACGAGCGCTCGTTTGTCTGGATATGAGTTGACTCTTCTAGCTAGCCACATACACATAAAAAGATGTAATGTTCTGAATCCAGCGACATTGTTGCCCACTTTGGATGCGAACCATGTACAAGATCAGCATGATTGTTTTCTTCGCACTGAAGAAGAAACAAAGGGTCGAATAGATCTGAAGGATACACCACTTATGGATCCGGATGGGATCCTATGGGTAGATGGGTCTTGTTTCAGACTTCCAAATGGTGAAACCACAGCTGCTTATGCAGTAACAACTTTGTACACAGTGGTAGAAACTGCACGCATTCCGCATACCTCAGCGCAAGCTGCAGAATTGATTGCGTTGACAAGAGCATGTGTGTTGGCGAAAGGGAAAAGAGTGACTGTCTATACTGACAGCCAGTATGCATTTGGCGTTGCCCATAGTTTTGGCCGTTTGTGGAGGGAAAGAGGATTCTTTACCTCCCACGGCACCAAAATACAGCATGGTCAGTTGGTAACGGACCTTCTTGAATCACTTGCTTTGCCTACTCAAATAGCGATTGTAAAGTGCAGTGCACATAAAAAGATTACTGATGACGTGGGTCAAGGAAATGCATTTGCAGATGAAATAGCGAAGGAGACAGCAAGGAATGTTGAAAGTTGCATGTATGTTGCGGGCCCTGCTAGATGGGTTGCAGAAGCTGGTATGTGTGAAGACACAGTGGAAAGTGTGAAAGCGATTCAGAAGGAGGCCACTGAGAAAGAATTAAGCACGTGGAGAGAAAGTACGGGAATGTTGGATAGTACGGGTAGTTGGACGGAATTGTCAGAACATCAACGATGGTTGCTACCAAATGCGTATGTACTGCCTGTAGTTACCATGACCCATGGACCAGCCCATATTAATGCACGGGGTGTATGTAAGCTTTTAGCTCCAGTATGGCAGAATGAGGGTATTCCTAAATGTGCAGAAAATGTGGTGAAACATTGCATTGTTTGTTTGATGCACAATCCAGGAAAGGGAACTCCAACTCCAGCAGGTCATTTTGCACCCCCTACTTACCCATTCGAGGTACTGCAAATAGACTACATCCATATGGAACGCTTTAATATTCTCAAGTACGTTCTGGTGGTGGTTTGTGCCTTTTCCAGATGGATAGAGGCCTACCCCCTAAAAGACAACACTGCCCTGTCCACTGCAAAAATACTTTTGAAAGAATTCTTCCCGAGGTTTGGTTTGCCGCGCATTGTCTGGAGTGACAATGGAAGTGAATTTGTAGGTCAAATTATGCAAAAGGTGTGTGTGGGTCTAGGCATTAGACAGAAATTCCACGCGGCAAACCATCCTCAGTCAGCAGGTCTGGTAGAGTGCTATAATGGCACTCTCAAACTGAAGTTAGCAAAGATTCAGGCCAGCACGGGCCTTTCTTGGCCTGATGCCTTGCCCTTGGCACTCCTTTCTACTATTTATTTTTGGAATTTTTAATGCGCAACTACTACCCTTGGGTGTCTAGGCGCAGTGAGATACTCTGGGATGCACAAAATTCAGAGCGTGAACTTATTGGTTGAATAACCATGTCTTCAAGGCCTTGCGAAAGGCAATGAGTGTTGGTGCTGTTTTAATATGCAAGGGGAGTGTGTTCCACAGTTTGGGAGTTGCTACTAGGAAACGTCTATCTCCCCATGTGGCCGTTCTTGTACGGGGGACATGCAATAAACAGCTTGCCGCTGATCTTAGATCCTTTCCAGGTATGTACACCTGAAAAGCTTCTTTTAGGAATTTCGGTCCAATCTGATGGATGGCCTTATAGGCGATACAGAGCGCCTTAAATTTGATTCTGCTCTCCACCCTTAGCCAGTGTAGATGGAGTATGGCTACTGAAGTGGGGTGTCGCCAGGGGATATTAAGTAGGATCCGTGCTGCCATATTTTGCACAGACTGTAGTTTATTCAGAATGTATTTGTGTGTACCAAGGAAGAGGACGTTTCCATAATCCAGCTTTGAAAACACTAAGGTGATAATGAGTGTTTTCCCTGCCGAGGCAGGCAGGTATGGCATGAGTTTTTTTATTTTCTTCAACACGAAGAATGCAGCAGAGACCACCTTATTTACATGGTAACCAAATGATAACTTGTTATCGAAGATAACTCCCAAATTCCTAACCTTAACAGCAGGAACCGGGGGGGAGCCCATCTGACTGGGCCACCATGTTGAGGACCATTCGGGGGAGATCTTACCGAAGGTCATCACTTCGGTCTTCTCTGCATTAAGTTTCAGGCAGTTACTGTGCATCCATGATTGTACATCCAGTAGCCCCTCCTGAAACTTAGCTGCCACCACTGGACCATTCTTGTGTACTGCCAACACAAGTTGAGTGTTTATCCGCATAGGTAGTCAATCGCATCCCATGAGATTTAATGACCCTCGCCAAGTCCGCAACGTAGATATTAAAAAGCGTGGGACTTAGCGAGGATCCTTGAGGGACCCCACTAGTACTAGACCCCACCAGTACTAGAACTACTGTTCATTCTCATTTGGGGCTTAGCCCATACGAGATTGTGTTCGGACGCCCAGCTAATGTCTGGGGAGTCCCCAGACCCAAAGAATACTCAGATATTCCTTACCCGCTGTTGGTTGACTATTTGCATGATCTCACCACTAAATTGCATGTTATTCGTCAACAGGTCCAAAACGCTTTACCATAGGCCTCCTCAGATCCCGGACACTCCATCCAGCCCGGGGACTGGGTGTGTCTGAAGAACTTCCAGAGGAAAAAGAACTTAGAACCTCGCTTGGGGCCCCTGAGACAAGTCCTACTTACGACTCGTACAGCTGTCAAGGTCCTGGGAAAGAAGAACTGGATCCACGGTGTGCACTGCAAAAGGGTACCATTGCCTTTACCTTATGACCAATGGGTCCGAGAAGGTGTCAGTGATAGTGAATGTGAGAAGGTACCCCGCTTTGTACCGTTCAGCAGTGCACACCTGGATTGGACTAGTTCAGAGAAAGAGGATGATGATGTCTTACAGGAAGCTGTACCTGTTCATCTAAGACTCAAAACCACAGATCCCGAACATCTGTTTAAGGACCAGACAACGCCTGGAAAGAGACGATATAATTTGAGAAAGAGATCCCCTAAAGACAATTAATTTTGATTTTCTTTATTTCTGTTAATAAAGAAAAGTTTTTCCTTCCCTTATCCATCAAGTTGCAGGGTCACGGTAGGAGTCTTGAGCTGTGACCTGAATAGTGACTAGGTCAACAGGACTTGCAGTGTCATAGGACGGCTAACAATCACAGCCAAGTGATTAAGGAAGATTATCGTGAGCAACGCCTTTAGAGTAATGGATAGTACAGGGAAAGGAAGTGATAATAAAATGATGAAGATAGCTCATTATAAGAAATTATTATTTGGTTGTGTGGCGTAGCACTATGTATTTTGGTATGTTATGTAGTTTATTAGCATGCATAGGATGGCTTATTCACGTCCTACAGTTGGTACCTGTTCCCGTTTCTGCCCCTCTAACTCCCCCTACTACTGTTTCACCGCATACATTTTACTCACTCCCAGATCACGAGCAAATGAGAAGAATGGAATATCTTAACAATTCGTTCATTCAACTGTTACACCAGCAGCCATTGATAGTAAATGTTACTGATTGTTGGGTATGTGGTCTCATACCACATAATACACATAGAGGAATGCCGTATCTAGTCCTCCCCTTTTCATATGAAGGTTCTGCTTGGGCCTATCTGGCTATGTTTTCCAATGCATACCAGAACTTACTTCGATACCCTTCTGGTGGGTCCTATAATGGTGGAGTGGATTTCAGTCACAGTTCTTTGATAAAGGGTATCGTAACTATGGCAAAGATCGCGGACATCATCAAAATTCCCAAAGACGAAAAGAGAGCATACGATGGGTGGAATATAACTCGTTATACTCTCAGCCTCACTGACAAACTCAAGCAATAGAGCTCTGCACCGATTTGGGTACTACCCCAAAGAGGTCGTTTGTGTTTGCAAATAAATGGCCAGAATACCAAAACTAAGCAAGAGAGGAGCAATTGCTCCCATACTTATGTCTATACTCCTTCTACAACTGCACCATTAGTGGCATCACAATGTACATGTTTCATCTGTTATGACAAAGCTTATACATGGCTTCCCCCATTTTTTTCGGGGACATGTTATACAGCTTTTCTCCTCCCTCCTACATACACTGCTCCTGCTGATTATCATAAGAAGAGAGTTGCTAGAGGAGTTGTAGATTCGGAAGATACAGCAGGGCAAGAAGGAGGGGATTTTCTGAAAGGGTTTCTCCCTTTTTGGGGTCCGATGGCCAATAGCAAAAATATCAGACAGTTGGTCCGTGTGGTTGATGCCACAATAAATGTAACTTCTGGAGCATTAAAGAATTTGACTGCTGAGCTTCAGGCAGATCGACTTATGACTTTACAGAATAGAATGGTTTTAGACATAATGCTTGCAGATAAAGGAGGAGGAGTTGGTAAACTGATTGGGTCCAGTTGTTGCATTTATATCCCTGATAATGCCCCTACAGTATACCAAGCCATCTCTAAGCTACATGTCATCGCTGAGTCTATACACCAAGATACTGGAGATTGGTCTGTGATGGGATGGTTTTGGGGACTACTGCCCACTTGGGGATGGAAAGTGCTAACTTTCCTTGGAATGATTTTAGCACTCGTCTTTTCTTGTTGTCTTTGTCTACAGTGTGCTCCAGCCATTTGTGGACTCTGTGCCACAATCTGTGTCTCCAAACCAGTAGCACAGCAGACAGAACACATTAAGATGATGGAGCAACCACATCTCAATGACCTCATGACCATTGATATTGACTCAGACTAACATGGGTTCCTTTGTGCATTGCCTGAGTATGGCAAAAGGAGGGTCTGAGGTTACGTAGTTTTCGGCCCCGCTTCGCTATAGTCTCCATTTTGTGTTTAGTCGCAATTTTATGTTGCCTCACTCAGGTAGCACGGCTAACACGGTAAAATGGTCTTTCTGCCGTTTTCAGCTGCTTCATGTTTTTCTCGCTAAAAGACAGACTTTGTCCTTGTGTGCGATACTGATGTCAGGGTCTGGCCGACTTCGCAAAGCCATGTCTAGACTGATTAATCCATGACTTACTCCACTGTTTGACTCCCACCATTCTTCTGTACCTTATCTTATTTATCTGGCCTTCACTATTCTCTTCGTTTGTTCTTTTGTTACATAGCCCTTCTTTTGAAGCATTCTACACATGTTTTGCCACCTGCAAATTGAATTACGGGCACTAGTGTTGATTAACCTGACGGGAGGAGAGCACACGGGGTCTGAAAGGAGGGTGTGTTTTAGACATTCAATAGCTTGTTTTCGAACTGTTCATATTTGTCAGTTTTGTGTATATTGGGAGTTGCCATCGTAAACTTGTGTTGTATAATAGACTCTGCACCACGGATTGAAGTGGCAGTCTCTTGAGAACCTACCTGTGTGGTACTTCTTAGATAACTGTGCTTAGCTGCAGCTAATAAAACTACTTTTCTACGCCTAACAGAGTGTCCCGTGTCTCTGTCGGTCGAGGCAGGTGAACTCGGAGATCTTAGGCGTGCCCTGCGCCGCCTGGCCCATAAGGTCAGGTTCTCCAGTAGCCGGAGCAGCATAGCAAGCGCTGTTGTGGAGACACGGAGGATTAGCAGGCGCCCAGCTGAGGCTGCAGGGCACGCTGAACAAAGCGAACAACATCCTAGTGGCTCAGGGAAGCGCGGGCGCAAGTGACATTACCGGTCATGGGTGAAGTAACCCGGGACATACAGTCCCCACGTTTATAATGTTAATTTTGTTGCACTTAAGTGCTTTAACGTTGTGGCAACATTAAAATGCGTTGGTCCCATACACAACCTGTCTGTGTCTCGTTACTTACTCAGAAATAGTTGCGTGTAATCTCCTCACGTCTGTATCTGCCATCACTTGGTGTTGACACTCCAGCAGGTTGTGTTTCAGGCACAGCAAACTCGTCGTCATGATCCTCATAGTCTTACAACTCCACCTCAGTACCCTTCTTCACAGCAAGGCTTTGCAACATAGCACAGGCAACAATGATCTTACAGCAGGTGATGGCGGTATACTGCCGTGCACCTCCACTTTTGTGCAAGCACCTGAACCTGCTTTTGCAGATACCAAAGGTACGCTCCACGACATTTCTTGTGCTCTTGTGGGCCCGGTTATATCTCCTTTGGCTGGGTGTTGAGGGGTTGAGGTAGGGGGTGAGTATGAAGGAGCGGAGGGCATATGCACTGTCTCCTAAAAGGAAATGGGAATACATTACTCACATGCATACATGTACTTCTTACTGCAATAGGTGTTAAAGGGGTCGAACACTGTGTCTTACCTAGGAGGTATCCTTCACCAAATTCCCCTGCTGTCAGCCGTGCATAGATGCCGCTGTTCTGAAATATAAAGGAGTCGTGGGTACTCCCTGGAAATTTTGCCACAAGGTCAGTGATGGCGCACTTCGCATTGCAGATCACCTGCAGATTGATGGTGTGGGTGGACTTCCTATTCCTGTATATATATTCAGTGGCAGCAGGGGGACAAATGGGAATGTGCGTACCATCAATGCAGCCAATGATATTGGGGAATCGCGCCATCTGGTAAATGTCTGATTTTGTTTGGACCAGTTCAGCATGGGTTGCAGGAAAAGATATATAATGCTCCATCCTCTGTAACATGGCGTCAAGGAATTTGTAGAAAAAGCGTGACAGGCTGCTCTGGGTCACCTCACCTACCGCAGCAACCACACACTGGTAGCTCCCAGACGCAAGTAGGTGTAGGCTGCACAGCACCTGCACGTGGGGTGGAATGGCGTGTGCCCTTGGGGTAGTGTGCTCCAACAGTGGTTGGAGGTCCCTGATGAGGTCCAAGATGGTATCTGGGGCCAACCTGTACCTCTGGAGTATCTCTGCCTCTGTGAGCATGAACAAGGGGATCCTCTGTCTGTAGACCTGCTCCTCTCTCTGCCATTCCCTCTCTCCTTCCTCCAGTAGCCGTAGCCGTCTTGCAATGATATAAAATGCAGCCATTGTGCAAAAAGAATTGCATTTTGGGTCCTTTTTTATAGGCTGCACCTGGTTACCACCTGATTACAATCCATGGTAAATACCGACTCTTAAATACCGAATTTCAAGCAAATTCGGTATTTAAGAGCTTACCTACATCTCAATATTCAATTTTACCACTTCTTATTTACCGATTCGGTATTTTACAGATTCGGTAAATTTACCGATTCGCAAACCGTTGCGATTCGGTAATTTTACTGATTCAGTAAATTATCCGATTTGGAATGTTTACCAATTCGGTAACTTAATCGGACGATTTTCGGTCTCCTACATCCCAAATGCTCAATACCGGTCGGTAACGGCCGAAAATACCAATTTCGCCCGTTACAGACCGGTATTGGGCTACCTACATCTGGCCGCTAGTCTTTTAGTTAATAGCTCGTCGCATTCACGAACTTGTAGTTTCACTTTTTACACAGTAAATATGCCCTCAAAAATCTCACCATGTAAAATGTTGTTGGCTACAAACTGAGCACTGTCTGAAGATGTCATACATTGCATGGGGCACTTCTAACTATATTTTTAGAGGGACCTATTGAATGAGCAAATTATGAGTGTCTTGCTTATGTGGGATGCTCTCCCCTTGGGATTGGTTAAAAGAAGCTGCTGTGCTGAGTGGGCAAGAACTATCAGGCAGAAGATTGCAAACTGCTCTGGTCACTTATTGGGCGTGATACACACAATGTTTAGTCCAGCTGTTCCTCTTTCTTTTGTTTGTTAGGTATAATGCACCCCTAGCTCAAAGAAGGAACGCAGTCTTTAAAGAAAAATAAGCACTGGGCTCCAAATGCCGGCTTTGAGTAGTACCAAGGCTGCTGGATTTTATTCCATCTCACTCCCCTTTTTTCCACCATCCTACTGTTGCAGCCTCTTTATTTCGCTCTTGCATAATCTCTTCATCCCTTTCTCTCCTTGTCACAGTTATCTTTTCTTGTTCTCTCTCTCCATTTTCTGCCTTTCACTCTCTTGCTCCAGGTCAAAATCTGATGATGATAAATAGCCACAGCCCCAAAAATGAACCCCAAACCTAATGTATGAGCATCGATGCCTACCACCCTCAACCACCCACAAATTAAGCACTGGCAGGGAAATGCTGCACAAACTTTCAAGTAGGAGCATCAATCTCAAACACAAGGAGTTATTCTTCGAGCAACCTAGTGTGGGGCTCAAGGACGCTTGATGTACAGGGCCATAAAGTGATTTGTCCTGAGTCACAAAATATATATATATATTAAACTCCAATTTCTTAATTTCGAAAGAAATATCCGCACTCGTAGGGTCAATTCATCCAGGTTGCTTTATTGATTTAGCAGACAAGACAGACGCCCTCGCGTTTCGGCAACACAGCCTTTTTCGATGTCCTATATATATATATATATATCCACAAAACTCCTTCCAAGAAAAGAGACAGAGACCCAGGAGGAAACGGTAGGAAGCCTTCTTTTATTCACACAATGGCGAATGCATTTCGGCAGCCTTCTGCCTTCTTCAGCGCCCAAAGCATCCTGTAAGTGTAATCACACGCTGCTGCTGAGTCCCTCCTCTTAACCACTTGCAGATGCAAGCCAGCTCCACCCCCTGCAGTTACTGCCCACACCTGTGTGAAGACCCGAGTGTAGCGCAGGACTTCATATCCCAGAATGCAACATAATGAAGTCTGGGAACTGCGGTGCAGGAGCGAGACACAGAATGCCAAAATGTCATTGCAGGGGGGCAGGGAACAGCATGCGCCCCACAGAACACTAGAATGGAATCTTCTGCTTTGATGTGCAAATTGCCGAGTGCCTCCTCCGGTCCCCCAATACCAACTCAGCCACGTCTCTGGGTGACGCTGAAATTGATCCACAAAACTCCTTCCAAGAAAAGAGACAGAGACCCAGGAGGAAACGGTAGGAAGCCTTCTTTTATTCACAAAACGGCGAATGCATTTCGGCAGCCTCCTGCCTTCTTCAGCGCCCAAAGCATCCTGTAAGTGTAATCACACGCTGCTGCTGAGTCCCTCCTCTTAACCACTTGCAGATGCAAGCCAGCTCAACCCCCTGCAGTTACTGCCCACACCTGTGTGAAGTCCCGAGTGTAGCGCAGGACTTCATATCCCAGAATGCAACATAATGAAGTCTGGGAACTGCGGTGCAGGAGCGAGACACAGAATGCCAAAATGTCATTGCAGGGGGGCAGGGAACAGCATGCGCCCCACAGAACACTAGAATGGAATCTTCTGCTTTGATGTGCAAATTGCCGAGTGCCTCCTCCGGTCCCCCAATACCAACTCAGCCACGTGAACCAGATAGTCTGTAGAGCAGGGGCTGAACCACAATGTGCTCTGCCCAACATGGGATTGATAATCCCAAAACTGTTTTTCTTTCTCTCCGGTGTTGGTGGCGGGCTGCTGGCCTTTCCAACAAACGCTGGTGAAACAAAACGAACTGCAATAGTTCAGGTCCCAGTGAAGCCAGTGCCCAAAACGAGGTGGGGGTCTCTGAAAAGCGTCTCTGGGTGATATATTTTGATCGTTCTCAAAATTTAAATTTGGTTTAAGTGCCCATAGAGTAAAAACTCTGCAATGCAGCCAACAGTACCCTATTCTGTGGTTCTGCAGGCATGGTGGCCGGTCTCCTTGTGACTATTCTGCCTACAGAGGTCTCGAGTACAGAGTCCCACCCTACTCTTGATGATAATGCCACAAGTAAACTATAAGGCGAGTCAATTGTCACATGTACCCTATATTCCTTGATTTATATTATTTTGCACAGAGCATATCCTGAACTCAGACACTTGAAGGCGCTCTCATATGTGATAATGAAGGTAAAGGAGGCTCAGTAAAGTAAAATATTTTCCTAGGATCACACAATTTGGTGTAGCAGGGAAGTCAGAATCAATCCCAGGTTTCTGGTTTCATTCAGCTACTAGATGGGTATTGCCAATTTTTTTAATTAAACATCACTACGGTTTCTTTAATTCTTTGTCAAACACAAAAGTTAAACCAAGCTCACAAAAGTTGATGGAAGGAATGCTCGCAATTTGTTTAACCACTGGCAGTCGCTCGGGGTAGCATCGTAACTCATTGTTCTTTTGCTGACCAGACACCCCAGTTCAGGCCCAGCCATATGCAAATCAGTCCTGGCCCTGCTCCTCATGGGTACAGGCCAGGTCCTCCCTGAACTAGTACACATGCAACCCAGGACCGGAATCCCCTAGTTATGGGCTCATCACGCTGATTATAGCTTGGTTCCTGTGACACAGTGAGCATGGGACCCACTTCTGGGTAGAACCGTGCCACTTGGGGGAGGAATGCTTACAATTTGCTATCGCTCGGGAAGCACTCCAATCCATCATTCTTTTGCTCACCATGCCGCCTGCGTTTGGACCCAGCCATGTGCAAATCACCTCATTGCACATGGAGTTATAGCATGAATGCAGGCAGAAGCCACAATAAATCTTAGAAGCCACATTAAATATAGGCTTGTTTTGGGGTCCAGGGAGGTCATGGGTCTAAGAGGGCCTCAAATTGAGCTTGAGACAGATATCCTGCTGAACCCTCGCTCAACAGTGGCGCAACATTAATCCCCGCAGCCCTAAGGGTACAACGGGCCCAAGCTCCAGGGGGGTCCTCTGCAGCACTGTGAAAGGGTGGGCCTGAGAGCTCCTTACTGGATCTGTAGCTTGGGGACCCTCCTCCATGCACTTTGCAGGGGGGCCCTCCAAGTTTCTATACGCCACTGCTATGAAACATACCTGCAGAAAAGACTTGTGTGCCAAGTCCTGAATTTCATGTCTCCTTGCACATACCTGCACACTACCTCAAAAGCTAGAATACAGCAGCTTGCAATAGTTTGTGTTAAAAAAGGGTGGTTTGAATGCTGAGAAGTAAACAAAATTATAGAGCCTATAACCATACTCATAATATAAACAGGAGGAATCGGTTGATTTATAGCTGATTTAAATGCTTACTGTGGGACACTCTAAGTAATATCCAAATGTTCAAATCTGTCTGAAAAACCATGTGACAAATATGTGAGTCACTCACGGCACTTTATTTAATTGCCATGTGGTATTGGCATCTTCAGCTTGTGTAAGAATAAACAAAGGACTGGCAATGAAATCAAACTTACCATGGAGCACATTGCCACCATGTTAACAATGTTGCTACCAAAGTGTGCTCAAATCTGTATGGCAGTGGAATATCATCGAAAAACACTGGTAGTGACTGCTAGTACTTAATAACGCTTATGGGAATGATCACTCATGCGGTGTGTATTATTTAATCGCAGTATGGCGTTAGCGTCTTCCACATGTATCAATAAACAAAGGACTGGCAATTTAGTTGGATTTAAGATGGAACGGATAACCGCCATGTTAACAATGTCTCTACTAAAGTGTCCTCAAATCTGTATGGCAGTGGAATGTTGTTGAAAAACACTGGTAGTGACTGATAGAACTTACAGGTGCATATGGAAATGATCACTCATGTGGTGTGTATTGTGAACAGAAATGCAAAACAAGCCGCCATGACTATGAAGAAGAAGAAAAACTCAAAAAATATAGTGGAAAGAATTATGAAATCAGAATGAAGAAAGCAATAGAGGTTTGAGTTAACAGAAATACCTGAGGAACATGTAAAAAATATAATAAATAAACAATGAGATATAAGCAGAAAAAACGAGAAATTTTAATAAACAGGTTTGTAATCTACAACATGAACATGATGCACCACTTTACCCTAGATTATCCACTGATGCCTAAGTAATGCATGTACAATCTGGTCTAAGCAAGAGAAAATTTAAAACTTTTATTGGTACAAATGTGAACTTGTATGTGAATATGTGTGAACAAATATGTTGTTGGTTATTGACCTGTATCTGGGTATCAAAATAATGGTATTACAGAAAACAAATTATGTTTAGGTTGTCATTCATGCCTGATGGAGTTATTGTGTTGAATTTTTTGATCCAATAGATTTCTCAATGAGACAATAATTTAAGAATTATCTCTGTCACTGCTGACTGGTAATGCCTCCAAAATCAGGTATCTCAACTGGGCACTATTATGTCTGCTTTCTAGCCAATGAGCCACTATGTTGGAATTGGTGTTTTTAGTCCAAATCATGCTTTTGTGTTCCGTAATTCTTTTCTTGATTTTACACTAGGTCTTCCCAATATACATTAATCCAAAGGGCATTTAATGCAGTAAATCATGTGTGATGTATTACAATCTGCAGAATGTCTTAATTTGACTTGCTCGCCTGTTCTCGGGTGTGTGATAGCATTTCCTGTGATGACATTGTTGCAATGTATGCAAATGTAATATTTTTTTTGTTCCATCTTCTTGTGTCTGGATTTTGATCTTTGGTGCAGATAGTAATTCCTTCAGATGTTTTAGTCCATTTATGGCCAAAAAGGGGTTTGTTCTGGAATTATCCTTTGAAATCTGGGTAATTTTGTAAGAGTTTGCAGCATTTATTGATGATTCTTTTTATGGAAACTGATTTCGTAGAACATTTTGACACAAAAACTTGTCTTCCTCAGAAGTTTTGGGTTTGTTTATTGATAGCTCTTGACCGTTGACTTCTGCCAGCCTGTTTTCTGCGAGTTGTAATGTGTTCAACTGGTATTCTCTTTTCATGAACTTCCACTTTTGATCCTCAAGTGATGATGTCAATGAATGACTCTGTAGTGGATGATATTCTTTTGATTCTCTAAATCTAGAAAAACTGTAAGTTTGATATGAGATTTACTGGGTGAAAGCTTTACTTTATTTGGAATTAACAGTTTGTTCTCCAATTGAGTGGAACGTTGATGGGATTTCCTGGGGCTCTAGCATACGCCATTTCTCTTTTTCTTCTTCTTCACAGACATGGTTGCTTGTTTTGCATTGCTGTTCACAATACACACTGCACAAGTGATCATTCCTGTATACGCTATTAAGTTCTATCAGTCAGTACCAGTGTTTTTCAATCATATTCCACTGCCATACGGAATCAAGCACAGATTAGTAGTGACATTCTTAACATGGCGGCTATACATTCCATTGTAAGTCCGATTAAATTGCAAGTCCTTTTTTTTTTGTTACATGTGGAAGGCGCTAACCCTATGCGGCGATTAGATAAAATACACACCGCACAAGTGATCATTCCCATAAGCATTATTAAGTTCTATCAGTCACTACCAGTGTTTTTCAATTATATTCCACTGCCATGCGGATTTGAGCACACTTTATCAGAGACATTGTTAATATGGTGGCTATGCATTCCATTGTAAGTTCGATTAGATTGCCAGTCCTTTGTTTATTGTTACACGTGGAAGATGCCAACCCATACGACAATTAAATAAAGAGCAGTGAGAGACCGACAGATTTGCCATACGGTTTTTACGACAGATTGAACATTTGGATATTACTTTGAGCATCCTGCTGAAGCATTTATAATCAGCTATATATCTACAGATTCCTCCTGTTTATATTAAGTGTATGCTAATAGGCTCTCTAATTTTGTTTTCTTCTGAGCATTCATACCAACCTTTTTTAACACAAACTATGGATGCTGCTGCATTGTATCCTTTGAGATAGTGTGCAGCTGTGTGCGGTTAGATATGAAACTCAGGATTTAGCACAAATGTCTTTTCTGCACGTATGTCTCATGACTGGTTTTCTTTACAGAATTTGGGTCTGATCCATAGAGGAGGGTGATATGAATTGCATTTCATTCACACTGTTCTTAATTTAGGAGACAAGTAGGCTATTCACTGAAGATTTTCTCTTTTTCACAGTGCATCTGTATTGAATTCAGGCGATACATGTAGAGTGTTCTAATGCAATTGGATACCATCTTCAACTGCACCTTAGAATGACTCTGTTACTTTACCAAATATATTCGTGTGATTTCATATAACTTTTTCTTCCGAGGCACGGGCAGCCTTTCTCTACTCAAAAACACACTCGGGATCCAAGGAAGACAATCCCAGAAGAGAATGTACTACTCCCTGTCTGCAATTGGAACTCACAACAAATACCTATCTTGTGAACCAGAAATTGGGTATTGGAAAAAAGGAAAAGAAAGCAATAAGTGATCCTTTATAAGGACGAGAATAGTCACTTACCCGAAGGTGACATGCTTCATCATTGGGCTCCCTCCTCACATCGGGCACGCAAGGTCTCAGATGTGGGCTACAACTCTCTGCCAAGTAAGGTGGTAGGTATAGAGGAGCTGAGGTGTTTTAGAGTGAGGGATAACCCTAAGCAAATGGGTGAGTGAGGGGCAGAATCGAAAAACAAAATCAATGATAATATTAAAACTATCTTTGGGGCCTAATAACTTTATTCGGTGGTACCCTTGGACAGGGTTAAAAACTAAGAGGACTGGGGGTTCAGAACAAATGTACCCCCATAGCGGTCAACATGTCTGTGCCTGTATCAGACTCCAACTGGAGTTCTTAGGCATTCATCACACCCAACAAAGTTCGAGTCACTCTACATGCAACAATTAAATAAGATAAAATAAAGAGATGGCTGTACTGGCCATGTCCATATGTTGTCACTTATGTGATGGGTGGTTAATACACCATTTCCATCTTATGGAGGAGATAAATTCCGACCTCTCTATTGCCACAAGGTACCCCTTGGCGGCAATCGGTTTATATTTCGGGTACTCATGTTAGTGGCATTCCAAGAGGTCCTGGCGAGATGACCGTTACCTTACCAAATATGTTTGGGTGATTTCACATTACATTTTTGCTGCCAAGGCACGGGCAGCATTTTCCTACTTGCACAAGACTTATTTTTTTATATGTATTTATTCTGTCCAAGGTTTCTTTCGTTCCCAACACCTGAACTTAACTATATACTTGATTGGTGATATTTCCTCCTTCCTTATTGTTGTTTATATTTTTTCACAGTACCCCCTGAAGAAGGGACAGAGATCCCGAAATGCATTGGTCAGCACATATATGTTTGGAGATGAAATGAAATGAAATGAAAAATTACATTTAAAAAGCGCCCAGACTACCCGTAGGCCTCGCAGCGCTTTTAACTGAAATCTAAGGCGGCCAGCTAGGATGATTAACAGGCATTACTGAACAGATGGGTCTTTAAAAGCCTCCTAAATGCCATCCGGTTATTGTTTTCTCTAAGGATAAGCGGAAGAGAATTCCATATTCTCGCAGCATTGTGTGAGAATGAGCGGCCGCCCCAGCGAGCCTTGTGTGTCTTGGTCGTGGTGGCTAGTTGCAATGAACTTGAGCACAGAACTCTGAGAGGAAGATAGGGGGTAGCTAAAGGGTGCATTATGGCTGGACCAGTTCTGCGGATTGCTTTCTGCACAAGACACATAGCCTTAAATTGTACCCTTGCTGACACAGGGAGCCAAAGTAACTTTTTTAAGGCATTTTTGGCCGACTGCCAGTGAGGAATTTGGAAAAGCAGCCGGGCCGCACAGTTTTAGTTGACCTGGAGTTTATTGATCACTGCCACCGGGGCTCCCAGATAGAGAGCATTACCATAATCCAGGCGTGAGAGTATCAGTGCCTGGATCATGACTTTCCTCGCCTGGAATGGAAGCAGGGGGAGTACCTTCCGGATCATTCTCATCAGCCCAAAACAGATAGATGCAGTTTTGGTGGCCTGAAAAGTAAAATCCAGCGATTTATCGAGCTAAACTCCCAGGCTTTTTATCTCAGATTTAGGGAGGGGGGAGGGGCCCAAACAAGTGGGCCAGAAGGAGGTCAGACTGGTAGGTGGAGGGTTGCCCAGTAACATGACCTCCGTCTTCTCTCCATTCAATTTGAGGCAAGAAGATTTCATCCATTTGGCCACTGCTTCTAAGCATGAGCTCAGTGTACTAGACGACCCCTCAGAGTGGTCTAATGAGACCACCAACTGAGTGTCGTCTGCGTAGGTGACAATACGGACGCCAAATGGATGAACTATCTCCGCTAGGGACCTCATGTAGATGTTAAAAAGTGTGAGGCTCAGGGCAGAGCCCTGAGGAACCCCACACTTGAGTGGCTGTTTGGTGGATACAGCCTCGCCCTCAAACACCTGGAAGAAGCGTTCGTCCAGGAAGGAGGCAAGCCATGCCAGGGCCGCGCCCGACACTCCCATGCCCTTCAAGCGATGTAATAAGGTAGCATGGTTAACCGTGTCGAACGCGGCGCTGAGGTCTAGTAATATGATGGCCGCTTTCCCTCCCTGGTCCAGCACCGTTCTTGTTTCTTCGGCAACTGCTAGCAAAGCTGTCTCAGTCCCATGTTGGGGACGGAATCCCGTCTGAGAGACAATTAGCAGACTATTGGACTCTAAGTAGTCTACTAGGATGTTGTTAATATGTTTTTCTAGCAGTTTACTCGTCCAGGGTAACAGGGAGATAGGGAGGAAGTTGGCTAGATCATTTTGGTCTAGCGTGGGCTTTTTTAAAAGAGCCCTGACCATTGCACACTTCCACCCAGTCGGAACTATGCTCGTGGCAATTGAGGTGTTAAGGACGTCGAGAAGAACTGGTCGAATGACATCCATGGCCAGAGTAAGAAACTGGGGGGGTGCTGGGTCACTAGGAGAACCTGATCTAACTTTAGAAATTATTTCCTTTATGGAGGTGGAGTCCAAGGGGGTGAAACTTTCCAGCATACAGGGAGCTGGGGTGATTAGGCAAGCTGTAGTGGCAACCTCTGATTCAATTTCATCGGTGGAAAAGGAAGAGTAGATGGTCTGAATCTTCTGGAAGAAGAAGGTTGCTAAATTATTACAGCGAGCTAATGCCCCATCTGATGATATTCGCTCGGGAGGAAGAGAGATCAAAGATTTAGCTATTTTAAAGATTTCTCTGGGAGCATTGGCTGCCAGATTAATCCTCAAATCATAAAACTGGGCTTGGGCAGATTTAATTTCCTTTTTGTATAGCCTAATTTTGGCTCTGTTATCAGATTTCCTAATCTGAGAGCGATCTTGTCTCCATGCTCTTTCAAGTTTGCAACAAGAAAGTTTCATTTCTCTTAATCTAGGAGTGTACCAGGGGGCTACTTTTTGCCTCTTTATAGAGTGCAAAGGTACTTTCGGGAGTACTAAATTAAGGGAACTAGTAATCCAGTTATTAAAAATAGTGTTTGCTAAATTAGGATTTGTGACCTCTGGAGGTTTAGATTCAACAAGTGCTGATTCCCATTTAGAGAGGGTAAGTGTAGCCCATTTCCTACCCCTGTATTTTTTTAGGTCTTGTGACAGGAGGGAATTGGTAGTTGTCCATGAGAAAGGTATCAAATAAAGATCGGTCCAAGGCAATGGAACAGGCGATTCAATATTTAAATTGTCGAGGGTACTATAAATATGATCTAATAGATGACCTTTAGTATGAGTAGGAAGATATCCCTTTTGAGCCAGGCCAATAGCTTGAAGATTCAATCGAAGACTGTTAGCTGCTGAGTCGAGCGGGTCATCTAAGTGGAGATTTAAATCACCCAGCACAGTAAAATTAGCCAATGTAATCACTAAGTTGGCAGCTAGATCAGTCATATTCTAAACAAACTGGCTGATCGTTCCAGGCGGTCGATAGACCAGGAGGCCTGAGAAGGTGTTAGTAGGGGATAGTTCTAAGGTGAACATTAAGCTCTCGCAAGCTGACGTGGTAGAGGGGGTGGTGCGACACTTATATTGTTCTTTATAAGTAATGGCTAACCCTCCTCCTCTACCCGTACTGCGATCGGATCTCTTCATTGTATAGCCCTGTGGGGTAGCCCAATTTGTAGTAGGACAACTTCAATTGTGAAATAGGCCACCTTACCCCCTTTTGTTTAGTTGTGTTGCTAACAATTGTGATATAACATGGCAGTGAAAATGTTAAGACATATGAATGTGTAGAAGTGACATACATTATGGATGAATTGGCACATTAAATAGAGCACTGCGGATATTGTTCAACAAATGCATTGCGATATTGTTTTATTTTGTATAAAAGTCATGATTGATTGATTCATGCGCTTTTCGGCCAGGTTACAAGTGACACTTGAAGCAGCAGCATCCACTGCTATTTGCCATATCTACTACTTACATACTGTTGCACATTATGGGACCAGTACCAAGGGAGTCTGAATCTTGAGCTGTCTATGACATAACCATTATAGAGAAATAAATGGGGAAGGGTAATCTGGACACATATAAGTGTTAACGAACAAGGCCTGGCGGTTGTTTGTTACCTTGATATATTAAGAAAGGTCAATCATATAGGAGAGCTGAGCCATAAAAATAGACGCTGCTAGCTGTACCAAAGTTGTTCACCTTTGAAAGATTGAAGGTTTAATTAACCTTAGCAATAAAATCCTATAGGAATCAGAAATTTGCTCCAGTGCTGCATACCAAAACAGGACGTCTACATCTTTAAGGATTCTACAAGTCTTCAGACAATACTCCTACACCGTGTTCAATATTTCTTTACAAGGTTTTAGCTTTCACAGTAGCCAGAGGTTTAAACGTATTGATCAAATTTAATGCAAGTCGGTACTCTGTGACTATACTTTAACTCTGATGTTCCTTTTCTTCTTTTCTGCCAATGAGAATGATGTAAGCAGTCTGTACCTGGATTGTTGTTTTATGGTTTAGGCTAATGGCAATGTATGTGTCCACATCTTGGAAAATGTAAATAAGCTTTAAAAAAAATATATTCATCAAAGTCGCATAATAATATATCTTCCACAGTGTATTTTTCAGGATAATGACATAATAACTGCCGATACAACACTGGTTATTTCTCTTGTTTCACGTTTCAAAACTTTATTCGATTCATAAAATGGATCATAAAAGTACTGAACATACAAACCATCGTACCTCATATAAAAGAAAATACACAATTTACACAAATTTATAAAAGACATAATAAAAGGACCATTGTAAACATATATACAGTTTTTTTGGCCAGAAAACATTATATGCATTTTAATACTAGCCATAGCCCTTCCTAATCTTTAGCGAAACTCTAATAAAATTTAACATGGCACAGCAGGTTTCAACAGAGGATAATGAAGACAGGTAATCGTACCCTTCCTTATAAGTACAAGGTTGCTGCCCCTTCAGAATTGGTTTAATAAACCGGATTCTTGGCTCTTGATATAAGGAGCAAAAAAGGACCACATGTATGGTGCTTTGGCTAACCCTATTATTACATGGACAAGGGGGAAGCCTCTCACACCAACCCCCTTGTTTCGGAAAAGCAAGCAAAAAATGCAGAATATCCAATCTAAACCTTGTTAGTAAGAACCGCCATTGCACATTGAGAGTAAATGTCAAATAGAACTGAGGTTGGGGCTTATGAATATGAACATTAACATCATCCGAAGATGGTGAATTCAGTAGTTTCCAATACATTGTCTTTATGACCGCCTTTTGGTTTCCCTCTATTTCTTCTGGGTTGTCATAAAAGGGACCCAAACCAATCTTATTTAACATATTGCAAACATAAGACAACCAAGGGATCTGTTTTGAATTTTCCAAGGCCATGCAATCCATAATGATATCTTTAGTAAGTTGCAAGTCTTCAGATCGCCATATTTTGCCCCATAACAATAAAGGGGACAAACGAATCGTATCAGATACGCTGACCATTCCCATTTCTTTGTGGCAAAAGATGTTTGAAGAGCCTTTGGGGACTGATAAAACCCTTTTTATGAAATTATTTTCCACCACCTGTATCACAGTTGGTGTTTCAGTCCCCCAAACCCCTGCCCCATAGGTGGCCACCGATAAACATTTAGATGTATAAAGGGTTTTGAGGTGCATAACATGTTTTTGGCCCAATTTACTACAAAAACGGAAGATGCCCTCTATTGCTCGGGTCACACTCTGGGCTCGAACCTTCATAAGTGGAGTCCAGCTTAGTTTGTTATTAAACAAATTACCTAGATAGTTGAAATTATCCACCTTTCCAATTGTGCGATTATTTACCACAAACTTCCTGATGTTTGACCCTTTAGGACCACAACACATTACAAAAGATTTGGTGAAGTTTACCTTTAAGTCAAGGTCCAGCGTGAAAGTATTAAAGGCATCTAAACATACTTGCATGCTATTTCCAGTTAGGGTCATTAAGACAGTATCGTCTGCGTAGGAAAGCATGGGGATACTTTTGCCATTAATTTTTGGAAAATCGCAACCCTGGTCTAATAGGTACTTTTCTAGCCCGTTCGTGTATACCAAAAAAAGAAAAGGCGCCAGAATGCATCCTTGACGCACACACTCAGTTGATGGAATTGATTTTGTCATTTCACCTCCAGGACCAAATCTAATTGCTACAGATGTTGCTGCATGTAACCTACGAAGCAATGTGACCAGAGGTTCCTCGAAGCCCATGTCATCCATCATCTGCCACAACTTATGTCTACAAACAGTGTCGAATGCACTTGACAAGTCCATGAAGGCAAGATGTATTGCAGACTTTTTTGCCTTCATGTACTTGCCTATGATTAGTGCCAAATTCAGGCACTGCTCGACAGTCCCCTTTCCTCGCCTAAATCCATATTGGGAATCAACTATAAGACCTGTTGAGTCTGCCCAGCTTTCTAATCTGGCTAAGATAACCCTGCCCAAGATTTTGCATGAGGCATCTATTAGGGATATGGGACGATAGCAACATGGGTCGCACCTATCACCCTTCTTGAAGATCGGCACTACAATTGCCTCCTTCCAAGAGCCAGGGATGCGACCGACCACAACAGCCCTAAATACATTCAGTAATAAGGGTGCCCACAAACTAACGTTGTGTTTAAAAAGGTCCAAGGGGACAGCATCAGGGCCTGGAGCTTTTAGTGATAAACCCTTTCTCTCAATGTCAACAGTATGTTTGTAGTAGTAATACTATGCTGCAGTGGTGTTTAGATGGCATCTTGTTGCCATAGCAGTTCACCTTCAATTAAAAATGTGCCTTACTTCACTGCTTAATTGTAGCCGCTAGTTTTCTGTGCTCGGCACTGGCACTTAATTGTCAACACTGTGCTTGTGACATTCTGCTACAAGGTGGTGCTGTCTGGCTAACTTAGATATATACACAACACTAGTTTATTATTTACTCAATATACCTGCCACCTAAGCCATTCTTATAGCTTTGGGGGCCTGAAATATTCTGAATTGACGCACTTGTAGGAGTGAAATTGTTAGTAGTTGTGCTGTTACTATCATTGGCAGCATAGCAGGGGCAATGTGTGGCGCAAGGTGCAGTGGCCTCCGTAGGAGAGCCCGGGCACTTATTGTTTTAACAAATTAACACTGCCTCACTTTCAACCTCCAATGCACACTAATGGCTTTATAAGGACCAAATAGGCAAAGAGAGAAACCTGCACTCTTATTACATTTATCTTCAAATTTATCAACTGAAAATCTTTCACAAGTGCAGTGATTGTAAAATGCAAGTTTTTGCATTCAATTTCTGCGGACCACAAGCTGGATGCTGACTCAAAGTGCAAACAAGCGTGCTTGAAAACTCTCCCCATAAATGATATATGCCATATGGAATTGCTGTTAGTAACTGACTAATAGATCTGTATCATTATAAAATGATAAGACCTTTGTTTACATTGAGTAAGATGGCCAAGTAGAAAAATATGCACACAAGGAGAAGAGGTCACAGCACTTTTTGGGACCAAGAATTCAATCCAAAAACAATTGTTATTATTTTGCTGTAAGCCCTATACTAACATTACATGGGCACCTTTGGCCAAAGTGGCTTTTTGCAAAATATATCAGATGCTCTTGGCAAATTTTGAATATAAGCCATGGTTTGCACAGTCTTTATACTTCAGGAAGTTAATGAGACCGAGATGAGAAACAGAATGCTGCAATACAACAAGTTCTATGTGATACTCCCGCCATTGCCCACATTTCTCACCTCTGCTCCTAGTGCTAACCAAGGTCAATGGGATATCTTTAGATCTTCCATGAACAAGTTCATAGGCCTCACTGTTAAGGTAACAGGGTAGGCCTTGGTGGAATATTTTCCCCAGGATGCAGTTGAAGGGGAAAGAAGATAGAGGAGCCCACCCACAAGTCAATGTACACAGGAAACTTCAAAGACCGATATCTAGCATGAAGTGAACATTCTTAGTTGGAATGTGGCACAAACTGAATTGAGTCTATCTCCTCAATTAGCAAGCTCGCCAGTACAGAGAAATATGATATGTGATTATGGCTCAACCACAGTTAAGATAATGAGGTTGCAGAAAGTACAATGGCAAGAGTAACTTCAGTTTCAACCATGAGGGCAATATTTCAAAGCTTAAGAAAAACGTTTGGAGCTTGAGATAAATTCTGTTGGGGTCAGAACTGATAGATGACAGTACCGGAATAATTAATTCTGACCATAATTGTAAGAAATTGGAGCATTAGTTGAGAGTGTTGAGACCCCACCTCAAATAAAAAAACACATTCCTTGTCAGGGTGAACCACTAGAGACACTGAGGGGCATATTATCAAGCACAGCGTTAAAATAATTGCCACTTTAGTGGCAGAAAACTGCCGCTAAAGTGGTGATAATGGGCTTGATAATATGCCCTTGAGAATTCCAGTAGAAGCCCATGTTGACACCAGAACATGGGCTTCTATTGGAATTCTCAAGGGCATATTATCAAGCCCATTATCGCTGCTTTAGCAGCAGTTTTCTGCCGCTAAAGCCGAAATAATTCTACCGCCGTTTCTTGATAATATGTCCCTAAGTAAACCTGTGCCTAACCCTTTGGTAGTTTGGCACAAAGCAGACAGGCTTAATTTAAAGGCGATGTGTTAAGTATTTATGCAGATCTCAAAAAGTAATAATGCGAAAACAAAACACAAAAAAAATGTCTATTTAAATAAAAAAAATGACATGAATACAACAATAATCCAAAGTAGAATCAGAGATATGAATTAAAAGTAGCACTAAACAGCACATAGGGCAGCTGCAGTTATCTGGTCAAAGCCACATTTTAAGGCTCATCACAATGGAGCATGAGGCAGATACAGGGACCAGGTTCCTCCCCCTGGCAAGTTTACCTTTTGAATGTTTATGGAGAAAAAGTCGTCCTTGACGATTTGTTGGTGGGGCATGCTGCAATCTGGACCAAAGCAGGGCTAGATGACAACAGTTTCTGCATAGTGGGGTGCAGTTGTCGATAAATATGAGAAAAATCCATGCAGGCGAAGTCAGTGCCTGGGAAGACGGCCGTGTCAATCAGATGCGGATTAGGCATCAGTCCTGATTAAAAAGTCTACTTTCGGACGACATTTTTTTTCTGTAAGTCAGATTTCCTTCAGTGGGGCAATACCAGCTGCCTGAGTCCAACTGGTGATATGTCCTAGACAGCTGTGACTTCAACGTGGTCCTGGTCTTCGACAGATCTCCAGGCAGAAAGTTGACAAAACGTTTTCAAGTCTTACTCCTTGCAGTTTGGGGGACAGCATAGTACACTCCAACACTGGCAAAGGGTCCAGCACCAGGGTTCACCACTTGGGGGTTAGGACTGACTAAAAAAAAAGGCCAGCAGCAGGGTCCTTGGCAGGGCCAGTTAGAACAGGTCAGCTGGGTATTTGCCAAGAGAGAGGCCTCTGGTGCTTGTAGTGTCTCTTGGAGTCCCTTCTCGTGCCCTATGTTCAAGGCACCAGTTGTAGTCTTCCTTCAGGTTTCAGACAGCAAGGCAGTCCTTCTGATTTTCACAGGTTCAGGGGTGTTTGGAGGAGAGGTCTATGGGGTCCACTTGTATTCCCAATGCCAGGCTATGGGTAGAGGGCAAACCTGTGTCCTCCCTTAACCAGTTTTGGGCAGCTTCTCTGCCCCCACTGGGTTTGAGTCACCCTGACTATAGAGACAACAGGGATGCAAACCTAACTAGGAACATCATCTGCCTGTTATAAGGTAAGCAACCCTTGGATATAAAAGTGTAATTTATAAAATGGAAATATGAAAATTTGACTTGACCATTAAGTTGAATTTTAAATTGCTGTTAAAATGAGACATTGTGCTATTTATTCTCAAACGCAATTTAGCATGTGTTAAAGATAATAGTGTAAACCAATATTACCTATGGGAGAGCCTCCTTTGCCACAGTGAAAACAGACTTAAAGATTTTTTTTTTTTACTGTAAGGCTACGTAAAAAAATAAACACACATATCCTACATGTCCTACTTTTTAAATGCCATGACAACTGTCCTATGGACTTTTAAAGCAAAATCAAAGGGGATGATAGACTGAGTGTTGAATATTGCAAGCACTCACTCCCGGTCAACTGATCTTGGTGTAATCCATCATCTTTCTTGAGCTCACTCCACCACCCAAGTTCTGACATGGCCATATGCAAATCAGTCTGACCCTGTGCCTCATGGGAACAGTCCGGCCCGAACTGCCAAGCCATGTCTTCCCTGGACCTGAAACAAGCATCCTGGGACCGGTTTCTGGCTAATCAGCCACGGGTGACGGAGTGAGCTAAAGAATGGTGATGGATTAAACCCAGATCAGTTGATTGGGGTGAGTGCTTGCAATGTTCAACACTACGTCCATCATCCCCTTTGATTTTGCTTTCTTTGCCCTAAGTTGACAGGGTATGCCCAGTCATGGGTCCCTTGCTCACTTTGCCACTGGATTCAAGATAGCCTGACTGATGAGGGTTATGAACCCGAAACCGGTCCCAGGATGCTTGTTTCCTGTCCAGGGAAGACATGGCTTGTCAGTTCGGGCTGGACTGTTCCCATGAGGCACAGGGTCAGACTGATTTGCATATGGCCATGTCTGAACTGGGGTGGCGGAGTGCGCTAAAACATGGTGATGGATTAAACCCAGATCAGTTGACTGGGGGTGAGTGCTTGCAATGTTTAACACTCCGTCCATCATCCCCTTTGGTTTTGCTATGGACTTTTAAGGCCTATCTTAAGATTTTTAATTATTGATTGATGTAAGCTTTATTTCGTCATCCAGTGTCTAATTATTAATAAGGAAGGTTTAGGCCTGGCAAGAGGTTTATCTTACCAGGTGCAAATGACAATGTAAAAAGTACACACCTAGGCTGAAATTGCAGGTTTGAAACTTATTTGAAGAGGCCCTTTAGTAGCATTTAATTTAAAAGCCGTAGGTACATATATTGCCATCTACTAGTTACTTACAAGTAAATAAAGAATTCCAATTATTTTTCGGGACATTTCACTCTTTGAAATAGAGAGCACAAACACTTAACACTGGTTAGAAGTGGAACGTTTGCAGAGTCCTAAAGCCAACAAAAACAAATTCAGCAAAACGGGGGTGAAGGCAAAACGTTCTAAAGAATACCACACTAAGGATGTGTAGAGGTGAGATGAAGACCTCTACTATCCGGTGAACAGTTAGAAAGTCCATGAACCTAAAGTATGCCAGTAACCACTAGCCATCCCTTGCCCTTTTGTGAGAGGTAGTAGCCATCCAAAATATGAGGCCACATTGTAGCTGATCCCCCTGGCGTGCAGAGCATGTCAATGAATATATGATCAACTTTTTGGAAAATGTAAAGTTCACAGGAAAACAAACTTTAGGTGGCACCTAAAAGTTGAACAGAGGCAGGGTGGCATAGACTTCCGAGCCAAGCAAGGTCCTCACAGATAAGCACTGTTTTTATTTTATTTTGTCTTCTGTTATTTTAGTTTGTTGATTCAACTAGTTTTTAGGTCGAGCCTAGCGGCTGATCGCATTCACTGCTCACTCTGCGAGACTGCTGTAGTAGAGTATCGGAAAGGACCCACGGCCACTCTCCGTCCATATTTTTTATTGGCTTGTGTCATTGTCTTTCGTAAATGCTGCCTTCGGATTTGTTAATAGGCTTGTTAGTCCCTCCTTATTACGTCCTTGTCTTCATTTGTAATCTCCCATGACGACTGGCCATTTTACTTCAGTTGTCAAACAGTACATGTTATTTAGTCTGTAAGCGCTATTTTCTTTATTGAGTTTCTCTTACTACATGCAGGACACACGCTGCTTCAGCTGGAACCGCTTGTGTTTTTTTAAGCAGCACAGCTGACCCCTGTAACACCAGCACCTGCATTCAATCACTTTAACCCTGAATTATCTTGTGTCTGTTTCAAACCCCCTCCCCCCAAGTAAAATGAATTTAGAAATGATTAGCAAACGTCATGTGAATTCCAGGTAGCACATAATCCTGTGCTAATGGGCTGAAGCTGACAACAGCACATCTGTGTTACATGTCATCTGTACTAAAGCCACCTGACGGGTTATTTTCAAAAGCCTGTTTTATTAACAACACCACTACCACCACCACTACCACCACCAATACCACCACCACCAATACCACAACCACCAATACAACCACCACCAATACAAATACCCCAACAATACCTCCACCACCAATACCAATACCACCAGCGCTACCAATACGACCACCACCACCAATGCCACTACCACCACCACCACCAATACCACCACCAAAACCAATACCACCACCAATACCACAAATACCACCACCACCAGTACCACCAGAACCACCACCACCAATACCAATAATGCCACCAATACCACCACCACCAATACCACCTCCCCCACCAATACCACCTCCCCCACCAATACCACCACCACCAATACCACCTATGCCACCATTCCATAACCAATGCCACCACCACAACAACTAATACCACCAATACCAATACCACCACCACCAAAACCACCACCACCAATACCACCACCACCAATACCACCACCACCAATACCAATAATGCCACCAATACCACCACCACCACCAATACCACCTCCCCCACCAATACCACCACCACCACCAATACCACCTAGGCCACCATTCCATAACCAATGCCACCACCACAACAACTAATACCACCAATACCACCACCACCAATACCAGCACCACCAATACCACCACCACCAATACCTGCAATACAAATACCACCAATACAAATACCACCACCACCAATACCAATACCACCACCACCAATACCACCAACACCAACATCACCACCTCATTGCCTCTCGCTCACTAGTAATAGCAGGTGCACTGTACGAGGCCAGAGCTGCAGCCGAGATCATCTGTCCCTCCTTCCATGCCTGCCATAAAGCACAGCCCACCCTGCACCTGGAGGTAAAGCCAGGGCCCTACTATAGCTGGAGTGTTTTTTGTTAGGCCAAAGATAGCAATGACATTACGCAATGCCACACTGCACACTCAAATCACAGAGAGGGCAGGAAATACCACCCCTCCCACTTTTCCTCCAGAGCCGCAACAGTGTAATCACAGAGCGAAAGGTGTTGGAGAGCTTTTTAAGTGTTTATAGTTCGGATCATACATAACTCTCACTTCACACTTTGTGTCCGTGTAATTTACAACACATACATATCTTCTTCACAGCGCTATACATCACTACTTTGAAGACGTCACAGGCCGGTCTCTTCCTATTAAAATTTCAATCTAACAGCCGTCGAGATGGCCCTTTATTTTAATGCACTAGGTCGTGCATTTGTTAGATTTTAAGCTATAAGTATTGCAAATGACAATGCCTTTTATTTATGCTTTAAAACCCAAAACATAAATAAAAGGCATTGACAATACCAATAGCTCTTGTGTGAATGTGAGACCTATTGCATTGCAAATGCTTTTTACTTTTTTCTATTCAAGTTTATCCTCTACTAAGTGTGCTGTACTTCTTTTTAATTCTGCATCTACTCAGATCTGATTCAAGCCCTAAGGTTTGCATTTCTTGCATCCCATTTCTAGGGCAGCAGGTTAACCCATCAAATGCTCAGTATACATAGGCATAACATCACGACCTTACACTTACACCTTGGCTATGGCAGAACTCCTCTAATCTTGGAAGACAACAACCTTGTGGATAAACGGCTCTGTCGTAAGCCTGACACAGCTAGTAAAAGGGCCCACCCACCAAATGGGAAACACTGACAGTACAGGCTCAAGTTAGATGAAGGTTCTGCCAATTCAGCTCTGCAAAAGAAGTGCCGGTGCCAGCACCGGCTCAACTCCAGGATCAATGTGGGAATAACAGTATTGGGAGCCAACTTCTAAGTGATGCTTTAGTAGAACTCGAAATGATGCATCTTGTGGGAATCAAATGTTCAATGCAATATATTGAAGAGTAAGCTTAAAATACTTTTCAGGCAGATTTTAAGAACAGAATGAAACAATCCTGTTTCTAATCAGCTTATACACACAAGGACTATATCAGCTCCCTTTGTTAGACCAATATTCCATTAGAACATAAATATAGGTTTTGTGGCTTCAAATTGGCCTTCTAATAATCTAGTGAACCCCTAGAGGAACAGAAAACACCAGTCTTTTGGATTTTGTGAATGAAAATGTGATTCTCTCATGGATAACAGCATCCTACTGCCTAGCATTTCTTCATGAGCAGCACTGCATTTAATATCACATTTCTGTAGATTGGGCGCTCACTCGTGTCAAGCAGCCGTTACCCAGTGCTTTAATTGGTACTGGCATGAGTTGGTGACAGGTTTTGTAAAAACTAATATAGTTGCTTAGGCTAAGCTCCAAATGTATCATCCACCATTGAGGCAGGAAGCTTTGCAGCACCACATTGTATGGTATGCCCCCAATATATTGTTCTAGATAACACCTTTTGGATATATTTCATGACGTGTGTTAGATGTCACTTGAGGTCGTCTTCCCCCAACTTTTTGCTGCCTTCCTCCATTTTTCTGACCTCAGTTTTGCTGGTTTTAGGACTCTGAGCACTTTACCACTGCTAGCCAGAGGTGAAGTGCTCATGCTTTCTCACCTAAACATGGCAATATTGGTTTATTGCCAATTGGCACATTTCACTTACTTCGAGCAAATATTAACGTGCAGTACACGTGCCCAGGGCCTGTAAATCAAATGCTACTAGTGAGCCTACAGCCCTGATTGTGCCACCCACATGGGTAGCTCCTCAAATATGTCTCAGGCATGCTATTGCAGAGCCTGTGTATGCAGTTATACATTGACATGTCGACCTGGCAAGTAAACCCTCTTCCCAAGCCTAAATCTTCCATTTTTATACATATAGTTTATCCCTAAGTTAGATCATGTATAACGGGCAGGGCAGGGTGCAGTGTATTAGAAAAGCAGGACGTGTACATTTAAGTTTTGCATGCCTTGGTAGTGAAAAACTACCAATTTCGTTTTTTACTACTGCAAGGCCTATTTCTCAACAATTTAAAATCACAACTTATGGTGAAGTTGGATTTTTAATTACAGTTTGCTAAATGCCACTTGTAGAAAGTTGCCAATTACATGTTTTAGCCATTTGGTGCCTCCTGCCTGTCTCTGTTCAGTCTGGTTCGGGTGATAGTCGGGCATTGTGTATTCCCTCCAGACAGCCACACACAAATGACTCTTAGGTGTGACTGTTGGATCTTCTTGGGAGATTGTGAATCAGGAGTTGGGCACAGTCAGACACCTACACCTGAATAGGCTGGGCCCTGTCCACACACAAACAGCTGCATATGCCGCTTTAGTTAGTCTGGAGACGGGACAGGAAGGTTGGACCTCTGTGCACTTCAAAGCTCTCTTTGAAGTCACCCCCATTTCAAAGGCGTATAAGTACTGCACCCATGACACAATAACTACAGTACACTGCTGGACCTGTTACCCCTCTGCAAGGAAGAACAGAATCTGCTGTGATACTCAAAGACTGCCACTCTGATGGATCTGCTGTTTGATGAACTCCTGCCTTGCTGTGTTCGCCTTCTGCCTGCTACTCTCTCTTTTTGCCTGCTTAAGAAGGACTGAACCTGCTTCACTTGAACCTAGAGTGACTCCAAGGACTTGTAGGCTTGCCTCCTACTATCTAAGTCTCAGGAACACAAAAGACTTACAACCCTCCTGTTCAAGCCATTGAACTCTACTGCTTGTGAGCCTGTCCTGCCAAGTGGTGCCACACCAGTCCTAGAGTCTTGGTTTGCTCGAGTGGAACCAGCACATTCTCTGCTGCATGAGCAGAATTAACGCATCACCACTGTTGTGGGAATAGGACCGACAAATCACACTCGGAACTGCCACGTCTCACTCAGAGCCACCACTTTGGAACCAATGCATCGCCACCACTGCATGGATAATATCAAAGCATCGCCCCTACATCGTAGATAAAACTGGCGCATTGCCTTCCGAACCGCTGCACCTCGGGGCTAATGCTTCACTCCCAGAACCGTTGCATCACTGCCATTATGTGAAGAAATCCGGTGCTCCAACTGCATGGGGAACACCAACACATCCTGTTGTCTGCAATCAGGATCAAGGAACTTCTGCTCAGCGGGCCACGTGAGGCCCTGTATCAGGCCCATGCTCCATCGAGGTCAGCCTGACTTTTGACTTTTTCCCTTTCCAACGCGACTAAATATCTCAATAGTTGCTTATTGCTTCTAAGTGCTACTTCTATATTTATATATTAACAGTTCATTTCTCGGCTTCCACGCATTGGATGTTTGTCGTTTTGGCAAAGTTTTACTGTTAAAATTACTCTTTATTTTTCTAAATTGGTGTGAAGTTATTTGTGGTGTTTTCACTGTTTAGCAGTTTGAAGTGTTGAACAAATACTTTACACATTGCCTCTTAAGTTAAGTCTGACATCCTCTGTGCCAAGGTACCACATGATGATCACAGGATAATTTAAGTTGTGACCTACCCTGACTAGGATTGCGGTTCCTGCTTGGACAGGATGCATACCTCTGCCAACTAGAAACACAGTTTCTAACATTGTGTCCTTATTTCAGCATTGTATTTTTTTTATTTAATAACACCCAATTTAGTGTTGCAAGCATAACAGAGTTGGGGACTTACGCCGATGGCTGCCGCAATGCAGGACCATCCACAGTATTACAACCGCGGCGGTTGGACTGCCACAAGACCGCCAGCACCGACAAGATTAAGGATCCTGCTGCGCGGCGGTCTTTCCCTGTGAATAATATGCTGACGGGCTTTAGCTGGCACTGCCAAGCATATTTTGAGTTGCCACCCTGGGGGTGCAATCAGGGGGGCACATGTTGTGCCCCCCTTTATTTATGGGCCCCAGTTCCTACAAAGTGCGGCATGAACCACAAGGAGCATGCCACACCATGCAGGAACTTGCAGATGCCACTGTCACTGAGGCAGTCTGCATGTAAGGGTCTCCAGACCGCTGCCATTGCAGCACCACCGTGCCACCCCCGACGCAGATCACAATTGTAGCCCAGGGTGTGGTGTTGGAACGACTTTGGCGGTCCTCCCATTTGGCACTGCTGTGGTGGCCCACAGGAGGACAGCCAAAGTCATAATAGAGACCTTAGTTTCAATTAATCATTTCCTTTACAAACAGCCCGAAAAACACTGTTCACCTGCTGTGGCTTCGACATCCAATGTGCCTTCTCAAGTACTATTTTTAAATCCCTCATCTTGCTATAACAATATAACATTTCCATCATATATAGTTTTCAATCTTGCTATGCCCAGGCAGTTTCTGAGCGCCTTTTAGCATTTGGTTATGATTACTTTGAGACCAACTGAATATTTTCTCTTTAGCCTCAAATTAGGTTTTCTTTGCAAAGATGATAACTGTTGGAAATGGCCCTTTTTGCAGGGCTATCCCCAAACTTTTTGCTTCTTCCTCCTTTGTTTTTCCTGACCTGTGGTTGTTGGCTATAAGACTCTGGGCACTTTACCACTGCTGATCAGTGCTAAAGTGCATATGCTCTCCCTGTAAATTGTTATTGTGATTGGTCATCCATGATTGGCATATTTGTTTTACCAGTAGGGCTGGTAATTCAAATGCTACTAGTGGGCCTGCAGCACTGATTGTGCCACCCACATGAGTAGCCCTAAAATGGTGTCTCAGGCCTGCCACCGCAGTGCCTGTGGGCAGGTGCTAACTGCCATGTTGTCTTGGCTAGTGTAAACACTGGCCAGGCCTGACCCTTCCCTTTTCTTACACATTGGAAACCCCTATTGTAGGCCCAAGGTACCCCCCTGGGCAGAGTGCAGTGCATGTGAAAGGTAGGACATGTTCTAGTGTGGGTAACATGTCCTGATAGTGAAATACTGCCAGTTTGTTTTTTTACTATTGAAAGGCCATCCCGGCCAATGGGATAGAATGGGGAAGGCTGTGTCCCATGTGTACCTGCATATCTCCCCATAGGAGCAAGATGGTAAGCTGAAGTCTGGTATCGCTGTACTCAGAATTTGATAATGCATTTTTTAGGAAAGATGGTTTTTAAATTCCGTGTTTGAAAATAGCACTATTAGCAAGTGTCTGTTTTCCTCTTCAACCTTTCTGTGTGCCTCTGCCTGTTTGCGTATTGACTGTCTGGTTTGTGAGTGACAGGGGCTTGGGGTGGCTCCAGGAGACTGGGTGAGTCAGCACTAGGCTGAATAGACCCATCTGCATGTAGAGTGGTGGGGAGGAGTAGCACCTGGGTCTGAATAGGGCTTTGCCTACCTCCCACAATGCTGACTCCACCTTCTGCGGTGCGTCTGATGGCCTGGGCCACACTCGCAAAGGAAGAAGACATGCCCTGGTAGAGGGCACCTAGAACTGGTTTGGACAGGATCCTGGACCCCTCACACATGTAAGAAAAAATACTTTTGGTGTATAAAAGTAAGAGCTGAAACTCCAGTAAAACTAGACTTCTACAATCAAGAGGAACCTCTGCCCAAGGAGATCAACTGAAGAAACTGAGGACAAGTACTGCCCTTGCTGTGTGTTCTGGGGCTGGCCTGCAGTTTGCTGATTCTGCTGAGGGTGAGAGTCTTTGCTGTGTGGTGCTGTGTCCCCCCTCCTGCTTGAAAACCAAGGACTTTGCTGTGTGCTGTGTCCTGAGAGTCTCCAAGGGCCAGCGGAGAGCTGGCCTCCTGTTAAAACTCAGGAACACAAAAGTTTACCAGAAGAAGCCCATTTTAAACAACGTTGAGTGCATGTCTCTGCACCCTGACTGTGGCCTCCTGAACCAGTGCCTTCGTGAACCTGCCCGTGTGCTTTGCAGGGGGAACATCCTTTACGACGCAGATGTTACCCCGCGCTACCATTACCACGCGTCTCTTACAACGCAAGTCGTAACCACGACTTGCACTGGAGGGCTCTCAAGGACAAGGAATAGTTAATTTACTATTCCAACACCTTCCCTACTATCCATGGGGACTGGTGTTGGAATAGTAAATTAAACTGTTCTTAAGTCCGCACCCTACAGCGCAAGTCGTGGTAACGACTTGCGTTGTAAAACACGCGTTGTAACGGTACGTGTGGTAATAGCCCACGTTGTACCGTCATACATGCTCAGCCCCAGGATCATGCCCTTAGCATTCTGTGCAGAGTAGCGCGCCGCTGAGGATCTGTGGGGCATCTGCTTTTCCTTACATTGCGGGGTGTGATTTCACTGCCGCTGGGCCGAGTCAGGAGAGTGAGGGCGCTTTGTGAGCTACCTGGAGGCGCCGTGTCAATTTCACCGCTCGGCCCGCGTAGCGAAGGAAAGCCGCGTTGGAAGTTGAGCAACTCCAGGACGTTGCCTAGCAACCAGGAGACTCACTTCCATGAAGCCACGTCAAGAAGAAGGACAGCAGAGGCGTCTCCTAGCAACCGGGGCTTCCTCAAGTGTGGTATCAGGGATGGAGCCACACCGGAAGCCAGGGAGCGCTGCCAAGAAGAGAGAGCTTGTGGTAAATAAATAAATAATTACCGGTACTATTTTTCTATGCATTAACTGAAAAGGATAGCTCAATAAATAAGAGGCAGAATCCGTGGTATCTGAGTCATACGGGCTTTAATTAAGTGGCTCGAGCCAATGGACCATCGGGTTCCATCACCTGCTAAGGTTCAGGAAGGGACAGACACAGGAAAAAAGAGGGACAGGCGGGACAGCTAATATCTCATTAACATCATACAGTATATATAGTAAAACAGTACAATTGTATTGAATACAGTAGGCGTAACAAGTGACAAACGGAAGATAAGAACATATGGGCGTAAAAAGTAGGCGTGCACAGGGCGTGCACGGAGGTGTGTGATGTAAACGTCACAGAAGTGTCATAAGTGGGTGGATACATGGAGGGGGCTTCATGGGCAGCTGGAACCTTTAACCTACTGGTGCGCGCAAACGGGTCATGACGTGTAACTGGGGAGAGCTGGGGTCTCTGACTTCTGGCACTAGAAGAGGAGACTAAAGTCTGGGATGTCAGAACGACCTGTACCTATAGCATATCTGATATCTTGTGTTTAGAGTACATGTTGCTTGAATCTAAAAGTCATCAGGGCAAAGGCTACTTGTCACTAAGGCTAGTGCATGCATATATTTCTTCATGTATTGCGTGTGCTATGGATCTTCTATGGATACTAATTCAGTAATTCTCTTGCCTGGAGACAGGAAGACTAGACTATAGATGAAGATGTTTATGCGGTTCGTTAGCTAGGAATGTGAAGCCGAGGAACTGAACTGATAACTATAGGCATAACATATTCTTGGCAGGCAGGCAGACTAGGCCAGGCCGGGCACCGCGCTGCTTGGCAGGAAGTAAGTGAAGGGTCAGGGATGCGGGCGGGGCTGCATCTCTCCTCGGAGTGGTTCAGGAGACTGGAGGCTCGAATCTGGTGTCCGGGCCCTGTGAGGCCTAGAAACGGGTGCAACTCGATGATTTATCGTGCATAATGTAAAGACGTTGGCAACATAGGCCTAGAAGCCTAATTCACGTTGCTTTAAGAAGGACTGGATAACTGGCATACTAACGTTGGACACAACTGTAAATGCGTCTTTATTCGGTCAAGGGGGTAAATATGCATAGCGATCATGCACATATAACATATGATGGGGAACACGTAGGGACACATAACAGGGCAAAATTCGATTTTCCTCATTCCCTCCTTGTTCCCTACGTTTCCTTCAGGAAACATCAATATTCATGATACCATCTATCTGTTCATACAGCATCATTTGCTCGTCTTTTATCTTTTGGGAATAGGACTTTGGACGTGGAATACAAGAGGTAGCGCACAAGCCGCAAATCGCAGGGCCACATTGTAAACAGAGACAACAACTGAATATGATCATTACTACTACTCCTAGGAATGACAGTACTTTCCATCCCCATGCAGAAATTACACTCCAGAGCCAACCGGACCATGTCCAGGTGCCTGGATTCTGGTGTAGCTGATGGGCTATTTTATGAAGTCTTGTTATTGCTGAATATACAGACGGTGCGTTATTAGGAATGAAAACGCAACAACTAGATCCGATGACTCTACAAGCTCCGCCCCTATCGGCCAGTATGACGTCAAGAACAAGGCGGTTCTGAAGAACAACAAATCTCATAGCAGACTGCTCTTCTGTTAAGTTACCTAGGGCGGAAGTAGTCTCATTCACTACTGCTTCAAGGGTTCTGGTTAACCTGCGTATTAATTTACTATTCTGGATAGGAGCTATGAAGAAAAAGAAACCTTTATTGAAATCTGTATATTGTTCTAATGCGGTTTCAGTTTGGTCGACAATTGGGGACTCGATCTCCCTTCTATGTCTGACGTGTACTAGATGTGTATTTCGGTGATAATCGGATGGGGCCAGGAAAACTGGTGGCAGTAGGAAGGCAATGTAACATGTTCCATCCCAATCTAGGGGCAAACGTACATATGCGGTCTGACCACATATAAAATATGAATGACGTGAGGCTTTGAAAATAGATTTCCCACTGTCACTATACTCGACCACAGTATTACAATCACTGTGTCCTAGATGTACTGAACCATTCTTTCTAACACATAATTCGCCTTTCACTGGTAGAACTGTTATAGAAGGTAAGTCTGGAGTAGTCTCGGACTGAACATTCAAAACCATGAGGTTGGTGGAAAAATTACCTAGATCATATACTTCATTTTCTAGATCTAACCCTGTCCTATGGGAAAGACCTTCCTTGTCTGGGAAACATGTTCTATTCAGAAGGGACTTATCGTCTAAGGATGATGTTAATGTAAACCATGCTCCACACGAACCATTGTGTGAAAACGGATAGGGAAAGAGTGGCAAAACTCCCTTCGGTGTCTGGTAAGGGGGGAGTCGACCACACACCCAACAATTAGTGGCATTGCTGGTCTGGTGTGAATAGTGTAACATACGAATAAAAGTATTGTTGCGCATTGCAAGTCGATAGGATAACTCGTGAGGGGGTAGTTCACTAAATGTGTGCTCTACTGTATCATTAGAGGAAAGATGTACATGCGAATCAAGAGGAGGAAAAAATACATGTAGCATATAACTTATACATGTGATCGTAAGACTCAGAAATAACATAAACAATAATGTAACAACACATCTGCTTCGCAGACTCTTACAGTATCTTATTTTCTTGAAGTCACGTCTATCTCTCTCACTATGTGGGTCTATCTGATACATGTCAGGAACCTGTCTAACCGCTTCACCCGAGAGGGACTTAAACAATTAAACGCTGTCTGACTTGCTAGACCTTAACTTGAGTTTATACTCCTGCTGCGGAGTTTTCTCTAACAGGGGAAGTTTAGAGTCAGTATCGGGGCAGTCCTTGAGAAAAGTCTTTGGACGCAGTCCATGGAAACGCTTGATGTGGCTGGAGTGAAGCCAACCCTTGCGTCCTTCCAGCTTTACGGCGGTCCTTGTGGTCATCAGAACAAGTTTCGGCTCCTTCCAGCGGGGCTCCAGCGGGCTTGAACGATCGAAGTTTCGGATGAGAACAAGATCGCCTGGAACGACCTCGTGCGGTTTCACCTGGGTGTTGTCTGGAAAGGCAGCCGCGACCTGTGAACGACAAGAGAGTAGTGCAGACATCAAGGAAGCTAGGTAATCTGTCAGCATATTACTGTCCACATTGGTGATTTTACGTGGCATTGGTGTACCCCACATGTTTGGGGGACGACCAAACACTACTTCATACGGTGACAAACCCGATCGGGAGTGAGCGACCATTCTCATGTAGAAGAGGGCAACCGGCAGGGCTACCATCCAATCTACACCTTTCTCTGCACAGACCTTCGCTATTCGTATTTTCAGAGTTTGATTGTGTCTCTCGACGAGGCCAGCTGCCTCGCGGTGTCGTACACAGTGGAACTTCCACTGGTACCCTAACAAAAGTGATACTTGTTTCATGAGTTCAGATGAGAATGGCTGTCCGTTGTCTGAATACACGACCCTGGGCAAACCATAGCGTGGGAAGAACTCACGAACCAACTGCCTGGCAGTGGTCGCGGCAGTGTAATCTGGAACTGGATATGCTTCTGTCCATCTGGACAAAGCGCATACAACTACGAGGACATACTTGAAACCTCGGCATCGATCCATCTGAATATAATCCATCTGGAGGACTTCAAAAGGGTGGTCAGGAGGATGGAATCCACCTTGTTCCACGGGGACACCTTTACCTGGATTGAACTGACAACAGATCATGCAGGTACGCACTTTCTGCTTAGCTGCTGCTCGTAAATGCTTGTTAAACCAGAGGTTCTGGATGCTGTCTAATATGGCTTTTTCTCCTAGATGTGCTGGACTATGTGCTGTATTAATAATGACTTGAACCATAGAGTCGGGGAGAAACCATGTGGCTTTTCCCTTCGTCAACCATCCCTGATCTGTCTGGACCCCTCCTTGTTCAGACCATTTCTTGATTTCGTCTGGGGTAGCATGTGTCTGTATGTCTTGGACATCTTGTGTAGGGTCCTTAACTGTCATACAAGTCGTCTGGACTGGAACGTCTGTCTTTGTCGTGTTAACTGGAATGTCTGGAGTCTGAGCTGTAAGCTTGGCTGTTCGATCTGCTAGATCGTTACCCTGGGAAATGGTGTCAGTGGCTTTCGTATGCGCTTTGCACTTCATAATGGCAATGGCTGTCGGTAAATGTATTGCTTCTAACAGAGCTTGAATGAGGGGGCCATGCTGAATCTTGGCTCCATGAGAGGTCATGAAACCTCTTTCTTGCCAGAGGACTCCAAAGTCGTGAACGACTCCGAATGCATAACGTGAATCTGTATATATGTTTACTTTCAGGTTCTTAGCTCGTATGCAGGCTTGGGTCAGAGCGATGAGCTCTGCTGCTTGAGCAGACAGGGTGTCAATACGATGTGTTTCTATAACTTCAGTTTCAGTAGTCACTGCATACGCGGCTACTAACTCTCCTGTACTCGTTCTCATACATGAACCATCCACGTAAAGTGTCAGGTCTGGGTCAGGTAATGCAATGTCTGTCAAGTCTTGTCTTGGCTTTGTCATGGTGTTAATAACTTCCACACAGTCATGTATGGCAGGGTTTGATGTAATCGAGGGCAACAGTGTAGCAGGATTTAATATGTTGCAGCGTCTGATTTCTATGTGTGGCTGAAACAGTGTCAGTTCATATCCTGTTAATCGTGCAATTGTCAAGTGCTGAGTCTGTGTTCGGTTTAAAAGAACTTCCACGGAGTGTGGAACTTGTACTGTCAGGGAGTGTCCTAACACTATGGAATCACTTTGTCTAATAGCTAAAGCTGTGGCTGCAACTAATTTGAGGCATGCAGGCAAAGCCTGGGCTACTGGATCTAATGTGCTAGAAAAATAAGCACAAGGCTTGTGTTGTCCTGCTTGATCTTGCGTGAGAACAGATAATGCTGTACCATCACGTTCAGTGACAAAAAGTGTAAAAGGCTTACTGTAGTTTGGTGTCGCTAAAGCAGGTGCATTACATGAAGCTTTCTTTAACTTATTGAAAACAAGTGTATGTTCCTGGGTCCAAGGGAGGACAGTCGTTGTCGCTGCCTCCTGCGTTGTCAATTGTATCAGTGGCTTGGCTAGATATGCATACTGAGGAATCCATTGTCTGCAGTAAGAAGTGAGGCCGATAAAAGCTCGTACCTCCTTCTGTGTCTTGGGCTGTGGAAGATGTGCTATTAACTGGATACGGTCAGGTGTCAACTGTCTACCCCTCTTGGACAGCAAGTGTCCAAGGTATACCACTTGCTGGACACAGAATTGCAGTTTCGAAGGGGACACCTTGTGCCCCATTTCTGCCAGAAAATACAAGACGGTCAGTGATGCACATTCGCAGTCACGTTCTGTACGGGCTGTGATCAATAGATCATCGACATACTGGAGCAGGGCAGTGTCAGTTGGCATGTGAATACTGTCTAGTTGTCGTTTAAGTGCCTGACTGTAAATACTAGGACTTTCTGTGAAACCTTGAGGTGCACGTGTGAATTTATAGCTACTTCCATTTAAACAGAATCCGAAAAGGAACTGGCTGTCTGGATGAATGGGGACACTAAAGAATGCGTTCTTGAGATCAATAACAGTAAAGAACGTAGCTTCGGAATCAATGGCAGTCAATAGGGAAGAGATATCTGGAACCACTGGGTACTGGGGTATGATACATTTATTAAGTTCTCGAAGGTCAATCACTAATTGATAAACTGGAGGTGCATTTGGGTCAGTACGTTTAAGAATCGGAATGATAGGAGAATTACAGACATTGGAGTCAGTTTCTACAACTACTCCTTGAGCAATGAGCTCGTCAATAATTTTTGATAAGGCTGATACAGCCTCGGGGGGTAACTTGTACTGTCGGATTCGTGGTAACACAACTCCTTGTTTCAAAGTAACACGATATGGTGTAATGTGCATACAACCTACATCAGTTGGACCTTGCGCCCATAAATGCTGTGGTACATTCAGTAATCTTGGATCAAAATCTCGTAACACATAATGTCCTTTAAAATCACGTAAAAACAATCTCACTCCTTCCGGAGAACAGCATATTACAGCACCTAATTCTTTCAATGTTTTAATACCAAGTAAGTTTTCAGGACATGATTTCGTAAGTAACAAGTCTGTAGTTCGGGACAAAGGACCAACTTCTAGGGAAACTGGTTTCGATATTTCATTAACAATAGGCTTTCCTGAAAATCCCAGGGAAACATTTCTTGAGCCTGAGAGTGGAGCCCCTGGAACCTCGTCATGACTGATGGTAGTCCTACTTGCCCCTGTATCAATCAGAAATTTTCTGTCTTTCCCTAATACCTGACTGTGTACATAGGGACCCTCTTGATCTACAGGAACCTCGATGAGAGGCAAGCCAACCTCCCTCTCTAGGCTGTTTCATGAATACTGCTGATATTCTGGATAATCTGACTGTGCGTACTGGTACATCTGCTGTGTAACGTGTTGTGTGGCAGCTATAGGCTGCGGTGCTGTGACTGTCTGTTGTGCATTCTGTGGTGGTTGCAAGTTTTGCGGAGCATGTTCCTGTCTAGGAGGACGCGGTCTCTCTTTCGTCTTACCAGTAGCTATGTTGTGTTTCAGAACTGCGCATTCGTTTATATAATGACCTGGCTGTTTACAGTAATTGCATGTCCCTTTAACGGGAGCTGCAGAATGACTAGTTTGATTCGTACCCCTCTTTTGACTATCTGCTGGAACAGACTGTGCAACTAGTACTTTCATTTTCGTGTCTTTCATACGTCTCCTTTCGTGTTCTTGTTCTTCTCTGATTCGGTTCTGGTGGTACTGTAACATCTGTAGCATTTGGGACGGGGTATTAGCTTGCCAGGTACTCTCGACTTTCAGTACTCGATTTTTAACTTGTGGTAAAGAATTCTCAACTAGTTTGGTAACAAAAAGATGTGGATACGACTCACTACTTGTTTTCAAACCGCTATTAATAATGAAACATTTCTCAAATCTGGAATAAAAATCACTAGTGTCTTCGTCTTGTTTCTGTTTACAGGCTGAGATGGCATCCCAGTCTTCCTTTTTCGTGGCTAGTAATCTTGGCAAGACTTGTATTAACAACTCGGGCAATTCTTTGGCTTTTTCCCCGAGACCAGTACCAGGAACTCGTGTGTTATCTTCGTTCTCTAATGCTGTCCAGTCAATCTTTTTCTCTCCCACCTCCCATTCTTTTTCTTTGAGTTTTTCATATATGCCCGCAGGCAGCAGGACCTTTAACATTTTGATGATATCAGGATACGTGTATTCTCCCATACGGAGCATGTCTTTTAATTCACGGTGGAACCCTGCTGGATCTTTATCGTGACAGGGCACTAACTTTTTCATTTCTAGTAGTTCTATTTTCGTTATAGGGGTGTAAACAAATACTCGTTCGAGGTCACCCCCCGTTCCCTTAACAGGATGCACTTCTCGCAAGGGATTCTGTCTGTCTATGTAGATGTTATCCTCTCCGTCCTCTGGATCAGCTTGTGGTATAAGTAGGCCACCTCCAGATCTATCCAAGCCCCGAATGCTGTTAAAGCCGTGGGCTAGAGAAGGATCAGGTGAGGGCAAAATAATAAACAGGAAGGAAAGGAAGGGGACTGCAGGGAGGGAGAGCTGTGAAGACAGAAAACAAACAAATAATCGATTGATATCAATTCTCAGGAATGTTTTCTCTGTACTAAGGCTACCAATCAGGCTAAACGGTGCTATACCTGTAACGGGAATGCGAACTGCACTAACTCAGGAGATGCTTCTCTTCCACTGAGAGTACGTAAATTCAGCCTGTGATTGCCTTCCCCTGTAAACACAAAACTTACTATTGAAACAGCCCATATGACCCATGCAATGGCAAAACCTACACTGGTAAGTAAGGATGCTACATACCCTAATCTTTTTCCATCAGCGTCCTAAAGAAACATAGACAGGGTTCTAAGGAATGCAGCGTAAGTACACAGTAACTCCCATAAACTAAATAAGGGTTACGTCACCCAAAAGAAAGGAGAACAAGGTTACCTGAAGGAAGGTGCTTTCAGGTGTGGGAACAAACTCTTCGTCCACCCTGGGACCTATTGAAGTAAATCCTCTGCAATAGCCGGTGCAAGAAGGCTTTCCAACAGAGGATTTATGTCAGTAAATAACGCGAAATCAAACAACTGTTTCCTCCGCAATAGCCGTGGCAATAAGGCTCGCCAACGGAGGAAACGGAATAGCATACACCTCCTTTTTCCTCTAAATTATGCAAACGTGTCCTCCGCATTAGCCGAGGAAAAAAGGCTCGCCAACGGAGACACGTGAACCGAAAACTCGGCACAATGAAGACCGTCCTCCGCAATAGCCGGTGACAAGGCTCTCCAATGGAGGACAGAACTGAAGCAACAAAGCCGGAAATCCACGCAACAGACTGCGTCCGAAATACAGGGTAAACAGGAGCGCAGGAAACACCACTCCGCACGGTCGTCAGGAATGCCAAGAACCACGAACTAAAATATCCGACACCGGCTGCAGGAAATGGATTCTACTTATACCCCGCCTCCTAGCCGCTGAGCATCATGGAATATGTAGTCTTTTCACCCATTCCGTACCCGTCATTACCTTGAGGCGTGACGGACTCTGACAGTATATTCCCCCCCTCACCTAGAGCGCCGAAGGGGGCCGGGGCGCTCAGGAAACCGGCGATGATAAGCAGCCACCAGGTGAGGAGCATGAACACCAGAAGCAGGCTCCCACGAGTTCTCCTCGGGACCGTAACCTTTCCAAGCCACCAGATACCGAAGGCCTCGGCCCCGCCACCTCGAGTCCAGGATACCCTCTACCTCGTACTCCAGGCCATCAGGGACCAACAGAGGGGGAGGGAGACGTCGCACCGCCGCAGCTGCAGGCTTGAGCCGGGACACATGGAAAACGGGATGTATACGCAGATGTCTCGGTAGCAGCAACTTCACCGCCACCTGATTGATGCGTTGCACCACACGAAACGGGCCAATGAAGCGAGGGTTAAACACGCTGTAGCGCCTGAACCTGAAGTTCTGGGTGGACAGCCATACCCAGTCCCCCACCTGATACATAGGACCTGGACAACGTCTTTTGTCAGCCGTTTTCTTATAAGCCACCTTCGATGCTTTCAGGGAGTCCTGTACACGCTCTAACACCAACTTTAGTTGGGAAACCCTCCTGGCTGCTTCAGGCACCGTCACCTCAGTGGAAGGCTGTACAAATGGAAGAAACCGGGGATGATGTCCATAAGTACAAAAAAAAGGTGATACTCGCGTGGCAGAATGGGTCGCATTGTTGTATGCCACTTCCGCAAGCCAAAGGTGCTCCACCCAGTTGTTCTTACCCTGAGACACATAGCATCGCAAGAATTGTTTCAATGTCTGATTGAGACGCTCCGTCTGACCATCAGTTTGCGGATGGAAGCTTGTGGACAGAGCTGTTTCAATATGAAGAGAGAAGCACCATGCCTTCCAAAACCTTGCGGTAAATTGAGAGCCCCTGTCAGACACTATGACATTGGGTAAGCCATGCAAACGCACAATATGGACCATAAGAAGCTGTGCCAATTGACCTGCTGTAGGCACCTGAGGACAAGCAATGAAATGCCCCATCTTAGTCAGATAATCAATGACTACCAACACTGTTGTACAACCCTGATCTCTGGGTAGACCTACCACAAAGTCTAATGATATTCGTTCCCATGGAGTAGAAGGGGTAGGCATGGGCTGTAGAAGCCCTGCAGGACGACGATGATCAGACTTGGCGCGGGCACAAACATCACACTCTGTCACCCATCTCCTTACATCGTCTCTTATCGTGGGCCAACAACATCTACGCTGAATTAGATCCATAGTCTTATCAACCCCGACGTGTCCAGCACTGGGTGAAGTGTGACACCAAGAGAACATTTGTTTCCGCAAGGATTCAGTGGGCACCAGCATTCGCCCTTGTTTGATCGGAAAGCCATGTTGTAGGTGCCATTCAGGATGTGTCTGCAACCATCTCTTCCAGGGGTCCGTTCTGATCCCATATCGGATGCCCTGCAAAAAGGCATCAGGTTGGATGCCACAGACCACCTTGGCAGGGTCCACTATAGGAGATTCTGTCCTGGCCTCCGAGGATCTTGTGGATGTTTGACGGGACAAGGCATCCGCCTTTCTATTGTCCGCTCCAGGCCTGAAAGTAATAACAAAATGAAACTCTGAAAAGAAAAGCATCCACCTCAGTTGTCTAGGGTATAGATGTCTGGCTGCTGACATAAACTGCAGATTACGGTGATCGGTATAAACCGTCACCATATGCTTCGCCCCCATGAGGAAATGCCTCCATTCCGTGAATGCATGTTTGATAGCCAAGAGTTCTTTTTCGGCAATGCAGTAGTTGAGTTCTGCCCCCGTAAGTTTACGTGACATAAAAGCCACGGGATGTAATTGTCCTGTGGTTTCATTTCTTTGCGAAAGAATGGCTCCGATAGCAACCTCTGAAGCGTCTGCCTCGACTATAAATGGGACATCAGAATTGGGGTGCGTCAATATTGGAGCGGTGACAAATGCTTCCTTTAGAGTTACAAATGCCTCCTGGGCTTTCTCATCCCACCCAAACCTTTGGTCTTTTTTCAACAGTCTGGTTATGGGAGCCACCACTTTCGAGAACTGGTTAATAAAACGTCTGTAGAAATTGGCGAATCCTAGGAAACATTGAACATCCTTGATGTTTCGAGGAATCGGCCAATCTCGTACTGCTTGAATCTTCCTCTCCGCCATTTCCTGCCCCTGAGGGGTAAGCATAACCCCCAGAAATTCTACGGTAGTGACGTGAAAGTCACATTTGGACAGTTTGCAGTAGAGATGGTTTTTCTGTAGGATCCTCAGGACAGATTGGACATGCTGTACGTGCATGTCCTCCGACTCAGAATAGATGAGTATATCATCTATATACACTATGACGTGTCTGTCCAGTATTTCTCTCAACACGTCGTTAAGGAAAAACTGGAATGCAGCAGGGGCATTGCATAGCCCGAAGGGCATGACCAGGTATTCGAACAACCCATACCTGGTCTGGAAGGCCGTCTTCCATTCGTCCCCTGCTCTCATTCTCACAAGATGGTATGCTCCCTTCAAGTCTAACTTGGTGAATACCTTAGCCTTTTTCACCTGTTCCAATAATACATTGATTAAAGGTAAAGGGTATCTGTTCTTTATTGTTACCGCGTTGAGGGCTCGAAAGTCTACACAGGCTCTTAAATCCCCATTGGCCTTGGGGATGAAGAACAACGGGGATGCTGCTGGTGATCGTGAAGGGCGTATGAACCCTAAGTCTAACAGTTTGTCTAAATATGTTCTTAAGTATGCATTTTCTGGCTCCGTCAACGCATACAGTCTGCCCTTGGGAATCACTGCCCCAGGAACTAACTCAATCTGGCAATCGTATGGCCTATGTGGGGGCAACTCCTCAGCCCGTACTTCATCAAATACCCCTTCAAAGTCCTGATATACCACTGGAAGAGTAACTGCTTTTTCTGCGGCCGTGGCTATCCGATCCCCACATGCCAAAGCGAACGAAGGACACTGTGCGTATCTAAAGCAATGCTCCTCGCAATATGCGGAATTCATCAATATTGTGTCTGTTTCCCAATTGATGTCAGGGTTGTGTTTTTTCAACCAAGGAATGCCTAGGATGACCCCATACTGCGGTGCCTCGATTATGCTGAAAGAAACTCTTTCTCTGTGATACCCAAACCTCATCTCTGTCAGAGCTGTTTGATAACTTATGGGCCCGGTGTTCAGTTTCCTGCCATCTACTGCAAACACATCGGTACCATCTTCTTTAGGGATCAGAGGAATGCCTAATCTTTCTGCTTCCTTCATGTCCATAAAGAAACCCGTAGCCCCGGAATCCACCATAGCTTGCGTATGCACCTCCATCATGCCGATCATCAAGATTATCTTGATGAATAAATGTTGTGCTCCCTCTACCGTACTCAACATTGAAGGGATAATAACATGACTCCAGGGAACCCCTTCATCAACCCCAGAGCCCTTCAGTTTTCCGCCGGTTTCTCTGTGGCCGTTGACACCCCCCTATTCAAGCGGAATTTGGAAAATTTGGGTTTGACAGGGCACTCTCTAACAAAATGGCCTTTTTTGCCACAGTAAAGACAAAGACCAAACTTGCGCCTCTGTTCCTTTTCGGTGGCGGTCAAGGCCGCACGGACAGCTTCTATTTCCATAGGCTCAGAGGTGTGAGATACCGTACTGTCAGGGGTCTTTACCGCCACAGAAGAGGGTATTGTCCGGTTCTTAGCCCCGCTACCTCCTTTATGATTCTTCATCCTATGGTCTAATCGTAACACCAAATTGGTCAAATCCTCACATGACTCTGGTTGGGGGCCTATTTGAGCTATGATGTCTTGCATTTCCTCAGTTAAACCCTGATGAAAGATTGATGCTTGTTTGGCTTCTGGCCACTTAGTTTCAGCAACTAAACGTCTGAAATGATTCAAATAAGTTACCAGATCTTGATTCCCCTGACGTAGGCCTAGTAGTTCTTTATCAGCCATATACGTATCTGCTCTTCTATCGAACACTTTCGTGAACTCGGCATGGAACACGTCCCAGTCATGTAACATTGGATCATTTCTCTGGACTATTGGAACCGCCCATTGAGCTGCGTCCCCTACTAAATACGAAATGACGAACGCAACCTTTGACTGATTAGTGGGGAATGACCTGGGTTTGCATGAAAAATGCATCGTGACTTGCGTCAAAAATACTTGCACGGATCCAGCATCTCCGTTAAATCGTTCTGGATGTGCTAACGGAATGCTAGGGGGAATCTCCACCACTACTGAACCGGCTGTACCAGACCCTGAAGCCCCAGCACTAAAAGGGTTTTTCTGGATGTTATCTAACCGGTTCCGTAATTCAGTGCTCTCTTGTCTAGATGCTATCAACTCAGATTGCACCACGACTAAAGCAGCCATCACCTCGTCCAGAGTAGCCATCACCCTAAACTGATCGGGAGGAATATAATACTGGGGTCGGATATTCTGTTATCCTCTCCGTCCTCAGGATCAGCTTGTGGTATAAGTAGGCCACCTCCAGATCTATCCAAGCCCCGAATGCTGTTAAAGCCGTGGGCTAGAGAAGGATCAGGTGAGGGCAAAATAATAAACAGGAAGGAAAGGAAGGGGACTGCAGGGAAGGAGAGCTGTGAAGACAGAAAACAAACAAATAATCGATTGATATCAATTCTCAGGAATGTTTTCTCTATACTAAGGCTACCAATCAGGCTAAACGGTGCTATACCTGTAACGGGAATGCGAACTGCACTAACTCAGGAGATGCTTCTCTTCCACTGAGAGTACGTAAATTCAGCCTGTGATTGCCTTCCCCTGTAATCACAAAACTTACTATTGAAACAGCCCATAAGACCCATGCAATGGCAAAACCTACACTGGGAAGTAAGGATGCTACATACCCTAATCTTTTTCCATCAGCGTCCTGAAGAAACATAGACAGGGTTCTAAGGAATGCAGCGTAAGTACACAGTAACTCCCATAAACTAAATAAGGGTTACGTCACCCAAAAGAAAGGAGAACAAGGTTACCTGAAGGAAGGTGCTTTCAGGTGTGGGAACAAACTCTTCGTCCACCCTGGGACCTATTGAAGTAAATCCTCTGCAATAGCCGGTGCAAGAAGGCTTTCCAACAGAGGATTTATGTCAGTAAATAACGCGAAATCAAACAACTGTTTCCTCCGCAATAGCCGTGGCAATAAGGCTCGCCAACGGAGGAAACGGAATAGCATACACCTCCTTTTTCCTCTAAATTATGCAAACGTGTCCTCCGCATGAGCCGAGGAAAAAAGGCTCGCCAACGGAGACACGTGAACCGAAAACTCGGCACAATGAAGACCGTCCTCCGCAATAGCCGGTGACAAGGCTCTCCAACGGAGGACAGAACTGAAGCAACAAAGCCAGAAATCCACGCAACAGACTGCGTCCGAAATACAGGGTAAACAGGAGCGCAGGAAACACCACTCCGCACGGTCGTCAGGAACGCCAAGAATCACAAACCAAAATATCCGACACCGGCTGCAGGAAATGGATTCTACTTATACCCCGCCTCCTAGCCGCTGAGCATCATGGAATATGTAGTCTTTTCACCCATTCCGTACCCGTCATTACCTTGAGGCGTGACGGACTCTGAAAGTAGAATGGGGGTGGAACAGGAACAAAATGTGGAGTCAGGAACGTTCTGTATTTGTGGCGCTGTTCTAAAATGACACTAATCAAATCGGTACCTAGACCTTTCCATCTGTTTAGGAGTAATTCGTTCAATACATTATATAAAGGACCTGGATCAGAATGCTGATCCTCATACAATGTAATGAGATGCTGGGTCATGTACATACCCACCAGTCGCTGTTCGTCTGGGGGAAGCTTCAGAAATATTTGGGCCACTATTTCGTCTGAAAACGTGGTAGAATCACTAGTCCATCGAACTGCTGATCGGGCTAGTTCCTGTTCATGCCTGGTACTAAGAGTCATGTAACCTATTCGTAGTTTCAGAACTTTATCGGTAGCCTGGAATAAATGTTCAAGAGAACACTGTTCTGGTATGGGAGGAGGAAAAACTTTCTTGTAGTCTGAGCGTGTGTGTCTGTCAAAAGGTCTCGTCCTACCTACATACGCTATTCTGGTGGGATTCTCAGTGTCTACATCTTCGTCTGAAGAGTCATTCTCTTTCTCGGCTACTCTCCTTGCTTTCTCCTGAACTAGAATCGTCCATAAATACCGAATGTGCGGCTGCTGGTAATGTGACTGGTAAAGTAGGCGTACGTAATGTGGGTTGGTCCTGGGGTACTGGCACATTAACAGGATTCCCGGGACCAACGGCTGGAGGCACAGTAATTACGTTATTAACAGGGTGTTGAAGTTGAACAGGCGGGGTAGGATTCGTATTAGCATATTCTGGGACTGTGTCGTCTAAATAGGAAGACAGGAAAATTTCAGCTGCAGTCGGTTTATGACGTAGCTTAGTCGGGACCAATGGTGGCGGTAAATTACAGGGTGTTTCCGGGGTCGCCTTAGGCAAACCCTCGGCGAGAAGGGGATACATACCTTTAATAAGGGCATTTCTTTGTCTGTCTGACTGTTCTGCTCTAACTCGTTCACCTTCTTCTAGTAATTCCCTTTCTTGGGCTTTTTCTGGGGATTCCCTACTTAGTTCTGCTTTTCTGAATTCTTTTTCTGTTCTTTTATGCGATTCTTTACGCCATAATTCTATGGCATCTTTCTGGGATTGTCTGGCTTTCTTTTTCCATAATGCTTCCTCTACTCTCATGATGCACTCGGCATCCCATGTTCCTGAAACAGGCCATCTATATTTCTCTTCGAGATCTTTGGTATAATCCACCCATAAGTCTAGATACAGTATGGCATCTAAGCCATGTTTATGATACATGAAATGTCCAGGACTGTCCCTAGGAGGGACAGGAACTGATTCTTCGAGTAACGCTTTTCTGGTTTTTATCTGACGTAACTTAGAAAACAGAGGCATCTTTGAACGTACTTGAACTTGAACACAATACACAATGAACACAGTAATGAATAGCAAAACAAATCACTCATACCACGACATCAAAATCACATTAAAAACAGTTCAAACAGATACTACCTAGTGCATTGAAAACATAATACATCGAAACATAATACTGGAACTTCTCGAGAAACTATACCAGAGAACAGACTTACTAGAATTACTGGATGCACTGCTAAAACAGTACAGAACATACCGGTCTCCTAAAGAGACGGATCACTGACATAACCTCGACAGACCGAATATCGACTGGACAAAATATCGATGACTAATTATCGACAACAAAATTATCGATTGACTATACTTACACAACAAACATCAAAAATATCGATTACACAATATCGACTACTAAAAACAACGACTACAACAATATCGACTCACAACATTATTGATTTCTAAAACATCGATTATTAAGTATTTATATAACAACAGTCAAAATATCGATTACAAAAACATAGATAGCAAATTTATCGATTTTAAAAAATATCGCCATTAATACATCCTAGAATAAATGACTTTATTATTTAATAATTAAGTCATACTAATCATAAAAATTCAGATTTAGTTAATATAAATAGATGACATATATTATATATTTTCATAAAATTTACAACACACAATAAATACTAACATACATTTTATAATACATAAACAATGTTTCGACCTGCTACACATTTCTTACAACTAATTATATATATTCCTCCACTTTACAAATATCAAAATAACATTACCTAGAACATTACCTATACAAAATAAAGCCTTACACATTCAATAAACGTTAATTGGCGTCACCCATATAAGGAAAGCAATTAGCATAACAGAGAAAAAAATTCAAATCCACAAATAAAAACAGACTATCCATTTAAACAACCAATCCTATTTCTGAAACAATTAACCTAATACTATATAAACGAAATAATAAGTAACTAAAAACGCAGTATACATCTCCTAACTAAAGGAAGACGAAACTCTGCAGGATTTCTGGAAGAAAACTGATGGACTTCAACAGAAAGAGAGCTACACATATCTAAAGTAAGTACTACTACATTATTAGTCAGCGAAAATGTAACTCTCAAAGCTCACACCTATATTTAAAAGCAAAATACATCAAATATATGTTTTTTTTTTTAGCACTCATCCTACAGACGAAAAAAAAAACAGAAGACCTACACAACACCTGGACATCAAAAGTTACATATTAAAAAGTAAGTATATATTAGAAATGTAAATTCGACAATTAATAGATAGGTAACTAAATCTAAAGTAGCTAAAAACGTCGATCAAAATATCATAAATAGTAATAAAATATTTCTACACATTTTCTCAACTTCCACAGGTACAAAAAGATATACACAGAAAATAACAGTTTGAAGAACATCAACAGCTGGAAATAACGACTTGAAAGCATCAAAACATTTACAGGTAAAATAAAAATGTATGAAACTGTATAATGTGATTAGAACATTATTTTTTCTTTAAAAATATTTACATTCTCTTTTAATTACCTCCTAGCACTACAATACTATCATGACTGAAGGAGCTAAATTCATTTATTCACAAAAAGGGAAAATGCTTCTTTGTTACATGGGATATGTCTACACTCAAGAGAAACAAAAAGATTTGAAAGTGTTTTGGAAGTGTACGAAATATTATGCCAACAAATGTTATGGTAGAGCTATAACTCAGGAAACTACTGTTACTTATACTAAAGAACATAATCACCCACCCAATGTAACAGAAATAGAGATTAGACAAATGCTATATTCCCTTAAAGAAGCTAGTACTAGAACTGATCAACCAACAACTGCTATTCTGAAACACCATTTAAGTGTACTTCCCCAACATGCTTCTAGCCAATTACCATCTATTGAATCCCTTAAAAGAACAGTAGCTAGACAAAAAAGAGCAACATGCACTACTCCTCCCACACCAAAAACTTTAGAAGAAGTCCAAATTCCCCCTGAACTCTCTGTAACTCACAATAAAGAAAATGTTATACTCTATGACAACAAATCTAAAGATAAAAGAATTATAGTGTTTGCCACAGCAAACAACATGACTAAACTTACCCAATGCCAAACTTCGATGATGGACGGTACTTTTTCTGTATGCCCCAAACCTTTTTATCAATTATACACCATCCATGGTCATTTCCAAAATGCAAATATTCCATTCCTTTATGCCCTTCTACCAAACAAACAGCAAACTACCTATCAAGAAATACTAACTGAAGTCAAGCAACATACTAACAACTATTTTCCACAAAAAATTATCATTGACTTTGAAAAAGCTATGATAAACAGCATCCTTAAAACATACCCACACACAGCAATACAAGGTTGCTATTACCACTTTAATCAATGTATCTGGCGACATCTACAAAAATCAACCTTGAGTATCCAATATGCCACTGATAGCACATTTGCTTATCAAATTAAAAAACTCATCGCCCTAGCCTATGTTCCACTAACAGATGTAACTGAGCACTATAACTTATTAATAGACAGCCCCTACTATAAAAGAAACGAAGATAAACTAAGCCCTATGCTTGACTACTTCGAAGACACATGGGTAGGAAGGCTACACAGATCAGGCCATAGAAGACAACCCAAATACCAAATAGCTTGGTGGAATGTCTACCTTAGCACACTAAATAAGGAACCAAAAACAAACAATGCAGTTGAAGGATGGCACAATGCCTTCCAAGCAACTACAGGCCGAGGAACGCCTACCCTTCACAAATTAATACAATCCTTACAAAAAGAACAAAGTTACCAGGAGCTCCGAATGGAGCAATCAGTAACTTTGATCGGACCTAAACTCACCAAAGAAACAAAAAAAATGTATAACACACTCCAAAGTCAAGTTACCCTCTATCCAACTAGCAAAGGACTAGAATATCTATCAATGATTGCCAAAACTATTCTTTAAAACATTACATAACTATACACGTAAAAGTAAACATTTTTTTTCTAAAATCCTTCATTATAAGATGTAACAATTTGCAATTAAATTATCAAATACATAATATTAACATATATAAAATGTATTTAGATAATGTATTTACAAAATGTTACATACAACGTAAGTAAAGCAAAATTTAAAACAGTTTTCCCACCCATTAAAAGTCCAGAAAATACTTACATTTCTGATGCAGCTTCAAACGTAATCCAATTCCAAGCAATCCACAGGACACCATTCCAAAAACCCATACAATCCATGGAAGCCCAAAAAAAAATGCAAAAATACAAGCAAATCCATAGCGACTCCTTTCCACTTCAGTAGACACCAGATACCATAGAAAACCCGAAAATCCGTAATGCCGAAAAAAAAACGCTCCAAGAAAACGTAAAATCCAAAAAAATAGTGTGCAAAAATAAGAGTATATAATACTCGTTACACAGCTCTGATAAAAAAAAAGGGAGTCCTCCAAATACAGCGAAACGCGACGATAACCTAGAAAAAATAAAATACATACCCACCCACATAAAAACACCCATACATATATAAAACACATATTTATACATCAAACATATTATCTTAGTAACATTTAAACATATTACCTCACCTCACACACCTACAACAAAAACGCGGTAAAAATCTAATATCGTACACTCTACCTAACACCGAACACACAATCTTCTCTAATTAACTCTACCTACATAAACATAAACACAGCACACATACACTAACAATAAGTTCAGAAACTTATAAAACACAATTAAAACAAACTTACCCTCTCTAACGCGAAGCTGCACCCAACCGCGATCTGTTGAAGCACCAAATAAGCCTAAGTAACATTACGCGGTTAAAAAGTAGTCCCTGTATACAGCTAAATGCTATTTAATTTCTATATTCCAACACTTAAAAAAATACACAGAGTATTATATTAAGTGTAAATATTTATTTAAATTGTATAAAATTATTTCATAAATATTCATAAGTTTGAAATAATTATTCAACTGTTATGTTATAGTTAAAAAATTATTTTATGATTTATAAATACATTTAGTAAATAATGTATATGTAAAAATAAATAGCATATATAAGTTTGTTACAAGAAATGTGTTATTAAAATTTGCAAATATTATGTAAAACATTATGTATGTATATAATAATTTTTTGGGGTGTTTATGTATTTAAAAATGAATATTATAAATATGTTAAATATTCATAATAATTATTCCCAAAAATATAACATGACTTGGTAAAAAAACAAAAATGTTACTGTTACAAAAAAAATGTACATATTTTTCAATGACAATATATTCAATGTGTATCTGAATAAATATTTTGTTATTAAATAAAAAGTACATATTACCAATTTGTTTCTGAAACTATTTAAATGTGAATATATGTAAAATATAATAAAATTATGTTAATATAATTTATGTGTTAAAAACATATATATGTACTTCATATATTTGTTATGTTAATAAAAACAGTGTATGAAAAAATTTGAATATAAATAAAAACATTAATGTCTACTTACAAATAAATTTTTATATGTGAATAAACAATTTTTCATTTATTGCATTTAACCCTGTGTATGTTTCCTTCTTTATTATTGTATATAAATATTAATTGCATATTAATTAATCTATTTAAAAATGCCTTATGAATTTAAATATTTTTAAAAATGTATTAATATTTAAAGTACTACAATAACAATAATTGTGTTTAATGTATATTAATAGAAATATTTTATATAAAATGTATTAAAAACTAACTAATTTAATAGACATTTAAATTTACCGTATTTTTACCCTGTATCCCTCTAACCTAAAACCCCAAACTGACCCATAGCCCTAAAAACACCCCTTTACCCACAAACTGAAAACTGACCCAGAACCCACAAAATACCCCTTTAGCCACAAACTAAAAACTGACCCTGAACACTAACATTACCCCTTTAACGACAAACTGAAAACTGACTCAGACCCCTAAAAATAGCCCTTTACCCACAAACTGAAAACTGACCCTGACCCCTAAAAATACCCCTTTACCCACAAACTGAAAACTGACCCTGACCCCTAACAATACCCCTTTACCCAAAAACTGAAAACTGACCCTAACCCCTAAAAATACCCCTTTATCCACAAACTGAAAACTGACCCTCCAACCAAAAAAAAGCCCTTTACCCAAATACTGAAAACTGACCCTGACCCCTAAAAATACCCCTTTACCCACTAACTGAAAACTGACCCTGACCCCTAAAAATACCCCTTTACCCACTAACTGAAAACTGACCCTTACCCCTAAAAATACCCCTTTACCCAAAAACTGAAAACTGACCCTGACCTCTAAAAATACCCCTTTACCCACAAACTGAAAACTGACCCTGACCCCTAACAATACCCCTTTACCCAAAAACTGAAAACTGACCCTAACCCCTAAAAATACCCCTTTATCCACAAACTGAAAACTGACCCTCCAACCAAAAAAAAGCCCTTTACCCAAATACTGAAAACTGACCCTGACCCCTAAAAATACCCCTTTACCCACTAACTGAAAACTGACCCTGACCCCTAAAAATACCCCTTTACCCACTAACTGAAAACTGACCCTGACCCCTAAAAATACCCCTTTACCCAAAAACTGAAAACTGACCCTGACCTCTAAAAATACCCCTTTACCCACAAACTGAAAACTGACCCCGCAACCAAAAAAAAGCCCTTTACCCAAATACTGAAAACTGACCCTGAACCCTAAAAATACCCCTTTACCCACTAACTGAAAACTGACCCTGACCCCTAAAAATATCCCTTTACCCACTAACTGAAAACTGACCCTGACCCCTAAAAATACCCCTTTACCCACTAACTGAAAACTGACCCTGACCCCTAAAAATACCCCTTTACCCAAAAACTGAAAAATGACCCTGACCCCTAAAAAACACCTTTATCCACAAACTGAAAACTGACCCTGAAAGAAAAAAATTACCCTTTACCCAAATACTGAAAACTGACCCTGAACCCTACAAATACCCCTTTACCCACTAACTGAAAACTGACCCTAACCCCTAAAAATACTCCTTTACCCAGAAACACAAAACTGACCCTGAAACCTACAAATACCCCTTTACCACTAACTGAAAACTGACCCTGACCCCTACAAATACACCTTTACCACAAACAGAAAACTGACCAGGAAACCTAAAAATACCCCTTTACCCACAAACTTAAAACTAACACTGAACACTAAAATTACCCCTTTACCAAAAAACTGAAAACTGACTCTGCACACAACATATACCCCTTAATACCCAAACAGAAAACTAACCCAGAACACTAAACCGACCTCTTTCCCCAAATAAAAAAATATATATATATGAGAATATATATAATTATATATATATATGTTATATATATCTTTATATATCTAATTATATATATTATATATATGTAATGATATATAATTATATAAGTATATTTCATATATATATTTATTATATTTAATTATAATAATATTAGTTATATCTAATTATATCTATATAATTAACATATTTTATTTAATTAACAATTATTTAATTATTAATACCAATTAATTAATTAACATATGTCATTACTTATAATTAAATTACTTCCCACCCTATACCCCTATTAACACACAACCCACTACATAACATAAAAAAGTTAGATTTTACATAATTAACAATAATTCCATTTATTTAAATAAATTAACAATTACATTATATATAATTCACATATTTAATTTAATTAACAATTATTTAATTATTCATACCAATTAATTAATTAACATATTTAGTTACTTACAATTAAATTACTTCCCACCCTATTCCCCTATAATCCCACAACCCACTACATATCCTAAAAAAGTTAGATTTTACATAATTAACAATAATTCCATTTATTTAAATAAATTAACAATTAAATTATATATAATTAACATATTTAATTTAATTAACAATTATTTAATTATTCATACCAATTAATTAATTAACATATTTAATTACTTACAATTAAATTACTTCCCACCCTATTCCCCAATAATCCCACAACCCGCTACATGAAAAAAATTATTTAAATAAGCATAATTATCAAATAAACTATTACATTTAAATATTTACCAATTACATATTATATATTTAATTAAATAGTAATTTACCAATTAATTACATATTAATACCAATAAATATATTTACATATTTAATTAATTAATACCAATTAATATATTTACATATTTAATTAATTAATACCAATTAATATATTTACATAATTAATTAATTATATTTAAAATACTTCCCACCCTATTCCCCTAAAAACCCACTACCCGCTCCTAGAAATTATTATAGTAATATATATTTTTTTTTATTTATTAATTATTTTTAACATTCATTCTATATAAATAAATAAATAAAATTAATACATTTTAACACAAAATGCTATTATTAAACATTAAAACAGTGTACATTGAACTATTACATATTATATATATCCATATTAAAATTCGATATCATGAGAGTCGATATTGTGGCAGTCGATAACACAACTTTCGATATTTTTAAACTAATAAACATATCGATATTTTTTACTAACGATATTACTTACTCGATATTTTTTATGTCGATATTTTTAACATACATAACAATCGATAAAAAATTAATCGATATTACTTACCTCGATATTAATGCCATCTCGATATTCTCTAGTCGATATTATGTCCAGTCGAAATAAATGACTCGATATTAAGACTGTACACCAAAGAGACACGTCATACCGTATCCACCTAAGTGAACACGTCGGACCGGATCTGTGTACCCAAACCCGTCGGACCGGGCACAAGTTAATGAACCCGTCTAGATACGTTCCCAGCAACGGTACTCACCGGGAAGCAAAACTGAAGGCCTCTGACTGGACTGGACTGCTACGACGTCTGGTTACTACGCACTATGCATGCGCCTCGGGCTTCGGAAACAGGTGGGCCTCAGGATACCTCGGACCTTGCTCTCTCGGCTTGGGCTCTGGTCGGGACGATCCGCCTTCCTCACCGCCTCGTCTGGATGCCGGACCGCAGTCTCCGTCTCCTCCGTGGGCCTGAGGGAGACTTGAGCAGGAATACCTGCAGGTGCGCAGTAGGGGTCCGTCACGGCTGTAGAAGGGTCAGGGGGCCTGCGCTACATCGCCGGCGCGTGGGGAAGGGGCTCGTTCCTGTTCGGGCGCCATTTATGTGGTAAATAAATAAATAATTACCGGTACTATTTTTCTATGCATTAACTGAAAAGGATAGCTCAATAAATAAGAGGCAGAATCCGTGGTATCTGAGTCATACGGGCTTTAATTAAGTGGCTCAAGCCAATGGACCATCGGGTTCCATCACCTGCTAAGGTTCAGGAAGGGACAGACACAGGAAAAAAGAGGGACAGGCGGGACAGCTAATATCTCATTAACATCATACAGTATATATAGTAACACAGTACAATTGTATTGAATACAGTAGGCGTAACAAGTGACAAACGGAAGATAAGAACATATGGGCGTAAAAAGAAGGCGTGCACAGGGCGTGCACGGAGGTGTGTGATGTAAACGTCACAGAAGTGTCATAAGTGGGTGGATACATGGAGGGGGCTTCATGGGCAGCTGGAACCTTTAACCTACTGGTGCGCGCAAACGGGTCATGACGTGTAACTGGGGAGAGCTGGGGGCTCTGACTTCTGGCACTAGAAGAGGAGACTAAAGTCTGGGATGTCAGAACGACCTGTACCTATAGCATATCTGATATCTTGTGTTTAGAGTACATGTTGCTTGAATCTAAAAGTCATCAGGGCAAAGGCTACTTGTCACTAAGGCTAGTGCATGCATATATTTCTTCATGTATTGCGTGTGCTATGGATCTTCTATGGATACTAATTCAGTAATTCTCTTGCCTGGAGACAGGAAGACTAGACTATAGATGAAGATGTTTATGCGGTTCGTTAGCTAGGAATGTGAAGCCGGGGAACTGAACTGATAACTATAGGCATAACATATTCTTGGCAGGCAGGCAGACTAGGCCAGGCCGGGCACCGCGCTGCTTGGCAGGAAGTAAGTGAAGGGTCAGGGATGCGGGCGGGGCTGCATCTCTCCTCGGAGTGGTTCAGGAGACTGGAGGCTCGAATCTGGTGTCCGGGCCCTGTGAGGCCTAGAAACGGGTGCAACTCGATGATTTATCGTGCATAATGTAAAGACGTTGGCAACATAGGCCTAGAAGCCTAATTCACGTTGCTTTAAGAAGGACTGGATAACTGGCATACTAACGTTGGACACAACTGTAAATGCGTCTTTATTCGGTCAAGGGGGTAAATATGCATAGCGATCATGCACATATAACATATGATGGGGAACACGTAGGGACACATAACAGGGCAAAATTCGATTTTCCTCAAGCTGCCCGGCCGATGATGAAGTCTTCCCTTCGGATCACTGAAATATTATCGACGGCCAAAATATCGAGTTGCCAAAATATCGTTGACTAATTATCGACTACAAAAATATCGAGTTTATATACTTATTTAACTAACTACAAAAATATCGAGTAAATAATATCGAGTCTATAAAATATCGACTTCAATAATATAGACAAACAATATATCGAATACAAATATATTGTTTGTAAGCTAAATAACCCTAACACTACAAAAATATCGACTACCAATATACAGACTACTAAAATATCGTTTTTGTGATTTATCGATTTCGGATAATACACATTATATATGTAAAATGATACATAAATAGTCTTGTAAAATACATTACACAATCCTAATTATATATTATATATTAAAATAAATTTTTTAAACACATTTAAATGTGTAAACGCAGTTACCTTTACAACGCATACCATTACAACGTAAGTATTGTAAAGTATATATAATTTTTTTTAATGTAAATAATTGAAATTAATATAATTTAATTTAATTTCATTTCATTTCATTTAATTTATATTTAATTTTATTTTATTTTTACCCTGTACCCCTGTACCCCAAAAACCCAAAACTGACCTGGCCTGAACCCTAAAAATACCCCTTTACCCAAAAAGTACGCTTTTGCAAAGGGAACATTTTCTACACGTTTTTTAAAAAAGGAACACTACAAGAAGACCTTTGTTGTTGAAACCACTTTTATTGTGTATGTTGGATCCATGTCGTTTTGGTCATGCTTAATATTAGATAAAGATATTTATTTTTATAAATACCTGTGTGGTGTAAATTTGTGGTGGGTCACTATATTACTGTAAGTGTTGGAGCAAATACTTTACACATTGCCTTGGGGATAAGCCTGTCTGATCGTGCCAAGCTACCAAGGGGGTGAGCAGGGGTTATCTACAGTGTGTTTCCTCCTTACCCTAACTAGAGTGGTGGTTTCTGCCTGGCTTTGGCACAAGCCTTAGCCAACCAGAAATCCCATTTCCAACAATAACCATTAGATCCAAGTCACCCGTGGACCCATGCCCTGTGAAGTGAGTTAAAGCATTCACATTCAGGCAGACAGGCTTTGCCCCGAACTCCCCCCTGCAAGATCAATCTTCCCCAGATCTGCAATCTGTCTATCTGTGAGAGATCTGTTCCCTCTTTTTGAAAGAAAGATGTGGTCATCCCTCAATTAGAAAGCCTAATGCAAGTCATTACTCCCTTTTCAATTATCAGTTGTCTCTTAACTTTCAGCTTTTCCTGAGGACTGATGTAACTGACTCTGTTCGGTTGGATTTTCTATCTGTCCCTGGTAAGGAAGTGTGTTGTATCAAGTTGCAGTATTTGCAATATTTCAAGGCTTACATTGGATGGCTTACATTGGATAAGGGCGACTTTGTGACCATGGTCCTTTAAGGCCCTTTTGCTGCTTTCCACATGGTTTTTAACACTATTCTTATTTTCTTCAATGCCTCCTGGTGGTAGGTGAAAGAGACTGCCTGCAAATGGATCAAATGATTTCTTTTGAACCTACCTCAGAGTGTTCCCCTTGCTTCTCTTCATCTCAGATATGAAATACCTGTCTTTTGGGGTACCAGAGGTCAATGCATTAAGTCCAACACCATTGAATATCTATGTGGCACTCTTCAACTTTCATATTAATTTCTTGGCCGGATATGTTATACATACACAGATGACACCTAATTAATTGTATGGATAACTAAGAAAATCATTACCACAATCTCAGTTTAAACTAAATTTCAGCTTTTTTTCCAGTATGGTACAGCAGAATTGGTCCAAACGGAAGGAGAAGACTTATAAAATCTACAACACCCAAAATAAACATATTCTGCAAGACAATTTTTGAAACTCAATTTCACAAATGTATATCATATTCATCAAGACAAAGTAATTTGTACAACAATATGATAATAGGTGCTCCAAGGATAAGTGAGGAAAAGCAAGTGCTCAAGGAAGTGCTTGTGCAAGGTAATTGATGAGGGTAAAAATATGTTACAATATTTACATTTAGTAGTGTAAAAAACCTTTCTGTCAATCAAATTCAAATTTCAAAAAGCTTTATTCGAATTGTACAAACAAATTCATAAAAGCGTACAGATAAAAGTAATATTAGGAAATACAAGTCTAATACAACTTAAATAACTACATATTAAATACACAGTTAAAAGAGATAAAAGGTCTATTAAAAACTAAGAAACATGATAAAATAGAAATAGCAAAAAAAATTCATTTTAGGTTGTAACCATTCCAACTACTGAGCACATACAGGTAAAAATTTTGATTTACATCGTATTTCTATACCTCACAATTGCTCTCAGGAAAGAGGATACAATTCCAATAGTGGACTCGTTATCTAAGGATCTTAACTTGTCATATGCCCCTCTACAGGACCTCAAGCCCCATGATACAAGCAGAGGTTTCAGCAGTTTCTTCCTCAGATGGCTATAAAAAGTGCAAAAAAGAGTACAATGTATATTTGACTGATATGAAACATCATCACAAGGACAAGATCTTTTTTCTTTTGACCAGTCATTGCACTGTGGGAAGGAAACAAGTCTGTAAAAGATACCTAGGCGAAAGTAGGTCAGGAGCATACGGTCGAATTGGGGTTGTTCAATCAGAAGATACAACTGAATCCCCTCATAGTCTGTTATCAAATCCTGCTCCATGACCGTCTTCTTACATTTTTCTTCCCGCCATCTTTTACTCTCAAGGTGTTATAGGAGGGATTTTTTGAGGGCAGTTCTGGGCACATTCTCCATACTATCTGGGTTGGAGAAGTATTCAGGATGCCCAATTTCATACAAAAGATTTTTAACATAGGTAAACCATTTGATGTTAGTGGCTCCATTACAAGTCAAACAATCCTTTATTATCTCTCTATTCAGGCTTGTACATGGATTAACCCACACATTGTGCCATAACAAGACTGGGGCTGATTTAATGATGTCCGTAACATACGGGAGGGCCACTTCTGTGTGTACCACATAACTTGCCGTACTCTTTGGGGCAGCCAGTAGGTACCGTAAGAATCGATTCTCAATACGTTGTATATTCTCCACTGGTTCAATCCCCCAAAGACTGGCTCCATATGTCCCGGTAGAAATACATTTGGCCCTAAAAATCTGCAGCAACTCTCTTACTGGTCTACCACCTATTTTTTGGGCGAAATTTACCAGGGCACCAGATGCTCTAGTAAATGCAAGAGCCCTGGCAGTTACTGCAGGTTTCCGTGAGCCCTTTCTCTCGAATTGTACACCTAGATAGCAGAATCTGTCGGCAAGCTCTACCCGACTACCATCCAGAGTGATCGGACAGGGTATTCTTCGTTTCTTGGGTCCACAAGACATGGTATAGGTCTTAGAAACGTTTATGCGGAGACCTCTGTTTTTCATGAAGTCCGAGAATTTCAGCACCGCTTTTTGTAGACCAACCTTAGTCTGGGACAAGATTGCCGCGTCATCCGCATAGAGAAGTATGGGAATGGGCAGCCCGTTTACTGTAGGGTAATCATGGTAGACTTCAGTCAGGATGGGACCAACCTTGTTTATATATAGAGTGAAGAGTAGGGGCGCAAGAATGCACCCCGGTCTTACTCCTCTACGGATGTCAAACATATCGGAACACTCACCCATCCTACCAAATCTAACACGTGCACCAGCCCCATTATAGAGCTCTTTAATAAAAGTGAGGATTTGATCGTCCAGACCAATGTCCGTTAGAGTCTGCCAAAGCAAGCCATGGTCCACACAATTAAATGCAGAGCTAAGGTCTACAAATGTTATAAAGAGATTTATTTTTTTAGCATGTATATACTTGGCTGTTATTAACGCTAAATTTAATCCCTGCTCGACTGTCCCTCTTCCTGTCCTAAACCCATATTGCAGGTTTGAAAGTATCTCTTGTTCTTCCAACCAATCCTGGATTTGGGCTAGAATGTTCCTGCCTGCGACCTTCATTAGGCCATCGAGTAGTGAAATCAGCCGGTAGCAGGCAGGATCATTCCTGTCCCCTTTTTTATAGATCGGGACAACTACTGCGTCCGACCAGGTGGCGATGAAGCCAATTTTATTTGAGGAGTTCAATACTCTGGTCAGCAGGGGTGCCCAGAGATCAGGTACATTCTTAAATATGTCAATTGGGAAGCAGTCCGGCCCTGGGGATCTTACCCGCCGGGCTTTCTGATAAGGCCTTGATCACTTCTTCCAATTGAAAGTGAATACTCAATGGAAAGGGAGTGCACAATTTCTCGGCCATCGGAGCGTCAAGCTGCTTTCGAGTTTTTCCTGGGATGTCTATTTCGTTATACAGGCCCTTAAAATGGTTTACCCAGTCCTGTGATGTAAGGGCATTGTCTATCTGGGGGCCCTGTTGGCCTTGGAGGAATGGGGCATTGACAGCCTTCCAAAAGGCTGTATTGTCTTTTAACTCAGAGGCTACATGCAGGGCTGACCAAGCCTGCAACTTAAGTTCTTTTTTCCTGTTTGATAAAGAGTTCCGATAGGTACGTCTCGCTAACTGGATATTTGCTCTAGATTGTGGGCAAGAATGAAGTGTTTTTTTCAGAGCAGTAAGTGCCTTGGTACAGTTTCGATCAAACCATCCCTGGGACCCCTTTGGAGGATTTCGTGGTGTTCTAGTCAGCAATTGTTTTATACTAGAGGAGATTTCTATAAATGAGCCAACAATGGCATGGGGATCATCTTCAGATGAGAGGCAGATTTTAAACTCCTCATACATATTCCTAACAAGTTTTTATAAAAAATTTGTGGTTGTCACCTTTTCCCATTTGATACAAAACCCGTTTTTTGCTGCAAGTATTGGCTTTAGATCATATGTAATGATATCCCTGCAGCTTAAGCCACCATCCCTAACCTTCAATGTTACAGAAATGGGATAGTGATCGCTAAGGCCAGTAACAATGGTCTCCCAGTTAGACATCACACCTGCATAACGAGTTGATAGAAGAGTGAAATCAATGGTCGAATTATACCCCCTCCCATTGAAAGTTGGTCTAAATGCTTTAGGAGGGCTACAAAGTTCATTAATAAATGAAAGAGAGAATTGAGCTGATATGATGTTATACATATCCCCTAACTTGGTGTGGGTAAAGTGGTTCATGGCCCCTTCATTGTCGTCATACATACCACACACACCCGCTGTTCCTCGGGTACATAACAAACTATTAAAGTCCCCTACCGACAACAGGGCGATGTCTCCTGTTATATGTTCTTCAATTTTAGTGAGGTCCTTTAAGAGGTTATTGATAACGTGCTCTCTTTGTTCGGGGGGGATATTATTATAAAAGTTTACCAAAACCAAATTTTTCAGGTGTCCCCAAGATGTGATTAAGATTTGATAGTAAACATCAGTGGAAAATTTAACCTTGGAGGGTCTAGTAGAGATTGAAGTGTACGTACATAGACCACCCTTGTGTCTTCCACTTTGACTGGGTGTAGCTGGAGTGAAAAAGGTTTTGTATCCCACCATATGAAATTCTTTATTAGCCCATGTTTCTTGGAGGCATATTACGCCATGACTTAAAGTCAGTGATTGCCACATCGGATCATTAATTTTGGCAGACAAGCCTGCCACATTCCAAGTTATAATACTTCTGGGAGATACAGATTCCAATAGAGTATCGATTTCAATGGCTACAGGGGAAATAGATTCAACATTTCCTGCTGATGGAACGGGACCAAAGGACTGTTTACGCCCTGGTGGAATTTCTATGTGGTGACTTGCAATTGGCTGGGGTGCATGCGGATTGAGTCCCAGTATGGAGCTAGGAGATTGGGGGGGGATTAACTGAGTTTATGCATTGTGAAAGGGAGTTTGTAGCACCTATTTCTTGAATTTGATTAGCATTATTTAAAAAGCTGATTGCTTTGTTAAGGTGTTTTATGGCATTAACATTTTTGTTGCAGTGATTTTTTTTATTTTATTATCAAGACCATTTATAGGAGGCGCCGTCAGATTGGACGGGGCTATATTAAGAATATACAGCCACATGCATCAAGCTTTTTTGCATTCGCAAACGGTGCGAATCGCAAAATTCGGCCGTTTGCAAATGCAAAAACCTTTTTTGGGATGCATCATTTTTTTTCATTTTCCGCAATTTAAGAAATCGTAAAAACTTTTGCGATTTCTTGATGCATAGGAATTTGCGATTCCTAAATTGCGATTCCTTAATTTTCGCAATTTAGGAATCGCAAATTCCTACAATGATGCATGTGGCTGATAGTTTTTCTCGCTCCCAAGCCTTCTGTCAACATTTCTCCTGCCATCCTCTATGGGGATTTCTCTAGTGTGGATGCTTATGCTCAATTCCTCGTTATAGTGTAATGAAGAAAATAACCGGTCCCTATCATCTTGTGGGTGTAAGAATGTACATTTCTCATGATTAAGTCAATCTACTCCGTCTAGACCTGTGAAGGGGTCAAATCTATTAGCGGTCGCGATTTGAAAGATGGAAGCCCCTTGTAATCCTTGATGAGCATTCTTCGGAATAGATTGATGGAGTAATAGGGACCTTGGATAAAAAAAAAATACTCAAATCGTTAATCTGTATCCCGTCCCCCCCAACTCATGGTACCAATCATTTAAGTACGGGATGACCCTTCGGTCCCTGAAGTTAATTATTACGACATCACCTATAGTGTCTTTTGGCCTCTGTCCCACCCAATCCAGCCTTCTCACAAAAAGGGTTTCCCCATTAATGTTAGGGGGTAATGGTCTATTGGTTCCCAACCAATGGATAACTTTGTTTTTTAGTTCCCTGTAGCCTTCATTTTTCCCTGTTGGTAGTTCTGGTACCCTAGTCAATACTGCAACATAGGGGGCTGACTCTGGTGGAAGGTCAATTTGGACAATAGAGTGAGTATTTTGACTAATCTCGGAATGAGCCCTGCCATTTATTTCTCGTGTTGTAGGTGACCTGATTTCGTGTCTCACTGATCCCTCCGTCCTTGATGGATTAGCTCTACCTGTATCTTCCCTTATTACCACAAGTCTGTTTTCTATTCCTTCAGATCCATCTGATCTTATCATTGTTTTGGGAATAATTGGAATTTGAGTTTTCTCTACTAGTGTGTGTGTATGTTCTAGCGTGTTATTGGTCTTGCTGGTGTTGAGTGTCCTGGGTTCCACTATCATGGGTTTGATGACTGCGTTGTTTGGTAGGTCCCTTAGTAAGCCTGTATTTAATTTAACAGCTGCTTCAATGTTGCCTAGTTGCTCAGCTATCCTCTTAACTATTTCAACTAGTGGGAGAATTAAAGATTTTACCAGGACTTCGATGTTTTCTCTAAGCTCATGTATTGAAAAAGATGACGTTGGGTCCTGGCCTGGGATTGATTTTTCTGTTGTAATCTTTGTTCCTACAGTTTGATGTGAAGGGGGATATAGACTGAACTTGGTCATTTTAGCCTGCCTACCCCCGTGCCTGTTTCCACCTCTTTTCCTCTTTAATGTATGTGCTTTTGTTTGTATTTGAGCCCGAGATTTATTGATTACATTAGAATTACTGGGTTCCAGTGGCAGAGATTTGTCTGATGTTATTACTAAAGTACGCTCTATACTCGAATCTTTACTGCTCTGCAACCTATTGGACTCAGATATGTTTGTGACATCTTTAAGCTGAGGGGGGTACTAATGTTACTATGCCAGGAGCTCTCCTTGTCTGGATTCGGCGTCAGGGTGGTCGCTAATTTAAGGGGTCCTAAAGATGAACGTTTGTTTTGGAGTTCAGTTGAAATGCGACGCTCGGTGATGGCTATCTCATGCTCCAGCATGGAAGCCGCCCTGATGATAAACTGATCGAGCGTCCCCCTCACAGATCCACCCACCAGAGATTTCCTTCCCTTTGGGGCCCTTGGTGACATAATATGCAATTTATATACTATAATTGTACGTGACTTTGGAGAAGATGAATAGATGATTAAGGGTACCACCAACAGAACACAATATAGCAAGCAATTGTAATCATAAGGTCCAACGTCAGATGGGCAAGTACCTTTATCCTTGGATGTCTCTAGTAAGCTGATGCGAGATGTAAGAGAATTGGCCCAGCCCAGCCTCCTTAGGCCTCGGAGGGCCGGCCCTTTGCCCGGGCTTAGCCTGACTGGTCCCGCACGCGTCCCGCGATGCGGGAGGAGTGTTGAGATTCTTAAGGCCTCCTGGCGCCTTGTGGGCAGGCGCAGAGTAGAGGCTCCTGGGAACTGTAGTCTCCGTTCCCCCTCTCGGCTGCGGCGCCTGATCCCAAATGGCGGCGGCAGCGGGGGAAACGGCAGCAGGAGTCACAAACAGCAATCAGGGCACAAGACAAGGTGAGCACACACCGAAACGCCAGGGTCAGTAGTCAATTATGGCAACCCGCTCAGCCGGAGGAGTGTCGAGATTCTTAAGGCCTCCTGGCGCCTTGTGGGCATGCGCAGAGTAGAGGCTCCTGGGAACTGTAGTCTCCGTTCCCCCTTTCGGCGGCCGCGCCTGATCCCAAACGGTGCCGGCAGCGGGGGAAACGGCAGCAGGAGTCACAAACAGCAATCAGGGCACAAGACAAGGTGAGCACACACCGAAACGCCAGGGTCAGTAGTCGATTATGGCAACTTTCTGTCAATTAATTTTTTATATATGTAACTGAAGAGAACCACAGTAAAGTGATACAGTAAATGAATTGCTGTTATCTACATATGGATGAAATTGTAGTACAGGTTGGTGTTAGGGAAAGTCGACATTTCCACCCAATGAGGATGGGAGGGACAATGATTCCTTAAACGGGGTCTTCATCAGGACAAAGGGAGAAACCTATGTGTTGTTTTGAAGTAAATAGCACTAATTAATATATGAGTGACTGTTAGAGGGAATTATGCATTATACGTTAAATGTGTGGCACGTTGGCTCACCTTACTTCCACTGTGAAATAACCAGTGGAAAAATAAAAGTTGGGCCTATCTGCTTCAATACCATTTTTTCTTGGAGCACCTATTATCATATTGTTCCACAAATTGCCTTTGTCCTGATGAGTATGATATACATTTGCGAAATTGATTTTCAAAAATTGTCTTGGAGAATGTGTTTATTTCGGGTGTTGTAGATTTTATAAGTCTTTTCCTTCCGTTTGGAGTAATTCTGCCATCCGGCGGATTACCGGGTTCCCCCATTGATATGTAATAATAATTTTTTCAGTATGGCCACAAACTCTTTGCGACCATAATTCAAGAATCTGTGATATTGTTTTTTGGAAACCGAGTGACACCGTTGTCTGATTTCTGGTGGCCTGCTAACTGAGTCCCTGCTCTCAAACCAGTTGTAAGTACCTGCAACCTGGGACTTATTTTCTACACAATCTCAGTTTTATGGGCCATGGAAATAGACTTACCTATTTTTTATTCTTTTTTGAGCTGAGAAAGACGTTCCTTGTTCACCCCTTTTATTTCATTTTACCATAGTCAAGTCTACTTTTACACCTATATTGAACAACTGTATCACCCTCATTCGGGATATTTCTCATTATATGTCCCAAACATTTAATCTTATCCAGGACTTGGACTCATTTTGGGACTGAGTCATCAAGTCACACATCTCATCTAGAGGCGCTTCAGTGTGTCCTAGTCAGGAAACGTGTCTTACTAAAGTGATGGGCTATCCCTCTGGCCTAAAAAACACAAAGCCACATCTTTACCTTTCATTTTTGAAGCACTCATTTATTGCAGTAGATACTCCACCTCTCCCATCAGGATAGTATGGGCGGTGAAAAAATGTCCCAATTGGTCGTAAAGCCTGGAATAATCTCCCTTTGGAACTCAGGGGCATAATATCAAGGGCCTTATCGCCGATTTAGCTGGACTTTTTCCCACTAAAGCGGCGATAATTTCATCGCCCTATTAGCAAGCTGTGGCTAACAGCAGTTAGCGACAGTTTGTAGGCGATAGCGAGCGGTTTGGGGCCTGCTTTGCACGTCAGCGATATTTATCGCTATGACATGCAAAGTGGGCGTACCCAACCTGTTAGCGACTGAAAGCAGTCGCTAACATCACTATCGCCTATTATCAACAAAGGCACGGCGCAAAAAAAAATTCCGCTAAGCGCGAATATCGCCAAAAACTACCGCCTGCTCAGACCACTTCTTAACCTGTATATCCAATGGGAGTTGGATATTCAGGATAAGACACGCATTGAGCCGCTATCACCGGATATTTTATCGCATTTGAGATGAACGTTGCTAATAGCGCTTTATCTCTACAATAAAATCCAGCGATGTGCGGCAATTAAAAAAAATATATCGCTAAGCTCATTTAGCGATAAATATCGCTAGTTGTTGATAATATGCCCCCAAGAGTATGTAATGGCACCTTATATTTTAAAATTAATTAAAAGTCTGCTGCTTTCTCCTAAGTGTTTAGACTTTGGAGGTCACATAATGAAGGTGTCTAATGCATATGTTGCAACTTGGAATTTCTCCAAATTAGTACATGCGCTGCAGAGTGCACAACTCAGAAACAGCGAGAGGGAGTCATTAATCATTGGGTTACATGTATGCGCCTTAATGCAATCCCATAAAACTATGGAGCATATTATCAAGCACGGCGTTAAAATTATCGCCGCTTTAGCGGCAAGAAACTGCTGCTAAATCGGCGATAATGGGCTTGATAATATGCCCTTGAGAATTCCACTAGAAGCCCATGTTGACACCAGAACAAACACGGCGATAATTTTAACGCCGGTTTCTTAATAATAATCCCCTATAGTTTTATGCACAACTTCATGACGCGGCTCAAGCTGCATGGACAGATTTCTCTTTTGGTGACTGCTCTGAATCAGGCGAGGGCACCCAGTGCCCGGGTAACTGTCGGGCTTTAGAATAATAAGGCATTCAATGCATGAAAGAAAAAAACGTGTAAATAAACACGCTATTCATTGATAAAAGATAGTTCTGAATAGCAGCAGTATAATGCATGTTTCACATGTGTGGCATGCTCTAATTTGTTTATCTATGCTGCTGGTGGAACGTGGGATTGTTTGGATAATGTACGTTGAATTAATTGGAAAGCGCATATGCTGTGTTCTGCAAAGGCTAAGGACTTGAAAGGCTGGGTTACATGAAAGCTTTATCACTGCAGCACGCTGCGGTACCATCCCCGCATTTTAAATAATGTAATGGATTGCTTGCTACGCCGGGGATTAGTTCTGGCGTCCTTACATTTAGTAGCCAGGGCTCTCAGCCAGCGCGTTGGCTCTAACGGAAGCCAAGGGATGCCTGCGCTCTGAATGGAAAAAAAACGAAGACGTTCCAAAATGATGTCTCCAAATTAAATAAAATAATAGCGTTTTTTTGACGATTAATTATCATCATCAGTATATTTTTTAAAGCTAGAATAAGCAATGGTTATGAAATAAAGCATTTTATGACAAGGGCCCAAAATATGTGTGTGTGTGTGTGTATATATATATATATATATATATATGTGTATATATATATATATATATATGTATATATATATATATATATATATATATATATATATATATATATATATATATATATACATACTTTTTAAAAAAATTAATTTTTTATTTAATATGGCAGCTTTACCTATAAGCAAGTCGCAAGCAAACTATGCACGACAAAGAAAACACACGTCTCTATAGGTACAACAAAGGTACCCTCGCTCTGCTGCAGTCAGAAGATGTTATGTTACCAGTTTCCTGAGGACAGACCGAGTAGGAGCAGCATGGATACAAATAGGAAGTTTTTCCCAAGTAAGGGGGAGCAAGGAACATGATGGAGCAGAATCATGGAGAAGTACTTGGAGGGAGGGATACAGAGAGAATAGCTGATGTTGTTGTCTCGAATGTGGGTCTGTAATGTATTCACCAATAACAGTTTTCGCACAGTTACAGTCCGGGGCTAGTTTTTCATCGGAGGCAGATACATCATTTTGTAACATTCTTATTTTTGCATAACATGAAAGACATTGCAAAACACTATTTTGTAATGGCAAATTCTTTGATTTTCTAAATCGCAAGCTTTGTCACTGCAAAATATTTTTGTTATGATCTGCCCATGGTTGATTGGAGCTTTGAACATGATATCGCCATTCAGCTTAAAGGCTACTTTATAATGTTTATTGTTCATCCTACCTTGACAGGCGTCAGGGAGATTTCTTTCATAGGTTGTGAGAAATGTGTGTAGTTTATCAGGCACCAGCCCATGATTTGCCTTCAAAAACTGACAGCGGTAACCTTTCTTTCTGTGCCATTTCTAATTCTCTCCTTCTTTCCAATGTTTCCAAATTGCATCCTGCGCACTCCAGGTATATATCTTTATTGTATGGGATTATTTAAAACTATTACAATTATTTTAAAAAAACTCACTGCAACAGTGCAGCCAGCATTTGACTGTGATTATTTAAAACAGTTGCAATTATTAAAACAAGGAGCGCATTCATGCATATTAAGACAATATAATCTGCAATTAAAACATACAGGGACTGCCACACTGATTAGCTGATAAAAGTTTAGTAGACAGAAAAGTACTGGTAGAAGAAAGGATTCCACGGCAAATTGTTCCTTTCAGACCAACTTCAACAGAATGGCATCACATTGAGAAGCTTCATTACGATGAGAACACACTGGCTGTCCAGCAGCCAAGCATGTAATACAATAACATCACTTTAAAAAACAGCAGGCCGATATTCAAATATGTGCAAAATATCTCACAAGCGCTTATGCAACCGGTGTAGCTCAGGTCAATCATCATTAGTAGCAGCGAAGCTGTTCAGTAAAGTGCTTGGTGTAAAACATATATGTTGGAAAGTGGGTTATTAGTAGTGGTAAATATGCATCTACCACTGGCAATAGGGCCTCTAATGCAGTCTGGGACTCAGAATAGGTCTCAGAAAATGATTTCCATTCTCGACCTGTGGTAGCTTGGCTGTGAGCAGGCAGACTTAACAGGTATATAAAGCATAAAAAAAAACAATTAGGTGAATAATTAAGGCACAACACATAAGAAGAAGCCAAAAACACTTTATTTGAAGAGGAAATATTGTTATCTTTAAAATTACACCAAAACGAACAAAATCCAATTTAGGGAACCAGAGATCTGCATTTTTAAAGATAGCACTGCATGGCAAAAAGAAACTTATAGTGCCTGATGGAGCGGGATAGAAAACAGAAATCTGTTTAAACCTGTGAAGTCACACTTCCATAAATAAATTAATAATGCTAACAACTTGTGCTGTGTGTATAATAATTCAACCTAGTTTTAAGTTGCATTTTCACAAAACACGCGGGAAACTAATATGTGTGCTCATAAATGTGCATTATGTTGCATTCTCATGTATGTAGAAAATAATAAATTAATATTGTCTATTGTCATGTCATAACTAATAGCAGCTGTTTTTAAAAATAATGGCATGTGCTTATTTTGCTTCCCTTGTCTATGTGATGTCATTTCTACTATTCTAGGTGCACATAAGGTTTTATGAATTCATGAAGACAGGTAGATATAAAATGCTGCTTTATTTGTGCTTTACTGCTAGGTAATTTAGACTAATGGGTTAATTATTAGCAATGATGGGAGGCAACAGAACAAACTGTATTTCTTTCATTAATTATTCTTTGTGTTTGTTTATATAATAGTTTTACAAGTGAAGCTTAGAGATGGCTGCAGGAAAATAGTACCCTTTTAAAAGTGACGCAGGGACAGTGGCGCAGAAAATTGACGCTTTCTGAAAGAGGCCTAATGATGAAAATGGCTCAAGTGAAAATAATTCCAAGAAGGATGGAAAAGGCCTCTGAGCTTTTATTTTGAAAGGTTTTGGATTGAACTGCTAAAAAGATGACTTTTTGGAGAAATTTGCTAACGTTTGCTAACATGCCACGGGAGTTCAGAGCTGACTAGCTCAAGGTTAAAAAGGAAGCTGTCGCTACAAAATGTAGCAGCCTAAGGAGAACTGCCAAGACTTCTAAATGAACAATGGACAAGTGAATTTGCCCGGGCATGTAAGAAGGAGGTGTCACAGTTTACTGTGGTACGAGGTGGTTCAGCCAATGGAGAACTAGAATTCGTCTGCTGGAATGTGAAAAATAGTTAGCTCAGCTAAATTAGGGTATAAGAATAGGTTCAGAGAACACATAGTTGGCTTACGCTCGAGAAATTCTGGAGGACGATGTTATGCTGATGGACTTTACACGTGAGGACAGGAGTTTTTATTAATTACTTTATTACTAGGTGATGAGGGTAGAGACAGAGATATAGTTAGGATTTTGGAAAATGCTTAATTTTACTTATTCCTGCTAATGAATAATAATTCTTGATTTATGCTCTTTTTATTAATACTGAATAAATCTTTCTTTATGACATTTTCTAATGCTTGTTTAATAAAATACCAAAACCTAAGTTTTTCTAGATGTGTTAAAATAAACTTTCTAAAATGACAAGCTGGTCTTGATTATTGCAGATGGTTTAAACAACTATATTTAGATCTTATCGCCTCATGATTCAAGCGCTCTATTGTTGTTATGGGCCTAGTGTTGTAGTGTAAGTTTTGTGGTAGTAGATAGTGTCATTTGTGCAAAATTTTGGTGAGAGCGCTGGACCAATTTCTGGTAGCCATCGGACGGTTTATATATGTTGTTTTTGACATACATGTTACATGCATGATACATATATGTTGGTAAATTCATAGGATTAAGTTTTAACACATGTTGAGTTTGTTTAATTTTGTGCTATGTGTGTACCGGTACAAAAACTGTGTGATGAGAAGGTAGTCATGCAGAATATCTGATCTGTTTCTGTGATATCGCCGAGTATCACTGTTGGTATCGCCGTGTACCAGAAGTATTGTCGCCGTGCAATACAGTGTTGTCGCCGTGCAACACAGTTTTAGGGCTAGATGTGAATCTTGTAATAGTGAGGGTTTTCTAAGAAATTAGAGCAGCATGAGAATAGGGACAAAGCGCCTTCCATAAAACTCACTGTGATAAGAGTATTAGTTATATTCGAGCTTGAGTGAAGGGCAGGGTAATGTCGGTGCATGATTATCTATAAACAGGTTAGAGTCCTGTACGGGTACATGTTTTATATCTATAAACAGGTGAGAGCCCTGTACGGATAACGGTGTTATTTTGCTAACGGTGCATGATTTCTATAAACAGGTGAGAGTCCTGTACGGATTTCATGTGTGACTGAAGTTAGGGAATTTTCAGTGTGAAAGTGCGTGATTGTTTTGTAAGGTATGTTCAAGTGGAACTCTTAGATACTGTCACTTCGCGGTGCGTTCAGAGGAAAATGAGTTCATATTCTTACGTGTTAGAAGGGTAGAGTAAGAGTTGCTCTACTGGCAAATGTAAATTATCCTTAGTGTGAATAGCGCCGTCTATTCCGAAGTGTGGATACTTGAATGTATGTAAACTATCCTAATTAGAGAAGCAGACAGATGTGTTTCGTTTTATATATTCACTAAAATGTACCAAAAGTAATTTTAAGGTACTTAGGAATGTTCTAGATAAAGTCTGTACCATTCTAAGACTTTATAAAGTATGTGCAGTGTATAAATACATTTAAAAGCTCTGCACGCTAATAAAATTCAATTCAAAAGTATTCAGCATAGTTGAAAAGTATAAAAAGGTGAACTATGCTATTTTAAAACATTCAGGAGCATTTTAGAATGTTCTGTGTTAATTAGGCTATAATTAAGGTATTCCACGTTGTTAAACATTTTTAAATAAGTAAAAAGCGATCAGAATTAATTTTATAAACATTCCTCACTTTAAATATAATAATAAATTGTTCTCCGTAGTTTAAAACGATTAAATTGTGCCCCGATCGAAAATTGTAAGGGAGGGGCTGGTTTTGTGAGTGAGAACGTGTGGGGAGAGAGACAGAAGCTGCAGCAGCTGCCTACGTCAGAGCTTGCCGCGCTCTGATTGGCTTAGGTGTCTGGAGCATCATAGCAAAGCAGCGCTATGATTCGCTAAAATGTTTTGGAATAGTCGCGCGTGATTGGCTAGCGCGCGTCTTCACTTCATGCCAAGTTATTCATAATTTATAAGCATCCCCGTATAATAAATTGGGTTTAGAAATAATGATAAGTAGTTCAGTTGAGCTAAATAGAAGTTTGTCCCATATTGAAGAAAATATCGTGATAAGATGACTGTATATGTAAATTAACTTCCAGTTCATAGCGGGAACACACTCAAATTAAAACTAAGTCCCCGTTTTAGTCTCGCTACAATTGCGCTGTTATTTTAAAAGAAAGGAGCGTGTCAAGGCCGATGCGTGTGGCGAGCACGCTGTATTAGAAGCACTTATTGTAAAGGAGGGGCTGCTGCTGTTTGAAGCGCAAGGGGAGAGCTGCGAGCTGCAGCGGCTGGCTACGTCAGCTGCCGCGCTCCCATTGGACCAGAGGCCGACGCGTCATAAAAGAGCCGCGCTCCTATTGGGCGAGGCTCCGTGAGCCCCACTCTGATTGGACAAGGCTCTCCCATTTGGAAAATACATGGTCTGAAGTGTCTTGGGCTGCTGCCTCGCTCTGATTTGGTAGCGCTGTCATTAGTCAAAGTGCAATTAACATTTCGAAATAGTTATCTGCATTTATGAGTGTCCCTGTTTAAATCAACTCTATTGTGTGGGCTTTGTAATTATTGTCTGCCGAGAAAGTGTCCCACTACTATCAATTTCTCTTGCTACAATAGCTCTGTTGTCTAGAACAGGGCTGATGAATGTGGCAATTAAATGTAATAACTCTTTATGAGGGAGGGGGGCTGGACTGAATAAGAAAGGTGTAAGCGTGTCAGCGCCCGCGTTGTCATTGGCTGAAACTCCGTCGCGTCATAGCCAAAGCTGTACTCCCATTCGTTAGGACGCCGTCGCGTCATAGCCAAAGCAGTATCTTCACGAAGGAACTGCACTTCTATTTGTGCCAGTCCCGTCGCGTCATCAAAAAGCTGTGCTCTGATTGGACAGGAGTGCCCCATTGTCACAGCAGAGCTGCGCTGTGATTTGATGAAGCGCTGTTCTGTGTTAAGAGTTTTTTAAATGTCCCCGCTTTGATTTCCTTTCAGATGCGCTATTGTTTAAAAACGAAGCGCATTGCAGCTAATGTGAGAACTGAGCGTCGTGCGCTGTGTACTGTATTACAATCATAAAGACTGTTTGGAGCACGAAGGAAGGTGCGCTCTGATTTGTTAGCATCATAGTAAAGACATGCTGTGACTGGCTGTGACGTGTATAGTCACGAGAGAGAGGAGCCACGACCTGATTGGTCAGAGCTCCGTGTAGTTAGAGGCTCGAGTGTGGGCTTTATAATAACTGCCTGCTCGGAGCGCGAGGACAGAAAAAGGAAAGTGAGGCACACATTGTGTGCATTTTAATAAGGGAAATAGCTAAAGACAAGGGGAGAAAGTCTGCAACAACAGTAAAATACGTGTCAAAGCAAAAGCTGCTCTGTGACTAACTGAGCTTTATGAAAGATTGTGATTGGCTGAAAAGTTTTTGGCAATTTGTTTATATTTTACAATTATACTGGTTTTAGGTTTTCTTTTCTGCTACAGCCTCGTTATTATCACAACTGATGTGTATTTTAGGTTTGAAACAACTGGCTAATGTCAGGTGCTATAATTAAACTAAGATTTACTGTGTTTTTAGTTTTGTTCTTTCTTTGATGTGAGTGCCCAGCACTGATTATAGAACACACCTGGGAAGGAATAAGGGTGTAAACATTAGTGGCATTGTGTCACAATTTGATAATATCTGATTTCCAAGTAAAACATTTAATTATTAGTTTAAATAAATTAATAAGAAGGGGTCAAAGGTTATTTGCAAGCAGACATTCTATTTAAAAATAAGGAAAGCACTTCAGGTTTTCTTTTTTCACAGGTATACGTTACAGAAGATGTGTAAGTGAAAAATAAGTACATTTAAAACACATGTGATTATATGTTGGTATTGATATAAATAAATATTTTGCGTTGTTATTGTTTTTGCAAATTGATATTTTTCTTTACAGGTTAATTAAATTTAGTGATACAGGTAAATTAGGAGAAATATTAAATTGACCAAATTATAAAGTTTTATACACCTGATAGTGTTAAAATAATTAATTAATTGATCAGCAAACGCTGCAAGGCAAATTTAGAGAGAACATTTACCGAATTATATAAAGAGAAATAAAATGTCTTCCTTATACAAGAAAATGAAAAAGGTTGTAGCCAAATGTGAGAGTAAATTAAAGATTCCCAAATTAGCGAAAATAAATAATAAAGGTGTCAGAGTAGAAAATAGAGATCAGTGTAAAAATAATGTTGTAAATATGGATCAGAACAGGAATTCAATAAGACCCCCAGAACAGATTGATGTAACGCCAAAAATGCCAGATCAGATTGATAGAATGTCAGCTCAGACTTCTTCTGAAAATGATGCAACTGAAAAACATAATGAGATGCTTAATACTTCTGGAATTAATATTCCTGATTATGTAAATTCATCAAATGATTTAAAAGAGTCCATGAAAATTATGGAAACAGAGATAGTCCCTGTGCTGGGAAAGGATGAAATTAGTTCCACAGTTTTAAAGGTTCCATTACCTGAAAAAGTTTATTCCATTGTACTTGAGATTGAATTAGTAGGGATTGCAACAGAGCAAGGAACAGAGATGACTTCAGTTCTGGTAAGTGAGAAGTCTGACATTGACCTGATTAAATTGATACAGTCAGACGAGTCAAAATTATGTTCAAAGGAAAAGGAGATTGAGATAAATGAGCTGAATGAACAGCTACAAATACAGCGACAGGTAATGACTCAACAGATTGAGATGGCTTCATTGCCATTGCAAAATTTTATTAATGAACAGTCAGAGAAAACAGATACAGGATTAATTAATGAACAAGAAAACAGTCTAAAAGGATTAGATGTACTTCCAGAATGTTGGAATAAAAATAATATTCTTTTGAGTGAAGAAATCAAAGTAAAGGACGTAATTGATCAACAGATTAAAACATTGACTTCTACAGGTTCACTTTTCAGAAATGCAAATTTAATTAAAAGATTGATTGATGATATTCAATTGGCAGAAAGGTTTGCTGTCGTGATATGTGCAGCATACAAAATGAATGATGAACATGCTTTGAATTCACTAATACTAACATCTGTAGTTGAAACATGGCAGAGAGTCAAAGGCTTACAAGATGAAGCAACTCATGAGGAGAAAGACACATGGTTGAGAAACACATGGTTGAGTACAGATTTTAGACAGCGAGATGAGGATGAGATTTTGTCACACAAAGATGGTAGAGTAGTTTTACTAAATAGCATAATTACTGACATGGACAGAATGTACCATAAAATTGCAAAATTTCTTTACCAGAGGTGTCTGACTTGTCAGCAAGTGAACACAATTAAGAGAACAATTGTGAGATTGGGAACAGAATTACAGGAGAGTGATTCATTGACCAGATTACAAATGGATTTCTGTGAGATGTCACTGTATTACAAACTGTGCTACATTTTTGTGATTTTCTGTTTTATTACAAAATGGGTTGAAACATTTCAGATGCGACATGATGATGAAATTACTGTTGCAAAGTTATCAGAAGGCAAAAGACATATTGAAAACAGATTGCTCCATTGTACAGATAGAACAGAAATTTCAGATGTTGAGGAGCAAGAGAACGGTACTATAAAAGACAGAAATGCAAAAATGTGCCTAGCTGCAGGTACTAAGTGGACAGATATCCTTCCACTTGTTTTGATGTTTTTGAGAAGTACTACTGATAAAAAGACAGATTTAAGTCCACGTGAGATTAAGATGGACAAGGTCATGAGACAGACATTCATAACAGAGAAAAGAATGATGACTATCAATGATAGCATCAAATTGGAGAACTGCAGGAATTTATCAGATGAAATGATTTCTGTGTTTGATAAAGATGAAACTGAAGTGCAAACAAGAGAAAAAGAGCAAGTACTTGATCTGTTACCAGGAAAAAGAATAAGGAAAAAGGTTCGTCTAAAAAGAAATTCTCTAGTGCCAAGGTGGCAGAAAAGGAGGCTAGTCAGTCTTGTCACAACAAAAGCAGAGAAGTGCAAAAGACTGAAGAGGTGGATTGACACTGGCCATACTTTTTGTGTATCTACACCTGAAAATCCTGATGAGGATAGTGTCACAATTGTTGATTCAGATTCTGAAGAAGAGCCTGAAGAGAATCCAGATCTTGAAGATCGACAAGTTGGTCGACATCTGGAGAACATAAATAGAAAACAAGCCTTGATTGAAGAAGACTTGAAAGTTGTGACTGAAGACTCAGAAAATGATGGAAATCTGCCAGAAAAAGAAGCAGAAGAAGAATGTGATCAGATTGTGATTCAAGACCAGGAGAGTATTGAAAAGCAGGAAAGTAGCTCTGAAAGCAGGAACAGGAATTCTGAAACTGGGAAGTTGAAGGTAATTGAAGAAGAAAATGAATTGCCAAGTACCAGCTACAAAGACGATGTTCCTAACGGAGTGAAGCTGCCGAGTAAAGAAGTACCTGAGTCCAGAATGAAAATTTCTGACACTGAAACTGATGAGAATGACGAAGATTCTGAAATAAGAAAATTCAGAAAAGGAGCTTGGAGAACAGAATGTAAAGTGACCAAGCAAAAGAAGAAATTACTAAGAAAAAGTGATAACTGGCAAGGAGAAAATGAAGGCCTAAAATTCAAATTGAGACACAGATCAAAGAAACAGATTAATGAGATATCAAGTCAAAAAGATTCTGAAAAGAAAAGTGAGGCAGGAAAGAAAATAGAAGTGATACTTGTAATGGAGGTAAATAGTCACAGTCAAAAAGAGATTGAAAACAAAAGTGACAATGATTGAAGTACATACATGTTAAATTTTTGGTTTTCTGTTTTTGGCATAAGGCTGAAGAAATCTTGTTAGATGACACAAGGTCGAAGAAATTCTGTTAGCTGAAAAATTAATTTGTGACATTAGGTCGAAGAAAAACTGTTAGAAGGTTTAAAGAATATATAAAAAAAAAAAAAAAAAAAAAATTTTTTGAAAAAGGGGGGTGTTAGAAATTTTTAGAAAATTTAGGTAAAATTTTTAAAATTTTTGTTTTATTTTTCTTTGCAAGCTTAATGAAAATATAATTCTGCTTTGGTTAATTTAGGTTATTGTTCTTTTTGAAATTTACAAGGAGAAGTTTAAGGTTAATATGACAAGCAAGATACTGACATTTTATTAGTTATAGTTTTGCAACAATTTTTTTGAAGCTTAGTTGTATGTTACACAAGAGAAAGAAATAGAACTAGAGGGGTTTCTTAAAACTCAATATGAGAATTGTAGATAAACTGATGAGATAAGTCTTTAGAAATACTAACACAGGTGAAATTGAATCATGTTCATCTTAGATAAAATTTTTGCTAAAATATTGGGTGGTGGTGTGGTGATTTGTTAATCACCAGATGAGGGAGTTGATGGAGCGGGATAGAAAACAGAAATCTGTTTAAACCTGTGAAGTCACACTTCCATAAATAAATTAATAATGCTAACAACTTGTGCTGTGTGTATAATAATTCAACCTAGTTTTAAGTTGCATTTTCACAAAACACGCGGGAAACTAATATGTGTGCTCATAAATGTGCATTATGTTGCATTCTCATGTATGTAGAAAATAATAAATTAATATTGTCTATTGTCATGTCATAACTAATAGCAGCTGTTTTTAAAAATAATGGCATGTGCTTATTTTGCTTCCCTTGTCTATGTGATGTCATTTCTACTATTCTAGGTGCACATAAGGTTTTATGAATTCATGAAGACAGGTAGATATAAAATGCTGCTTTATTTGTGCTTTACTGCTAGGTAATTTAGACTAATGGGTTAATTATTAGCAATGATGGGAGGCAACAGAACAAACTGTATTTCTTTCATTAATTATTCTTTGTGTTTGTTTATATAATAGTTTTACAAGTGAAGCTTAGAGATGGCTGCAGGAAAATAGTACCCTTTTAAAAGTGACGCAGGGACAGTGGCGCAGAAAATTGACGCTTTCTGAAAGAGGCCTAATGATGAAAATGGCTCAAGTGAAAATAATTCCAAGAAGGATGGAAAAGGCCTCTGAGCTTTTATTTTGAAAGGTTTTGGATTGAACTGCTAAAAAGATGACTTTTTGGAGAAATTTGCTAACGTTTGCTAACATGCCACGGGAGTTCAGAGCTGACTAGCTCAAGGTTAAAAAGGAAGCTGTCGCTACAAAATGTAGCAGCCTAAGGAGAACTGCCAAGACTTCTAAATGAACAATGGACAAGTGAATTTGCCCGGGCATGTAAGAAGGAGGTGTCACAGTTTACTGTGGTACGAGGTGGTTCAGCCAATGGAGAACTAGAATTCGTCTGCTGGAATGTGAAAAATAGTTAGCTCAGCTAAATTAGGGTATAAGAATAGGTTCAGAGAACACATAGTTGGCTTACGCTCGAGAAATTCTGGAGGACGATGTTATGCTGATGGACTTTACACGTGAGGACAGGAGTTTTTATTAATTACTTTATTACTAGGTGATGAGGGTAGAGACAGAGATATAGTTAGGATTTTGGAAAATGCTTAATTTTACTTATTCCTGCTAATGAATAATAATTCTTGATTTATGCTCTTTTTATTAATACTGAATAAATCTTTCTTTATGACATTTTCTAATGCTTGTTTAATAAAATACCAAAACCTAAGTTTTTCTAGATGTGTTAAAATAAACTTTCTAAAATGACAAGCTGGTCTTGATTATTGCAGATGGTTTAAACAACTATATTTAGATCTTATCGCCTCATGATTCAAGCGCTCTATTGTTGTTATGGGCCTAGTGTTGTAGTGTAAGTTTTGTGGTAGTAGATAGTGTCATTTGTGCAAAATTTTGGTGAGAGCGCTGGACCATGCCTAGACCGGGTCAAAGTTAAAATTTCAGGCTGACCGCGATGAAGCTCTGCACGGCTACCCCATCGCCGTAGGCCTCGTATAAGTTTTACCTTTGGTCTTAGAAACTTTTCTGGAGCTTTTTTTTGCCTGGGTCCTGCGATGCTCCTCACCAGTCCAAGTTCGATGAGGGTTTGCCGGATGCTTTCCAGTGAGCTCCCAGTCAAACTCTGGAAGTCAGACCTCCGGAGATCTTCGCGGGATGAACCAACAGGGCAGGACAGCTCATATTTGAAGGTCACTGTTTTGGCCATGCCGTAGGAGCTTTTTTGCAAAGACTTCTGGAACTTCTTCCTGGAGTTCCTCTGGGGGTCCCAAAGTGTCCGAAACACAGTCCAAGAGTCTGGAATCTCCAAGATGGTCCTTGAAAGTTTTGGACTTCAGTTTCCTTAATCCACTTGGACAAAACCCTTACAACACCACTGGACGAACTCCAGGTTGCGGATTCCTGGTGGTGATGGTTCAGGTGAGCTCTGTTAGCCTGTAGCTTGCAGGGAGTCCACTCTTTGTTCCTCTTGAAGCAAGGTAGGCCCTCAGGGCTGTAGTTCCAGATTTTTCAGCAGGGTCAGTCAATCAGAGTGCAGGGCCTGATTGGTGCAAATAAAACTTCTAACATGAACCCTTCTTCTCTAACTTTCAAGCAGCAGATCTGAGAGGTTCTGCCCCTCTCAGTTACATATTCAGTGTTCTCTCGGGTCAAGTAGGTGGAACGCCTGTCCAGTGAGGTGCAGGGCAACACCCCAGAGCATGATCACTTCCTCCAAAGTGTGGAATAATGGTCTCACAAAAAGCACTATTTCTCCAAAATTCAATATGGCTGAAGTCTCAGCAGAGAAGCAAGAACTAGTCAAACCAACCTCCAGTATGGCTCATTTCCATATCGCTCCTCTCCCTGACATATGCAAATTCCTTCCTTAAGCCTGCCGTCTGGCTGGGTTCAGAGGGGATGGGGTAGATGGACCTGGCTTTCTCTGCCTGTCACTTTCTTACTTTGAAGCTACCAGGTAGCATCTCTCCTCAGGTGCCACTTACTTTATCAAAGCAGGGCTTAATCCTGTGAACTCTGACCAATCAGGGACGAGGGCAGGAAGTCTGAATTTTGGTTAACAGACAAGAAAGTCTAATAATGTCTTTTCTGTTTATTTTAGCATAAATTCAACAATAGCATATTGTTGGATTTATCAATACCATTCTCCTAAATCCTTGAATTCTATGTTTGGTAATCCCTAGCTATAGTTATGAGTTCATAAACTATTGCAATGTTAACCTATGTGGCTGGGGACTTACAATAGGAAAAACAAAATCTCTAAGCCTATTTGTCGCCTTTTAGGCTGCAGACATATCAAGGAAGCAGAAAGAGTGTTTAAAGGTGATACAACACAGATCATTGTATTCAGTTTAAGTCGATTTCTCCTTGCTGTGGCAATAGTACGAAGAAGACGAGGTCTAAAATTGTAATTGTAATAGCCGGTCCCGTAAGGACACGATATTAGTCACAAAAATAATATTGATAAAAAGAGGCTATGTGCTGAGTGGCGGGCACAATATCGAAGAACTATTTATATATTGTAGTTCGTTATATGCAATGGAAGTAATACCCTCTAAATTGTACATGATTTTATTGTTTTTATAATGCTAGTAACATCAATTAATAATAGCACCTGGTATTTATTATTATTATTTATTACTATTTATTGTCCTACATTTTTTAATATTGCATTTCTGCTTGCATTGTGCAAACCAAGATGGACTGACTGTATTAGTGCGCTTGTAACTGAAAATGTCTGGCACCATTGGCTCCTTTCAGAGAAGATATTGTATTGATGTCCATGGCTTCTTATGGTCTATTTTTATCTGGAAATTGATATTGTTTGACCTTGGTGGTTGTTTTTAAGAGACTGTATTATTTTTATCTTATGACTCTTTTATGGTTTGTTTTAACCGAAATAAAGATTTTGAATTGAATTGCATTGAAAACAAAATGTCCAATTTCTCCTACACCAGGGCATAAAAAACATCTTTTATAAGGACCCTGCCTTTAGCTACGTGACACCCAACCCCTGGGACACCTAGAGGAGAATTTAGGGTTCCTGAATATGCAAAAGTAATGTTGCTCCTCACTCCACAGCGCTCCTGGCACAAAAGTGTATTTTGGGAAGCATTTTATTACAATGGGGAAGTGAAATGTGCAATTTCTTTATCCCCTGGGTGAATAAAACCATTTTTATAAAGGCCCTCCTTATAAGTACCTGACCCCCCCACCCCTGGGACAACTAGGGTTGACCCTGTTGATACCCCTACCACCAAAGCAGAGATTGGGAACAATTTATATTTAAAAGCAGTCCTGAGGGAGGCGTGGCCATGCTGGTCTGAGCTGGACTGATGCAACAACCGGAACTCAGCGGGCAGCCTTGTTCGGCGGCCTTGTCCACCAAGGCGATCAGCCAGGGGGCAGCCCTGGCACACGGGCAGCCTGAACCAGCAGCAGTGAGGGTCCTTGGAAACCGGTGACGGGAGAGCGAGGAATCCTGACACCCAGTCAGAAGCCAAGCAGGATGGAGAGCGGCTGGCGAAGCAGCAGATGACTGCAGCCTGAGGTGATTGAGTGACCTACTTCTTCCTGCTCCCACCAACCGAGGAGCTGAGACTGAAGCTGGGCGGGCTTGATGTATGGCGTATCACAGCTTTTGGGGCATGTGTGGTTGGGGCCTGGACCCTGGGCCCTGGCATTACTGGAAAGGAGACCCTTCCGGGACTGGATCCATGAAGCTCCCATTTCCCTTGTTGGGCATGCGGCGGGTGCTCCCCACCCACTTGGTGACTGCCACAGGGCCCTTATTGTGCAGTGTAGCCTCCCCAATCAGTGTCCCACTAAGTTGCCTGTATGCAGCTACTGGGGTCTCTGCCCCTCAAATGGGCTCTGGTGGGAGACAAAGAACATCACCTAGGACCTGAACATCGGAGGGGCCCCAGATGTGGAGGCAACAGACCTGGATCTTGAGGGAATTTCCGCATGGAGCTTCTGTGTCTCCTACTCCCGCAGCTCCAGAGGAACAGTGTTTCTGCTACAAGAATCCAGGTCTACTCCGCCAGCACTGTGCGGGTCAAAGGGACAGATTGATGGGCCAAGGCTTTTGCTGAGGGGAGGACTGCCGCTCAGCCCTAGTGGGGCAGGGACACAGGAGGGGCAAGACACAGGCCATAGTGAGGTCCTTGGACCTTCCTGCGACAAGGCACGGAGCTGCAGAACTGTGGCCAGTAATCAGATTTACCTCTTATCGTAGTGCAGTGAATTTCATACATGGGCCAGTGAAAGTGAGTGGCCCCGGCAGGGCCCTAGGAGTGAGTCAAGTGCTTAGAGGCTCTGGGCCCGCATGCATTCGCCACAGAGAACTTGCTAACACAATGAGGCTTAAGCTGGCACTGGACAGATGCAGGGACATTCTGCGTGGCCCTCTTTCTGAAATTGGCGCCTGTGGTTCCTGGGGGCCCCTGGTAGGGCTTGGATTCACCTCCTCTAGGAGCTAATCACCTGTGATGACTAGCCGATTGGGTTTTGATAGTGTGAGAGGGCCTGGTGTAGACAGGTGCAGGGCTATCTGGTATTGAGGTGGCGCTAGACATGCTTGCTATATTCCCAACTCTTCGCAGACTCCCCTGTGGAACTCGATAGTATGGCCTCCACTAAGTCAAAAAAAGACAGCACCCTACAGGATATATTTGTCGAGCAGGCCTGGGCATATTTTGCGGAGTTTTGCTACGCGGAACTTCGCAAAGTTACAAAAAACCTCTGTGAAGTTCCGCAAGTGGTGGAGTGCAGTGCGAACTGCAGTTTGTGCTGGTATTCCTGCCGCTCGGGTAGAAATTCTACCCGAGCAGCAGCTCACGCTCACAAACTTACCGTTTGCCATCGCAAATCTACCATGCACGATTGCGAGCAGAGAAAAAACTCCGCTGCACATCGCGAAATGGAGTTTTCTGCACTCCGCGACCTCTGCGGAGTGCGAAGTGCAGCGAACTCCGCAAATGGAGCAAAGTCCACCGCCCAGGCCTATTGTCATGGCCCCCGGGGAGGACCCCAGGGAGAAGTCAGAGGTATCCAAAGATCCGAGGGTAGTGGCGCAGCCTCTGAAAGCCCTGTTACACATGAATTATTGTAGTCCTTATTCAACTCCCTCCGCGAGGATCTCCAGGCAGTGAAGAAGGATGTTTCCTCAGACCTGATCAGATGTACGCAAGGATTTGAATGAGGTGGGCGAGTGTGTGGTTGCCCTGGAGAGAGAGATGAAGAAATCGGGAGCTTACAGCAGGAAGTATTCCACCTCCAGGAGCAGCAGATTGACCTACAAGTGCATGTGGAAGACCTGAAAACCAGGTCCAGGAGGACCAATATATGCATACGGGGGTACAGACTTCCTCAGAGGGGTCTCATTTAGATGAATGCATGCAAGCGCTCTTTCACCTGGTTCTGGGCACCCCGGCAGAAGAGGAGATAAAGATTGACAGGTGCTACCTAGTTAGGCCACCAAGAGCGACAAAGCAACTGCCAGTGGACATCCTGGTTTGCCTCCATGTTTTAAAACTAAGTTGGCCATCATACGCAAAGCGTCCAATGTCCAACTGCTACAGTTCCAGGGTCACACTCCTCAGCCACATCAAGAGTTGGTGACAAACACTTTGCAAAAATAAAGGGATTTCTGCCTGGTACCGGCTCACCTAAGGAACTCTGGAAATCCCTACTCCTGGGGCCATTCCTTCTGACTAATTTTCTGCCTGGAGGGCAATACCTATCAGTTTCCATCTCTCTCAGAAGTTTGCTAAGTCCTTGCACACCCTCCCAAAATTGTACAGCTGCACGTGGGCGGTGCAGGATCCACCATAGTTCTTCCTCAGAGGACCTCGCCCTGACTTGGATACCATAGCGTGCAGCTGTTCTTCGCTCCCTGTCTGGGGACGGGGTGGACAGTGCTGGGTCCTGACCCTGGAAAGGCAGATGGTTTACTGGGTTTTGGCAGGTGGACTTCAGAGGGAGGGGGCGGGCAACAAGGCCTTTTTAGAACTTGCTGATGGATGCTCCTGCTGTTGCCACCCTCTCGCTGTTTCCACATTTAATAGACTGTCTATCTGTTTTCTTTAATTGTGCTTTATTGGTGGGGATTTTTTTTTTAGGGTTCCTCCCTTCCCTTTGTTATGCGCACACCATAGGGGATACTTTGCCCAGTGGTCACCGGCTTCTCTTGGGGGCCTGTTTATCGATTCCCACTGCCTGACTTGTCCGGGTTGGTGGCCCGATTAGAGCAGTTATTACCCACACACTCTCTATAAAGCTTAAATTGCTAAGCCTCAACGTATGCAGCTTAGACAATCCCACTATATGAAGAGCCACCCTCTCACTCCTTGAACACATTCAGGAGCTTCACCTGATGTCTAAAGATGTCCACAGGGTGCAGTCCCGGCAATTCTCACAGCAATATTGGTCCTCATGCACCACTAAGATAGGTGGGGTTGCCATACTCTTTTCTAAGCATTTTCCTGGGGAGGTATTAGACACAACAGTGGAGGTAAGGGTTCGCCTTTTGGCCCTTAGATTGTGGGTGGGTATCTACCACTTTACCCTTGCTAATGTTTACGCACCTAACAAATGACAGGAGGCTTCCTGATAGAATCTCTGGCTAGGGTCCTCCAGACTCCAGACTCATCTGTGGTCATCGAGGGGTACTGAATTTGGTGATGGATTTGAAGGTGGACCCTTTCTGATCAGAGATCTGCCCAGACCGCAGTTTTCTCACCCAAGGGCCTTCGCTGGCTTGCAGATTGTGAGTTGCACACACTATGGCTTTGAACACATCCAGGGGAAAGGGATTATACCTTTCTTTCTGCTGCACACAGGATGTATGCCCAAAAAGATAACTTCTTAGCTTCCCCAGCTCTGCTAAAGAGTGTAGCCAGTACTACTATTGAGCCCCTCTCTCTTTCAGACTATGCACCTATAACTCTTGTGCTTTGGCTGCCTTCCTCCTTCTCTCAGACTTCAGGCTGACGCCTTTGGGATACTATGCTTCAGTCCCCCATCACAGTGGATGCGATTCGACCAGTGCTTATTGACTATCTGGCCCTCAATGATAATGGAGAGGCACCACTAGAGCCCGAAAGCTGGTTATCTGGGGAGAGCTCATCACTCTTGCTGCAGCTGAGAATCATAGGCAATGTGACAAACGGGGAGACATAGAGAGGAGTGACTCCGAGCTAGATGCCATCCATAAGAGTTCAGGTGTCCCAAGGGTATGGAGGGAATTGGAGAAGGAACACTTGCAGCTGAGGCAATTGGGTCTTGACTGGGCTGAATATGCTATGCTGTGCCTTAAACACAGATTTTCCCTGGGTAACAATCAGAGTGATTGCATGTCAGCGCACCGACTTCTCATCAAGTAGTATGCTGGTTTGGTTTGGGCTGCCTCTACAGACTCTAATGTAGTTGTCAGGGATCCTGAGTGTATCGGGCGATCTTCCAGGCCTTTTATACCTCATTGTATTCCACGGTGGAGGGGGAGACCGCTGACTGTCGGGACTACCTTAAAGGTACTACTCTTACTTCCTTGCCAGCTACTGAGGCAGATGTGCATGACCAGCCAATCCGTGTGGAAGAGGTGATCTCAGTTATTGCCCGACTAAAGTTCTTGAAATCTCCTGGCTCAGACAGCTTCAGTACCTTGTTTTACAAAACCTTTTGCTCGGGCACTGTACCAGAGTCTATGTCCAGCATAGACTCCATCTCAGTGATCCCCATGCTTGGTGAAGATCCACCCCTATGCAGACTTTTTAGGCCATCTCACTGCTGAATATAGATGCGAAACTTTTTGCATGCGTCCAGGCTCACGGTCTCAATCCCCCTATGCCGTGACTCATCGGTCCGGACCAGTCGGGTTTTCTTTCCTCGCGACAATGTAGAGATAACACTGAATGCATTTGCCATTTTATAGACAAAGTTCACCAGTCACATAAAGAAGCATTACTGCTTTCTATTGACACAGAGAAAGTATTTGACCGCATACACTGGCCCAATCTTTTCGAGACCCTGAAGCGCTTTGTCATTGGTGAGAGATTCTGGAAGTGGATTTGGTGTATTTATAGCAGTCCCAGAGCAGCAGTGGCGGTTAATGGAATACAGTTCCAATATTTCCCCAACTTTCGGGGAACTTGTCAGGGCTGCCTACGTTCTCCTCTCCATTTTGTATTAAACATGGAGGCATTGGCTCAAAAGCTGCAAGATAACCCAGATGCCACAGAAATCCCATTTGGCTCTGGTAACCATCTGATCATCTTATACGCCAGCAATGTTATTTTCTCGGTCATAGAACCATTGACCTTGCTACTGGAAATCGTTGCAGAGGTCCAAGCGTTTTGTTCGATCTTGTGGCTTTGGGTCAATATGCAGGAGTTGCAGATTTTTAATCTTACAGTTACGCGGGAGACTGAGCAAGTTTTAAATGCACATTTCACGTTGGAATCGGTGACTGAGGGCCTTTCGTACCTGATCCTCACCTTGGTATGAACGTTACCTAAGACTGTAGCAGTGAACTATGCTTCACTGGCTACACAGAGGCCCGGGAATCCCAACCCCTGGGCCATAAACAGTGCTCATGTGCTTTAAGGATTCGTTATTTACCACCAACTATTAGTTGGTGGTAAATAAGGAATACCTTAGAAAATGCAAATCAATGCATTTTCAACTGTGCCATGTGGCAGACATACATGCCCTTAGGGCATGTATGTCTGCCACATGTGCACACAAGCACTAATCAGGGGTGCAACAGGGTGTCAAAGTGACACCCTGCCACCCTTGACTCCTTCCCTATTTTACCGAATCGGTATTTACTTAACGATTCGGTCATTTTTACCAATTTTTTATCTACATAGCAATTACCGATTAGAAAATACCGAATCGGTAAAATTCGGTATTTTCGGAACGGTAATTTACAATTACCTACATCTAGCTCTTAGCCCCTTATCCAACAGTAACCTAAACGAGGAATGCTGATGCCTTATACTTGCTGAAATAGCATGGTGACATACCCCCCTCGGTCTTCTATGAAAAAGATGGAGCACCTACAATAGGCACATGAGTAACTCCAGAGTAGCATTCTTTCAAAATCAACTTGATGCAGCAATTAATTTTCAAGAAAACGGTTTGAAATTGTTGAAAACCAAATGAACCCAAACAGAAATGCTCCATCCTCAGACAGCAACAACCTGCCTAACTGCGAAACGTCTCCCTCCTTCTCTGCAGAGAAAATCAAGCTAATCACCACCACTCATATTCATAATGCTATGAAACTCCTACTATGCAAACAACCCCACACACCAACTTTCTTGAGCAGGAAGAAGGCCCTAGAAGCCCTCCCCACAAACCTAAAAACATTGCCACAAGGTCTTTCTAATCAAAATTAGGCTATGGTTGTGCTACCCATGTGGGCCTCCTAAAAATCACACTTCCACTGTTGTATGCTACCCTGCATGCGGCAGCTAGGCTCATCACTGGCTCAAAGCAAAGTTATCCTATCATCCCTGACTGCCAGTCACTGAAATGGCTACCATATGAGGCAAGGATCCATCTCAAACTTGCCTATATGACCCATAAAGTGCGGCACCACAATACCCCCTCTTACCTCACCCAGAAATCGACCCTTTTGGACGGAAACAGATCTTCCAGAAGCTCAAGCTCCCAACTACTTAAGCCACAAAAAGACAATCAATCCTTTTCCAGAATTTCCCCCATAATCTGTAACTCTCTCCTTCCGGGATTCAGATGCAACCCATCCACATCCATTTTCAGGAAAAAAGTAACATTTCTACTATCCAACAAATTCTTCTCACATTGAGTCCTGAAGAAGGAGGACTGGACCTCCCTCTCCTTATGTGTGATGCATTCCTGCCCATTTGCTATTCAATTTTTTTGCACGCTTTCATCCATACTTCTGGGATCGGTACTGTTTCCTCCATTTCCCTGCCATCTACACACCGTCCTAACACCTATCAATCTTTGCCCATTCTAGTATTTATGATTGACTAGGTGTTCCTATCTTTCATCACCTGCGTTTCATAGTAAGAGTTTGGTCAAGACAGAACTCCCAAGTTCTTACCTACACATTTGGGTCTGGAAGCAATGCCAAGTTCTGAGGGCTACCAGTCAGAAGCCCACAGTTCTTGGCTTTCCAAACCACATAATCTCTGTTTTGGACCATTCAACTGGAGACAGTTCTCTGTCATCCAGGCAGCAATTGCTGTCATCCCGGCTGAGAAGCTTTCTTTCGCTTTGAACATGACTTTATCAAAGGAGATTATAAGCTGGGTGTCGTCCGAGTATGATATTATTTTGAAGCCAAAGTCACTTACAATCTTGGCGAGGGGTGCAAAGTATATGTGGAAAATCATGTGGCTTAGACAAAAGCCTTGGGTCACCCCCTTGCCCATCATCATGAAGCGAGACTTAAAAGAGCCCAACATGATAGTTTCGGTTCTCTTGGATAGAAAATTGCCAAGCCAGTTTTGCCTGACTTGGTGATTTTTTTACGTTTAAAATCTTATCTTCTCATATATGTCTGCCCTTTCTGCCAAATGAAGAAAGAAATTTAGAGGCATGTTGAATTGTTTTCAACAAGAAGTGGCCCCTGTGGGGATAGTTAAACAGTCTAAATTTAAGGTCCTTCATAAGGGGAGAGTACATCTTTTTCAGACAGCTGAAGCGGCGCAAGAGTTTCTTCATTCCCTAATCCCTACAATATTCGGGAGCAGGGGGGATAAATGAATTATAGTTTGAAAATGTATAGCTATTTGTGCTGAAACTAGTTTATTCTCTTTCTTTCTTTCTCTTTTTTTCTTTTTCAGATCGCCAACCACTGGCTCACCACCTTGGGTGCCATGTCACAGCACCCCAATGTAGGCCACATGGGGTAGGAGGGAGGGTAGTAAGGTCACTTAGGGTTAAAGGGGGATCACTGAGGGAGCCCCTGACGGGAGAGGCTCCGAATATTAAGGGGATGGGAGTGGGGAGGAAGGGTTCACGGAGTGTAGGTGGGGCAAGGGGGGATGGGTCCACATGGACTGGGGAGTGAAAAAATAAAGTGTAGCAGAACTATCATAGTAATGCTAGAGATCGAGATAATTTATTCTTTGTTTTAATATGTCAGCTATATCACTAAAGGTGATTTCCTGCAATGTAAATGGCTTCAATAATAGACTGATGCGACATTCAATCCTGGCTTGGTTTAAGTCTTTACAAGCCAATATAGGTTTTTTTCAGGCGACTGATTATAATTAGGGGTCGCTAAGGGATAAAACCCCTGCATTTGTCCAACATGAATTTTATGCTTCCTCAATGTGGCTATTAGGGGAGTAACCATACTAGTGAGTAAAAAGGTACAGGGTGATATTATAATGGTCCAGAGGGAGAACAGCGCTAGGTGGCTTTGGTTACAAATGAAGATCTGTAATGAATGATTCCATTTTGTAAGTTCGTATGGCCCTATTGAATACTCATCTGAGATGCTCAAGTCTTTATATGATTTTGCCATGGCTCAAACAGGGTTTATGGTGATCGTAAGGGATTTTAATTTGTTAATCGATCCAGCTATTGATTACTCATGACCTCAGAAATGCAGACAAAACCTAAATCGATCAGGGTCTGCCTGGATTTAATGGGGGACTTTAGGTTAGTCGATTGCTGGAGAGATGAATATCCCCATGAGAAGAAGTTCACAAGTCATTCTAAGAGATATCATTTGTCATCGCAAATAGATTTCTTTTTTATTTCACATGCTCTTTTGAGCACCAAATCTGAGATCATTAAAAATACTTTCTCTGACCATGTGCTAATTTCGGTCCGATTTCAAATTCAGACGCAAGCTCAGATCGAATTTAGATGGTCTATTTGATACGTCTTTCTCAGGGTAAACAACCTTTACAACGCAACTTTTACATCGCAGAGCCTTTACAACGCAACCATTACAACGCAAACTATTACAACGCATTGCTCTGGGGGGCGCTCTAGGATAGGGAATAGGTTAATTTACTATCCAATAACCTTCCCTAGTGTCCACGGGGACTGGAGTTGAAATAGTAAATTAAACTATTCACTATCCAGCACCCCAAAGCACTATGCGTTGTAATGGACTGCGTTGTAATACTTGCGTTGTAAAGGCATGCGATGTAAAAGCATGCGTTGTAATGTCATACATCCCTTTCTCAGTGTATGAGCAATGGGTGGCCTATATGTGCTCAACGTTAGAGGATTTTTTTAAAGCAAATTGGATACAGCTCCTGTCTTTACAGTATGGGGTGCTCTCAAGGCATTTTTTTGAGGGGAGGAAATAACTTACAAATCGAATAGAAAGAAAAAAGAGAATTAAGAAAGGTCTCAGCTAGAAAAACAGCTTTCGATGACCACGGCTAAATACTTAGCAGTACCTTCTTGGGAAAATAAAAACAAGCTTCATCAAACAAATTATAATTTACAAGACTTCTATACCTCTAAGAAGATTCTAGCACATGATGCCATATTGGAAAAAAGATATGAAGAGAACGAACATATAGGTAGATACCTTGCTTGGTCAGCAAAACGCAGGGATAATAAGAGTGCTATTAAAAAGATAAAAGACCCAGTAACTGGGAGATCTACATCTCATCCCCAGGAAATTTCTGCTATTTTTCTTGAACATTATAGGGAGCTTTACTCTTATCATAATACCACAACAGAGGAAGCGGCTAGCTGGCTTAATGAAATCAATTGCCCCTCACTATCTCTGGAGCAAAGAGATGTTTTGCCTACAAATCTTACAGCAGAGGAAATGAATCATGCAGTGATGTCTTCACCTTCTCCAAAAGCAAGTGGGTGCGATGGGATCCCAATAGAGGTTTATAAGATTTTTCTACCTCAGCTTAGTTCTTTTTTGAGATTATTATTTAAAGAAATTCTTTAGGCGAGACGGTCCCCCTCACTTTTACGCGAGCTGTAGTAGTCAGCTACATCAAAAAAGGAAAATCAGAGGAGGAGATCAATTCTTAATGCCCGATAAGTTCACTTAATACCGTCTACAAGATCTTTTCGAAGATCCTGGCTAGTCGATTATCTCAGATGACTTTATCTCTTATACATAGGGACCAGAATGGGATTGTCCCATGCAGAATTTCAGCCACTAATATGCACTTAGTATGTCAATCAATTGATTATTTGAATACTAATAAAACAAAAGCAGTCAATTTAATGTTGGGAGCAGAGAAAGCGTTAGATAGAGTTCAGCGGAATGTAATATTTGCTATTTTAAATAAATTTGCGGTTCCAGATGAATTCTGTCGAGCAGCTGGAAATCAACACTCAGGCACTCAGGTGTCCATCATTATAAATGGGAACAAATCCGGTAACATCTCTATTAGTCGGGGGACGCATCAGGGTGCCCCCTTTCTCCAACACTTTTTCTTTCTTTTTGGAACAGCTAACATGTGCAATAAGGCAGGGTTATTCTATTCTACCCACGGTTCCTGGACCCGCTAAACTTAAGCTGTTTGCTGATGACAGAGCTTTGTACTTAGCTGCTGAGGAAGATAACATCCTGCGAACCCTCACCAAAATAAGCGAATTTACAGCCATTGGGGGATACAAAATAAACATGCAAAGTCACAGACCCTGATTTTTAACTGCTCCCGAATATATATTACCTCTCTCAATGCAAGGACAACATTTAATGACTCAACCCATAAGGTATCTCGGAATATTTGTTACTTCCAATCTGGAAGATTTGTTCTTGCTTAATTTGATTCCTACATTTATTAAGATGCAAAATCTGCTGGTACAATGAAAGGACCTTCCCGTAACAATTATGGATTGAGTAGCACTTATTAAAATGAATATACTACCTCTTTTTTAATTTCTATTTTCTGATTTGATGGTTAAGGTCCCTTAGTCCTTTTTTGAGCAAATTAACTCTAAAATAAGATGTTTTATATGGCAAGGTAAAACACCAATACTGAAATTAGAAACATTACAATTAGATGTCGAAGATGGAGGCTTTGTGCTACCTAATTTCGATTATATTACCAAGCCTCACTTATCAATTTGCTAAATTACAACGATTCAGAAGAGATGTCTCCCGCAATTTTTTTTACTTGAATGCTAGGCGAAACTGAGATCACCCTCGCTCCCTTTTTCTGAATTCTTAAGCTCCTGAAAAAATCACAGTATACAATTCCCATGATCATAGCTTCTCAATTCCAAAAAGTCTGGAATACATTCAGTATCCCTTGGTTTACAGACGCAGCTGAGGTTAGTTGAATGCGTCTCCTTGGGACTTCGCACGTCTATTCGGACTTGTGAACTTTGGGCACAATTTGGGTTTCTTAAGCTTCGGGATTTTTATTTTTAGGTGAAAGATTGATAACCTGACAGGAAATTAGAGAGCACAATATCAATATAAAGATGTCTCTTTTTTTTAACCTATTTTCAGGTAAAGAAATTCTGTTCAGGGTTAATAATTTCAGACAGCTGTAAATTCTTAATTTTAAGTAAAGCTCATTTTATACTTAGAGTCAGAGGAATTAGGAATTGGTATGAATTGTTCAAGTCTCCTTAGATTGAACGAATGGTGCTAAATCACATGGAAAGAATCTCTTAGTCACTTGGCTGTCGCCTTAATTTCCAACAATGGCAAAGCTTTAATAAAATGAATTGCAAAGTGGTAAGAGCGGCAAATTTAAGGTAAGGATGGCATTCTTCAGCAAATTGATGATATATTTTACTCCTCCGGCCAAATTCCATAAAATCTATCCAGCAGTTGGCCCTCGATGCTGTAGATGTCAACGGGCAATAGGAGATTGGCTGCGTGTGGTATTTACATGCACCAGAGTTATGAAATTGTGATAAAATGTTTTTTCAGAAATTGGAAGAAAACTGGCAGTCTATCTTCCTGCTGAGGTCTCTACAGCCCTCTTAGGCCACGTAAAAGCTGGAAATGCATTCACTCTACATCAACGTCAATTGCACCACATCTGAGGCAGCTACTGTGCAGGAATGATTGAACACCTCACCAAAAGATTCCAGAGTGATTTTCTGCCAATGTCTAAATTGGTTTTTAACAACTTCATGTGCTTTATCAGTATCAGTTATGAAAGGAATCCTGAAACTGATCAATAAATGGTCCATCCAAGTAAGGGTTGTAGTGTTTCACAGGTTAGAGAAATCAAGTTAGTAGAGATTAGGGGCCTTATTATGAGTTTGATGGTCCATAGGACCGCCGAACCGGTGGTGGCGGTCCGACCACCGCTATACTGCAAGACTGCTTGCAGCATTAAGGCTTTGGGGGTCAGACAGCTACGAGACTGCTAGCACCGCTGGAATCAAGGATTCCGCTGGGCCGCCGGGCTGCAACTGGCTGTAATATGCAGTCAGTGCCACTGCCAGCACCGCCAAGCATATTAAAAGTTGCTTTTTGTCACCCTTTTCATAGGAGTGTTTAGCAGTATGAGTGCTTGGCCTTGTGTGATGTGTCCTTCACTCCAAAGTTTGGGTGGAGTACATTTCTTCATGTTTTGTCTCTATTAGAGCTGTAGAAGAATTAGAAGTGTATTTTATGAATGCATTTGTGCTACTCTTTTTGAGTGTGCTTTTGCATTGCCATGTTCCAAACTAAATTCTTTGGTAATGTCCATGTTCACAAACTCCATGTTGTAATATATATTCCCCATTTCTCAGCTGCCCTCCCCCCTTGTGCCGTCCACATTCACTGCAAAGATTCACTGACAGAACATCGACAGACAAAATATCGAGATGCCAAAATATCGAGGATAAAATATCGACTGACAGAATATCGACTTCCTATCTTCAAACAGGTAAGTACAAAAATATCGACTCCAAAATATCGAGTGTAAAAAATATAGAATGTCAAAATATCGATTTTTTTAAATATGTTAAAAGAAACTTAAAAGTAATATAACAATAAATTAAATTAATATAAACATATTTAAAATACTTAAATAAACGTAAAATTAAGAAATAATTAATGTAACTTAAAAAAAAATGTTTTTGATACATATATATATATCTACATATTATTAACACATCATATACAATATTTTTACCGTACAATAGCGAGAGGGTTAAATTTACTGTAACGACTCCAGTGAGTGCAAGAGTAGGTAAAGCGTTGGATAGCGTAGAGGTAAAAATTACTATTCCCACTCCAGTGAGTGCAATAGTAGGGAAAGTGTTGGATAGCGTAGGGGTTTAAATTACTATTCCAACTCCAGAGAGTGTAACAGTAGGGAAAGCGTTGGATGGCGTAGGGGTAAAAATTATTATTCCAACTCCAGAGAGTGTAACAGTAGGGAAAGCGTTGGATAGCGTAGGGGTTTAAATTACTATTCCAACTCCAGAGAGTGTAACAGTAGGGAAAGCGTTGGGTAGCGTAGGGGTTAAAATTACTATTCCAACTCCAGTGAGTGCAACAGTAGGGAAATCGTTGGATAGCGTAGGGGTTTAAATTACTATTCCAACTCCAGAGAGTGTAACAGTAGGGAAAGCGTTGGATGGCGTAGGGGTAAAAATTACTATTCCAACTCCAGTGAGTGCAACAGTAGGGAAAGCGTTGGATAGCGTAGGGGTTTAAATTACTATTCCAACTCCAGTGAGTGTAACAGTAGGTAAACATTGGATAGTGTTGGGGTAAAATGTACTATTCCAACTCCAGACAGTGTAACAGTAGGGAGAGCGTTGGATAGCGTAGGGGTTTAAATGACTATTCCAACTCCAGAGAGTGTAACAGTAGAGAAAGCCTTGGATAGCGTAGGGGTTAAAATTACTATTCCAACTCCAGTGAGTGCAACAGTAGGGAAATCGTTGGATAGCATAGGGGTTTAAATTACTATTCCAACTCCAGAGAGTGTAACAGTAGGGAAAGCGTTGGATGGCGTAGGGGTAAAAATTACTATTCCAACTCCAGTGAGTGCAACAGTAGGGAAAGCGTTGGATAGCGTAGAGGTAAAAATTACTATTCCCACTCCAGTGAGTGCAACAGTAGGGAAAGCGTTGGATAGCGTAGGGGTAAAAATTATTATTCCAACTCCAGAGAGTGTAACAGTAGGGAATGCGTTGGATAGCGTAGGGGTTTAAATTACTATTCCAACTCCAGAGAGTGTAACAGTAGGGAAAGCGTTGGATTGAGTAGGGGTTAAAATTACTATTCCAACTCCAGTGAGTGCAACAGTAGGGAAATCGTTGGATAGCGTAGGGGTTTAAATTACTATTCCAACTCCAGAGAGTGTAACAGTAGGGAAAGCGTTGGATGGCGTAGGGGTAAAAATTACTATTCCAACTTCAGTGAGTGCAACAGTAGGGAAAGCGTTGGATAGCGTAGGGGTTTAAATTACTATTCCAACTCCAGTGAGTGTAACAGTAGGTAAACATTGGATAGCGTAGGGGTAAAATTTACTATTCCAACTCCAGAGAGTGTAACAGTAGGGAAAGCGTTGGATAGCGTAGGGGTTTAAATTACTATTCCAACTCCAGAGAGTGTAACAGTAGGGAAAGCGTTGGATAGCGTAGGGGTTAAAATTACTATTCCAACTCCAGAGAGTGTAACAGTAGGGAAAACGTTGGATAGCGTAGGGGTTTAAATTACTATTCCAACTCCAGAGAGTGCAACAGTAGGGAAAGCGTTGGATAGCGTAGGGGTAAAAATTACTATTTCCACTCCAGAGAGTGCAACAGTAGGGTAAGCATTGGATAGCGTAATGAGTAAAATGTACTATTCCCACTCCAGTGAGTGTAACAGTAGGGTAAGCGTTGGATAGCGTAAGGGTTTAAATTACTATTCCAACTCCAGTGAGTGTAACAGTAGTGTAAGCATTGGATAGCGTAGGGGTAAAATTTACTATTCCAACTCCAGTGAGTGTAACAGTAAGGTAAGCGTTGGATAGCGTAGGGGTAAAATTTACTATTCCAACTCCAGAGATTGTAACAGTAGGGAAAGCGTTGGATAGCGTAGGGGTTAAAATTACTATTCCAACTCCAGTGAGTGCAACAGTAGGGAAAGTAAATACTTCTTCTACAAATATAAATAACATAAATAGTAAAATCTATTACAAAATAATTTAATTATTTTAGAATTGTGTAAATTATATTAAATAATATATTAAAATGAGAAATAAAAATAATTTAATAATATAAATTACCTACTAATACTAATAATTTACCTATTAACAATCAACTAATTTAAAATGTATAAATATTTTATAAAATAAACTCTATATATTTATTTAAACAATGTAATTACTTACATTTAAATTACTTCCAAAACTATTCCTCTATAAACACACAACCCACTACAGAAATTAAATTAATTAAATTAACATATTTATTAATTAATCATTTAAATGTATTTACCAATTATATTGTAATTAATTACCAATTAATAAATAATTAACTAATAATTCTAAATAAATAACATTAAATTAAATATCATATTGAATTAATTATATTTAAATTACTTCCCACCCTATTGCCCTATAAACCCACAACCCACTACTGAAAATGAATTACTGAAAATTAAAAATGTATAAATTAATCAATTAAAATTAATTACCAAATATATTTTAATTACGTACCAATTAATAATTAATTAATAATTAATTTTAAATAATTACCAATTATTTAAATAACATATTTAATTAATTATATTTAAATTACTTCCCACCCTATTCCACTATCACCCCACAACCCACTACAGAATATAAATTACTAAAAATACAATATTTATCAATTAATCAATTAAAAATAATTACCAATTATATTTTAAATAATTCCCAATTAATAATTAAATAACAATGAATTATAAATAAATACCAGTAATTAAATAACATATTTAATTGATTATTATTAAATTACTTCCCACCCTAATTCCCTATAAACACACAACCCGCTACAGAAAATAAATTACTAAAAATAATATATTTATCAAATAATCATTTTTAATTAATTACCAATTATATTTTAATTAATTACCAATTAATAATAAATTAACAATTAATTTTAAATAAATAACAATTAATTAAATAACATATTTAATTAATTATTATTAAATTACTTCCCACCCTTTTCCCCTATAAACCCACAACCCACTACGGAATTATATTACACAAAAATTAAACATTAATATTAACTTACCGTAAATTCGATTTTTTTGTTTTCTATATTCTGTCTAGTCGATATTATGTCCATTCTATATTTTTGAATCGATATTATTGCTATTCTAGTCGATATTACATTTTTCTAGTCAATATTTTTGTAGTCTATATTATGTCTAGTCGATATTATGTCTAGTCGAAATTAAAAACTCGATATTATGTCTAGTCGAAATTAAAAACTCGATATTGTGTCTACTTACCCACTGCTAAAATGTAAAGGTATCCATGCAGAGATATGCATGCAGAGATAACCATATTCGTGGCGGTGATTACCGTACATAAAACTGGTGCGGAGGAGATTTGATTTGGTTATTTGTTAATCGCAGCTATCACTCTGGAGGGAGCATCCTAGAGCCATGCGGAGAGGGTAGAGATTAAGATTAAGATGTCATGTCAACAGGGCTCGCGTCTATCGTCGTGATTCACAAGGAAGGGAAGCCGCGGGATTGCTGCGCGTCTTACAGGCCCATCTCGCTCTTAAACGCTGAGCCTAAGATCCTCACAAAAGTGCTTGCGAACCGTTTAATCTCTGTTGTCTGCGACCTGATCCATCCGGATCAGTCCGGGTTTATTCCGCACCGGAACACAGCGCTGAATCTCCGGCGTCTACATGGCGCCCTTGCGAGAGCGTCCTCGCTGAGTGAGTCGGCCATTTTGGCTTCTTTGGACGCCACAATGGCGTTTGATACGCTGGAATGGCCGTATCTCTGGGCTGTCCTCGCCAAGTTTGGTTTCTGCCCTGTTTTCATCAGTTGGGTGAAACTACTATATCAAGACCCCTTGGCCCAGGTGGTTGTCAACGGTCGTGTTTCTGGCTCATTTTCTCTCGGGAGGGGTACTCGCCAGGGGTGCCCACTGTCCCCGCTCCTTTTTGCTCTTGCTTTGGAACCTTTGGCAGCTTGGCTGCGCTGGGAGCCGTCAATGAAGGCTATTCGCTGGACCCCTGATTACAAGGACCATATATCGCTTTACGCTGACGACATCCTGTTATATCTCACATTGCCTCGGAAGTCGCTAGTGGTATTGTTTGATGTCTTGACTTCCTATGGTAAAAATTCTGGCCTTGTGATTAATTGGTCCAAGTCCTGCGTGTACGTTATATCGGGAGACCCTCCTCCCTTGCCGTGTGGGTGCCCAATACAGGTGGCACACGCGGGTTTCAAATACTTGGGGGTGTTTATCACCTTAGATCCTTTGGTTCGCTATGAACGTAACCTGCTGCCCCCTCTTCAGCGCTTGCGATCCGATGTTGTGGCATGGCGTAGACTTCCGTTGTCCCCGCTCGGACGTGCGGCTTTATTTAAGATGATGTCACTGCCCCGATTTTTATATGCCTTGCAAAATACTTGTGATACCATCCCGGCCAGCTATTTTTGGGAGATTGAAAGCTTGCAGCGACAACTGATATGGGGTGGATGGTCCCGTATAGCACTTGCCAAGTTGACACTTCCTTGGTATGATGGTGGAATTGCTCCCCCAGATATTAAGCGTTACTACTGGGCCTCTCAACTGGGGGCGATTAATCACGGCACGTATGGTCCTGCGTCGAACCCCGCGTTCGAAATGGACAGATGGTTGCTTCCCGGTGGTGACTACAATAGGGCGATTTACACGAAATCCGCAGGGAGGCTGCTCACTGGCCCCACCAAGATAGCGGTGCAGGTATGGCATCGTGCGAATGATGCCATGGGATGGAAGAATAGACTTACACGCGCTACTCCGCTTTATGCTTCCGAGAGGCTGGGCTCCCTATGGAAGACGAAAGGCTTTGATAAATGGGACGTGATTGGTATATGCAGGGTGAATGATGTGTGGACCAAGGGTAGAGTCAAAACCTTTAACGAGTTGAGATTGGAGTATGACCTGAGTGACAGGGAGTTTTTTAGATACGCTCAGATCCGACACGCGCTGACGGCGGTTTTCCCTCCGGGCACGGTGGTTCCGGAGGCGTCACCGCTTGAAGATCGTGTGCTGGATGGGCACGTTCCCGATAGCACGATTTCGCTTATCTACAGAAAGCTGATTAATGATAGGACCGACCTTTTGCAGCGACTCCGGGAAGCCTGGACTGGCGATGGTTTGGAGCTAGATGATGAGGACTGGCAGCTGGCCATATCCTCGCCGAAAGAGGTTGCAATTCTGGCCCGCCTTAGGTTTGTGCAGCTTAAGATTCTCCATAGGATCTATGTTACCGGTCCGCGTCTGGTCCGTATGGGTTATGCCTCGGATGAGCTGTGCAGGCGTGGTTGTGGCCTTCCGGGCACTTTTCTTCACACACTCTGGGAGTGCCCGGTGGTTGTTCGCTTCTGGAATCAAGTGCATGCAGTAATGGAAGAGGTCACGGGTGTTGCGTTGTTGCCTGAAGCTAGACGCTGCTTGTTGAATGTTTGGGAACCGAATGACTATGATTCGTCACAGACTCAGTGGGTGACCCTTGGCAATATGATCGCTAAGAGGGATATCGCCCAGTTGTGGGGCTCCCAGAGACCGCCCACAGTTCTGGCATGGAAGGAGAATATGGACAGGTGTATGTTCAAGGAGAAGACGGTGTATGTGGCCCGTGGCAGGCCCCGCAAGTGGGGTAAGATTTGGGGTCAATGGAACTCCTACCGGGGAGATATATGTACACCTCCCTTCACACAATTGGTGGCGGATCCTCCCTCCCCCTGACCCGACATTCCTGCTATCATGTTGCTTTGATTGTCTCCGGACTCGCTGCCTCACTCAATCCTCCCATCTTGCAATGTCAATGATTGTACTTTGTTCTTATGCTTCCCTCCCCGCAGGCCGCTTCGCCATTCGATTGACTGCACTGTCTTGATTGTTTTTGTTGTTCATGTTGTTAAAAGTTTCAATAAAAAGAAATACAAAAAAAAAAGATGTCATGTCAGAGGTTTGCGAATTTCGCTTTGTAAGAAGTACATTTTACTAGCTGACTACTATTTTATGTAATTAAAGCAAACAATGATGATATATAAAAGTACTTTTATTGAAATAAATAATCACAAAAACACACTTTCAATCTCACATGAATCACCCAAGTGAAATCTATTTTTTAATTTGTATTTTGGCACAATTAAACATGTGTAAGTAAAAAAAAATAGAAAGTTTAAATGCCTATCATTACATTAAGATTCATTACAGTCCTTCAGTACAGTGTTGCATACAGATTTACGATTACATAACTTGCAAAGCTGCGAAGTACAAAAACGATCTTTGCACTGACTAACCAGTACAAAAAATATTTCTCTCTGGTCCGTGTGCCAGATATCAGGACAGATGCATGTCTATGCAGTTTATTTAATCTTGAAATGTCTGCATAAAATTGCACTGCCATAAGTGTGCTGGAGATCAGCACACACTCGTTATACATACCAGAACAGTGCAGTATGTTCAATACTCAATTGTTTTATCTCGAAAAGCCTAGCCCATTTACTGCATTATACTCACTTTTAAAATCAGCCGAACAGCTTGTTCCTGGAATTTAACAAGAAAATAAACACAATTGCTCAGGAACTGAACCACATTGCTCACAAGTCAAATACTGAATTGTTGTATTTGTTTTCCTGGGGAAAAAACAGAAAGTGTTTTTTTTTCCAAGACAGTTTGCTGTATTTGTAAACGTGTCCTTAGGGAAAGAAGAATGCATGTTGTGATTTAGGAATTAATAAACTGTAGGAAATTGGATCGTTTTGTCACAGAAGTAAGGCATCACCTTGCAGCCAAGATTTAACTCCTCTAATGGCAACAGTGAAGCACACAAAAGAAGCAGCATTGCTCCACTGAGTATCCCATGCTACCTTAATTAGTGAGGTTGCTAAATCCCTGTCTATCAACAAATGTTTTAGCAGTATTGTCGTCTTCAAACAAACACGGACTACGCAAATTATTATTATAATAACAAGCAGTTGAATGAAATAACTATAATTATCTTCGATGTTTAGGTGTGTTTGGATGAAATTCTTATCTGTAAAAAGGGCAATTTGTTCTAGTTTTGGTGTTTTTTCACCTGCTATGACCTGTAGTTCTTTTCGAATTATCTGTGAAAAACGAAAGTGCTATTTATTGTTAGACTAGTCAGCTTTAGGGTGACCTCCCCTCTCAAACGTTTTACCTGCATACCACCTCTTTTTGCTGAATCTTTTTGTTGGCTGTAGGACTCTGAGTACTTTACCATTGGTGACCAGTGCTAAAGTGCACATGCTTATCGTCTACACATGTTTACATTGGTGTATACACAATTGGCATGTTTTCTTTACTTGTAAGTCCCTTGTGAAGTGGTTACCATATTCCCAGGGCCTGTAAATGTAATGCTACTAATGGACCTGCACCATTGGCTATGCCTCCTACACAAGTTGCCTTTAAAACCTGTCTCAAGCCTCTCACCACAGAGCCTGTGTGTACAGTTTGACTGCCACTTCCACTTGGCATTTTAAACCCTTTGCCAAGCCATAAACTCCCCTTTTATTACACATACATCACTCCTAAGGTAGGCTCTAGGTAGCCCAATGAGCAGGATGCTGTGTAAGTAAAAGGTAGGACATGTACTTTGAAGTTTTGCATCCCCTGGTACCGACAAACAGCAAAATACATTTTTCACCACTGTGAGGCCTATTCCTCTCATAGATTAACATTGGAAATTCCTTAATACACTTGTAAGTTGGAATTCCTGATCAGACAGGAGTTGCTTTATCATGTTTTATATCTTTGAAATGGTAATGCTGAAGGCTCTTTACAGGTAAATGTGGATTAACATTACTATTCAAAAAATGTCACTTTTAGAAAGTCGACATTTCTCTGCTCTTAAAGCTGTGTGTGCCTGCATTCTGCCTCCAATACACATCTGTGGTGGGTGACAGCGACACTTTGTCCTTTTCCTTCTATACAGTTGCAAACACAGGTACTCATCTGCATTCTGATAGCTCTTCCTGGACAGGAAGTGAGTGAGGCGCTGACACTTACACCTGAATTGCCAGTGCCCTGTCCCCACACAAAGGGCTGATTATCCCCTGCTCATAGTCTGAAGCCAGGACTGGAAGGTAAGGGTTTCTGTACACTTTAAAGACCCTTCTTTGAAGTCACCCCCACTTCAAAGGCGCAACTGGGTATTAGTACTGGGGCTCTGACCCCACGAAATCAGACACTTCTGGACCTGTAAATGAAGTCGGCCAGTTAGAAGAATCGCTGTGCTGATTAAAAGTGACATTCTGCTGGACTGCTGATCTGGAAGCCCTGCTTTTCTGCTGGGCTGTACTGATGTCTGCTGCTCTCTGACCCTGCTGAGGGAGAGGTGGTCCCTGCCTGGCAACTGAAGTGATATCCCCGACTTTGTGGACTTGCCTCCTGTTGTTTGAGACTTAGGATTATCAAAGTCTCTACACCTGCCCCTGGCCTGGTTCACTGGAGTAGGACCCAAATACTTGCACCAGAGAAATTGACACATCTGTAATCTGCGTGTAGCAGTACCGGCGCATCGACTCTGTTGTGAGAGTAGAATCAGCACATCGCTCTTGGAACATATGCATCACCTTTAGAGCCTGATGCATCGGAATTGTGCATCGCGCCACTGGAGTGTGGAGAGATTGATAAATTCCCTTGAGTGTGTGGAGAAACCTGGCGCATCGCACTTCAGAACCAACGCATCTCGGTGCTTTGTCTCCGGAACCAAAGCATCGCCACCACTGAGCGAAGAAAATTGACACATCACCTTGAATGTAGGGTCAACATCAACGCCTCACTCGTTTGCACCCTGCATCTCTCTGTTGTGATCAGGATCAAGGTACTCTGTTCACCAGGCCTTACACTTACGCTCCTTCACGGTTGGCCTAACTGTAGACTTTGCCCCGGTCCAGAGTGACCAGTTAACCCCCATTGGCGCTTAATGCTTCTAAGCACTAGAATTCGTTTCATTCTATGAACATTCATAACTCAACTTCTACCTATTGGATGTTTGTTGTTTTGATCTTAATGTATTCATAACATCATTATCTATTTTTCTAAACCAATGTGGAGTCTTTCTGTTGCATTTTCATTGTGTTACTGTGTCTGTATGTTGCACAAATACTTGACACATTGCCTTTTTAGATAAGCCTGACTTCTCTGTGCCAACAGCGTGCACAGGTTATTGCACAGGTTATTGTTTAGTGTGTATCTACCAACCCTCTGCCAACTAGAGTCCTTATTTCTAACTATTATTCCTCACTGTTTGGACCTGCCCTGCCCTTGCTGTTTCAGTAGGTTTATTCAGATCACATATTTCAATCATGAAAAGAAATTGATATATACAGTTCTGTATAAACAACCATGCTTTGTCAGGTCCTCAGTTGGTCAATGTATCTTTAGCAGTACCTATTCCATTCTATTGTCAGATGTTATCAACTGTTCTCAAGTAACATTTTACACTTTTAAGCTCCCACTTGTACTTTATAAAAAATATATATTTTTTGAAATGTCAATCTTCTCCCAATAAGCCTATATGTCTAGGGGCCAGATGTAGGTAAATATCATTTACCGATTCTAAAATACCGAATTTTAACGATTCGGTATTTTAGAATCGGTAAATGATATGTAGCTAATGATTTGGTAAATTTTACAGAGTCTGTAAAATTCGGTAAATACCGATTCGGTACATACATATATAATCATTTAGCTTTAGTAGCAGGGGAAGAGGGGTTTATGTCACTTTGCCCTATAAAACGAAAAGGCTTTTCATGGTACATAGATTATTAACCATGCTAACCGCATTATTTGTATTTTGCATTTGTATTCTAATTGTGGAATGTATACTGCATTTCAGAGCATGATAGTTTAAATAAATATTCTAAACTTCCTTTGTGTCTCCTGGTTATCTTACTGTAGAAAAGTACGAGTGAGATAGCGGAAGGGTGTGTCCTGTTACTGCGATCCCTGAGAGGGTTGTGTTTTGGGGAGTCAATTCACTCGTGTCTCTGGTAAGGTTAGGAGACCAAGTGGGGCATTACAGCTAGTCAGACTCGGTCTCATCAACAGTGAAGTGGTATGGTGACTCAAGCCCTACATACTGATGTTCTAGGGTTTCAAGCATAGTTCTGTTCCAGAGCAGAATCCTTGCAACATTATATTGTTATGCACTTTTAAACTTTGATATTAGTTTTGTGCACATATGTGTGTGTATGTATACATGTGCCAACCTTTTTGTAGTTGATAGCTGTGGGCCGATGTATATGTACATAGATATATTTATATGTGTATATGTGTATATGTATATATATTGATTGATTATTTATTGGATTTTAGCTTCACTGTTATCGAGATTTTTACTGGTTTTACTAGTTGCCTGGTTTTACTGGTTTTTATCCGGTGTCTGTGCGCTATTGGAGTCCAATGGTAGTTAATTTTGCACATATTGAATACATATGTTTACTTCCACAGTCCTTTTTCCCTTAACAGCATATATTTGTACAGTTGTCGTTTCATGCATTTTAATGTACCAACTTATATGAATTTGACTAATTAGGATTTATGAATCGCATCCACCCGACCTGTTTGTATCTTTTCTTATCTTTGATCTTTTTGTGTTTTCTATGACTTTAATAGTTTACCGATAAGAAATTGCACTTAATTGGTTATTTTTTAAATACTCAAGTTTAAATTTGGTAGTGGTCCCTGAGGCGGAAAGCCAGGGACATTAGGCCAGGAATTCTTGCTAGATATTACTATTTTGGACTGCTAAAATTTATTTTGGGGGATTAATTACTTTTAGCGATTTTCGACTTATTACGCCATATTTTAAAAACGAAATCATTTTCAAGCCCTACTCACCGCTCTATTCTCCAAGAGGGTCTAAGCACCTCCAGGCTGCCGATTTGGGGCTCACCTGGATGCGTGATTTCCCTCGCGGGCGCCATCTTGGGTGAGTGAGGTTGGCGTACTAGTCTTGCACCTCTCACTCGACTCACCCTACAAAAGGATCCCACCTGCAAGCACTCCACGACTAAGGTAGTGGTTCCTGAGGCGGCAAGCCGGGGACATTAGGCCAGGAATTCTTGCTAGATATTACTATTTTGGACTGCTAAAATTTATTTTGGGGGATTAATTACTTTTAGCGATCTTCGACTTTTTACGCAATATTTTAAAAACGAAATCATTTTCAAGCCCTACTCACCGCTCTATTCGCCAAGAGGGGCTAAGCACCTCCAGGCTGCTGATTTGGGGCTCACCTGGACGCGTGATTTCCCTCGCGGGCGCCATCTTGGGTGAGTGAGGTCGGCGTGCTAGTCTTGCGACTCACTCGACTCACGCTATATAATGCAACACTGTTTTCGTTCGCGCAGCGGACGAGCGAAGCGGTCGTGCCGATGGCGCCCCAGAGGCAAGCCCGTCTGTGCCTGTCTGCGCCTGTCCGCGCCAGGCCGGGCCCAGGGCCTAGCACTCTCTCCATTAGTACTGAAAATCCAGCTGTGTTCTCACAAGACGATACAAAAGGGGATGATGGACGGAGCATTTGAGCAAATCAAACACTCACCCCCAGTCAACTGATCTGGGTTTAATCCATCACCATTCTTTAGCCCACTCAGCCACCCCATTTCAGACATGGCCATATGCAAATCAGTCTGACCCTGTGCCTCATGGGAACAGTCCAGCCCGAACTGCCAAGCCATGTCTTCCATGGACCGAAAACAAGCATCCTGGGACCGGTTTCGGATTCATAATCCTCATCAGCCAGGCTCTCTTGAATCCAGTGGCCAAGAGAGCAAGGGACTCACGTCTGAGCATACCCTGCCACACTTAGGGCGAACAAAGCGATACAAAAGGGGATGCCCTAAGTGTGGCAGGGTATGCTCAGACGTGAGTCCCTTGCTCACTTGGCCACTGGATTCAAGATAGCCTGGCTGATGAGGATTATGAATCCGCAACCGGTCCCAGGATGCTTGTTTCCGGTCCATGGAGGACATGGCTTGGCAGTTCGGGCTGGACTGTTCCCATGAGGCACAGGGTCAGACTGATTTGCATATAGCCATGTCTGAAATGGGGTGGCTGAGTGGGCTAAAGAATGGTGATGGATTAAACCAAGATCAGTTGACTGGGGGTGAGTGTTTGATTTGCTTAAACGCTCCGTCCATCATCCCCTTTTGTATCGCTTTGTTCGCCCTAAGTGTGGCAGGGTATGCTCAGACGTGAGTCCCTTGCTCACTTGGCCACTGGATTCAAGATAGCCTGGCTGATGAGGATTATGAATCCAAAACCGGTCCCAGGATGCTTGTTTCCGGTCCATGGAAGACATGGCTTGGCAGTTCGGGCTGGACTGTTCCCATGAGGCACAGGGTCAGACTGATTTGCATATAGACATGTCTGAAATAGGGTGGCTGAGTGGGCTAAAGAATGGTGATGGATTAAACCCTGATCAGTTGACTGGGGGTGAGTGTTTGATTTGCTTAAACGCTCCGTCCATCATCCCCTTTTGTATCGCTTTGTTCGCCCTAAGTGTGGCAGGGTATGCTCAGACGTGAGTCCCTTGCTCACGTGGCCACTGGATTCAAATAGCCTGGCTGATGAGGAATATGAATCCGAAACCGGTCCCAGGATGCTTGTTTCCGGTCCATGGAAGACATGGCTTGGTAGTTCGGGCTGGACTGTTCCCATGAGGCACAGGGTCAGACTGATTTGCATATAGCCATGTCTGAAATGGGGTGGCTGAGTGGGCTAAAGAATGGTGATGGATTAAACCCAGATCAGTTGACTGGTGGTGAGTGTTTGATTTGCTTAAACGCTCCGTCCATCATCCCCTTTTGTATCGCTTTGTTCGCCCTAAGTGTGGCAGGGTATGCTCAGACGTGAGTCCCTTGCTCACTTGGCCACTGGATTCAAGATAGCCTGGCTGATGAGGATTATGAATCCGAAACCGGTCCCAGGATGCTTATTTCCGGTCCATGGAAGACATGGCTTGGCAGTTCGGGCTGGACTGTTCCCATGAGGCACAGGGTCAGACTGATTTGCATATAGCCATGTCTGAAATGGGGTGGCTGAGTGGGCTAAAGAATGGTGATGGATTAAACCCAGATCAGTTGACTGGGGGTGAGTGTTTGATTTGCTTAAACGCTCCGTTCATCATCCCCTTTTGTATCGCTTTGTTCGCCCTAAGTGTGTCAGGGTATGCTCAGACGTGAGTCCCTTGCTCACTTGGCCACTAGATTCAAGATAGCCTGGATGATGAGGATTATGAATCCGAAACCGGTACCAGGATGCTTGTTTCCGGTCCATGGAAGACATGGCTTGGCAGTTCGGGCTGGACTGTTCCCATGAGGCACAGGGTCAGACTGATTTGCATATAGCCATGTCTGAAATGGGGTGGCTGAGTGGGCTAAAGAATGGTGATGGATTAAACCCAGATCAGTTGACTGGGGGTGAGTGTTTGATTTGCTTAAACGCTCCGTCCATCATCCCCTTTTGTATCGCTTGGTTCGCCCTAAGTGTGGCAGGGTATGCTCAGACGTGAGTCCCTTGCTCACTTGGCCACTGGATTCAAGATAGCCTGGCTGATGAGGATTATGAATCCGAAACCGGTCCCAGGATGCTTGTTTCCGGTCCATGGAAGACATGGCTTGCCAGTTCGGGCTGGACTGTTCCCATGAGGCACAAGGTCAGACTGATTTGCATATAGCCATGTCTGAAATGGGGTGGCTGAGGGGGCTAAAGAATGGTGATGGATTAAACCCAGATCAGTTGACTGGGGGTGAGTGTTTGATTTGCTTAAACGCTCCGTCCATCATCCCCTTTTGTATCGCTTTGTTCGCCCTAAGTGTGGCAGGGTATGCTCAGACGTGAGTCCCTTGTTCACTTGGCCACTGGATTCAAGATAGCCTGGCTGATGAGGATTATGAATCCGAAACCGGTCCCAGGATGCTTGTTTCCGGTCCATGGAAGACATGGCTTGGCAGTTCGGGCTGGACTGTTCCCATGAGGCACAGGGTCAGACTGATTTGCATATAGCCATGTCTGAAATGGGGTGGCTGAGTGGGCTAAAGAATGGTGATGGATTAAACCCAGATCAGTTGACTGGGGGTGAGTGTTTGATTTGCTTAAACGCTCCGTCCATCATCCCCTTTTGTATCGCTTTGTTCGCCCTAAGTGTGGCAGGGTATGCTCAGACGTGAGTCCCTTGCTCACTTGGCCACTGGATTCAAGATAGCCTGGCTGATGAGGATTATGAATCCGAAACCGGTCCCAGGATGCTTGTTTCCGGTCCATGGAAGACATGGCTTGGCAGTTAGGGCTGGACTGTTCCCATGAGGCACAGGGTCAGACTGATTTGCATATAGCCATGTCTGAAATGGGGTGGCTGAGTGGGCTAAAGAATGGTGATGGATTAAACCCAGATCAGTTGACTGGGGGTGAGTGTTTGATTTGCTTAAACGCTCCGTCCATCATCCCCTTTTGTATCGCTGTGTTCTCACAAGAGGCACTTATCCAACTTATACACTCCCCCCAGTCGGGCTGCTTTCAAGACATCTCTATGATTGATTCCTTTACACACTGCCCGAAGTGCCCCTTTCAACTCGTGGGACCTGACCTTCATCCTTATACATGGGCCCCAGTTAACATGGCCCTGCTCAACTGCCGTTCATTGCCCAAACATGCCCTGGAAATAAACATGCTGCTACAAGACCATCACCTGGAAGACCTGTTTCTTATGTAAACATGGCTATCAGTTGACTCTAACCCAGATGTTGTGCAAGCCCTGCCCCCTGGCTTCCTGATTCAGCGACTTGATAGACCATCAGGGAAGGAGGTGGAATCGCTATAATTTACCAGGATCATCTCTCCTGTCGCCTTACCGATAGCCCAATCCTGGACTGTGAAAATGTCCTGTTCCTCATCCAAATTTCTCCTTCAAAATCCTTTTCAGGCCCTCTTGTATATCGCCCCCCCCCCCCCGGGCCCCTCAGGTCACTTTCCCAGTTCTCTTCTAGAAGCCACCTTTGCACTTGCTAGCACTTCCTCTCATTTCATTATTTTAGGTGACTTAAACCTGCACTTCGACAACCCCAATGATAAAATAGCCTCAGAACTGTTACTTGATTTAGCAGCGTATCAACTCCATCTTCTAAGCGATCAATCTACCCACACTAAAGGCCGCCTTCTCGACCCTCTATTCTCCAACATCTCCAACCTTAAACCGCAAAAAACGATCCTCCTCCCATGGACAGATCATTTCCTAATCTGTTTTCGCTGGCATCTGCCAGCTCCTCAATGGCCCAAATCACCCCCTACCACCCTTGAACGCCGTTGGTCGTAACTGGACACAGAAGAATGAAGGCAACTCTTGGAATGTTCCATTCCACCTTACGACTCCCTTATCCACGTAGCAGACACCAAGTTCTCCGCGTGGATTGAAGATTCTCTCGATGTAGCCCTTCCCAAGACCCCCACCCATACCTCCAGAGGGAAGCCTAAATCCCCCTGGTTCAACCATGAGCTACGCTATTAGAAAAACTTTGCAAAAAACATGAAAGGGCCTCGAGGAAAGAATTTGCTCCACAAAAAAAGAAAGAGTATAGCCGATCAATCCTCATTTATAAAAAGACCCTCAAATTCACCCAAGCAGCTTTCTTTGAAGAAAAAATGAGAACCTCCCCCAATCCATCTAAAGAAACCTTTTGCACAATAAACAAACTTTTAAAAATTGCAGACCCCCCCCTGTCAATCTTCTTAAGGACCGACGTAATGAATTCGCTGAATTCTTTAACTTGAAAATTCAAAATATATTAAAATCACTCCCTCCCCCTCCTTACAGGAGAAGCTTCCTCAGAACCTCTCCTCTGTACTCAGCTGCAACATGGATCAGGCGTAAACGCTTTTTCCCCTGCCATAGAGGAGAATTTCCTCCCCATCTTCTCCTCCATCAAAAGTGGCTCTCCACTTGACCCAGCCCCATCTAATATCCTAAAATCAGTTACATCGTCCCTCCTCTGGTCCAACTTATTAATACCTCTCTAACCCAAGGCACCGTGCCTTCTGGCTGGAAAAAGACCATTGTAAAACCCCTTTTAAAAAAGCCCCACTTTGACCCCACAGATATGAGCAATTATCGTCCCATTTCCCTTCTGCCTATAGCAAGTAAAACTGCAGAAAAATTTGTTAATAACCAGCTATCAACCTATCTGGAACTTAACGGTTTACTCCACCCATCCCAAACAGGTTTTCGCCCAGGTCAGGGCACGGAAACCGCCATAATTGCGGTCATGGAAGAGGCGAGAAATATCTTAGATTCAGGAGGATCAGTGGCAGTGATCCTCCTGGATCTAAGCGCAGCTTTCGACATCGTCAACCATTCTATCTTAATCCATAGGCTTGGGGAACTAGGAATTTCAGGGTCTGCACTATCTTGGTTGGAATCTTTCCTTCACAATCGCTCCTTCCAAATTTGGGAGGGAACCTCTAAATCTCACTCCACCCCTGTATTCTGTGGTGTTCCCCAGGGCTCTTCTCTGAGCCCTACCCTTTTTAATGCTTATATGTCCCCCCTTTAGAAAATATTGTCCCCTCATGGAGTCAAGCTAGTGACGTACGCAGACGACACGCAGCTTGTAGTGTCTCTCAGCCACCATAATCGTTCCCCTGACTATCTTCATTCTTGCCTCCGAGACATCTCACTCTGGAATGAATTAACAGGTCGCTGTAATCGAACAACCGCTCCCAGTGGTGAAGGTTACACACTGGCAACTGTTTGATGATACCACGTTCCTCTCCTGTTTGAGCAGTGTAAGATCCGGCTCCCCCGTGATCCTGTACCCGCAAAAATTCTAAAGTTATTAGATCTCTAACCCCGGCGGGTTCTCATGAGACTTTTGAATGCATCTTTAACTCAGTCTCATGTGTTACAGGAGTGGAAGCATGCAATGGTTGTCCCTCTTCTAAAGAAGGCAGGAGCCGACGCGTCTAATCCTGCCAACTTTAGACCCATATCCTTGCTGCCTGTTGTCTCTAAAGTGCTGGAAAGGCATGTCAACACTCAGTTAAACCAACTCGTGGAAAGCTTGGGATTCTTACAATCTTCCCAGTCTGGTTTTCGTGCGCATCATTCCACCGAGATCGCGCTACTCGGGGTGACGGAGAGGTTGCGGCACGGTATCGATCGCGGGGAAACAACTGCACTCATCTTGCTGGATTTGAGTGCGGCGTTCGATACCGTGTCCCATTCCATTCTTCTGAACTCTCTCCGGTCCCTGGGAGTAGATGGTCCTACGCTGGCCTGGATTGCCTCCTTTTTAAGTGAGCGCACTTTCCAGGTTTTTTCTACTTAAGCCGCATCCGCCACCTGTGTGTCATCGCACGGCGTTCCCCAGGGGTCTATACTTAGCCCCTTCTTTTTTAACATCTACATTAGACCCCTGGCTACCATCGTGGAGGACACCGGGCTGACTATTCTTTCATACGCCGACGACACCCAAATTGTCTTCTCCCTTTCCAGCAGCGATTGCAACAGTGTATCGATCCTGAAGACCGGATTGTCACAGGTAGCCGAATGGATGCAGAGGCATCTCCTTAAGTTAAACGGTGACAAGACCGAGATTGTCATTTTGGGGAAGCATAAAGATCTCTGGGGACCGAAACACTGGCCCAGTGACATGGGACCCCTCCCCCAGCCAGCCACTGTGGTCCGCAACCTCGGATTTCTCATAGACAACAAACTCTCCATGAGGCAGCAGGCCACCAGGGTGGCCACCATCTGTTTCACCACCTTGAGATGGCTCCAGAAAATCCTATGGATGCTGCCCCTTGCCACCAGGAGAACCGTCGTCCAGGCGTTAGTAACTTCTCGCCTGGACTACGGAAATGTCCTCTATCTTGGTGCCGACGCTGCTACCATTAACAAACTCCAGGTTGTACAAAACTCGTCGGCACGACTCCTATGTAACATCCCGAGGAGATCATCGGCCTTACAGGCTCTTCGCGACCTACACTGGCTTAGAGTCCCTAGTCGCATTACATTTAAAGCCCTGTGTTATCTTTTCAAAATTAAACAGGGCTTGACCCCGAAATACTTACAGAGTCTTGTTCAACCCTACAAGCCTTCTCGCACACTAAGATCCTCTGTCAACTGTGATTTTGTTGTTCCAAGATTCAAACTTGTAAAGATGGGGGGTCGGTCCTTCTCCCATTTAGGCCCCAAATTCTGGAACGCACTGCCCATTGCTCTGAAATCAGAGACCGATCTGTTTTGTTTCCGGAAAAAATTGAAAACTTTACTTTTTCAATAAATCACATCTCCTGCTCTAGTTGGTCCGTGGTACTACTGTTGTCTCCTCGTTTTCTTCTTTAGTCCATCCTTGGCGCCGGGAAACCCATTGCGGGTAGCTGTTGCGCATTATAAATTTAAATAAATAAATAAAAATAAATAAATAAATAAATGGATCGCTCCCATCTCAGGCTTAACTGTGAGAAAACGGAGATTATGGTGCTAGGTAATCCTTCCCACTTTGAGTCAAACATCCTGTGGCCTCCCTGTATGTGCCTAGCCCCGACCCCCAAATCCTCCATCAAAAGTCTGGGCATATGGCTAGACCATGACCTTACTTTTACCACTCTTATGTAGTCTCTCTTTTATCTCTGTTGATCAAAGGATGGAGGGAAAACATTGTAACAAGAGTATTTAAATCACACTGGAAATGGAGCATGTCACGTGATCAAGACCGGGGAAACCTGGTCGAAACGTGTCAAGTTGTGACTAGAGAAAGAAACGCACCTTTGATAATTGTATCCTGTGTTGCAGTCCGTTACTGGAAGCATTGACAGTATTTGGTTTTCATATATATATATCTTCACAAACTTCTTCTCTTACAAAGGAAAGGGGCACTCACGTAATGGAAGAATACCTCCTTTATTAATTATGCCATTTTCGGACATCACACTTGACGCGTTTCAGTCGTCACCGCGACCTTTCTCAAAGGTTCCAGTTCGGCATTATAATTGACCTTTCCATACCTCACAGTTGCTGGTTTTATGCTGTTGGTCCCCATTGGACCTCCTCGTGGTATTGCTCTCACTGCATTGTGGAATTTGTGGTTCGAGGCGGCAGCCAATACCCCTGATTTCTTCCGACGGCAACAAAAGGTTAGTCCATGGAGGGGCATTGCGGCGCTCTTATCGGGTGGTGCTTCCTTCTCGGCGGGACCAAGCCGAATAATATCTTCACAAACTCCTTCTCTTACAAAGGAAAGTCGCCAGTAGGTGGTTATAGTTAGGACCTATTATCCATAGGAAATCTGCAACATTCTATTAGAAATAACTTTGGCGTTGATTGATGAATCTTGTTGAAATTTTTCAAACTTTTGGCCAGCTCAGTTCCACTCCTACCCAGAAAGTTTGGGGGTGATTGGTGAAGCGGGGCTGAGAAAAAGGGGGTCCCTAAACATGTTTTCCCCATGTAATTTCCCAGAGGACTTTTACCCACGGCTACAGCTCAAACGGCTGATCGGAATTACACAAAATTTGGCAGAGAGGTAGTCCTCCGTTCCGACTTGTGCCTTTTGCATATCTGGTGTCAATCTGTTCAGTAGTTTCTTTGAAAATTATGGTTAAAGTCATTTATATATCTATGGGCGCGGAAGATCCGCAGATTGTTTGAGGATTGGCCTCGCAGGATAAGCAAACCGTCTTGATCACGCGCTTAATTCTAATTGGCTGTCAAGCAGTTGCAAACATTCGAAAACAGGAACTGTTGGCAGCTGTTTTGTGCCTCGGTAGAAGCGAGTCTGAGGAAGTCATTGAAATATGTGTGGAAAGTGTGGAACAGGTAGGGAAGCCTATCTTTGAGCTAGTGATTGAAACAAGGCTCTAGTGAAAATTTGTGTGTCGACAAAGCTTTTGTTGAAAATACATTGACATTTAATTCCAATTTAACCAGACTTTTTCTCCATGTAGTTCTGACACAATTATAATGTTATTTCTGTCCACTTCACCTTACACACACTTTTTATTTTGAAAGAAAGACAATTGAGTGAAGTAACTCTGTTGTAAGTCTGTTTCCTATGTCTTATCTATCACATGTTTGTTTGTTTAACTGTACCACAAACAACGACACCATTACTCGTGATCAAGGGGTTGTCCCCGAAACGCGTTGGGTCTTGACACTAAGATGTAATAAAATACCGCTGTCTCAACAATCGTGTTTACGGCGTGCTGTTTTGGAAAGAGGAGGCAGCATTTGGAAATATACATATATATATATATATTCATTGAAAAAACCCTATTTCTTACACGTTATAGTTAGCTGAACATTTCTCTCATACAAAACCTTTGAAATTCCTCCGTGAAAGTTAGCTCATCTAACTATAACTTGCGCGCCCGCATGCACTGCTGATGACGTCACATATAACATCACTCATGACATGGTCAGTGACATCACTCATGACAACACTGATGACATCTCAAATGACATCACTGATGACATCATCCACAGAATGTGTGTCTTTCTGAAAAATAAATATTTTTATATATGTACATCTAAAGGTCGATGGAAGAATAAATAGGTAAATACATGTCTAAATGGATGTTTTCTTTGTAAATTTCATTGTATAACTGACTTATTAAGTGTATCTTAGTGAATACATGTATTAGCGAGTAATGTTTAAATATGTAAATATCAATATCAGTGTCTCACTTTGTGTATAAGTGGCTGCATGGGTTGGTGAGTAGCTACACAAGTGTCTATATGGGTTATTAGTTGTTTTTTTGAGTATCAGAATGAGTGTCTGTGTGGTTTGGTGGAGGGTATCACTTAGGGCACAGATGCATGAATGACTGACTCACTGTTTGTATGTGTTTTGAAGACAGCATGTGTGAAGGACTGCACGGGTGGATGAATGTGTGTATGGGTATGCTAGTGAATGAATGACTGCCTCAATAGTGTCTTTATGAGTAAGTACATATGTCTTAAACATGTGTGAGTATCGATGTATATAAGTAAGCAATTCAAAAAGTTCCTGTATAAATAAGTATGTGTTTCTATCCCTGATTGTTTAAGAGAGTAAGTATGTGTACGTTTCTGTAAAAGTAAGTGTAGTGGTGTGTGTATAGCTGTATATGCAAACAAATGGATGTTTGATAGTTTATTTGCATATGTGTGTGAGTAACTGTATGAATGAGTGTCGATGTGTAACAGTATTTATAAGTATATGAGTACACATGATGAGTGAGTACATGTATAAGTGACCATATAGAACTGTTGGTGAATGAGTGCATGGGTATTTCGATGGCGGTATTACTGAATAGGTTGTTGGTAAGTGGTATTGCTATCTCCATTTTTATTTTTACTTTCTATTTCTGAAGGTTTTATTACGCCAAAAAGAGGTCTGCCGTTCTTTCACAAGGGTATCATCAGTGATGTCATCAGTGATGTCATTTGAGATGTCATCAGTGATGTCATCAGTGATGTCACTGACCATGTCATGAGTGATGTTATATGCAACGTCATCAGCAGTGCATTGCGGACGCGCAAGTTATAGTTAGCTGAGCTAACTATACTGGAGGAATTTCAAAGGTTTTGTATGAGAGAAATGTTCAGCTAAGTATAACGTGTGAAAACTAGGGTTTTTTCAATGAATTTGCATGGTTTTTTAAATGCTAATTCCTAACTATAACGTGTGTGAAACCTATGGTTTTTTCAATGAATTTGCAAGGTTTTTTAAATGCTAATTCCTAACTATAACGTGTGTGAAACCTATGGTTTTTGCAGTGAATTTCAAAGGTTTTGTAAATGATAAGTTATAAAGGTATTAATTATTATGTCTTTCTTTTTACACTAATTTCTTATATTTTTAATATAAATATGTATATGTATTTAATTTTTTAGATTATATTTCATATTCTTATTATAAAATAATAACAAAACTAAATTGCAAAGTAATTTTTGGATTAATTATTACTTGACTTCGGTTCCCATTATAACACAACTCCAGCAATGCTCTGGGGCCCTATGCTCACAAATCTGTATCAATCCTTACACCTGCTTCAAGCATGTGCAAAGTTTTGACGTAGCATAAGCTCAAAAGGGACTTTTAGGCGGTGTTGCTGCATCCCCTTCTGCACAGGAAAGCCTCTTCTGGCACAGGGCTTTACAATGTAATGCACCCTCCAGATGCGTCACATTGTTAATAACACACACCATGGCACATCTTTTGCACCACCGCTATGTCACAAAAGTGACGCAACGGCTGTGCAAAAGAGGCACAAGGGGATTGTAAATCCGCCCCTAACGCATACAAATTCACCCAGGCAGTTTCACCAGCAGCGCAAATTGAAGCATAGACTTCTAACATATTTATGTGCATATGTTACATTCAAGTGCTTCGCACATACTACAGTATACTATAGGTAAACACCTTATAGATTTATGCTGTAGCACTTCCTTATAGCTCTGCACTTTCACATTCTGCATACACTAGTAATGTATTCATTCATTCATTTATGAACTACACATTCATTCTGACAAACTTTTACACACTAACATAGAAATATAGTTCTTTCTTTGACCAGTGAAGGTAGTTCTAAAAAGAACAGTTTTTTTTGTTTTGTATTTTTTTTTGTGTTTTCTCAACAAATTCCAAGTGGAACAAAAGAATGAAAAAAAGAACAACTAATGTCGAGGACAGCAATGATCCTGTATCCTGCGTTTTATCAGGTCGATAGACTGTTCCCCATAACACAAACGTTTATCGCAATAAATGCAAAGAAATTTTACTTTAGCAAAGTCAGAATCAATATGTGGGTGTGGACTGCTTGCTGAAAATACTGCCGCAGATGATGTGCTTGGTGTGGCAGCAGGTGGGTTCTTGTGCAAACTCAGTCTTTCAGCTCGAGCAAAGCTCTTGGGTTGCAAGTTCTTCATGTGTCGCACCATATTTGCTGTGCCAAAGGAGTATTTTTTACTTGGATCACCCCATGAAAGAGTTGTTTGGCAAATTTTACAGGTTACTTTTGCAGCATTAACCTTTTTTTGACCTTCTGGAAAAATGAAAAACTTCCAAAATAGAGCTTCTTTCCTCTCCTTTGGAGCATTATTCAGGAATGAAATCTCCCTCTGAAGAACTGCTGGAAGATGACTTCATTGCTCTTATTAAGGTGATCTTCCTTCTATTTGAGAAGATTCTCACAACAAATGCTTCTTCTTAGAAAGTCAAAGTCGAATAATTATAATGGGACGGAACTTTCAACACTCGCAATAGGAAAAGTTACGAACCAATCAAATCTATACTTTAAAGTCACACAGCTTTGCGTACGCTTATGATGCGCTTGCGCAGCTCTTTCAATACGAGTACGCATGATCTTCTTCCGCGATTTGAGTAATTCTTTTTAAAACTAATATAGGATTATTAAAAGTATTTAAAAAAATCATGGTTATCCCAAATGTCTGCCCTTAGTATCTACATTAAACCACATACATGTTTTAAACCAAGTAGAAACATTGCCCCCTTTCGCGTACATGACGTCACACCGAAGCTTTAATGCGACGCGTAACGTCAAAGCATTTTCGTACCGTATGCACGGGTACACACTGAGTATGATAAGCAGTACAAATTATGGTGCGATCACCCTCTCAGTGACAAATCAGAGCTCAGGGCGCGCTAGGAAGAATGATTAGAAGTGCTGACTCTTTGCAGATCCCATTCTGGGCCTGCCTCTGCGTACATTATAACACCGCCCAATCTCTCTCTGTGTATTGTTGGTGCACACACTCATACTTGTACATGCGCCGTGCATGCCCGCCCACACTACCCACATGCCACCACCAAGCATGCTTGCTATCATTTAGCCTGGAAACCAATACATTAGCCAATGTGATGTCCCCCAGGGCCATCATTCTTTTAGACTGCGAAAACTCTACCAATGACGGCCCTGGGCTTGATTTGGTCAGCCCCCGCGGTTCCCATATAATGCGGGCACTGATGTGAGCACGCTCTCTTTTGCCTGCCTCTGCTGCGATGACAGACAGACTGTCAAAAACACCCTAGACTCAGCAAAACCACAGCCTTTCAAGACAAGACAACAGACAACAGAAACAAAGGTAAGAGAAGATGTCACAACACCAGCCTCCACTGTAAATTGTATATGCATAATACTTTTTTTATCATTCATATGGCTTTCCTACCCCTCAATGGTTTTAAATCGTACTTACATAATTGAAATATTTCTTTATAAGTCACAAGGTCCTATACACCTCTAATCTTCAAAATTGTGCGTGCATAAATTTCTGTGTCGTATTTCTGTACTACGCCACGTGCTTAGGCCTCTATTATTATTAATTGTGCGTCCATGATAGTATTTTTTTTTCTGCGTCACGAGGCCATTCCAGGCCTTTATTAACTTATTGATCTTCCTTTGTTTGCTGGAGTTGCAACAGTCTTAACTACGGAATATTAAGAACCCACATTAAAATTCACTTTTGATAGTAGTTACGCAACTAGGTTTTTGATGACTAATCAAAACGTCCTTTTCTTTCCGTCAGCAAACATCCTTCAGAAGCAACCACGGCCTATCGAGCAACAGCAATGGAATTCTCTGCAACTTATTGAATATACTTTGACGTATAGAGGCAGAGTTCAAGTCGAATGGTGAACTCCGGTGGCCGCACTCTTTATACAAGGTAAGCACTGCAGCCTAGATCTACAAAGCCTTCATAGCAATGCATTAGAAATAAGTCGCCATATCGGGCATCAGTAACGCAGTAGGTACTTCCATATAGACACCACTTGAACGCGGTACTATAACAAGTAAAATGTACCAGGTATGGTACGGTATGGTAGAGGGCCATATTATCAAACCTTGGCAACAGAATTATCGCCACTTTATCGGCAGGAAAGTGGTGATAATGGGTTTGATAATATACTCTATGGAATTCCAATCGAAGCTCATGTTAGATGTGAAGGACATCTGACATGAGCTTCGATTGGAATTCCATAGAGCATATTATCAAACCCATTATCGCCACTTTAGCGCCACTTTCCTGCCGATAAAGTGGCAATAATTTTTGTCGTCCAAGCTTGATATTATGGCCCAGTGTGCGTAGTGTACAGCAGCTTCTCTGTAAAATGTATAATTACCTCAGAGCAGTGACAACAGATAGGTTACAACAGTCTTACAAACAGATCATCAACCTTATTACGCCACTTTTGAGTCACTTTTAACATGGGTAAAGTGATGCAAGGAGCTGCTAAATCTACGTCTGGTTCAACAAAAATCTTAACTCCAGACTCTGCGACACAGTTTTAATGTTGTTTTCTCTCTCACTCTCTGTGACATCATTTCTCTTTCTCTCTTAAACTTAGACACTGCTGTCTGCTTGGACGTGTAGAAGATCTGCGCAACTTAAGTTGTGAACTCCACTTCCTAATGTGTTTGGCGCAAAGTTTACACAACGGTAAGCACAGAGGCCTAGATCTACAAATTCTTCGTAGGAATGTATTAGAAATAATTCGGCATAACGGGCGTCAGTAACGCAGTAGGCACTTCCAAATAGACACCACTTGAACGCGGCACTATAACAAGTAAAATGTACCAGGTACACTGCACTCGTAAAACTGTAGTGTTAGCTTTATTTGTGAAACGAGAGAGGGTCATATTATCATCCCTTGGCGACAAAATTATCGCCACTTTATCGGCAGCAAACTGCCGCTAAAGTGGCCATAATAGGTTTGATAATATGTTCTATGGAATTCCAATCGAAGCTCAAGTTAGATGTGAAGGACATCTGACATGAGCTTCGATTGTAATTCATTAGAGCATATTATCAAACCCATTATCGCCACTTTAGCGACACTTTCCTGCCGATAAAGTGGCAATAATTTTTGTCGCCGAAGGCTTGATATTATGGCCCAGAGTGCGTAGTGTACAGCAGCTTCTCTGTAAAATGTTTAATTACCTCCGAGCAGTGACAATAGATAGGTAACAACAGTCTGACAAACAGATAATCAACCTTATTATGCCACTTTGAGTCACTTTTAACATGGGTAAAGTGATGCAAGGAGCTAGTAAATCTACCTCTGATTCAACAAAAATTCTCAACTCCAGACTCTGCGACACAGTTTTAATGTATTCTCTCTCTCTCACTCTCTGTGACATCATTTCTCTATCTCTCTTAAACTTAGACACTGCTGTCTACTTGGACGTGTAGAGGATCAGCCCACCTGAAGTTGTCCATCCCAGTGACTGCAGTGTTTGGCCGCAAGCTTTAAACAACGGTAAGCACAGAGGCCTAGATCTACAAATCCTTCATAGAAATGCATTAGAAATAAGTCGCCATAACAGGCGTCAGTAAAGCAATAGGCACTTCCATATAGACACCACTTGAACGCGGCACTATAACAGAACAGAAATATTCAAATCACACTGCACACGTGCAACTGTAGAGTTACCACAACTTGTAATATTTCAGCTCATTTACTCACATCTACAAAATTCTAAACTCTAATTTTCTTTTTTCTTTTGCAGATTACCAATCGGACACCTTTTGGAATCCATTTCACACTTTCTTTATAACATTGTTTAACTTATTTGCCAGTTCTAATATAGTTATATTTGAGTTTCGTTTATATTTATTGTTTAATAAAAGTTAATAAAAAAAACGACATACTTCTTTTATTTTGTGGGGGAGGGGTATGACGGTCCACATTAAAAATAATGTTGAAATACTATTGTAAGATATTCAAGACTAGGATTGAAAACTACTGAGTTCTAACTAACTGATATAATAAATACAACGGTGAGAAACTACTAAAATGGCGGAGGACGGAGTACGTAATCAACGTTTGGCGCCTCGGCACTCCCTTTCAAATAAATATATAAAAAATATGACTATTAATACTGTACAAAAGTACAGCACCGGATGAATCTCATGAACCGGGAAAAGAAAGTGACAGATTTACTATCTGATATAAAGAAAGGTTTGCTTTCACTTCAAAATGACGCTGAGCATGCGAAGAGAGTACAACTGCTACACCCAAAAAAAGGAAAGCTTTACATACAAAAGGCGATACATTATCGCCTCTTTTATCAACAGGAAACTGCAGATAAAGCAGCGATAATGTGCTTGATAATAGGCCCTTGTAACTTCCCATAGCAGCCCAGGTTCTGATCCTAACCTGGGCTGCTATGATTATTCACAAATACATATTATCAAGACCATTATCTCCGCTTTATTGGCAGTTTCCTGCCAATAAATGCGACGATAATGTATCGCCTTTTGTTGACAATATGAACCATTGCTCTTTTTTTTACCAGTAAACTTAGATGCATATTATCAAGGAACGGTGTTAAAATTATCGCAGTTTTATTGGCAAGAAACTGCTGATAAAACGGCGATAATGAGCTTCATAATACGGCCTTGTTATTTCCCATAGAAGCCCATGTTAGCACCAGAACATAGGCTTCTATGGGAATTAACAAGGACGTATTATCAAGCCCACCCTCCCAACATTAATAAAAAACTCCAGGCAATGCAGATACCCGGAGCTGGAAGGTCATTTTACATATCACTGCCCCAGAAAGGTGGCGTTCCCCACCACATGTATGGGGAGAGAGAGAGAGAGCTCAAAACATATATATTTTTTAAAAAGACCCGAGGGGTGCCGCTCCCCGAGACTGTGGGGAGTAGGACCATAATGAATAAAACAGACTTCTACTTTTTTTTTCACCTTTTCCACCACGAACAAGTACTGTACAAGTACCCCGCCATTTTTTATTTTTTTAAAAAATAAATATTGAGCCTAAAGATCCATGTACCACCCCCTGCCCAAGTCTATAGGCTCAGAATGTTTCTACCCTGCCCCCTTTCCTTATTTCTCAACTTTGTTTTACTGTTTTCTTGTGACTCTGCTCTTCCGACAAACAACATGGCTGCCAATACTTCCTGGTTTGGAGTATTGACAGCCAATCAGCATGCAGTTCCTGCTCGTAATTGTAGGTATTTACATACGCGTCGGCCGCGACTTTTCTTTAAAAAAATAAAAGAAAGAATAGAGCCTAAACATCCATATACGACCCCCTAAGCAAGCCTAGAGGGTCAGAATATCTCTACCCTACCCCCTTCCCTTATTTCTCAACTTTGTGTTACTATTTTCTTGTGACTCAGTTCTAGCGAGGCACAAGATGGCCGCCAACACTTCCTGGTTTCGTGTGTTGACAGACAGTTCACAGCCAATCAGCATGCAGCTCGCGCTCGTAATTGAATAGATTTCAGTACGCGTACTGAACTCCGACTCTAGATATCGCTATGATTTTACTTGCAATTTTCTCAGAAACTACTGAACGGATTTACACCATTTAAAAAAAAGCACAATCTGCAAACAGAAATCTACCTCTCCGCCAAATTTCGTGTAATTCGGTTCAGCCGTTCAGGCTGTAGCCATGGCTAAAGGTCCCTATTGAAAATTGCATGGGAAAAACATATTTTGGGACCCCCTTTTTTCTCAGCCCCCACTTGACGAATCACCCCCAAACTTTCAGGGAAGGGGCGAAACCAAGCAGGCCATTTTCTTGGAGAAATTCACGAAGATTCGTCCACCGGCCCCAAAGTTATTCCAAATAGAATGTTGTGGATTTCCTATGGAAACTAGGTCCTAACTATAACTACCTACTGGCGACCGCCAGTAGGTAATATATATATATATATATATATATATATATATATATTCACAGAAAAAACCATAGGTTATAGACCATATATAGTTAGGAATTAGCATTTACAAAACCTTGAAAATTCACTGAAAAAACCATAGGTTATAGACCATATATAGTTAGGAATTAGCATTTAGAAAACCTTATTTTACTCACACAAAACCATTGAAATTCCATATATAGTTAGTTGCACTAACTATATATCGCGCACCCGCAATCCACTGCTGATGATGTCACATATTACATCATTCATGACATGGTCAGTGACATCACTGATGACATCACTGATGACATCTCAAATGACATCACTGATGACATCACTGATGACATCTCATTTGACATCATTCTTGTGCTAATACGATAAACCTCTTCAGACTCTAATATAACCTTAGATACACTCAGTGTATACAGACACTCACACACTGTCACTCATCCATGGAGTTACTCACACACCTAGTCAGTCATGCAAAGAAACAATCTCACCTCCATTTCCTCAACTATACAGTTATACACACCTTACTTATTCAAACATATACTAACACATATTTACTCTCTTATACAATCCCTGATACAAGTTCACAATGATCCATACAGCCACTCACACATTCAGTGGCTCTCATGCACAGTTATTTATATATGCCAACTCTCACATGTACTGTGTTTTACATATGTACTTACTATGACATGTAGCATTGAGATATCCATTCACTCATCAATACACTCATGCACACAGTCAACCGCCCATGTAGCTTTTTCCACATGCACTCTTGAACTCATACACCTAGTGAATCAACTGCTCACACATCTATGCACAGAGTCACACACCTCCCAGCCACCCCCACACAAACTCAATCTCCCATAGAAATACTTGGGCAACCAATTAATAACACATATAGCCTCTCGTATAGCTAATGATCAACACATGCAGCAGTTTACATCACAACAGACATAATGATGCACAAATTAAGACAGTTTAGTCACTAACCCATGCATTCAGTGAGACACATTTAATCACTCACTCATACAGTCAGTCACGCACCTACTAAATCCTTCATCCAGACACTTATACATCCACTCATTCTTCAATATCTAAGACATATTTTAACTTTACAGAAACATACAGTCACTGGATGTTGTCATCAGTGATGTCATTTGAGATGTCATCAGTGATGTCATCAGTGATGTCACTGACCATGTCATGAATGATGTAATATGTGACATCATCAGCAGTGGATTGCGGGTGCGCGATATATAGTTAGTGCAACTAACTATATATGGAATTTCAATGGTTTTGTGTGAGTAAAATAAGGTTTTCTAAATGCTAATTCCTAACTATATATGGTCTATAACCTATGGTTTTTTCAGTGAATTTTCAAGGTTTTGTAAATGCTAATTCCTAACTATATATGGTCTATAACCTATGGTTTTTTCTGTGAATTTCATTGGTTTTTTAACAGCTAATATCTGTAGCTGTAAAATGTATTCTTCTTTAAATCCAAAAATATATTTTATATGTTTATGAATAATTTTTTTTTTAAATATTTTTTTTTCTTCGTTCCCGCTTCGCGAATCGGGAAGCTTCCCGTTAGCTGACCTTGATGCCGCGAAATAGACCGCGAGCCGGTAAACGTTTCTTTACCGCAAGTGCCGCGTTAGAAAACAACATCGTGACGCCTCCCGTCCGCATGACGTTCCACGTTGTCGCGTGATACGTCATATGACGTGCTACGTTAGCGAACTGGTACGCGAAGCGAGTGCCAAAGCGCAGGTTTCTGGAAGCAAACCGGGAGGCCCTGCAAAGCGCGTAACGTAAACACAGCAGGTCATGTGACTTGGTAATAACACTTTTCATTGGTTCATTTCACTTTTGGTTTCCTAATGATGTAAGACTAGGTCATATAATCTAAAATGAACACTTTTGATTGGTTGAGAACTCTTGTTTTTCCCAAATGATGAAAATCCCTCCTTCTTTCCTCACTCTGACTTTCATCATTGTGAGAGAAAGACCCTTTGTGATCACTGAGCAATGGCTTCTTTAGTAGCTTCAGCTGGTGCTTCCCCACCACCTCCACCACCTCCAAGGAAGAGAGGACCACCTGCTCAAGTTGTAATTCAACAAGAAGAAGAAGAAGAGGAACAGGAGGACGAGCACGAAGAGAGGCAGTTTTTGCCTGAGCAGCCCAAGACGTCTCACCGGAAAGAAAACTTCATTTGGCAATTTTTTAAAATTCCCAAAGGTCAGAAAAAAGTAAATGCAAGATACGTAACTTGCCTTATATGTCAAGATAGACTGTCCAGAGGGACCGACAAAAAATACAGTTTCGGAAACTACACAATGCATCGCCATATGACTAGGTGGCATCCTAACAACTACAGTGCTGCACAGTTTCGGAACGACCTAGATAATCTCCCTATTATGGCCAGAAGATCTGTTGTACCGGAAGTAACGGGACCAGAGGGCAGGGAGATGGTGCCAAATATACAAATGAGATTTGGTGAAGTAAAACACACCTGCGTATTTTGCGATGGATTCATTTCCTACGGAGAAAGAAGCATCACTCTGATCAACAGAGCTATTGACTATCATATGCAAGTTTGTCCGAAACGCCCAAAATAATAAATACTTCTTTTTTTTGTTTTGTTGCTCCTGTTGAGCCCTTTACAATGAATCGTTTTCATTGCCCCCTCCAAGAAAAACCCAAAAAAATATAAAACTGTTCCGAAAAATTCAAAAACATTAAAAAAATGTTCAGAAAAATAAAAAAAAAAGTTCTTTTCAGAACTACCTCCCCGTTATTAAAAAATTGGTACAATATTTGGAACTGTGCCAACCTCTATTTCTCTTAGTTCGCTTCCTAGTTCGCTCGCTGGTACGCGAACTGGAAGCGAACCAAAAACAGTAAGTATAAGGGAAGGAAACACACACTTATGTTAAAAGAAAGACAGCTATAGGGGAGTAAACTAGAGATACTATTACCCATAATCCACTACTGATGATGTCACATATTACATCATTCATGACATGCTCAGTGACATCATCAGCAGAGGATTGCGGGTTTTTTGGCAACATGCCTTATCCACGGTTTAATAACGCTGCCTTTTGCTTTATATAAGTTTTCAAATTGTATGAAATATATACCAATAGGTCTTTATGAACCTTTAGGTAGTGCTTTTGTTCATGAGGTCTGGTCGCTTCCATACACATACAGATGTTTCAAAGATGATCAAGAAGTTTATCTGAATGGAGAGGAATGCACTGAGACGCCAGATCATTCACTAATGTGTAGGCACATACAGTTACACGATTCATGCAACAAACACCGACCAAATATGGCTTGCGTGTTGCAAGGCACGCCAGTTCCTGCTATCATCCCCACGTTCAAGTTGTTGGAAAATGGTAGTTATTTGATGCTCAATAATGAAGATTGTTCTGAGTTAATTAAAAGTATTCCTTTTATCGTAACAGTAAGTGAACGGGTTATTTGCTGCAGAAATGTTCTATTTCCTCCCACACATGAACATAGGGAGTTTTCAATCTGGCCACAAATACCAACCTTGGGACACGTTTCAACGGCATGACAAGAATAAGAGCTCTTTTGTCTCAGAGAGAGGTGGCCTTGAGTTCGGCCCGTGAAACTTTCGTACTTCACATAGCGAACACCCGTACACAGGTTTGCCTTTCAATTTCAGCAACATGTTTCCGACTATCTTTAACGCATCCTCCACAAAATCCCTGGCACACTTTTTTAAAGTTGTTACCAGTGGTCTCGTGACTTCATTTGAGAAAATCTTTGGAGTCATCCCTGCTCCCTTTCATTCCATTTTCTCCACTCTGGTTCGTGGATTGCATTTTTACTTGCATTACCAGCGGACGCTCTTGTGCTTTTTTACATTTTTAAATATGGATGTCCCTCCTATGCAACCTCCGACCCTGCAGCTGCTGACACTGTTCCGCAATCGCATGCTAGAATATTATGGCACAATGCCGTTGGCGATATTAAGCACGGCATATGGATTATCTTTTCGGTTCTCCTACTTCACCTGTGTCCAGCCTGTATTTCACTGCCTGACCTGTGATTTCGATTGGGCCATTGATTTGTGTCTCTGCGGACCGGTTTCTCCTGACGTCGACTTTAATCAGCTGATGACTCCTATCATTACTCACGAGTTGGTTTGTCCTGGCGAAAGGATTATGGCTGTGGCATTGATGCATGGACTACTTGGTCCCTGGAATTTACTGGCGGCAGCACAGTCTTTCTTGGAACACAGCTTTCTTGAAAACCCACCGAGCTGTCCTCTGATGGTGATAGAGGATCCGGTGCTGGGAGAGCACGTATGTTCTTTTCCGCTTTTAAATTGGATGGCTGAACTGTTTTCGGATGAAGACGGTGACTTCCTGTTGGAGGCTGTTGCAGCTTATTTTGCATACACAGTTATGTCATAGACCTTTTTCATGTTTCATATGCTGAGTACTAGCATTTCATTGACAATTCATTGACTTAATTGTCAAGTTTTTATTATTTACCTTGCCTATTGGCTTAAGACTCGATAAAGTACTTGGCTGTTTTATTTTTCTTTAGCATTGAATTTTCCTAGTTTTTAATGCTTTACCTTGCGGACCGTCCACATATAAACTTGCAATCTGCTCTCATGAGATGGCACTTCTATTATCTTATTCAGTTCGTTTCCGGATCATGGGGAGGTGTCATCTAGGTCCTGGATATCTTTACACCGTGTTAAGTTAGCATGGGCTCATTACCGGTTTAAACGCCATTTTTCCTTTTTTGCAACTTCTGCACACGACATTTAGTTGTTGCTTTAGCTTTCCACCTAGTAGTTCATCGTGGTTTACATGAGAATAATATGTTATTGGTCTACTATCTGCTTTACTTGTTAAACTATATCTGTACAGCGAGTGCTAAAGTTTCAAGAACAACACGATACAGAATTGTTATGAGGTCTGATCTCCACGACTTCATACTCATAACATAAGTGCAACTTCTGCCAATTCTGGGCATGAGGCGGGTTTTATATTGCTTTGCCGAACACACATACACAACAGTTGATGCGGTTCACATGAAGAGAGAGCTGGTGTATGCTGATGTGATTCCTTCAAATCTAAGACACTAAAGTATGGGCACGCCCTAAACCAACACAAAGAGACCTTCTTAGCAAATAATATAATATGTGTATTAGGGAGGGTGAGATATAAGCAGCCGCGGGCCGTGGAGGGAGTTACGGTGAGGCAGGGAGGCGGGGAGGGGGAGAAGCAGGGTGGAGCCCTCTCTACCTTGCCCCTCCCCCTCCCCGCCTCCCTGCCCCACCGTAACTCCCTCCACGGCCCGCGGCTGCTTATAAGTGTTGCTAACTCTTATTCATTTACAGCATGTTAACATACTGTCACCATTCGCTTTTTATGTACTAGTAACTATGCTGGTAATTTTGCTACTGATAATATGTGTACTTGTATTCTCCACCCTGCTTCTCCCCCTCCCCGCCTCCCTGCCTCACCGTAACTCCCTCCACGGCCCGCGGCTGCTTATAAGTGTTGCTAACTCTTATTCATTTACAGCATGTTAACATACTATCACCATTCACTTTTTATGTACTAGTAACTATGCTGGTAATTTTGCTACTGATAATATGTGTACTTTTATTATCTAAGGTACTACGCCTGAGAAGACGGCATTAGTAAATAAACATTTCAAATACACATGTGTTCTTCTTAACTCCATGTTCTGGTTTCTAAGAAATATATAACGACCGACTGTTCATGAGTTCCACGTATCCTGAGGTACTATAAGTTCATATTCTGGATTGTCTAAACATTGAGAGTTTGTTATATCCAATGTGACACTGTACCTAGCTTGCTAAATAGTTTTTGATTACTAACGTGAGTTTTGGGACACCCTAATTCGCCGAGGTTCCAATCCTCTGTCCACAGTTCTGTGTGAGAACAGAAACCCTGCGACAGGGGCACCCCCGACCCTTGCTGGAGCTTCATCACACTTGCGATACAACTCCAGCAATGCGCCACCTTTACGGCACAGATACATCACGCATCTGTGCTGTTTTTGCCCCGTGATGCGCCGCATTGTAAATGCAGCACACCATAGGTGACGGAACAGCGGCACAGAATGACTAACACATCCCTGGTGATGCGCCAGTCATCATAAATCTATCCCTATGCTTCTTATCTTGTTAGAGATGAACCGCCATATGTATCATCAAAGTTATTTGCATTTCCTAAATAGCGAACTTTAAGGAATAAATAGCGATTCTTTACCATTCCTAGTTTGCGATGAGCTATTTGCTAATTAGCCGAATGTAGCCCAATGAAGCCCAATGTAGCCCAATGTAGCCCAAAGATGGCCGCCAGACACACAAAAAAACAAATGTAGCCCAAATATCAGCCAGATGTAGCCCAACTATAGCCCAGTGACAGAATGACCAATCAGCTTCGCAAACCTCCGTTACGCGAAGCGGAGCGCTGTTACAGATATATATCTTTTTTTGAACGTTAATTTCTCAAAATCCACTGGAGCACATATATTGAGACCTAGCAAAGGCACATCGGGCTACCAGTCCCTAATATTTTGCCAAGTTTCGTGCAAATCCATTCAGCCGTTCGATTATTATTTTTATTAATTTTTTTTGCCCCGCGGGGCCCTTTTAAAACCTCCACATCAAACCTAGGGGGTCAGCGAGGATCTACTATGCCCCCTTATAGTTATTTCCCCCTTTGTTTTGACCTCCTCTTGTCTCTCGATCCTACCGAGAGACAAGATGGCGGCCGCTACGGACTGTTTGGAATGTTGACAGACGCCGGAGAACCAATCAGCTTCGCTTCACAAAGCTCCGTTGCGCGAAAAGTCCGCGAACCAGAGCGCTAACCGGTCCGCTGTTACAGATATATATCTTTTTTTAAACGTTAATTTCTCAAAATCCACTGGAGCACATATATTGAGACCTACAAAAGGCACATCGGGCTACCAGTCCCTACAATTTTGCCAAGTTTCGTGCAAATCCATTCAGCCGTTCGGGCTAAAAGTGAGGCCAACCGCCCTATGGAAAACTCAATGTTAAAAACACGTTTTGGGACCCCCCTTTTTTCTCGGCCCCCACTGGACGAACCCCCCCCAAATTTTCAAGGGCTGCTCAGAAACAAAATGTGCCATTTTCCTGAAAATTTCAGCCGATTCCGTCCACAAACGCCAAAGTTATTAGACATAGAATTTTCAAAAAACCCATAGAGAAAAAATCCTAACTATATATACCTACTGGCGACCGCCAGTAGGTAATATATATATATATATATATATATATACATACATACATACATACATACATATATATATATATATATATATATATATTACCTACTGGCGGTCGCCAGTAGGTATATATAGTTAGGATTTTTTCTCTATGGGTTTTTTGAAAATTCTATGTCTAATAACTTTGGCGTTTGTGGACGGAATTGGCTGAAATTTTCAGGAAAATGGCACATTTTGTTTCTGAGCAGCCCTTGAAAATTTGGGGGGGGTTCGTCCAGTGGGGGCCGAGAAAAAAGGGGGGTCCCAAAACGTGTTTTTAACATTGAGTTTTCCATAGGGCGGTTGGCCTCACTTTTAGCCCGAACGGCTGAATGGATTTGCACGAAACTTGGCAAAATTGTAGGGACTGGTAGCCCGATGTGCCTTTTGTAGGTCTCAATATATGTGCTCCAGTGGATTTTGAGAAATTAACGTTTTAAAAAAGATATATATCTGTAACAGCGGACCGGTTAGCGCTCTGGTTCGCGGACTTTTCGCGCAACGGAGCTTTGTGAAGCGAAGCTGATTGGTTCTCCGGCGTCTGTCAACATTCCAAACAGTCCGTAGCGGCCGCCATCTTGTCTCTCGGTAGGATCGAGAGACAAGAGGAGGTCAAAACAAAGGGGGAAATAACTATAAGGGGGCATAGTAGATCCTCGCTGACCCCCTAGGTTTGATGTGGAGGTTTTAAAAGGGCCCCGCGGGGCAAAAAAAAATAATAAAAATAATAATTGAACGGCTGAATGGATTTGCACGAAACTTGGCAAAATATTAGGGACTGGTAGCCCGATGTGCCTTTGCTAGGTCTCAATATATGTGCTCCAGTGGATTTTGAGAAATTAACGTTCAAAAAAAGATATATATCTGTAACAGCGCTCCGCTTCGCGTAACGGAGGTTTGCGAAGCTGATTGGTCATTCTGTCACTGGGCTATAGTTGGGCTACATCTGGCTGATATTTGGGCTACATTTGTTTTTTTGTGTGTCTGGCGGCCATCTTTGGGCTACATTGGGCTACATTGGGCTTCATTGGGCTACATTCGGCTAATTAGCAAATAGCTCATCGCAAACTAGGAATGGTAAAGAATCGCTATTTATTCCTTAAAGTTCGCTATTTAGGAAATGCAAATAACTTTGATGATACATATGGCGGTTCATCTCTAACAAGATAAGAAGCATAGGGATAGATTTATGATGACTGGCGCATCACCAGGGATGTGTTAGTCATTCTGTGCCGCTGTTCCGTCACCTATGGTGTGCTGCATTTACAATGCGGCGCATCACGGGGCAAAAACAGCACAGATGCGTGATGTATCTGTGCCGTAAAGGTGGCGCATTGCTGGAGTTGTATCGCAAGTGTGATGAAGGTCCAGCAAGGGTCGGGGGTGCCCCTGTCGCAGGGTTTCTGTTCTCACACAGAACTGTGGACAGAGGATTGGAACCTCGGCGAATTAGGGTGTCCCAAAACTCACGTTAGTAATCAAAAACTATTTAGCAAGCTAGGTACAGTGTCACATTGGATATAACAAACTCTCAATGTTTAGACAATCCAGAATATGAACTTATAGTACCTCAGGATACGTGGAACTCATGAACAGTCGGTCGTTATATATTTCTTAGAAACCAGAACATGGAGTTAAGAAGAACACATGTGTATTTGAAATGTTTATTTACTAATGCCGTCTTCTCAGGCGTAGTACCTTAGATAATAAAAGTACACATATTATCAGTAGCAAAATTACCAGCATAGTTACTAGTACATAAAAAGTGAATGGTGATAGTATGTTAACATGCTGTAAATGAATAAGAGTTAGCAACACTTATAAGCAGCCGCGGGCCGTGGAGGGAGTTACGGTGAGGCAGGGAGGCGGGGAGGGGGAGAAGCAGGGTGGAGAATACAAGTACACATATTATCAGTAGCAAAATTACCAGCATAGTTACTAGTACATAAAAAGCGAATGGTGACAGTATGTTAACATGCTGTAAATGAATAAGAGTTAGCAACACTTATAAGCAGCCGCGGGCCGTGGAGGGAGTTACGGTGGGGCAGGGAGGCGGGGAGGGGGAGGGGCAAGGTAGAGAGGGCTCCACCCTGCTTCTCCCCCTCCCCGCCTCCCTGCCTCACCGTAACTCCCTCCACGGCCCGCGGCTGCTTATATCTCACCCTCCCTAATACACATATTATATTATTTGCTAAGAAGGTCTCTTTGTGTTGGTTTAGGGCGTGCCCATACTTTAGTGTCTTAGATTTGAAGGAATCACATCAGCATACACCAGCTCTCTCTTCATGTGAACCGCATCAACTGTTGTGTATGTGTGTTCGGCAAAGCAATATAAAACCCGCCTCATGCCCAGAATTGGCAGAAGTTGCACTTATGTTATGAGTATGAAGTCGTGGAGATCAGACCTCATAACAATTCTGTATCGTGTTGTTCTTGAAACTTTAGCACTCGCTGTACAGATATAGTTTAACAAGTAAAGCAGATAGTAGACCAATAACATATTATTCTCATGTAAACCACGATGAACTACTAGGTGGAAAGCTAAAGCAACAACTAAATGTCGTGTGCAGAAGTTGCAAAAAAGGAAAAATGGCGTTTAAACCGGTAATGAGCCCATGCTAACTTAACACGGTGTAAAGATATCCAGGACCTAGATGACACCTCCTCATGATCCGGAAACGAACTGAATAAGATAATAGAAGTGCCATCTCATGAGAGCAGATTGCAAGTTTATATGTGGACGGTCCGCAAGGTAAAGCATTAAAAACTAGGAAAATTCAATGCTAAAGAAAAATAAAACAGCCAAGTACTTTATCGAGTCTTAAGCCAATAGGCAAGGTAAATAATAAAAACTTGACAATTAAGTCAATGAATTGTCAATGAAATTCTAGTACTCAGCATATGAAACATGAAAAAGGTCTATGACATAACTGTGTATGCAAAATAAGCTGCAACAGCCTCCAACAGGAAGTCACCGTCTTCATCCGAAAACAGTTCAGCCATCCAATTTAAAAGCGGAAAAGAACATACGTGCTCTCCCAGCACCGGATCCTCTATCACCATCAGAGGACAGCTCGGTGGGTTTTCAAGAAAGCTGTGTTCCAAGAAAGACTGTGCTGCCGCCAGTAAATTCCAGGGACCAAGTAGTCCATGCATCAATGCCACAGCCATAATCCTTTCGCCAGGACAAATCAACTCGTGAGTAATGATAGGAGTCATCAGCTGATTAAAGTCGACGTCAGGAGAAACCGGTCCGCAGAGACACAAATCAATGGCCCAATCGAAATCACAGGTCAGGCAGTGAAATACAGGCTGGACACAGGTGAAGTAGGAGAACCGAAAAGATAATCCATATGCCGTGCTTAATATCGCCAACGGCATTGTGCCATAATATTCTAGCATGCGATTGCGGAACAGTGTCAGCAGCTGCAGGGTCGGAGGTTGCATAGGAGGGACATCCATATTTAAAAATGTAAAAAAGCACAAGAGCGTCCGCTGGTAATGCAAGTAAAAATGCAATCCACGAACCAGAGTGGAGAAAATGGAATGAAAGGGAGCAGGGATGACTCCAAAGATTTTCTCAAATGAAGTCACGAGACCACTGGTAACAACTTTAAAAAAGTGTGCCAGGGATTTTGTGGAGGATGCGTTAAAGATAGTCGGAAACATGTTGCTGAAATTGAAAGGCAAACCTGTGTACGGGTGTTCGCTATGTGAAGTACGAAAGTTTCACGGGCCGAACTCAAGGCCACCTCTCTCTGAGACAAAAGAGCTCTTATTCTTGTCATGCCGTTGAAACGTGTCCCAAGGTTGGTATTTGTGGCCAGATTGAAAACTCCCTATGTTCATGTGTGGGAGGAAATAGAACATTTCTGCAGCAAATAACCCGTTCACTTACTGTTACGATAAAAGGAATACTTTTAATTAACTCAGAACAATCTTCATTATTGAGCATCAAATAACTACCATTTTCCAACAACTTGAACGTGGGGATGATAGCAGGAACTGGCGTGCCTTGCAACACGCAAGCCATATTTGGTCGGTGTTTGTTGCATGAATCGTGTAACTGTATGTGCCTACACATTAGTGAATGATCTGGCGTCTCAGTGCATTCCTCTCCATTCAGATAAACTTCTTGATCATCTTTGAAACATCTGTATGTGTATGGAAGCGACCAGACCTCATGAACAAAAGCACTACCTAAAGGTTCATAAAGACCTATTGGTATATATTTCATACAATTTGAAAACTTATATAAAGCAAAAGGCAGCGTTATTAAACCGTGGATAAGGCATGTTGCCAAAAAACCCGCAATCCTCTGCTGATGATGTCACTGAGCATGTCATGAATGATGTAATATGTGACATCATCAGTAGTGGATTATGGGTAATAGTATCTCTAGTTTACTCCCCTATAGCTGTCTTTCTTTTAACATAAGTGTGTGTTTCCTTCCCTTATACTTACTGTTTTTGGTTCGCTTCCAGTTCGCGTACCAGCGAGCGAACTAGGAAGCGAACTAAGAGAAATAGAGGTTGGCACAGTTCCAAATATTGTACCAATTTTTTAATAACGGGGAGGTAGTTCTGAAAAGAACTTTTTTTTTTATTTTTCTGAACATTTTTTTAATGTTTTTGAATTTTTCGGAACAGTTTTATATTTTTTTGGGTTTTTCTTGGAGGGGGCAATGAAAACGATTCATTGTAAAGGGCTCAACAGGAGCAACAAAACAAAAAAAAGAAGTATTTATTATTTTGGGCGTTTCGGACAAACTTGCATATGATAGTCAATAGCTCTGTTGATCAGAGTGATGCTTCTTTCTCCGTAGGAAATGAATCCATCGCAAAATACGCAGGTGTGTTTTACTTCACCAAATCTCATTTATATATTTGGCACCATCTCCCTGCCCTCTGGTCCCGTTACTTCCGGTACAACAGATCTTCTGGCCATAATAGGGAGATTATCTAGGTCGTTCCGAAACTGTGCAGCACTGTAGTTGTTAGGATGCCACCTAGTCATATGGCGATGCATTGTGTAGTTTCCGAAACTGTATTTTTTGTCGGTCCCTCTGGACAGTCTATCTTGACATATAAGGCAAGTAACGTATCTTGCATTTACTTTTTTCTGACCTTTGGGAATTTTAAAAAATTGCCAAATGAAGTTTTCTTTCCGGTGAGACGTCTTGGGCTGCTCAGGCAAAAACTGCCTCTCTTCGTGCTCGTCCTCCTGTTCCTCTTCTTCTTCTTCTTGTTGAATTACAACTTGAGCAGGTGGTCCACTCTTCCTTGGATGTGGTGGAGGTGGTGGGGAAGCACCAGCTGAAGCTACTAAAGAAGCCATTGCTCAGTGATCACAAAGGGTCTTTCTCTCACAATGATGAAAGTCAGAGTGAGGAAAGAAGGAGGGATTTTCATCATTTGGGAAAAACAAGAGTTCTCAACCAATCAAAAGTGTTCATTTTAGATTATATGACCTAGTCTTACATCATTAGGAAACCAAAAGTGAAATGAACCAATGAAAAGTGTTATTACCAAGTCACATGACTTGCTGTGTTTACGTTAAGCGCTTTGCAGGGCCTCCCGGTTTGCTTCCAGAAACCTGCGCTTTGGCACTCGCTTCGCGTACCAGTTCGCTAACGTAGCACGTCATATGACGTATCACGCGACAACGTGGAACGTCATGCGGACGGGAGGCGTCACGATGTTGTTTTCTAACGCGGCACTTGCGGTAAAGAAACGTTTACCGGCTCGCGGTCTATTTCGCGGCATCAAGGTCAGCTAACGGGAAGCTTCCCGATTCGCGAAGCGGGAACGAAGAAAAAAAAATATTTAAAAAAAAAGTTATTAATAAACATATAAAATATATTTTTGGATTTAAAGAAGAATACATTTTACAGCTACAGATATTAGCTGTTAAAAAACCAATGAAATTCACTGAAAAAACCATAGGTTATAGACCATATATAGTTAGGAATTAGCATTTACAAAACCTTGAAAATTCACTGAAAAAACCATAGGTTATAGACCATATATAGTTAGGAATTAGCATTTAAAAAACCTTATTTTACTCACACAAAACCATTGAAATTCCATATATAGTTAGTTGCACTAACTATATATCGCGCACCCGCAATCCACTGCTGATGATGTCACATATTACATCATTCATGACATGGTCAGTGACATCACTGATGACATCACTGATGACAACATCCAGTGATTATGTGTTTCTGTAAAGTTTAAATATGTTTTACATATTGAAGAATGAGTGGATGTATAAGTGTCTGAATGAAGGTTTTAGTAGGTGCGTGATTGACTGTATGAGTGAGTGATTAAATGCGTCTTACTGAATGCACGGGTTAGTGACTAAACTGTCTAAAAGTGTGCATCAGTATGTCTGTTGTTGTGCAAGCTGCTGCATGTGTTGATCAGTAGCTATATAAGTAGCTATATGGGTTATTGATTGGTTGCACAAGTATTTGTATGGGAGACTGAGTGTGTGTATGGCTGGCTGGGAGGTGTGTGACTCTGTGCAGATCAATGTGTACTTGTATCAGTGATTCTATAAGAGAGTAACTATGTGTTAGTATATGTTTCAAAAATGTAAGGTGTTCTGTGTTTAACTGTATAGATGAGAAAATGGAAGTGTGATTGATTCTTTTCAGGACTGACTAGGTGTGTGAGTAACTCCATGGATGAGTGGCAGAGTGTGAGTGTCTGTATAGGTGTATGAGTGCATATGATAGTGTTGTAAAGATGAGTGATTGTATGTATGAATGATTGTATGAGTGAATGTGTGTGTAGACATAGGAATCAGTGAGTGCGTATGTAGTAACTAGTATTGGTGTGTCAATGGTTTCAAAAATGATACTCTCTATTTAACACTGGGTGTAACGGAGGTTATATTAGAGTGTGAGGAGATGCATTGTATTATCACATGAATGATATCATCAGTGATGTGATCATTGATGTCAAGTGAGATGTCATCAGTGATGTCATCAGTGATGTCACTGACCATGTCATGAATGATGTAATATGTGACATCATCAGCAGTGGATTGCGGGTGCGCGATATATAGTTAGTGCAACTAACTATATATGGAATTTCAATGGTTTTGTGTGAGTAAAATAAGGTTTTTTAAATGCTAATTCCTAACTATATATGGTCTATAACCTATGGTTTTTTCAGTGAATTTTCAAGGTTTTGTAAATGCTAATTCCTAACTATATATGGTCTATAACCTATGGTTTTTTCAGTGAATATATATATATATATATATATATATAGATGTGCAATAGGTTGGGTGTCCGCCTTGTAAGAACGCACTTGTCAGGCAAGTGAACTCTGTATTTATTTAAAGGACGGAAATCCAATTAAAGGAAATCCAGATGAGCCCACCGTTTGGGTTTTGTTCAGATTTTATTTTTCTATTATATATATATATATAATACCTACTGGCGGTCGCCAGTAGGTAGTTATAGTTAGGACCTATTATCCATAGGAAATCCGCAACATTCTATTGACAATACATTTTGCGCCGATTGATGAATCTTGTTGAAATTTTCCAAACTCAGTTCTGCTCCTTCCCTGAAAGTATGGGGGTGATTGGTGAAGCGCTGGCCGAGAAAAAAGGGGTCCTAAAACGTGTTTTCCCCATGCAATTTCCCATGGGACCTTTAGCCACGGCTACAGCTCGAACGGCTGAACGGAATTACACCAAATTTGGCAGAGAGGTAGTCCTCAGTTCTGACTTGTGCCTTTCGCATATCTGGTGTCACTCTGTTCAGTAGTTTCTTTGAAAATTACGGTTAAAGTAATTTATATATCTATAGGCGCGAAGGATCCGCAGATTGTGCGAGGATTGGCCTCGTAGGATAAGCGCACCATCCTGAGCACGCGATCAATTCTAATTGGCTGTCAAGCAGTTGCAAATATTCGAAAACAGGAACTGTTGGCAGCCACTTTGTGCATCGGTAGAAGCGAGTCTGAGGAAGTCATTGAAATATGTGTGGAACATGTGAAAAAGGGGCTGGGTAGACACACCCTGACCCCCTAGGCCTGCTCAGGGGGTCACATAAGGACCCGTGGGCCAAAAAAGTGAGATAGTATTATTTAAGTCGCGGTATGCGCGTAGGATCCACGCATTTTGCCGCCGGAATAAAAGAAGCATGTATTTTTGAGATAAACATCAAGCTTATGTGTATAGATGTTGGGTGGCTCTAAAAAAAGTCCTTGTGTTTATTGAGAGATTTTGGTACTTACAAGTAAGTACCGATGCAGAGTCTTAAGTTCATGAGAAAGACTCTGTTCCCTTCATCTGTAAAATATACAGCATCTTTCCTATAGATGCATGCATATTGAAATGCAGATTTTTGTGGTATATGGACACCATTCTATAGTCTCGGAGAAAAGTAGAAACAGATTTATTCACATTTGTTCCTAGCATTCTCAATCTGTGGACAAAATAGGTTGGAGTAGTTCCATTTCTGCCTTTGGCATATGTTAGAAAAGACAAAGGGAGTTTGGGGGAAAAGTGAAATTAAAACAGAAAAGAAATGATTGGTTGTTTGACAACATTCTCCACAGAAAACTAGGGTCCATGTTTTTGTTTTTTAAAAGCATGATTCTTATTGGTTATCAGAACATGATTGAAAATAACATTACGTAGGATAAGGTAGTATATTGAGAAGTCGAGCACACTTGCTGTTTTTTTAGCAACATTGTGTGGTGAACTTTTGCGTTCTTCGGGAGCCAGTATTGCTTTTTTGCACTGGTAGATGCTAATTTGTATATGGAAATGCAATCTGCTTTGGATTTTAAAAGTGAGAATAGATTTCACTGCTCTAACTTTCAAAATGCAAACTATGGGGCCGATTATGATTGCGGTTTTTCCGCACCCTCCGGGATGGCGGTCGTGTCCGCCGGCCCGGAGGATGCGGAAAAACCGCTGCGGAGCCTTCAAAGACCCCCCTCCAGATTAGGATGGCTGGGGGGTCTGTACCGACCGACCGCGGCGGAAAAGCTCTAACATGTCTGGCGGTGTCTATCAGACACCGCCAGACATATTAGGATGTCTGCATTCCTATGCTTTTCCGCGGCGGCTTTTCCGCATACGGACTTTCACTTCGGGGGCCCGTTGCGGGCCCCCTGGGTGAAGGGGGGGTGGGGGTGCACCTGCATTTGTGTGCACAAAGCAGCAGGCACCGCGCGGTGCCTGCCGCTTTGTGCATGCAAATGCGATGCATGCATTTTTAACCTTGCGGCGGGTGCAGCTTGAAGCTGTACCCGCCGCAATGTTAAAGATAGAGAATGTGACCGCCACCCTGGCGGTCACATCCTAATCTGCTCGGAGGGAACGCCACAGCCCCTGCGGATGTTCCCTCCTCCTCAGGGGTAGCGGACGGACTCAAGTCCGTCCGCGATCCTAATCGACCCATATGTTTGCTATGGGAGGGCGGGAGTCGTGAGAGTCACGCTCTGTCAAAGCAAACAGCAGTATAGTGGGGGTAGGCACCCCGGGACACTGCAGGAGCCGGTTGTAGTAGTTTCCAGGGCCCTCGAGGGCACCAGGCGGAAGGCCACGCAGTCTGCCTCCCGTAATACACAAATTCCCGGGGGTGGTGATTTTCGGAGCTTGAGGGGGGTCGTTGAGGCCCACATACTTGTAATTTTGTAGGGGGGGTTGGATGCAAAAGTGGTGCAAGGGGGTTGTAAATCTGGTACACAGTGTTTTGTTTACTTTGCTTTCCTTTCTCTCATGTAGAGGATCCAGGGTAAATAAAACGGTTTCTGTACAGCCAGTAACTTTTAACCCTACCCCTTAACGGCTTTCTGCCTGTTACTATAGTAACAGTTCATGGAACACTTACGTGAGCACAGAGGTTTTAAGTTCACCACAATATGTTGCTAATGGTGTTGTACTTTTTATTCTTCTGAATTGGAACCGTAAGTTGTAGCTATACACTCTGGTAAATATCTGGTGAAGAGCTAGCCTCAGAATTATACTTCAAATTATAAATATCATTTCTATTGTGGACTGCTACCCCCACAACAATATAACAAACGACATATACTATGGACTCCAATAGAAGTAGTGTAGTTAATCTGCAAAACAAAAAAGAAAATTAGTGTTCAAAATTAGATCGATGTGACTAAATGAGGTAACACATTACAAGTCAAAGTAACACTTGACGATATTTTCTATTTTATTAATGTGTGCAGTGTACCTGATAGATTTCAATTATCTTATAGGCTTGCATTCAAACGGTGTCTGTATAGAAGTGCCTAGTGCGTCATATTTATATTACAGATGAACAGGTCTTTAAAATGATTCACAGATGGGACAGAATTAGGTGAGAGATGAAGTCATTATGCAGGACAATATTTTTTAGGGCTTATTTACAAAACTCTTGTGGCACTTTTGTGTTACTTTTCTCATGTTGAAAGTGACGCAAAAGTGGTGCAAGGGGTTTGTAAATAAGCTCTTTTATTTCTAATGTATTTAATTAGAAGTATTGTATATCTAGGCCGCTCTGCTTACCTTGTGTAAACTCTGTGGCAAACAGAGTTCACAACTTGAACTCTGCTTTGGTTTGTTACTTGCCAGATATGCAAGACTGCTTTCAAGAGGAGACCCCAATAAAGAGTACTAGTGTGGAACTGCAAGTATGCGGAAGGACTTGCAGACTACGAATTCGGTCAACTTTGGAAGGGAAGAGTTAAGGTTATAGAGAGAGGCTCCTTCTGCTTCATGAGAAGGCCCAAGTACCAGTGGAGCAACACCATCAACCTCTACTGCACAGCCTATTATTCGTCCCCAATTTGGAGCCCTTTAAGAGAAAAAGTAAGAAGGTTGGGAGCTTTGTATGCCATCCTAATACCTAATCATCCAATGTTATACAGAGATCCACCCTGTATCAGACTCATCCGTACAAGTGTGAATTAGACATTATCTGATACCAAAAACCTCTCAAGTACTTATATCTGTTACTTTTTAACTTCTTCGACTACTCATATTGAGAGTATTAACCTTAACGTTATCCATTAAAAATGTGTGAATCTGCATGGTTCAGACAACTAGTAAATGCAATATTTGAGACATTGGTGTAATCAGCTGGAAGAGGAAGATATACTTTTTTTCAAACTCGGTAATTTGCTGCTGATTTATGTAACATTCTGCAAACTGAAAAAAGAGTTAAAAATGTATATGTTGTACATATGTCCAAGATTAATTTTAATGTACATAAACACATTTGTTCTCAATAGGATTGGGGTTGAAAAGCAATCATCAGAGGTTATATTTGGCAAGCAAAATAAGAAACAGCATTACATTATACAAATGTTAGGCCGAGATTGGTCACTCACTTAATTTACAAACTCCTGGCCTTGATCTGATTGAACCCTTGATCTTCCATGATCTAGAAATTGAGAAATAAACATCAAGAAAAATGGAAAGACAGGTCTTCAAGTAAAAAATTCAAAACAACATTTTCACTTTGTATCTCAAGTGCAGGCTGAAAACGTGTAACGAGCATTTAAATGAGAAACATATGGGTTTCAGAAACTAACGTCTATAGGACTATCACAATGGAGATTTACATTTTGTAAAAAATATTTATAGAAGCAAGAAAAATTATAAAACACATTGTTCAATTTCAAATCACATATTTGGCCAATAAAATCGTGAGCACATGTTTTTTTTTTGTTTTCTTTATACCAGAATGCCCACTAATTCTACCAAAACATGAGAACAGCACAGTTATCTGTCTGCAAGCACATGAAATACACAAATGCTTATCTCAGAATGCTTTTCAATCATGATATTTTAAAGTCAAACCTGATAACTCCATTAGGTCCATTGCAATTTTCGGCTAATGGAGAGCAATCAGTGGATCTGGTATGTCGAGTGGTTGACCACCATCTGGTATAGTGCATGGGCAGGAATAAACAGCTTGTGGCGACCAGTACATCTCTTAGTTGAGATATCTGTATAATGAGATAGAACAAGGGACAAATCAAGTTTACGGTTATTAAAAAACTTGGAGAGCGTGCTAAAATACAACATTGGCCTATCGATTACATGTGCAGTGCATGGGGAGGAAGAAGCACGTGGCGCACTAGTTTAAAAAATAAAAGGCAAGTGATTTGTCCAGAAACTTCGCCTGCCAAGGCAAGATATTGGAGGTGGTACACAGTCAAAATATCGAGTAGTTAATTTCGAATAGCACTAATATCGAGTCTGAAAACTCGATGGTAAGAAATATTGAAGTAGTAAATATCGTAGTACTAAATATCGATTTTAGTGTAATGACAATATTATCGATTTAAGTAATGTCGAGATAAGAAATATCGATGTATCAAATATCGAAAAGTAAAAATATCGACATGTAAAAAAGTGTTGTTTGTAAAAGAAAATACAATTATAAATGTGTAATTTTTTTGCTATAATAGTTTATATTAATAATTAATAGTTAAATAATGTATAATTTTTTTTAGGAGCGGGATGTTGGGTTTATAGGGGATATGGGTGGGGAGTGTTTTAAAAATATATATTTATATAGTTATAAATAGAAAATAAAACATTATAATTATGATTTTGAAAATAGAAATTTAAGGATAATGTAAAAGTTTAGGAGCGGGATGTAGGGTTTATAGGGGATAAGGGTGGGGAGTGTTTTAAAAATATATATAGGGATTTATATACATTTTACAAAAAATTTATAGAATTTAGAAATAATATTTAGAAATTAAAAAAAAATCGAAATTTTTAAAATAAAAAAATTAATAATAGAAATAAAATTAAAAAATAGAATTTATTTTGAAAATTGAAAAAAGATAAATTTAAATATTATAATAACTATATTTTTTAATATTGGGATGTAGGGTTTATAGGGGTTAACGGTGGGGAGTGTTTTAAAAATATATATAGGGATTAATATAAAATTTATAATAAGATATTTAGAAATTAGAACTAATAAATTGAAATTAGAAAATATATCGAAATTTGTAAAAAAAAAGAAAATTGAAATGAAAAAAAATTCTAAAAAAAAATTATTTCGAAAATTGGGAAAATGTTTTTTTGAAATTTTACATAAATTACATTTTTAAATATTGGGATGTAGTGTTTATAGGGGATAAGGGTGGGGAGTGTTATAGAAATATATATAGGGATTAATATAGATTTTTTTAATTTAATAAAAATTAGAAATAATAATTTGAAAATCGACAATAAATAGAAATTTGTAAATAAATAAAAAAAGTTAAAATAAAATAAAAATTTGATAATAAAAAATAGTTCGAAATTTGAAAAAAGACAAAAAATATAAATTCAAAATAACATTAAATTTATAAATTATTTAGAAATTGGAAATTAGATAATAAATAGAAAATAGAAATAAAAATTTTAAATTAGAAAATATTTATAAATTTAAAAATAGATAATAAATTGAAATTGTACAATAATAATAATAGTTAGTAGCAGGATGTAGGGTTTATAGGGGATAAGGTTGGGGAGTGTTTTAAATATATATATAGATATTATTATATTTTTATAAAAAAAATATTAATTTGATTTAAAAAATATTAATTAGAAAACGTATTCAAATTGGATTTTTGAAATATTAAATTATTTTTGTATAATTTTTTTTGTAGTGGGATTTATGGTTTCTATGGGATAAGGTTGAGGAGTGTTTACAAATTATTAAATGTATATGGGAGTTGGAATAGTAAATTACATAGGTTCAGTGTCCATAACCTACCCTAATTAAGGGGCTCATTAGGATGGCGGACGGAAGAGCCATCCTGGAGTAGGTGGAAAAACCCTTTTCCGAGTCCGCCTGCCGCGGATACTCCGTCCGCCATATCAGGATAGGAAAACGTGTCCAATTTCCGTCCGCGACGGAAAAGCACGCACCGCCGCCCAACTACACACGACCACGTGGCGGACGGAACACATCCGGAGGCCCCGCCGTACGTACTGACGTCTAAGACCGTCCCCCAAATCAAGATGGCGGAAAACACACATAAAACCGCAGCGGAAAAACAACCTGTCTGAACACGGCGGAATCCCCACAGCGAACATAGGTGACATAGCAGAGATACCCACCGCAAGCTGACCACCACCATGGACCCAGCGCTACACGCTTTCCCGATGCTCTTCGCGATCCACCACGTCCTAGTCATGGCCCACTATGGACGACGATGCAGGTAAGGCACAAACCATTGGCTGTCTGGAGAGGAATACCAGCAAGGGACGTGACGTGGGGACGGGGAGTGTCATGTTACCTAAACCACTGATGAGAAGCATATACGAATACACATTTGTAGTACGCAAGCAGGAATGACAACGACAGACCACGAGACTTGATAGACTACCTTTATTGTACAAAATAGGGGTATAATCACAGTGTATGCGTGAGCATGGGCAAAGTGGGCACCAGAGCAGCCACATCATTGGCAGTGAACGAGAGGGCAGAATGCAGTATCAGAGCATCAACAGGGCATTGTGGAGTACAGAGCAGGTACATCATAGGCAGGTAACGAGAGGCCAGAATGCAGTATCAGAGCATCAACAGGGCATTGTGCAGTACAGAGCAGGTACATCATTGGCAGCACATGAGAGGGCAGAATGCAGTATCAGAGCATCAACAGGGCATTGTGCAGTACAGAGCAGGTACATCATTGGCAGCACATGAGAGGGCAGAATGCAGTATCAGAGCATCAACAGGGCATTGTGCAGTACAGAGCAGGTACATCATTGGCAGCACATGAGAGGGCAGAATGCAGTATCAGAGCATCAACAGGGCATTGTGCAGTACAGAGCAGGTACATCATAGGCAGGTAACGAGAGGGCAGAATGCAGTATCAGAGCATCAACAGGGCATTGTGCAGTACAGAGCAGGTACATCATAGGCAGGTAACGAGAGGGCAGAATGCAGTATCAGAGCATCAACAGGGCATTGTGCAGTACAGAGCAGGTACATCATAGGCAGGTAACGAGAGGGCAGAATGCAGTATCAGAGCATCAACAGGGCATTGTGCAGTACAGAGCAGGTACATCATAGGCAGGTAACGAGAGGGCAGAATGCAGTATCAGAGCATCAACAGGGCATTGTGCAGTACAGAGCAGGTACATCATTGGCAGCACATGAGAGGGCAGAATGCAGTATCAGAGCATCAACAGGGCATTGTGCAGTACAGAGCAGGTACATCATAGGCAGGTAACGAGAGGGCAGAATGCAGTATCAGAGCATCAACAGGGCATTGTGGAGTACAGAGCAGGTACATCATAGGCAGGTAACGAGAGGGCAGAATGCAGTATCAGAGCATCAACAGGGCATTGTGCAGTACAGAGCAGGTACATCATTGGCAGCACATGAGAGGGCAGAATGCAGTATCAGAGCATCAACAGGGCATTGTGCAGTACAGAGCAGGTACATCATTGGCAGCACATGAGAGGGCAGAATGCAGTATCAGAGCATCAACAGGGCATTGTGCAGTACAGAGCAGGTACATCATTGGCAGCACATGAGAGGGCAGAATGCAGTATCAGAGCATCAACAGGGCATTGTGCAGTACAGAGCAGGTACATCATAGGCAGGTAACGAGAGGGCAGAATGCAGTATCAGAGCATCAACAGGGCATTGTGCAGTACAGAGCAGGTACATCATAGGAAGGTAACGAGAGGGCAGAATGCAGTATCAGAGCATCAACAGGGCATTGTGCAGTACAGAGCAGGTACATCATAGGCAGGTAACGAGAGGGCAGAATGCAGTATCAGAGCATCAACAGGGCATTGTGCAGTACAGAGCAGGTACATCATAGGCTGCACAAGTACGTGTCCCTACCAACCCGTCACAGGAACCACAAGAGTGCCACGCAGTTCTCAATGGACACACCATTTGAAATAACATTTGAGTGAAGTGTTCAGCACCTCACATCACAGAATCAGGGGGACTGCGTGAACTACCTGCCTCGGACACACTGGCAGCACCAGCAACAGGAGTGTGAGACACAGCCACAGCCCGAGTGACACACACATGGGCCACGGACCCAGACACACTGGCAGCACCAGCAACAGGAGTGTGAGACACAGCCACAGCCCGAGTGACACACACATGGGCCACGGACCCAGACACACTGGCAGCACCAGCTACAGGAGTGTGAGACACAGCCACAGCCCGAGTGACACACACAAGGGCCACGGACCCAGACACACTGGCAGCACCAGCTACAGGAGTGTGAGACACAGCCACAGCCCGAGTGACACACACATGGGCCACGGACCCAGACACACTGGCAGCACCAGCAACAGGAGTGTGAGACACAGCCACAGATGTAGTCACTGACACGTGAGCCACTGACCCAGACAGACTGCCAGCACCAGAAACAGGAGTGTGCAACACAGCCACAGATCTTCTAACTGACACGTGAGCCATAGACCCAGATACACTGCCAGGACCTGCAACAGGAGAGGGCACAACTGACACTGTGCCACCATCTGATACATGAGAGTCAACTGCACCAGCGCCACTGGGACAACTGAAATGATGAGCCACAGGGCTGTATGGGCCAGGAAGCAGGGTGGGCCTGGGAGCTGGGGATAGCTGACCTAGAGCCAAATCGGGGTTGGCAGGTGTCAATGGTGTGTGTCTGCATTTCTTAGGGATGTGTGAGTGCACCCTGGACAGGACAGGACTGCCAAGTGGTGTGGACTCCAAAGAATCACCACCCACCACAGGTGGAGCATCTGCTGCCGGGGATCTGGTTTCTGGGGATGTGCTGGAGCCTGCTTGTCGTTTGCTCTGTGCCTGCCGCCTGGACTTGGAATCATGTGTAATGGGGGATGCAACTACAGGGGACACCCTCCTCTGCTTCTGACTGGCCTGGATGGGAGTGGAGGTATGGGGGGACTCCGCCGCGGAGACATCAGTTTGGCGTTTAGTAGAAAACATCAGCCTCAGTGCAGCCAGGGGTGAAGTATGCCTGTCCTTGATTGCGCCATTGTCCATGCTAGATGCCTTGTCCGTAGGATGTGCCTTATCCTTAGGTGGAGTGTTGTCTCTGGATGTAGCCTGTGCCCTGGTCGCCGCCCTGTTCCTGCCAGCAGACTTGTCGTCTGTGGTGCACCTGTCTCCAGTAGACACCTTCTCTCTGTGTGTGTCCCTGCCCTTGGGAGATGGACCTTGCTCTGCTGTGGGCCTGCCCTTGGGAGTCTCCCAGCTCTTAGTAGGTGCCTTTGTCTTGTCCCTGCCCTTGGGAGTGTCCCCTTCCTCTGCTGTGGGCCTGCCCTTGGGAGTCTCCCTGCTCTTAGTAGGTGCCTTTGTCTTGTCCCTGTCCTTGGGAGTGTCCCCTTCCTCTGCTGTGGGCCTGCCCTTGGGAGTCTCCCTGCTCTTAGTAGGTGCCTTTGTCTTGTCCCTGTCCTTGGGAGTGTCCCCTTCCTCTGCTGTGGGCCTGCCCTTGGGAGTCTCCCTGCTCTTAGTAGGTGCCTTTGTCTTGTCCCTGTCCTTGGGAGTGTCCCCTTCCTCTGCTGTGGGCCTGCCCTTGGGAGTCTCCCTGCTCTTAGTAGGTGCCTTTGTTTTGTCCCTGTCCTTGGGAGTGTCCCCTTCCTCTGCTGTGTGCCTGCCCTTGGGAGTCTCCCTGCTCTTAGTAGGTGCCTTTGTCTTGTCCCTGTCCTTGGGAGTGTCCCCTTCCTCTTCTGTGGGCCTGCCCTTGGGAGTCTCCCTGCTCTTAGTAGGTGCCTTTGTCTTCTCACTGGCCTTGTCCAAGGTACAGTCCATGGACATGTGAGTATCCCTTGCCTTGGGAGTACCTTTTGTGTTGAATGCCTGTGTAGCTCCTGAAGGCATGTCCCCCAACAACACTTGTGGATCCTGTGTGTGTACTCCAGTGTATCTGACGTCGTGTACGTGAACAGATTTAGCTGATCTAGGGGATGGGGTCTGTGCCCTGCGTGCCCTGACGTGCTGTCTGACGCTGCTTCTAGTGCAATAACCTGTATTTGAGTCCTGCTCAGAATAATCACTACCCCCTGAGACATCCAGTGGTGTAGATGGGGAAACAGAAGTAGCACCCTGTTCATGCGACTGTACTATTGCAGACGACACACTGCTTGCCAATGACTGCACTGTCCTGTGTAGACCTGCAAGATCGCCATGCATCCCTTCCATGAATGCCACCACCTGCCCCAACTTCCTATCATGGTCCTGGAAAGCATTTGTCATATTGGTCTGCCCCACACACAGCTGTCGCAGCAGATCAATGGCCTCAGCACACAGTGCATTTTGGCTCACCGTGGCAGGGGCAGCGGTGCCTGCACCGAACGCCACTCTGCTCCCCCTACGCCTCTGGCCACGAACAGTACATGGTGCAGTTGGCGGAAGTGTGGGCCCTGTGTGCTGTCTTCCGACAGAAGGTGATGAGTGCCCACTCCCAGTCTGTGACAACAGTGCAGGCTCACCAAGAGTGTCCGACGAGGAGGACGATGGTGTCTCCACATGCGAGTCCTCAGGGACGGTCCTGTCCCCCTCTCCGGCGCTGGCCTCCTCTGTGTCAGTCTGCGTGTGTGCGAAGTCTGAGCCGGACTCATTTCCTCGACTACTCTCCACCGTCTCTGGCTGAGTGTCCTCTGCCATAGCTGAAATGCACATAAAAGATGTGTGAGTCATGGGCACACTGACGTACAGAAGGACCAGGATTGCCAAATTACATAGCTGACAAAGATTTTGTAGCCCTCATCCTGCACATGGCCCACCTCTACCAGTCATCCTCACATTTCCTGCCATGGGGATGTGCTTCAACACTCAACTACTAAGCAAGTGGCGTGTCAACATGGCGGACCTGGGTGTCAAATGAGAACCACCCAATGGGACCAAAATGGCATCACAGACATACATACGCAACACGGAACTCAATAGTGTGTCTGTGCACCAATACATGCATAGCATGCCCGGCCATGAACACAACCGCCGTGCCCGGCCATGTACACAGCCGCATGGCCGGGCACGGCGGTTGTGTTCATGGCCGGGCACGGCGGTTGTGTACATGGCCTGGCACGGCGGTTGTGTTCATGGCCGGGCACGGCCGTCCTAGTCCCGGCCGCTCCGGCCGGTGTACGGTGGATGATGCAAGGTGACTGTAAGGGGGGTCATGAACTGGCATGTCCATTGAGTACATCTACAGGGTGTATAGGCCTGCACCTCCCCCGCTGAGTACGTGCACCGCCATGGAGGCGCCAGTGATAGAACATTGTTGCAACTGAAGCATCCGTGCCTGAGGCTTGCACGTGCGGTTGCCGATGTGTGCCCGTGACGGTCCCTGCACATGCAGCCAATGGGAAGAGGGACGCTGGCCGCGTATGGCCCTTGGGAAGTAGCGGAAGTTGAGCACCGCCATGGCGGCGCCAATTATGTTATCTTGTCAGACGCTGCACCGTGATGTGTTGTGTGCAGTTGCGTAATGAGGGATGTGAGCGTGATAGGGAAAGGTCATATGTCATACAATATAGCATGTGTGTCCATACAATGCCCATCGGTCGGCACACAATGGGCAACAGATGTGCATTTGTACGTGTTGACGTCGGGTGTGACCCTACAGACGTTCTTACATCTTCACAACTACACAGTACATCACGGCTGTGTGGCCAAATTATGCATCTGTTGTCAGTGTCTTGTTCTGGCGAGGTGACTACAGTGGTGGTGGTACACATGCATTCTGTGTATGTGTTTTGTACGTTGTGTCACCATGCATGTAATTACCGTATGCACATCATTATTGGTGTTGGCATTTGTGCTTGATGACATGGCGTGTGTATAATTTACGTTTGTGTGCATGCAGTTGCATGTGTGTCTGTGATGTGGCTACTAAACATTAGGGTGAAGACTGAAGTTGTGTCAGTAAGGTTCACATGTGATGGAGTTGTACACGTATGCGTCGTTTGTAAGTTGACCTAAGTTACATCTCTCTCCCACACAGGAGGGCTCCAAATGTGCATCGGCCATACACTGTGCTGGAGGATATGGTTGACGAGGAGGTGATTCGGAAATTCCGGCTGGATCGACGTCGGTTGCTGGAGCTTGTGGCTCAATTGTCTCCTCATCTGCAGCCACGTAGGACGTATCCTGGGTCGATTACACCCACTGCAAAGGTCATGGCGGTACTAAATTTCTTCGCTACTGGCACATTTCAGTACACAGTTGGACATGCCGGGGGGATGTCACAGGCCATGTTCAGCACGGTTCTTCGGGATGTCTTGACAGCTATGATGCTGTACAAGAATGACTACATACATTTCCCACGGCCGGAAGAGTTGGCAGCTGTCAAAGCTGATTTCTATGCACTGGGCCACATACCTCACGTTGTGGGCTCAATTGATGGCACACACATCGCTATCATTCCACCACGGGCACGGGAACAAGTGTTCAGGAATCGCAAACACTTCCATTCGCTGAACGTGCAGGTGGTGTGCCTGGCAAACAACATCATCTCCCATGTGTGTGCAAGATTTCCTGGATCCGCACATGACGCCCACATCATGCGGAGCAGCATTGTCCCACGACTCATGGCAAATCTGCGACCCGGTCAAGCGTGGCTTGTTGGTGAGTGTGCAGTGGGGACTCTTGTGATCTCTGTGTTGCATGGGGTACCCACCATTTCTTGTTGTGATGTTTGTCTCTGTCATCCCCCTACATAGGCGACTCGGCTTACCCAAACCGGCCCTGGCTCCTCAGTCCCCTACGTAATCCGAGAACAGCGAGTGAAATGGGGTACAATGAAGCACATGGAAGGACACGGAGAGTCATCGAACGTACCTTTGGACTGCTAAAGTCTAGGTTTAGGTGCCTCGATAAGACCGGAGGGGCCCTGCCTTACTCACCAGGAAAAGTATGCAGGATCGTGATTGCCTGCTGCATGCTCCACAACCTGGCAGTACGCAATGACATTGAACTGCTGTTGGACCCTGAAGACGAAGGAGTTCCTCGGCCTCCCATCCCACCCATGTCGACTGATGAGGATAGTGGTGAGGAGGAAGGTGTGGACCAGAGGCGCCAGCTCATAGATCGCTACTTCTCTTGAATGTGAGTAACTACCTCTAGTGGCGGTTGACAATGCCTCATGTATGTTTGCTGGTGTTGTGTGGATGTGGGGTTAATCAGCTGTGTGTTGTTTGTGATGGTTGCATATGTGTGTCTTCATGTCTTTGGACATACAAGTCTCCATGATGTGTGTGCTCTCATCCCATGCTTTTGTGATGGTTGTCGTTTGTGTAATGTTGCTGTGCATTGTGTTGTGATGTGTGTGAATCTGTTTCCTGACGTGTGTTTGCTGTCTCTGATTTTCTCTAGGTCACTCCCGCAGCGCCATGATCATGTACGACTGTGATCCCTGAACCTGTTTACGTCTGTTTCTGAAGGCAATCATGTGAATAAACATGGAGGCAAAACATCATTGTGTGAGTAAGTGCAATTTATTTACAGGATGTGCTTCTATGCTGGTGAATATTTACAAGTAAGTGGGGTGGAGGGAGTTGGAGTTGAAGGTAATGGCAGATGAAATGTCCGTGCTGACACCACATTGGGGGGTGTCAGGGTAGTCCAGCAGACCAGTGGGAATGATTGTCTGTGGGACAGGATACTTAGCTGGGTGAATGTCTGGCACAGGCAGTGACATTGTCATGGTCGTCCCCTCTTGGAGCGTGTGGATGGCGCTCCAACACTGCTCTCAGCCACTTCCTGCCTCGGCCGGCCCCTCCGTCTCTGAGGTGGAACAGAGTCAGCTGGGAGGGCAGGTTGTTGATGGGCCACATCCGTCACCAGGGGCACAGGTGGTGGTGGCGGCGGTGGAGGTGACGGTGGCGGGGGAGGCGGAGGTGGCGGTGGAGGCGACGGTGGCGGTGGCGCTACGACACTTGGTGGAGGGGGGGGTTGTTCCGGCCAACCCATTCCCTCCACATCGTTGCCTGCTGGCCCATGATCTGCAACATCTGGCCAAGGATGCCACAGATTTCGCGCTGGACGTTGGTGTTGTCCACTGAGTCCTGGTGTGCACGATCTGCGTTTGCCTGGGACAGGTCGTATGACGCCTGGCACCTGGCAAGGGCTTGTAGGGACTGTGCCACTGGATGGGGTAGCTGTCCTTCCTCTGCACGGCGGTGTGTGGCTCGCCTGTTTGGCTGATGTCCCGTTGCCTGTGTTTGTGGCCCACTCACCCTGCCTGTGTGTGAGGCCGATGGACCAGTGTCGTGCGCTGGGTTATGCTGGGTGGCACCGGCAGGAGTCGTGGTGCTGGTGGTACTGGTGGTACTGGTGGTACTGGTGGTACTGGTGGTACTGGTGGTGGTGGGGACTGTGCAGATCACAGAGACAGGTGTCGCTGGAGTCACACATGCGACGTTGGTCGGTCCCGGGAGTCCCTGTGAGCCAGATGGCCCTGGCTGCGTGCTTGGTCCTGCTCCATCCTCCGCACCGGAGCTGCCTGTGTCCTCGTCACCAGAGAGTCCTGTAGGTGTGGGAGGCGAGGCTGGCGGCCGGGTACTGGTTTCCCCAGTCAGTTGACGATCACCTGAGGGACAAGATAGAGCTGGTCAGTAATGTGGACATTACATGGGTATATAGATTTGTAGACATTTCTGTTTCCTGTCGCACACACCCCACCCTCCACCACCACCACCCTCCCCGTGAACATGGGGGCCTGTTGGGAGTTGTAGTTTGGGTCTCTCACACGCCCCACACACCCTCCACCACCACCACCACCACCCTCCCCGTGAACATGGGGGCCTGTTGGGAGTTGTAGTTTGGGCCTCTCACACGCCCCACACACCCTCCACCACCACCACCACCACCCTCCCCGTGAACATGGGGGCCTGTTTGGAGTTGTAGTTTGGGCCTCTCACACGCCCAACACACCCTCCACCACCACCACCACCACCCTCCCCGTGAACATGGGGGCCTGTTGGGAGTTGTAGTTTGGGCCTCTCACACGCCCCACACACCCTCCACCACCACCACCACCACCCTCCCCGTGAACATGGGGGCCTGTTTGGAGTTGTAGTTTGGGCCTCTCACACGTCCAACACACCCTCCACCACCACCACCACCACCCTCCCCGTGAACATGGGGGCCTGTTGGGAGTTGTAGTTTGGGCCTCTCACACGCCCCACACACCCTCCACCACCACCACCACCACCCTCCCCGTGAACATGGGGGCCTGTTGGGAGTTGTAGTTTGGGCCTCTCACACGCCCCACACACCCTCCACCACCACCACCACCACCCTCCCCGTGAACATGGGGGCCTGTTGGGAGTTGTAGTTTGGGCCTCTCACACGCCCCACACACCCTCCACCACCACCACCACCACCCTCCCCGTGAACATGGGGGCCTGTTGGGAGTTGTAGTTTGGGCCTCTCACACTCCCCACACACCCTCCACCACCACCACCACCACCCTCCCCGTGAACATGGGGGCCTGTTGGGAGTTGTAGTTTGGGCCTCTCACACGCCCCACACACCCTCCACCACCACCATCACCACCCTCCCCGTGAACATGGGGGCCTGTTGGGAGTTGTAGTTTGGGCCTCTCACACACCCCACACACCCTCCACCACCACCACCACCACCCTCCCCGTGAACATGGGGGCCTGTTGGGAGTTATAGTTTGGGCCTCTCACACGCCCCACACACCCTCCACCACCACCACCACCACCCTCCCCGTGAACATGGGGGCCTGTTGGGAGTTGTAGTCTGGGCCTCTCACACACCCCACACACCCTCCACCACCACCACCACCACCCTCCCCGTGAACATGGGGGCCTGTTGGGAGCCATGGACATGTTAGTGAGTTGGTGTCCAACGTGCATGGGTTGGGGCGTAGGAGATGTTTATTCTCAGTTGTGTGAGCCTGACCATGTCGTGCTGATCGTGGTGCTTGGTTTGTACTCACCAGTCTCTTCTCCTTCGTCAAGTCCGTCTAGGCTCTCTGGGTGTAGTATCACCAGCACCTTCTCCTCCCAATCGGTGTAGGGTATGGGCTCCGGGGGTGTGCCACCGCCAGTATGATTGGCTCTAGCAAAGTTTTTAGCTCGGATGCCCTTGACCCTGGTCTTCAGGTCATGCCACCGCCTCTGAATGTCATGCTTCATCCTCGGCACATTCCCCGACGCATTCACCCGAGTGACGATCCTGTCCCACATGTGGTTCTTTTGCGCCACGGACGTCTGCTGGACTTGGGCCCCGAAGATGTGGGGCTCAACACGGATTATTTCATCTACCATTACCCTCAACTCTGTCTCCGTGAATTTTTTTTTTTTTTTGGGTGCCATGGTGTGTGGTGCTCAGTGTGTGAGTTGAGTGAGTTGGGGGGTGCAGGTGTGTGGTGTGTGATGTGTAGGATTTGTGTGGTGGGTGTTTGTGTGGTGGGTGTGGTAGGGTGGTGGGTGGGTGTCTTCTATGTGAGTTTGCAGTATCTCGAATTGGGCCTCTTGCTGGCAGCAATGCTATGATGCAAAGGATTGTGGTAGCGTGTGGGTGTCATTTTATAGTCGTGTCTCAATGGTTGTTGGCAGTCAGGTGGTAGGTGGGCGTGTTGACTAGTGTGCATTATTGGATAATTGGGACGTGTCATGGTGGCTTGTGCTTGGTGTTGGGGGGGGGGCCTTGACAATGTTCGTATGTTTGCTTTGGACTTGCGGTACACTTTCTAACATTTGTTTGCCGCTAGGGATGTTGTGCGTGTTGGCCTTCCGCAGTGATGCTGTGGTTATCGTAGCATTCTTTCCGCCGCGGACGTGGATGGCTGTGAGATCCGTGGTACGGGCGGATTTATCCTAATTGCGGCCACGGAGTATTCACAGGTATGGCGGTACATGTATTATTTTCCGCGGTCATTTCCGTCCGCGGCAGTGGTTGTTCATTGGACTCCGTCCGCCGCGGACGGATTGGATGTGTTCCGTCCACCGCGGACGGTGTTGGTTATGATCCGTCCGCCGCGGTCGGAGTTTCGTGACATGATTATCCTAATCCCAACCGCGGAATCTCCGCGGCGCAGCCGGGAGTAAAATTTCCCCCACCATGGCGGACAGTACCCATTTCTGTCCGCCATCCTAATCGACCCCTAAATGTAGATTGGTGTTGGAATAGTAAATTAAATAGGTTAAGTGTCCATAACCTACCCTAATTAAATGTAGATTGGAGTTGGAATAGTAAATTAAATAGGTTAAGTGTCCATAACCTACCCTAATTAAATGTAGATTGGAGTTGGAATAGTAAATTAAATAGGTTCAGTGTCCAGCACATACCCTAATTAAAAGTAGATTGGAGTTGGAATAGTAAATTATATAGGTTCAGTGTCCAGCACCTACCCCAATTAAATGTAGATTGGAGTTGGAATAGTAAATTAAATAGGTTCAGTGTCCAGCACCTACCCTAATTAAATGCAGATTGGAGTTGGAATAGTAAATTAAATAGGTTCAGTGTCCAGCACCTACCCTAATTAACTGTAGGTTGGTGTTGGAATAGTAAATTAAATAGGTTAAGTGTGCAGCACCTACCCTAATTAAATGTAGATTGGAGTTGGAATAGTCAATTAAATAGGTTCAGTGTCCAGCACCTACCCTAATTAAATGTAGATTGGAGTTGGAATAGTAAATTAAATAGGTTCAGTGTCCAGCACCTACCCTAATTAAATGTAGATTGGAGTAGGAATAGTAATTTAAATAGGTTCTGTGTCCAGCACCTACCCTAATTAAATGTAGATTGGAGTTGGAATAGTGAATTAAATAGGTTCAGTGTGCAGAACCTACCCTAATTAAATGTAGATTGGTGTTGGAATAGTAAATTAAATAGGTTCAGTGTCCATAACCTACCCTAATTAAATATAGATTGGAGTTGGAATAGTAAATTAAAAAAGTTCAGTGTCCAGCACCTACCCTAATTAAATGTAGATTGGAGTTGGATTAGTAAATTAAATAGGTTCAGTGTCCAGCATCTACCCTAATTAAATGTAGATTGGAGTAGGAATAGTAAATTAAATAGGTTCTGTGTCCAGCACCTACCCTAATTAAATGTAGGTTGGTGTTGGAATAGTAAATTAAATAGGTTAAGTGCCCAGCACCTGCCCTAATTAAATGTAGATTGGAGTTGGAATAGTCAATTAAATAGGTTCAGTGTCCAGCACCTACCCTAATTAAATGTAGATTGGAGTTGGAATAGTAAATTAAATAGGTTCAGTGTCCAGCACCTACCCTAATTAAATGTAGATTGGAGTAGGAATAGTAATTTAAATAGGTTCTGTGTCCAGCACCTACCCTAATTAAATGTAGATTGGAGTTGGAATAGTGAATTAAATAGGTTCAGTGTGCAGAACCTACCCTAATTAAATGTAGATTGGTGTTGGAATAGTAAATTAAATAGGTTCAGTGTCCATAACCTACCCTAATTAAATGTAGATTGGAGTAGGAATAGTAAATTAAATAGGTTCTGTGTCCAGCACATACCCTAATTAACTGTAGATTTGAGTTGGAATACTAAATTAAATAGGTTTAGTGTCCAGCACCTACTCTAATTAAATGTAGATTGGTGTTGGAATAGTAAATTAAATAGGTTCAGTGTCCAGCACCTACCCTAATTAAATGTAGATTGGAGTAGGAATAGTAATTTAAATAGGTTCTGTGTCCAGCACATACCCTAATTAACTGTAGATTTGAGTTGGAATACTAAATTAAATAGGTTTAGTGTCCAGCACCTACCCTAATTAAATGTAGATTGGAGCTGGATTAGTAAATTAAATAGGCTCAGTGTCCAGCATCTACCCTAATTAAATGTAGATTGGAGTAGGAATAGTAAATTAAATAGGTTCTGTGTCCAGCACATACCCTAATTAACTGTAGATTTGAGTTGGAATACTAAATTAAATAGGTTTAGTGTCCAGCACCTACTCTAATTAAATGTAGATTGGTGTTGGAATAGTAAATTAAATAGGTTCAGTGTCCAGCACATACCGTAATTAAAAGCAGATTGGAGTTGGAATAGTAAATTATATAGGTTCAGTGTCCAGCACCTACACTAATTAAATGAAGATTGGAGTTGGAATAGTAAATTAAATAGGTTCAGTCTCCAGCACCTACCCTAATTAAATGTAGATTGGAGTTGGAATAGTAAATTAAAAAAGTTCAGTGTCCAGCACCTACCCTAATTAAATGTAGATTGGAGTTGGATTAGTAAATTAAATAGGTTCAGTGTCCAGCATCTACCCTAATTAAATGTAGATTGGAGTAGGAATAGTAAATTAAATAGGTTCTGTGTCCAGCACCTACCCTAATTAAATGTAGGTTGGTGTTGGAATAGTAAATTAAATAGGTTAAGTGCCCAGCACCTGCCCTAATTAAATGTAGATTGGAGTTGGAATAGTCAATTAAATAGGTTCAGTGTCCAGCACCTACCCTAATTAAATGTAGATTGGAGTTGGAATAGTAAATTAAATAGGTTCAGTGTCCAGCACCTACCCTAATTAAATGTAGATTGGAGTAGGAATAGTAATTTAAATAGGTTCTGTGTCCAGCACCTACCCTAATTAAATGTAGATTGGAGTTGGAATAGTGAATTAAATAGGTTCAGTGTGCAGAACCTACCCTAATTAAATGTAGATTGGTGTTGGAATAGTAAATTAAATAGGTTCAGTGTCCATAACCTACCCTAATTAAATGTAGATTGGAGTAGGAATAGTAAATTAAATAGGTTCTGTGTCCAGCACATACCCTAATTAACTGTAGATTTGAGTTGGAATACTAAATTAAATAGGTTTAGTGTCCAGCACCTACTCTAATTAAATGTAGATTGGTGTTGGAATAGTAAATTAAATAGGTTCAGTGTCCAGCACCTACCCTAATTAAATGTAGATTGGAGTAGGAATAGTAATTCAAATAGGTTCTGTGTCCAGCACATACCCTAATTAACTGTAGATTTGAGTTGGAATACTAAATTAAATAGGTTTAGTGTCCAGCACCTACCCTAATTAAATGTAGATTGGAGCTGGATTAGTAAATTAAATAGGCTCAGTGTCCAGCATCTACCCTAATTAAATGTAGATTGGAGTAGGAATAGTAAATTAAATAGGTTCTGTGTCCAGCACATACCCTAATTAACTGTAGATTTGAGTTGGAATACTAAATTAAATAGGTTTAGTGTCCAGCACCTACTCTAATTAAATGTAGATTGGTGTTGGAATAGTAAATTAAATAGGTTCAGTGTCCAGCACATACCGTAATTAAAAGCAGATTGGAGTTGGAATAGTAAATTATATAGGTTCAGTGTCCAGCACCTACACTAATTAAATGAAGATTGGAGTTGGAATAGTAAATTAAATAGGTTCAGTCTCCAGCACCTACCCTAATTAAATGTAGATTGGAGTTGGAATAGTCAATTAAATAGGTTCAGTGTCCAGCACCTACCCTAATTAAATGTAGATTGGTGTTGGAATAGTAAATTAAATAGGTTCAGTCTCCATAACCTACCCTAATTAAATGTAGATTGGAGTTGGAATAGTAAATTAAATAGGTTCAGTGTCCAGCACTTACCCTAATTAAATGTAGATTGGAGTTGGAATAGTAAATTAAATAGGTTCAGTGTCCAGCACCTACCCTAATTAAATGTAGATTGGAGTAGGAATAGTAATTTAAATAGGTTCTGTGTCCAGCACCTACCCTAATTAAATGTAGATTGGAGTTGGAATAGTGAATTAAATAGGTTCAGTGTGCAGAACCTACCCTAATTAAATGTAGATTGGTGTTGGAATAGTAAATTAAATAGGTTCAGTGTCCATAACCTACCCTAATTAAATATAGATTGGAGTTGGAATAGTAAATTAAAAAAGTTCAGTGTCCAGCACCTACCCTAATTAAATGTAGATTGGAGTTGGATTAGTAAATTAAATAGGTTCAGTGTCCAGCATCTACCCTAATTAAATGTAGGTTGGTGTTGGAATAGTAAATTAAATAGGTTAAGTGCCCAGCACCTGCCCTAATTAAATGTAGATTGGAGTTGGAATAGTCAATTAAATAGGTTCAGTGTCCAGCACCTACCCTAATTAAATGTAGATTGGAGTTGGAATAGTAAATTAAATAGGTTCAGTGTCCAGCACCTACCCTAATTAAATGTAGAATGGAGTAGGAATAGTAATTTAAATAGGTTCTGTGTCCAGCACCTACCCTAATTAAATGTAGATTGGAGTTGGAATAGTGAATTAAATAGGTTCAGTGTGCAGAACCTACCCTAATTAAATGTAGATTGGTGTTGGAATAGTAAATTAAATAGGTTCAGTGTCCATAACCTACCCTAATTAAATGTAGATTGGAGTTGGAATAGTAAATTAAATAAGTTCAGTGTCCAGCACCTACCCTAATTAAATGTAGATTGGAGCTGGATTAGTAAATTAAATAGGCTCAGTGTCCAGCATCTACCCTAATTAAATGTAGATTGGAGTAGGAATAGTAAATTAAATAGGTTCTGTGTCCAGCACATACCCCAATTAACTGTAGATTTGAGTTGGAATACTAAATTAAATAGGTTTAGTGTCCAGCACCTACTCTAATTAAATGTAGATTGGTGTTGGAATAGTAAATTAAATAGGTTCAGTGTCCAGCACATACCGTAATTAAAAGCAGATTGGAGTTGGAATAGTAAATTATATAGGTTCAGTGTCCAGCACCTACACTAATTAAATGAAGATTGGAGTTGGAATAGTAAATTAAATAGGTTCAGTCTCCAGCACCTACCCTAATTAAATGTAGATTGGAGTTGGAATAGTCAATTAAATAGGTTCAGTGTCCAGCACCTACCCTAATTAAATGTAGATTGATGTTGGAATAGTAAATTAAATAGGTTCAGTCTCCATAACCTACCCTAATTAAATGTAGATTGGAGTTGGAATAGTAAATTAAATAGGTTCAGTGTCCAGCACTTACCCTAATTAAATGTAGATTGGAGTTGGAATAGTAAATTTAATAGGTTCAGTGTCCAGCACCTACCCTAACTAAATGTAGATTGGTGTTGGAATAGTAAATTAAATAGGTTCAGTGTCCATAATCTACCCTAATTAAAAGTAGATTGGAGTTGGAATAGTACATTAAATAGGTTCAGTGTCCAGCACTTACCCTAATTAAATGTAGATTGGAGTTGGAATAGTAAATTTAATAGGTTCAGTGTCCAGCATCTACCCTAATTAAATGTAGATTGGTGTTGGAATAGTAAATTAAATAGGTTCAGTGTCCATAACCTTCCCTAATTAAATGTAGATTGGAGTTGGAATAGTAAATTAAATAGGTTCAGTGTCCAGCACCTACCCTAATTAAATGTAAATTGGAGTTGGAATAGTAAATGAAATAGGTTCAGTGTCCAGCTCCTACCCTAATTAAATGTAGATTGGCGTTGGAATAGTAAATCAAATAGGTTCAGTGTCCATAAGCTACCCTAATTAAATGTAGATTGGAGTTGGAATAGTAAATTAAATAGGTTCAGTGTCCAGCACCTAACCTAATTAGATGTAGATTGGAGTTGGAATAGTCAATTAAATAGGTTCAGTGTCCAGCACTTACCCTAATTAGATGTAGATTGGAGTTGGAATAGTAAATTAAATAGGTTCAGTGTCCAGCACCTACCCTAATTAAATGTAGATTGGAGTAGGAATAGTAAATTAAATAGGTTCTGTGTCCAGCACCTACCCTAATTAAATGTAGATTGGTGTTGGAATAGTACATTAACTAGGTTAAGTGTCCAGCACCTACCCTAATTAAATGTAGATTGGAGTTGGAATAGTCAATTAAATAGGTTCAGTGTCCAGCACCTACCCTAATTAAATGTAGATTGGTGTTGGAATAGTAAATTAAATAGGTTCAGTCTCCATAACCTACCCTAATTAAATGTAGATTGGAGTTGGAATAGTAAATTAAATAGGTTCAGTGTCCAGCACCTACCCTAATTAAATGTAGATTGGAGTTTGAATAGTAAATTAAATAGGTTCAGTGTCCAGCACCTACCCTAATTAAATGTAGATTGGAGTTGGAATAGTAAATTAAATAGGTTCAGTGTCCAGCACTTACCCTAATTAAATGTAGATTGGAGTTGGAATAGTAAATTAAATAGGTTCAGTGTCCAGCACCTACCCTAATTAAATGTAGATTGGTGTTGGAATAGTAAATTAAATAGGTTCAGTGTCCATAACCTACCCTAATTAAATGTAGATTGGAGTTGGAATAGTAAATTAAATAGGTTCAGTGTCCAGCACAAACCCTAATTAAATGTAGATTGGAGTTTGGATAGTAAATTAAAAAAGGTTCAGTGTCCAGCACCTACCCTACTTACATGTAGATTGGTGTTGGACTAGTAAGTTAAATAGGTTCAGTGTCCATAACCTACCCTAATTAAATGTAGATTGGAATTGGAATAGTAAAGTAAATAGGTTCAGTGTCCAGCACCTACCCTAATTAAATGTAGATTGGAGTTGGAATAGTAAATTAAATAGGTTCAGTGTCCAGCACCTACCCTAATTAAATGTAGATTGGAGTAGGAATAGTAAATTAAATAGGTTCAGTGTCCAGCACCTACCCTAATTAAATGTAGATTGGAGTTGGAATAGTAAATTAAATAGGTTCAGTGTATAGCACCTACCCTCATTAAATGTAGATTGGTGTTGGAATAGTAAATTAAATAGGTTCAGTGTCCATAACCTACCCTAATTAAATGTAGATTGGAGTTGGAATAGTAAATTATATAGGTTCAGTGTCCAGCACCTACCCTAATTAAATGTAGAATGGAGTTGGAATAGTAAATTAAATAGGTTCAGTGTCCAGCACCTACCCTAATTAAATGTAGATTGGAGTTGGAATAGTAAATCAAATAGGTTCAGTGTTCAGCACCTACCCTAATTAAATGTAGATTGGTGTTGGAATAGTAAATTAAATAGGTTCAGTGTCCATAACCTACCCTTATTAAATGTAGATTGGAGTTGGAATAGTAAATTAATAGGTTCAGTGTCCAGCACCTACCCTAATTAAATGTAGATTGGAGTTTGAATAGTAAATTAAATAGGTTCAGTGTCCAGCACCTACCCTAATTAAATGTAGAATGGAGTTGGAATTGTAAATTAAATAGGTTCAGTGTCCAGCACCTACCCTAATTAAATGTAGATTGGTGTTGGAATAGTAAATTAAATAGGTTAAGTTTGTAGTATGTATATAAATTAAATTAAGATTTAAATGTGAATATTAAAAAGGATTAAAATATTTTACTTTATTTTTGTCAATGTATAATATATATATATATATATATAATATTTGTATAAAATTATTTTATATAGTGTTAGTAATAATTTTATAATAGGTAGTAGACAAACATCACTCAGTTTTTTTAACATAAAATTTCTTTATTTGTTCATATAGTACATACATTAAATTAGAAAAGATTGGATCAAGCATGTATAATATTTAAACAAATAAATATAAGTACAATGTTAAATACAAATATAAATTTTTTGATAGTTGTTCAGTACAGTAAATTTTTTGGAAATCAAAATAATATAGTACATGAAAAAAATTGAAGATAACAATCAGAGAGTACATACATTTAGAGATAAATACAAATATTTATATATTTTTATTAAATGAAATGTAAATGATTTTTAGCATATTAATGTGCTGTACAAATTATGTTATGTAGATTTCTATATTTTTAAATATCAACAGTGATATTCAAAAGTTTTCACATCATACAATAAACATTTATATAATAACATTATTAAAATATATCATTTAAATATATTTAATTTATTATTAATTATATAGTATTAATAATAATCAATTAAAAATATTTCTTAAAAAATTAACATAAAGACAGAAAAAATATACATTTAGTTTCACAATTTTTAACAAAACCTGTACTCATAATTATTATATATATATATATATTTTTTTTTTATTAATTCAGATCAAAGCCAAATAAAGCAGACACATTTGTATGACAATTACACAGTCATAATCAAATATATATAACAAAAAACCGAAAAAAAACATTATATGTAGGCAAGAGTATTATCATTTTAACAAAAAAGATAGAGAAAAAACAGTCAATTTTTTTTCACGGATCCAGATGATCAATCATTGCCTGCCAAATTTTATACCATTTTTGCATTTTGTTAACAGATTTAATCCGATAAAGGTTAAATTCTAAATAAAAAACATTGTAGAACTTTGCTCGCCACATTTCATATATAGGAGCTTCAGGCTTCAACCACATAGAAGATATACATAGACGCGCAACCGCCATAGCCATAAATATAATATATCTATTATTTTGATATCCTAAAAATAAGTTATTATCTTTGGATAAACCAAAAATAATCATCTCTCTTGAAATTATAACATCGCATTTTGTAATATAAGCTAGAAATTTTTCTATAGAGATAAAAAAAGGTTTTAGTACTGGACAATCTGAGAATATATGTACAATATCTGCTTGATCAGATTGGCATCTATAACATTTCCCGTTGTTAGCACTACCCCATTTCATCATTTTAAATGGCGTAGGATAAAGGTTAAATCAAGTTTTATAGTGTTGTGAATATAAGTTGTCAGACAAGATAATTTTATCCGCTATAGAAATTGATTCTTGAAAGGGCACCACCAGTGTGCCCATTCTATTACACCATTTGGATTCCTGTGATCCAAGATCATCTTGATATAGATTCACCAAGTGATTATATATAGTCCCGATACGAAAAGGTTTTTTAAGCATGTCAATAAAATTATTATGGCATAGCGGTAAAACATTTGGGTGTTTGAAAATAAAATCACGTATTTGTAAATACTTAAAGAAGTCATGTTGGGAAAGACTATAGCTGTCTTTTAATTCCTGAAACGAGGCAATTGTACCAACTTTGACCATATTGCCTATAGTTAAGATACCTTTTTGCCCCCATATACCCATAGTATGGTCCCAGAATATTGACGGAAGCAGTTCTATAGAGTTGCATGGAGTATAAAAGTTAATGCACCCTAAGGAGATGAGCTTCCGTATAAGCCGCTATCCTTTAAATGCAGCCATTACCAATTTAAATCTAGTTCTTTTATAGTAGCTGGGTTCTAAAAAGCAAAGCAGCATTTGCTGAGATTGTGGGCCAAGTAAAAGAGAAAAGATGTCAGGGCTCTCAAATATAGGCGGAGTTCCTCCAATCGTGAAGTACTTAATATTCTGCGTAAGACACGCCAAATAATAAAGTGCAAAATGTGGAACTCCCCAACTCCCACGTACTATTGGAAGTGTCATAAATTTGGATGCCCTACGTGCCGATTTCCACCCCCGTAAAAATCTGTCGGCTATAGATTGTAGTTTCCTCTGTTGTGGTGCAGGTATCTCCAATGGCACGGATCGAAAATAATATAAAACTTTAGGCAAAATGGACATTTTTAAAACATTACGTCTCCCCACCAATGACAGATGTAAGCACTCAATTTTCTCAAGTTGATTTCTTATTGATTGTAAGATATCTGACCAATTCGTCATGACTAGCTCTTGAAGCGACAATCTAATTTTAATGCCAAGATATTTAGCCTCTGTAGTGACCCTATTATCGTTAAGACAAAGTCCTGGTGAGCATATAACCTGAGTTTTTTTAATATTAAGTTTATACCCCGAAACTTTGGCAAATTCACTAGTCAAATTTTCAATATCGTGTAATGCAGTTTCCGGATCAGATGTTATGATCGCTACATCATCAGCGTAAGCTAACACACGTACATTACCCCCAGGTAAAGCCATAGATTGTATATGTGGAGAAATCGTCAGCATTTTTAAAAGTGGTTCTATATACATGGCAAATAATAATGGTGAACATGGGCATCCCTGGCGTGTACCCTGAGTGATGTTAACTGCTATTGATTCTTGACCTGACAGACATATCTTAGCCTTAGGGTGTCTATACATCACTTGTAGAGCATATATAAATCGAGGTCCAAATCCCATTTTCCCCAAGATCGCCCATAGAAATACCCATGCAATGCGATCAAACGCTTTTTCAGCGTCTAGAAACACCAAACCAACATTTATACGTTTTGCAGTTGCATAATCTAGAGTTGCAATGACACGGTGTATGTGATTAATCGTACCACGCCCGGGAAGAAAGCCATGCTGTTGATTGGAGACAAATGCGGGAGCAACTTGTATCAACCGATTCGCAAAAATTTTGGAATAAATTTTAGCATCTGTATTAATAAGAGAAATGGGTCGATATGACCAAGGAAGATGCGGGGTTTATCTTTCTTTTTAAATACGATTATGGTAGCATCGTCCCAGGATGGGGGAGGATTTCCATTTTGAGCATCTAAGAACGTTGCCAACATGTCGTCTTTAATGACAGGAAATAATATACAGTATATTTCTAATGGAAGTTTGTCAGGGCCAGTAGCCTTCCCCAGCGCCAGTTCTTTAATAGCGTTTTCAAGTTCTTGCTTTGTGATTGGCAGCTCTAAATCTTCTTTATTCGCGGAGTCTAATTGCGTTAGGTCACATCTATCTATATATTGTTCGATTAAAGCAATAGCCAATTTTTCTTGAGTATATAAATCTGTGTAGTAGTCATGAAACACCTGAAGAATACCTTCTGGTGACTCTACTAAGGTACCTTGACTGTCTTCTATAGAAATTATCCGTTGTGCTGTCTGGCGCCCCCGCATTCTTTGGGCAAGACATCTGCCCACATTTTCCCCATATTCATATCTCTCAGCGCGGTAACATTTGTATTGGCGTGCTACATCCTGGCTCCACACCCGGTTTATCTTGGCTTTACATTTGGCTACTCTGTCTTGTGCTGCACTGCTATCTCGGTGTAGGCTTATTTCATGTGTAAGGTCCTGCAAGAGTTGTGTCATCTTTTTTTTCCCTTCCTGTTGTAAGCTCCAGCCATAGCTGCAGGTCTCGCCACGTAGGCCTGCCTTGAAGCAATCCCAAACCATTGCATAGGAGGTAGAGCCCCTATTAAGATCAAAAAACTGCTGGGCCCATACTAACATTTGTTGCACATACGTTTCATCTAACAGCAATTTCTTATTGAATGTAAAAGAACTTATTGTACGTTGAATTTTAAGCAGGGGCACATCTAAAACAATAGGGGCATGATCGAATGTGATGAGTGGCGTTATAAACATTCTAGATCCCTCTGCCATATAACGGGGTAGAAAAATATAACAAGACGCACAAATTTCTTATGAGGTGAAGAAAAAAAAGTAAATCCAGGATCACTCGGGTTAGCCAAAGGCCATCCATCAATCAAGCCATGTTGAAATAATAACTGCCGTAATTCTTTAAATACTTTAGGTTTCCTACCTAAGTAACGGCTGAACCCCCAGTCCCAAGTATTCAGCTCCCCATGAATATTAAAATTGCCAAGTAGAAAAAGTGGAGTGCCCCATAGAGCCAATTCTACATTCAAAAATTCTATCACTGCCGTGTCATCAATGTTAGATCCATATACCGTGCATATAGTAGCCACTGCATTTCCTATAACACATTCGGTGATTGCCCATCGCCCCAGGCTATCCACTTTAGTTCTACCTGTCGTGGATATAGATTGTCGTCCCAGTATGGCCACCCCTCGATTCATTGTAGATTGTTGAGAAGCCGCAAATACCGTATACCCGAGGTCATTCAAAACATTTCTATCTGTCCAAGGTATATGCGTTTCTTGGAGACAGATAATATCTGGTTGAATCAAGCGTATCTCGTGCATCACTCGTTTTCGCTTCTGGGTATTATTAAGGCCACGTACATTAAATGAACATATGCGGAGACTGCAGCTAGTCATGGCTATTAAATAGATACCTTGCATATTTACACCCAACAAAAAACAATATGTATAGTCTAAATATTCTATGACTTTGACTGAATTGTTTCCCCCTATTTCTCCCCAGCACACCCGAAGTGCCCCTCAAACCCACCCCCGCCAAAGTCCACCCCGCCACCCCAAGTGACCCTCCCCCAACATTAAGGCAAAGGGGCCTATCGCCCCGTTGATGCGTGTGAGATTGTCTCTCAAGTTTGGACGTATCCGTTAACCAAAGAAAAAAATAGCATGGGAAATAAATCATATAAAAAAAAGAGTATTCAAAATTAGTACATTTTCTCATGCTAAAGAATTTAGATATTCCTTCGCTGGAGCCTCCATTGTGAAAAACCGATTCTGTCCTTTATATATCATTTTTAGTGTAGATGGTTGAAGGAGAAAAACTTGAGCGCCCTTCTTTTGAAATGGGTCAATCAACTGGCGCATTCTCCAGCGATTTTCTACGGTGGCATGACAGTAATCAGGACGAACAAAAAATTCAATACCCTTCCCAGACCGCTTTTTATCTGGTCCACATGCGAGTCCTCAGGGACGGTCCTGTCCCCCTCTCCGGCGCTGGCCTCCTCTGTGTCAGTCTGCGTGTGTGCGAAGTCTGAGCCGGACTCATTTCCTCGACTACTCTCCACCGTCTCTGGCTGAGTGTCCTCTGCCATAGCTGAAATGCACATAAAAGATGTGTGAGTCATGGGCACACTGACGTACAGAAGGACCAGGATTGCCAAATTACATAGCTGACAAAGATTTTGTAGCCCTCATCCTGCACATGGCCCACCTCTACCAGTCATCCTCACATTTCCTGCCATGGGGATGTGCTTCAACACTCAACTACTAAGCAAGTGGCGTGTCAACATGGCGGACCTGGATGTCAAATGAGAACCACCCAATGGGACCAAAATGGCATCACAGACATACATACGCAACACGGAACTCAATAGTGTGTCTGTGCACCAATACATGCATAGCATGCCCGGCCATGAACACAACCGCCGTGTCCGGCCATGTACACAGCCGCATGGCCGGGCACGGCGGTTGTGTTCATGGCCGGGCACGGCGGTTGTGTACATGGCCTGGCACGGCGGTTGTGTTCATGGCCGGGCACGGCCGTCCTAGTCCCGGCCGCTCCAGCCGGTGTACGGTGGATGATGCAAGGTGACTGTAAGGGGGGTCATGAACTGGCATGTCCATTGAGTACATCTACAGGGTGTATAGGCCTGCACCTCCCCCGCTGAGTACGTGCACCGCCATGGAGGCGCCAGTGATAGAACATTGTTGCAACTGAAGCATCCGTGCCTGAGGCTTGCACGTGCGGTTGCCGATGTGTGCCCGTGACGGTCCCTGCACATGCAGCCAATGGGAAGAGGGACGCTGGCCGCGTATGGCCCTTGGGAAGTAGCGGAAGTTGAGCACCGCCATGGCGGCGCCAATTATGTTATCTTGTCAGACGCTGCACCGTGATGTGTTGTGTGCAGTTGCGTAATGAGGGATGTGAGCGTGATAGGGAAAGGTCATATGTCATACAATATAGCATGTGTGTCCATACAATGCCCATCGGTCGGCACACAATGGGCAACAGATGTGCATTTGTACGTGTTGACGTCGGGTGTGACCCTACAGACGTTCTTACATCTTCACAACTACACAGTACATCACGGCTGTGTGGCCAAATTATGCATCTGTTGTCAGTGTCTTGTTCTGGCGAGGTGACTACAGTGGTGGTGGTACACATGCATTCTGTGTATGTGTTTTGTACGTTGTGTCACCATGCATGTAATTACCGTATGCACATCATTATTGGTGTTGGCATTTGTGCTTGATGACATGGCGTGTGTATAATTTACGTTTGTGTGCATGCAGTTGCATGTGTGTCTGTGATGTGGCTACTAAACATTAGGGTGAAGACTGAAGTTGTGTCAGTAAGGTTCACATGTGATGGAGTTGTACACGTATGCGTCGTTTGTAAGTTGACCTAAGTTACATCTCTCTCCCACACAGGAGGGCTCCAAATGTGCATCGGCCATACACTGTGCTGGAGGATATGGTTGACGAGGAGGTGATTCGGAAATTCCGGCTGGATCGACGTCGGTTGCTGGAGCTTGTGGCTCAATTGTCTCCTCATCTGCAGCCACGTAGGACGTATCCTGGGTCGATTACACCCACTGCAAAGGTCATGGCGGTACTAAATTTCTTCGCTACTGGCACATTTCAGTACACAGTTGGACATGCCGGGGGGATGTCACAGGCCATGTTCAGCACGGTTCTTCGGGATGTCTTGACAGCTATGATGCTGTACAAGAATGACTACATACATTTCCCACGGCCGGAAGAGTTGGCAGCTGTCAAAGCTGATTTCTATGCACTGGGCCACATACCTCACGTTGTGGGCTCAATTGATGGCACACACATCGCTATCATTCCACCACGGGCACGGGAACAAGTGTTCAGGAATCGCAAACACTTCCATTCGCTGAACGTGCAGGTGGTGTGCCTGGCAAACAACATCATCTCCCATGTGTGTGCAAGATTTCCTGGATCCGCACATGACGCCCACATCATGCGGAGCAGCATTGTCCCACGACTCATGGCAAATCTGCGACCCGGTCAAGCGTGGCTTGTTGGTGAGTGTGCAGTGGGGACTCTTGTGATCTCTGTGTTGCATGGGGTACCCACCATTTCTTGTTGTGATGTTTGTCTCTGTCATCCCCCTACATAGGCGACTCGGCTTACCCAAACCGGCCCTGGCTCCTCAGTCCCCTACGTAATCCGAGAACAGCGAGTGAAATGGGGTACAATGAAGCACATGGAAGGACACGGAGAGTCATCGAACGTACCTTTGGACTGCTAAAGTCTAGGTTTAGGTGCCTCGATAAGACCGGAGGGGCCCTGCCTTACTCACCAGGAAAAGTATGCAGGATCGTGATTGCCTGCTGCATGCTCCACAACCTGGCAGTACGCAATGACATTGAACTGCTGTTGGACCCTGAAGACGAAGGAGTTCCTCGGCCTCCCATCCCACCCATGTCGACTGATGAGGATAGTGGTGAGGAGGAAGGTGTGGACCAGAGGCGCCAGCTCATAGATCGCTACTTCCCTTGAATGTGAGTAACTACCTCTAGTGGCGGTTGACAATGCCTCATGTATGTTTGCTGGTGTTGTGTGGATGTGGGGTTAATCAGCTGTGTGTTGTTTGTGATGGTTGCATATGTGTGTCTTCATGTCTTTGGACATACAAGTCTCCATGATGTGTGTGCTCTCATCCCATGCTTTTGTGATGGTTGTCGTTTGTGTAATGTTGCTGTGCATTGTGTTGTGATGTGTGTGAATCTGTTTCCTGACGTGTGTTTGCTGTCTCTGATTTTCTCTAGGTCACTCCCGCAGCGCCATGATCATGTACGACTGTGATCCCTGAACCTGTTTACGTCTGTTTCTGAAGGCAATCATGTGAATAAACATGGAGGCAAAACATCATTGTGTGAGTAAGTGCAATTTATTTACAGGATGTGCTTCTATGCTGGTGAATATTTACAAGTAAGTGGGGTGGAGGGAGTTGGAGTTGAAGGTAATGGCAGATGAAATGTCCGTGCTGACACCACATTGGGGGGTGTCAGGGTAGTCCAGCAGACCAGTGGGAATGATTGTCTGTGGGACAGGATACTTAGCTGGGTGAATGTCTGGCACAGGCAGTGACATTGTCATGGTCGTCCCCTCTTGGAGCGTGTGGATGGCGCTCCAACACTGCTCTCAGCCACTTCCTGCCTCGGCCGGCCCCTCCGTCTCTGAGGTGGAACAGAGTCAGCTGGGAGGGCAGGTTGTTGATGGGCCACATCCGTCACCAGGGGCACAGGTGGTGGTGGCGGCGGTGGAGGTGACGGTGGCGGGGGAGGCGGAGGTGGCGGTGGAGGCGACGGTGGCGGTGGCGCTATGACACTTGGTGGAGGGGGGGGGTTGTTCCAGCCAACCCATTCCCTCCACATCGTTGCCTGCTGGCCCATGATCTGCAACATCTGGCCAAGGATGCCACAGATTTCGCGCTGGACGTTGGTGTTGTCCATTGAGTCCTGGTGTGCACGATCTGCGTTTGCCTGGGACAGGTCGTATGACGCCTGGCACCTGGCAAGGGCTTGTAGGGACTGTGCCACTGGATGGGGTAGGTGTCCTTCCTCTGCACGGCGGTGTGTGGCTCGCCTGATTGGCTGATGTCCCGTTGCCTGTGTTTGTGGCCCACTCACCCTGCCTGTGTGTGAGGCCGATGGACCAGCGTCGTGCGCTGGGTTATGCTGGGTGGCACCGGCAGGAGTCGTGGTGCTGGTGGTACTGGTGGTACTGGTGGTACTGGTGGTACTGGTGGTACTGGTGGTGGTGGGGACTGTGCAGATCACAGAGACAGGTGTCGCTGGAGTCACACATGCGACGTTGGTCGGTCCCGGGAGTCCCTGTGAGCCAGATGGCCCTGGCTGCGTGCTTGGTCCTGCTCCATCCTCCGCACCGGAGCTGCCTGTGTCCTCGTCACCAGAGAGTCCTGTAGGTGTGGGAGGCGAGGCTTGCGGCCGGGTACTGGTTTCCCCAGTCAGTTGACGATCACCTGAGGGACAAGATAGAGCTGGTCAGTAATGTGGACATTACATGGGTATATAGATTTGTAGACATTTCTGTTTCCTGTCGCACACACCCCACCCTCCACCACCACCACCCTCCCCGTGAACATGGGGGCCTGTTGGGAGTTGTAGTTTGGGTCTCTCACACGCCCCACACACCCTCCACCACCACCACCACCACCCTCCCCGTGAACATGGGGGCCTGTTGGGAGTTGTAGTTTGGGCCTCTCACACGCCCCACACACCCTCCACCACCACCACCCTCCCCGTGAACATGGGGGCCTGTTTGGAGTTGTAGTTTGGGCCTCTCACACGCCCAACACACCCTCCACCACCACCACCACCACCCTCCCCGTGAACATGGGGGCCTGTTGGGAGTTGTAGTTTGGGCCTCTCACACGCCCCACACACCCTCCACCACCACCACCACCACCCTCCCCGTGAACATGGGGGCCTGTTTGGAGTTGTAGTTTGGGCCTCTCACACGCCCAACACACCCTCCACCACCACCACCACCACCCTCCCCATGAACATGGGGGCCTGTTGGGAGTTGTAGTTTGGGCCTCTCACACGCCCCACACACCCTCCACCACCACCACCACCACCCTCCCCGTGAACATGGGGGCCTGTTGGGAGTTGTAGTTTGGGCCTCTCACACGCCCCACACACCCTCCACCACCACCACCACCACCCTCCCCGTGAACATGGGGGCCTGTTGGGAGTTGTAGTTTGGGCCTCTCACACGCCCCACACACCCTCCACCACCACCACCACCACCCTCCCCGTGAACATGGGGGCCTGTTGGGAGTTGTAGTTTGGGCCTCTCACACTCCCCACACACCCTCCACCACCACCACCACCACCCTCCCCGTGAACATGGGGGCCTGTTGGGAGTTGTAGTTTGGGCCTCTCACACGCCCCACACACCCTCCACCACCACCATCACCACCCTCCCCGTGAACATGGGGGCCTGTTGGGAGTTGTAGTTTGGGCCTCTCACACACCCCACACACCCTCCACCACCACCACCACCACCCTCCCCGTGAACATGGGGGCCTGTTGGGAGTTGTAGTTTGGGCCTCTCACACGCCCCACACACCCTCCACCACCACCACCACCACCCTCCCCGTGAACATGGGGGCCTGTTGGGAGTTGTAGTCTGGGCCTCTCACACACCCCACACACCCTCCACCACCACCACCACCACCCTCCCCGTGAACATGGGGGCCTGTTGGGAGCCATGGACATGTTAGTGAGTTGGTGTCCAACGTGCATGGGTTGGGGCGTAGGAGATGTTTATTCTCAGTTGTGTGAGCCTGACCATGTCGTGCTGATCGTGGTGCTTGGTTTGTACTCACCAGTCTCTTCTCCTTCGTCAAGTCCGTCTAGGCTCTCTGGGTGTAGTATCACCAGCACCTTCTCCTCCCAATCGGTGTAGGGTATGGGCTCCGGGGGTGTGCCACCGCCAGTATGATTGGCTCTAGCAAAGTTTTTAGCTCTGATGCCCTTGACCCTGGTCTTCAGGTCATGCCACCGCCTCTGAATGTCATGCTTCATCCTCGGCACATTCCCCGACGCATTCACCCGAGTGACGATCCTGTCCCACATGTGGTTCTTTTGCGCCACGGACGTCTGCTGGACTTGGGCCCCGAAGATGTGGGGCTCAACACGGATTATTTCATCTACCATTACCCTCAACTCTGTCTCCGTGAATTTTGGTTTTTTTTTGGGTGCCATGGTGTGTGGTGCTCAGTGTGTGAGTTGAGTGAGTTGGGGGGTGCAGGTGTGTGGTGTGTGATGTGTAGGATTTGTGTGGTGGGTGTTTGTGTGGTGGGTGTGGTAGGGTGGTGGGTGGGTGTCTTCTATGTGAGTTTGCAGTATCTCGAATTGGGCCTCTTGCTGGCAGCAATGCTATGATGCAAAGGATTGTGGTAGCGTGTGGGTGTCATTTTATAGTCGTGTCTCAATGGTTGTTGGCAGTCAGGTGGTAGGTGGGCGTGTTGACTAGTGTGCATTATTGGATAATTGGGACGTGTCATGGTGGCTTGTGCTTGGTGTTGGGGGGGGGCCTTGACAATGTTCGTATGTTTGCTTTGGACTTGCGGTACACTTTCTAACATTTGTTTGCCGCTAGGGATGTTGTGCGTGTTGGCCTTCCGCAGTGATGCTGTGGTTATCGTAGCATTCTTTCCGCCGCGGACGTGGATGGCTGTGAGATCCGTGGTACGGGCGGATTTATCCTAATTGCGGCCACGGAGTATTCACAGGTATGGCGGTACATGTGTTATTTTCCGCGGTCATTTCCGTCCGCGGCAGTGGTTGTTCATTGGACTCCGTCCGCCGCGGACGGATTGGATGTGTTCCGTCCACCGCGGACGGTGTTGGTTATGATCCGTCCGCCGCGGTCGGAGTTTCGTGACATGATTATCCTAATCCCAACCGCGGAATCTCCGCGGCGCAGCCGGGAGTAAAATTTCCCCCACCATGGCGGACAGTACCCATTTCTGTCCGCCATCCTAATCGACCCCTAAATGTAGATTGGTGTTGGAATAGTAAATTAAATAGGTTAAGTGTCCATAACCTACCCTAATTAAATGTAGATTGGAGTTGGAATAGTAAATTAAATAGGTTAAGTGTCCATAACCTACCCTAATTAAATGTAGATTGGAGTTGGAATAGTAAATTAAATAGGTTCAGTGTCCAGCACATACCCTAATTAAAAGTAGATTGGAGTTGGAATAGTAAATTATATAGGTTCAGTGTCCAGCACCTACCCCAATTAAATGTAGATTGGAGTTGGAATAGTAAATTAAATAGGTTCAGTGTCCAGCACCTACCCTAATTAAATGCAGATTGGAGTTGGAATAGTAAATTAAATAGGTTCAGTGTCCAGCACCTACCCTAATTAACTGTAGGTTGGTGTTGGAATAGTAAATTAAATAGGTTAAGTGTGCAGCACCTACCCTAATTAAATGTAGATTGGAGTTGGAATAGTCAATTAAATAGGTTCAGTGTCCAGCACCTACCCTAATTAAATGTAGATTGGAGTTGGAATAGTAAATTAAATAGGTTCAGTGTCCAGCACCTACCCTAATTAAATGTAGATTGGAGTAGGAATAGTAATTTAAATAGGTTCTGTGTCCAGCACCTACCCTAATTAAATGTAGATTGGAGTTGGAATAGTGAATTAAATAGGTTCAGTGTGCAGAACCTACCCTAATTAAATGTAGATTGGTGTTGGAATAGTAAATTAAATAGGTTCAGTGTCCATAACCTACCCTAATTAAATATAGATTGGAGTTGGAATAGTAAATTAAAAAAGTTCAGTGTCCAGCACCTACCCTAATTAAATGTAGATTGGAGTTGGATTAGTAAATTAAATAGGTTCAGTGTCCAGCATCTACCCTAATTAAATGTAGATTGGAGTAGGAATAGTAAATTAAATAGGTTCTGTGTCCAGCACCTACCCTAATTAAATGTAGGTTGGTGTTGGAATAGTAAATTAAATAGGTTAACTGCCCAGCACCTGCCCTAATTAAATGTAGATTGGAGTTGGAATAGTCAATTAAATAGGTTCAGTGTCCAGCACCTACCCTAATTAAATGTAGATTGGAGTTGGAATAGTAAATTAAATAGGTTCAGTGTCCAGCACCTACCCTAATTAAATGTAGATTGGAGTAGGAATAGTAATTTAAATAGGTTCTGTGTCCAGCACCTACCCTAATTAAATGTAGATTGGAGTTGGAATAGTGAATTAAATAGGTTCAGTGTGCAGAACCTACCCTAATTAAATGTAGATTGGTGTTGGAATAGTAAATTAAATAGGTTCAGTGTCCATAACCTACCCTAATTAAATGTAGATTGGAGTTGGAATAGTAAATTAAATAAGTTCAGTGTCCAGCACCTACCCTAATTAAATGTAGATTGGAGCTGGATTAGTAAATTAAATAGGCTCAGTGTCCAGCATCTACCCTAATTAAATGTAGATTGGAGTAGGAATAGTAAATTAAATAGGTTCTGTGTCCAGCACATACCCTAATTAACTGTAGATTTGAGTTGGAATACTAAATTAAATAGGTTGAGTGTCCAGCACCTACTCTAATTAAATGTAGATTGGTGTTGGAATAGTAAATTAAATAGGTTCAGTGTCCAGCACATACCGTAATTAAAAGCAGATTGGAGTTGGAATAGTAAATTATATAGGTTCAGTGTCCAGCACCTACACTAATTAAATGAAGATTGGAGTTGGAATAGTAAATTAAATAGGTTCAGTCTCCAGCACCTACCCTAATTAAATGTAGATTGGAGTTGGAATAGTCAATTAAATAGGTTCAGTGTCCAGCACCTACCCTAATTAAATGTAGATTGGTGTTGGAATAGTAAATTAAATAGGTTCAGTCTCCATAACCTACCCTAATTAAATGTAGATTGGAGTTGGAATAGTAAATTAAATAGGTTCAGTGTCCAGCACTTACCCTAATTAAATGTAGATTGGAGTTGGAATAGTAAATTTAATAGGTTCAGTGTCCAGCACCTACCCTAATTAAATGTAGATTGGTGTTGGAATAGTAAATTAAATAGGTTCAGTGTCCATAATCTACCCTAATTAAAAGTAGATTGGAGTTGGAATAGTACATTAAATAGGTTCAGTGTCCAGCACTTACCCTAATTAAATGTAGATTGGAGTTGGAATAGTAAATTTAATAGGTTCAGTGTCCAGCATCTACCCTAATTAAATGTAGATTGGTGTTGGAATAGTAAATTAAATAGGTTCAGTGTCCATAACCTTCCCTAATTAAATGTAGATTGGAGTTGGAATAGTAAATTAAATAGGTTCAGTGTCCAGCACCTACCCTAATTAAATGTAAATTGGAGTTGGAATAGTAAATGAAATAGGTTCAGTGTCCAGCTCCTACCCTAATTAAATGTAGATTGGCGTTGGAATAGTAAATCAAATAGGTTCAGTGTCCATAAGCTACCCTAATTAAATGTAGATTGGAGTTGGAATAGTAAATTAAATAGGTTCAGTGTCCAGCACCTAACCTAATTAGATGTAGATTGGAGTTGGAATAGTCAATTAAATAGGTTCAGTGTCCAGCACTTACCCTAATTAGATGTAGATTGGAGTTGGAATAGTAAATTAAATAGGTTCAGTGTCCAGCACCTACCCTAATTAAATGTAGATTGGAGTAGGAATAGTAAATTAAATAGGTTCTGTGTCCAGCACCTACCCTAATTAAATGTAGATTGGTGTTGGAATAGTACATTAACTAGGTTAAGTGTCCAGCACCTACCCTAATTAAATGTAGATTGGAGTTGGAATAGTCAATTAAATAGGTTCAGTGTCCAGCACCTACCCTAATTAAATGTAGATTGGTGTTGGAATAGTAAATTAAATAGGTTCAGTCTTCATAACCTACCCTAATTAAATGTAGATTGGAGTTGGAATAGTAAATTAAATAGGTTCAGTGTCCAGCACCTACCCTAATTAAATGTAGATTGGAGTTTGAATAGTAAATTAAATAGGTTCAGTGTCCAGCACCTACCCTAATTAAATGTAGATTGGAGTTGGAATAGTAAATTAAATAGGTTCAGTGTCCAGCACTTACCCTAATTAAATGTAGATTGGAGTTGGAATAGTAAATTAAATAGGTTCAGTGTCCAGCACCTACCCTAATTAAATGTAGATTGGTGTTGGAATAGTAAATTAAATAGGTTCAGTGTCCATAACCTACCCTAATTAAATGTAGATTGGAGTTGGAATAGTAAATTAAATAGGTTCAGTGTCCAGCACCTACCCTAATTAAATGTAGATTGGAGTTTGGATAGTAAATTAAAAAAGGTTCAGTGTCCAGCACCTACCCTACTTACATGTAGATTGGTGTTGGACTAGTAAGTTAAATAGGTTCAGTGTCCATAACCTACCCTAATTAAATGTAGATTGGAATTGGAATAGTAAAGTAAATAGGTTCAGTGTCCAGCACCTACCCTAATTAAATGTAGATTGGAGTTGGAATAGTAAATTAAATAGGTTCAGTGTCCAGCACCTACCCTAACTAAATGTAGATTGGAGTAGGAATAGTAAATTAAATAGGTTCAGTGTCCAGCACCTACCCTAATTAAATGTAGATTGGAGTTGGAATAGTAAATTAAATAGGTTCAGTGTATAGCACCTACCCTCATTAAATGTAGATTGGTGTTGGAATAGTAAATTAAATAGGTTCAGTGTCCATAACCTACCCTAATTAAATGTAGATTGGAGTTGGAATAGTAAATTATATAGGTTCAGTGTCCAGCACCTACCCTAATTAAATGTAGAATGGAGTTGGAATAGTAAATTAAATAGGTTCAGTGTCCAGCACCTACCCTAATTAAATGTAGATTGGAGTTGGAATAGTAAATCAAATAGGTTCAGTGTTCAGCACCTACCCTAATTAAATGTAGATTGGTGTTGGAATAGTAAATTAAATAGGTTCAGTGTCCATAACCTACCCTTATTAAATGTAGATTGGAGTTGGAATAGTAAATTAATAGGTTCAGTGTCCAGCACCTACCCTAATTAAATGTAGATTGGAGTTCGAATAGTAAATTAAATAGGTTCAGTGTCCAGCACCTACCCTAATTAAATGTAGAATGGAGTTGGAATTGTAAATTAAATAGGTTCAGTGTCCAGCACCTACCCTAATTAAATGTAGATTGGTGTTGGAATAGTAAATTAAATAGGTTAAGTTTGTAGTATGTATATAAATTAAATTAAGATTTAAATGTGAATATTAAAAAGGATTAAAATATTTTACTTTATTTTTGTCAATGTATAATATATATATATAGTATTTGTATAAAATTATTTTATATAGTGTTAGTAATAATTTTATAATAGGTAGTAGACAAACATCACTCAGTTTTTTTAACATAAAATTTCTTTATTTGTTCATATAGTACATACATTAAATTAGAAAAGATTGGATCAAGCATGTATAATATTTAAACAAATAAATATAAGTACAATGTTAAATACAAATATAAATTTTTTGATAGTTGTTCAGTACAGTAAATTTTTTGGAAATCAAAATAATATAGTACATGAAAAAAATTGAAGATAACAATCAGAGAGTACATACATTTAGAGATAAATACAAATATTTATATATTTTTATTAAATGAAATGTAAATGATTTTTAGCATATTAATGTGCTGTACAAATTATGTTATGTAGATTTCTATATTTTTAAATATCAACAGTGATATTCAAAAGTTTTCACATCATACAATAAACATTTATATAATAACATTATTAAATTATATCATTTAAATGTATTTAATTTATTATTAATTATATAGTATTAATAATAATCAATTAAAAATATTTCTTAAAAAATTAACATAAAGACAGCAAAAATATACATTTAGTTTCACAATTTTTAACAAAACCTGTACTCATAATTATTATATATATATATATTTTTTTTTATTAATTCAGATCAAAGCCAAATAAAGCAGACACATTTGTATGACAATTACACAGTCATAATCAAATATATATAACAAAAAACCGAAAAAAAACATTATATGTAGGCAAGAGTATTATCATTTTAACAAAAAAGATAGAGAAAAAACAGTCAATTTTTTTTCACGGATCCAGATGATCAATCATTGCCTGCCAAATTTTATACCATTTTTGCATTTTGTTAACAGATTTAATCCGATAAAGGTTAAATTCTAAATAAAAAACATTGTAGAACTTTGCTCGCCACATTTCATATATAGGAGCTTCAGGCTTCAACCACATAGAAGATATACATAGACGCGCAACCGCCATAGCCATAAATATAATATATCTATTATTTTGATATCCTAAAAATAAGTTATTATCTTTGGATAAACCAAAAATAATCATCTCTCTTGAAATTATAACATCGCATTTTGTAATATAAGCTAGAAATTTTTCTATAGAGATAAAAAAAGGTTTTAGTACTGGACAATCTGAGAATATATGTACAATATCTGCTTGATCAGATTGGCATCTATAACATTTCCCGTTGTTAGCACTACCCCATGTCATCATTTTAAATGGCGTAGGATAAAGGTTAAATCAAGTTTTATAGTGTTGTGAATATAAGTTGTCAGACAAGATAATTTTATCCGCTATAGAAATTGATTCTTGAAAGGGCACCACCAGTGTGCCCATTCTATTACACCATTTGGATTCCTGTGATCCAAGATCATCTTGATATAGATTCACCAAGTGATTATATATAGTCCCGATACGAAAAGGTTTTTTAAGCATGTCAATAAAATTATTATGGCATAGCGGTAAAACATGTGGGTGTTTGAAAATAAAATCACGTATTTGTAAATACTTAAAGAAGTCATGTTGGGAAAGACTATAGCTGTCTTTTAATTCCTGAAACGAGGCAATTGTACCAACTTTGACCATATTGCCTATAGTTAAGATACCTTTTTGCCCCCATATACCCATAGTATGGTCCCAGAATATTGACGGAAGCAGTTCTATAGAGTTGCATGGAGTATAAAAGTTAATGCACCCTAAGGAGATGAGCTTCCGTATAAGCCGCTATCCTTTAAATGCAGCCATTACCAATTTAAATCTAGTTCTTTTATAGTAGCTGGGTTCTAAAAAGCAAAGCAGCATTTGCTGAGATTGTGGGCCAAGTAAAAGAGAAAAGATGTCAGGGCTCTCAAATATAGGCGGAGTTCCTCCAATCGTGAAGTACTTAATATTCTGCGTAAGACACGCCAAATAATAAAGTGCAAAATGTGGAACTCCCCAACTCCCACGTACTATTGGAAGTGTCATAAATTTGGATGCCCTACGTGCCGATTTCCACCCCCGTAAAAATCTGTCGGCTATAGATTGTAGTTTCCTCTGTTGTGGTGCAGGTATCTCCAATGGCACGGATCGAAAATAATATAAAACTTTAGGCAAAATGGACATTTTTAAAACATTACGTCTCCCCACCAATGACAGATGTAAGCACTCAATTTTCTCAAGTTGATTTCTTATTGATTGTAAGATATCTGACCAATTCGTCATGACTAGCTCTTGAAGCGACAATCTAATTTTAATGCCAAGATATTTAGCCTCTGTAGTGACCCTATTATCGTTAAGACAAAGTCCTGGTGAGCATATAACCTGAGTTTTTTTAATATTAAGTTTATACCCCGAAACTTTGGCAAATTCACTAGTCAAATTTTCAATATCGTGTAATGCAGTTTCCGGATCAGATGTTATGATCGCTACATCATCAGCGTAAGCTAACACACGTACATTACCCCCAGGTAAAGCCATAGATTGTATATGTGGAGAAATCGTCAGCATTTTTAAAAGTGGTTCTATATACATGGCAAATAATAATGGTGAACATGGGCATCCCTGGCGTGTACCCTGAGTGATGTTAACTGCTATTGATTCTTGACCTGACAGACATATCTTAGCCTTAGGGTGTCTATACATCACTTGTAGAGCATATATAAATCGAGGTCCAAATCCCATTTTCCCCAAGATCGCCCATAGAAATACCCATGCAATGCGATCAAACGCTTTTTCAGCGTCTAGAAACACCAAACCAACATTTATACGTTTTGCAGTTGCATAATCTAGAGTTGCAATGACACGGTGTATGTGATTAATCGTACCACGCCCGGGAAGAAAGCCATGCTGTTGATTGGAGACAAATGCGGGAGCAACTTGTATCAACCGATTCGCAAAATTTTTTGAATAAATTTTAGCATCTGTATTAATAAGAGAAATGGGTCGATATGACCAAGGAAGATGCGGGGTTTATCTTTCTTTTTAAATACGATTATGGTAGCATCGTCCCAGGATGGGGGAGGATTTCCATTTTGAGCATCTAAGAACGTTGCCAACATGTCGTCTTTAATGACAGGAAATAATATACAGTATATTTCTAATGGAAGTTTGTCAGGGCCAGTAGCCTTCCCCAGCGCCAGTTCTTTAATAGCGTTTTCAAGTTCTTGCTTTGTGATTGGCAGCTCTAAATCTTCTTTATTCGCGGAGTCTAATTGCGTTAGGTCACATCTATCTATATATTGTTCGATTAAAGCAATAGCCAATTTTTCTTGAGTATATAAATCTGTGTAGTAGTCATGAAACACCTGAAGAATACCTTCTGGGGACTCTACTAAGGTACCTTGACTGTCTTCTATAGAAATTATCCGTTGTGCTGTCTGGCGCCCCCGCATTCTTTGGGCAAGACATCTGCCCACATTTTCCCCATATTCATATCTCTCAGCGCGGTAACATTTGTATTGGCGTGCTACATCCTGGCTCCACACCCGGTTTATCTTGGCTTTACATTTGGCTACTCTGTCTTGTGCTGCACTGCTATCTCGATGTAGGCTTATTTCATGTGTAAGGTCCTGCAAGAGTTGTGTCATCTTTTTTTTCCCTTCCTGTTGTAAGCTCCAGCCATAGCTGCAGGTCTCGCCACGTAGGCCTGCCTTGAAGCAATCCCAAACCATTGCATAGGAGGTAGAGCCCCTATTAAGATCAAAAAACTGCTGGGCCCATACTAACATTTGTTGCACATACGTTTCATCTAACAGCAATTTCTTATTGAATGTAAAAGAACTTATTGTACGTTGAATTTTAAGCAGGGGCACATCTAAAACAATAGGGGCATGATCGAATGTGATGAGTGGCGTTATAAACATTCTAGATCCCTCTGCCATATAACGGGGTAGAAAAATATAACAAGACGCACAAATTTCTTATGAGGTGAAGAAAAAAAAGTAAATCCAGGATCACTCGGGTTAGCCAAAGGCCATCCATCAATCAAGCCATGTTGAAATAATAACTGCCGTAATTCTTTAAATACTTTAGGTTTCCTACCTAAGTAACGGCTGAACCCCCAGTCCCAAGTATTCAGCTCCCCATGAATATTAAAATTGCCAAGTAGAAAAAGTGGAGTGCCCCATAGAGCCAATTCTACATTCAAAAATTCTATCACTGCCGTGTCATCAATGTTAGATCCATATACCGTGCATATAGTAGCCACTGCATTTCCTATAACACATTCGGTGATTGCCCATCGCCCCAGGCTATCCACTTTAGTTCTACCTGTCGTGGATATAGATTGTCGTCCCAGTATGGCCACCCCTCGATTCATTGTAGATTGTTGAGAAGCCGCAAATACCGTATACCCGAGGTCATTCAAAACATTTCTATCTGTCCAAGGTATATGCGTTTCTTGGAGACAGATAATATCTGGTTGAATCAAGCGTATCTCGTGCATCACTCGTTTTCGCTTCTGGGTATTATTAAGGCCACGTACATTAAATGAACATATGCGGAGACTGCAGCTAGTCATGGCTATTAAATAGATACCTTGCATATTTACACCCAACAAAAAACAATATGTATAGTCTAAATATTCTATGACTTTGACTGAATTGTTTCCCCCTATTTCTCCCCAGCACACCCGAAGTGCCCCTCAAACCCACCCCCGCCAAAGTCCACCCCGCCACCCCAAGTGACCCTCCCCCAACATTAAGGCAAAGGGGCCTATCGCCCCGTTGATGCGTGTGAGATTGTCTCTCAAGTTTGGACGTATCCGTTAACCAAAGAAAAAAATAGCATGGGAAATAAATCATATAAAAAAAAGAGTATTCAAAATTAGTACATTTTCTCATGCTAAAGAATTTAGATATTCCTTCGCTGGAGCCTCCATTGTGAAAAACCGATTCTGTCCTTTATATATCATTTTTAGTGTAGATGGTTGAAGGAGAAAAACTTGAGCGCCCTTCTTTTGAAATGGGTCAATCAACTGGCGCATTCTCCAGCGATTTTCTACGGTGGCATGACAGTAATCAGGACGAACAAAAAATTCAATACCCTTCCCAGACCGCTTTTTATCTGGTCTTTCAAGATCATATACTTTTTGTCTTGCCAGAAAGTTATTTAAGGATATCAAAATTGCACGGGGGTATTGATGGCTTTGATTGCCCCGTATTGCTTGTTTACGGAATGGAAAGCGATGAGCCCTTTGAATCTCTTGAGACCACTGCCAGTCTTTAACATCAGGGAAAGCTTCTTCAAAAAGTTCAACCATAAACTGTCGAATGTCCTGTCCCTCACGTCCTTCAGGTACACCCAAAACTCGCAGGTTGTTGCGGCGTAGCCGATTCTCCAAATCCACCAGTTTTATATTCACACCATCTTTAAATAATATTACTTTTTTAAAATGTTATTGTTATAATTATGATAACAGAACTGGGTGTACCTGTTCTCATAATTATAACATTACAATTTAAAAAGTAATAATATTTAATGTTAAAGAAATTAAAAATATGAATATAATAAAATAGTTATAGGAACAAGGATAAATAAATGGTATTAATGTTGCAAACATTTTTACAACAGTTTTACTAATTTTTTAATAGTAAAATAAATTATTTAGACATTTATTTCACTATTTCTGTGATTATACTATTATTTGGGTCTTTTATTTTGTAACCGCTCATTGTCTTTTTGGGTTATTTTGGAAGATTGAAGCTCGCGGTTGGAAGCTACTTCACGTGTGAGCAGGTAAGAGTGGTTTTCATTATATTTTAACTATTTTAAGTAAGTTTTGAAGGTAGTAGTTTGTTATTTAGTGTTTGTGGACTATGATAATAAGATTTAGGTAGTATGTAGTTGTTTACGTACGGTTTCCCGTTTTCTTTGCGTTTTGTCGTTTCACGGCGTTGGAGTTATTGTGTTTTTGGCATTTTATTGACTTTTGGTTAAAAATATGTATGTTATGGTTATTAATTATGTGTCCTTTTCAGTATTTTGTGGGTGGTAATGTTTCTTTTTCTATTCTAGGTTTTAGGATACAGCCTTTTCCGTTTCCGAGTTGTAACTTTTTTTTTAAAAAGAAGTTTGTTTCAGTTGTTTAACTGAGATATATTTTACACTTCCTTTATTGTTCGGGTTTCCTGGAGCGTTTATTAAATTTTTAAGACATTTTCGGGTTTTTGTTGGAATCAAAATTATCGATTTATTTGGATGGTCGATGGATTTACCACAGTTGTATTTTTTCATTTTATTGGGCCATTTTTTTATGTTTTGGATTTATTACTACATGGATTGGTAACGATAATTGGATTTTCCTACTACGTTCCTGTGAAAGGTAAGTGATTTAATGACAATATTTTTGTGGGTTGGGAAATGTGTTATTATTAAACATATTTATTTTAGTGTGATATTTATTTTGTCTATATATTAAAAAATTATTAAATATATTAGACAAAATAAATATCTTATAATATTTTATGGGGATGTGTGGTGTTATATTTTATGATTTTTTTAGGATTTTGAACTTTTTATTTGGTTAGTGATTTTAGTTGAGTGTTTTGGCTATCATTTTCAAGTATTCTAGTCCTTTTGTTGTAGGGTAAAGTTGTACTTGTTGTTGTAAATATTGGTACATTTGGGCAGTGTGTCTTGATAGTTTGGGTTTTAATTGTAAGACAGATTGCTCCATTATTAATTCTTGAAAAACTTGTTCTTTTTGGATTGCTGTTAGACGTTTGTGTAGTGTGGGAGTTGTTCGGCCAGTTGAAGATAGGAAGGCATTATGCCAACCTTCAACTGCATTGTTTGTTTTGGCTTCTTTGTTTAGGGTTGGTAGATAGACATTCCACCAAGGTATTAGGAATTTTGGTTGGCGCCTGTGGCCTGACCTGTGTAGTCTTCCCACCCAGGTGTCCTCGAAATAATCCAAAAGTGGAGCTAGTTTTTGTTCATTTTGTGTATAGAAAGGACTTTCTGTTAAAATGTTATAGTGTTCAGCCACATCTGTGATTGGCACGTATGCTAAGGCAATTAGGTGTTTTATTTGGTATGCAAAGGTAATATTGGTTGCATACTCAACACTAAGGGGGTCATTAGGATCGCGGTTTTTCCGCATCCTCAGGGCCGGCGGAAGGCACCGCCGGCCCAGAGGATGCGGAAAAACCGCAGCGGACTGACCAAAGACCCACCGCCACATTAGGATGGCTGGTGGGTCCTGGTTTCCGTCCGCAGCTTTTCCGCCGCGGCTGGCTTACAACCGCGGCGGAAAAGCTCTAATATGGTGATGGTGTCTGTCAGACACCGTCCACCATATTAGGATGGCCTGTAAAGTATGCTTTTCCGCGGCGGGTTTTCCGCCGTGGAAAAACATACGGAACTTCACTGCGGGGGCCCGTTGCGGGCCCCCTAGGTGAAGGGGGGGTGGGGGGTGCACATGGGGGGTACCTATGGTACCCCCCTGCATTTGCATGCAGAAAGCGGCAGGCACCGCGCGGTGCCTGCCTCTTACTGCATGCAAATGCAATGCGTGAATTTTTAACATTGCGGCGGGTGCAGCTTGAAGCTCCACCCGCCGCAATGTTAAAAAACCCTTGCGGTCACATCCTAATTGCACAGGAGGGAACTCCGCATGCCATGCGGAGGTTCCCTCCTGCTCTGGGGTCGCGGACGGACGCAAGTCCGTCCGCGATCCTAATGACCCCCTAAGTGTAGATTTTTGCAAATGTCTCCATAGACATTGGTTAAAATGGAAGTAACATCCTTGTATGGATGTGTGTGTATATGTTTTAAGGATGGAATTAATCATTGCTTGTTCGAAGTCAATTATAATTTTTAGGGTAAAGAAGTCAGAAGTTTCTTCTTTTATTTTGTTTATTATTTCTGTGTAAGTAGATGTTTGTTTGTTTGGTAACAAACAATAGATGAATGGAATACAGGTATTATGGTATTGCCCATGTATAGTATATAATTGATAGAATGGTTTAGGGCATATGGTAAAAGTGCCATCCATCATCCATGTTTGACTTTCTTTTAATTTTTTTAGGTTGTTGTTTGTAGCAAACATTATTATCCTTTATCTTTGTTGTTGTTATCGTAGAAGATAAAAGGTTCTTCATTATGTGTTATGGTTAGCTCAGGTGGGATTATGATTTTGTCAAAAGTTTTAGGTATTGGTATTGTTGGTTTACTTGATTTTTTTGTTCTAGCTATGGTTCTTTTTATTGCAGCTATTGTTGGTAACTGACCTCTTGCCTCTCTAGGTACTCTAGGTATTAATTATTTAAGTATTACACTAGTTGGTAGGTCAGAGGTTTTGCTTAATTCTTTAACATTGTCCAGAGTAGATCTAACCTCTATTTCTGAGAGGTTAGGTGGCTGGTTATGTTCAGTGGTATTAATAACACTTGTTTCTCTGGTTGTTGCACGACCATAGCATTTGTTAGAATAATACTTAGTACATTTCCAGTTAACTTTAAGGTCTTTTTGTTTAAGTATACCCCATATAGCACAACAAAAATTTTCCTTTCTGAGATGTTACAAATCTTGCTTCTTCTGTCATTGTTGTTTTCTTAAATCTAGAAAGGGTGTATATAATATTAGGAAAAGTATAAACTTTAAAAGATAACATATTTAATTATGTACAATATTTAGGTACTTACCAATAGTGAAATTGTTGATTTAGAAAGTCGAATAGTTTTTTGCTTGATGCTTTTATAGGTATTACTGTTCTGTTGAAAGAAAGTGAAGAATATTGTAGGGAATGATTATATGTGTATTTTGGTTACACATTTGGTAGGGTGCTTTATTTTATTAAAAAAGTTACGTAAATATTTACTGAAAATACCTTTATACAATTTAATAAAGTAACGTTCCAAGATTGTGGCTTTTTAATAGCACATGTGTATGATTATATACTTACCAAGTGTTTAATCTTAGTTGTTGAATGTATATTCTTGGTTGATAAATTGCAGCTTTGTAATTTTCAGTTATCTGTTGAAAAATAAAAATGTGTGAATAATAATTTGTTCAGTATTTATAATTTTAGTAGCATTTAAAAAAATGTATACCATTTTTTGTGTCTTTTTGTGTCTTTTAAACCTGTGTTTACTAAGTAAAAAACATTAGATAGTCAAGTTGGATTTTATTACAAGTTTATATAATTTTAGATATTAATTTAGATATTCTTCAGTGTTTATAAAGTGATTTTCATATACTTACATTGTAAGTATGTTGTAGTTGTTCTGTAGAAACTTTTCATCTGTTATATAAAGTAGAATCTGTAGTAGAAAAATGTAGTTATAATGTTTTGACTATGATTAGTAGGTTACATTTGTTGTAACATTTTATTCAGACTAATAAAATTACTTACTTATTGTAGTTTGTAGTCTTTTCCTTGACAGAAGAATCTTGAAGGTAGTTGAAAACTTTGCAGTCTAGCTTAAAGCTGAATATTTTCTGCTGGTTTTAGAGTATGTTTTACGTTTTTTTATATAGGGTATGTTTAATTAGTGTTTGTTTCTGATTGGTTACATACCTTGCAAAGTGTTGGTATTGGTTAGTTAGAATTTTTTTCAGTTAATTTATTAAGTTAGTTATCTGTTAAATGTTTATCCTGAGAAGTAGTGTAGTTGTAAGTATTTTACGAATACTTTTTTTAATTTGTATACGTTGTAAAAAAGTGTAATATTTATTTGCTAATGTGTATATAATAAATATGTGTGTATAAATGTTCTTTATTGATGTGTTAATTTTAAGTAAATATTTTAGGGATATTTATGTATATAAAAGTGTTTTGTATGTTAAAATATAATTTTATGTTTTTATTTGTAATAGATTAAATGTGTAGTATGTTTAAAAAACTTATTTTATCATTTAGAGTTGTCGATATTTAGATATAGTCGAAATATTAGCTGTCGATATTTGTGTAATCGATATTATTTTAAAGTGCTCTTTTTAAATCTAGATGTCGATATGTTATATTTCGATAAAAGTGCTATCGAAATTAGTGCTGACAATATTTTTGTATATCGATATTGTTTGATCGATGTATTTGTATTTTCTTAATTAAATATAGGATGTCGATATAAATGTCATCGATATTTGAGACACGATATTTCTGTAGGTCGATTTTACTGAAATCGATAATTTGTCAGTGATTCATTGGAGGTATAAGAGCTGGAAACCGTGCTAAAATACAGCATTGCCGAAAACATTACTTTTGCAATGCATGGAGCACGTGACGCACTACTTACACTATAAAAACAACATCACATTAAGTTGAACGGCACGTAGCACACTGTTGCTGGAACGGCCACGTGGCGCTTGGCAAATTAAAGAAACGTGGCAGGATTAAGTGATTTGCACAGAACTAAGGATAGCAAATGAAGTTTAACGTTATTAAAAAACATGGAGAGAATGCTAAAATACAACATTGACCAATCGATTACCGGTGCAGTGCATGGGGAGGAAGTAGCACATGGAACACAACTTACAAAATTGAAGGCAGCAGTATTAAGTGATTTGCCTAGAAACATCGCCTACCAAGGTGAGATATTGGAGGTATAGGAGCTGGAAGCCGTGCTAAAATACACTATTGCCAAAAACATTACTTTTACAATGCATGGGGCACGTGACGCACTACTTACATGAGAAAAACTACATCACCTTAAGTGGAACAGCACGTAGCACACTGTTGCTGGAACGGCCACGTGTCGCTTGGCAAGTTAAAGAAACGTGGCAGGATTAGGTGGTTTGCACAGAACTAAGGATAGCAAATCAAGATTAATGTTATTCAAAAACATGAAGAGCGTGGTAAAATGCAACATTGGCCAATTGATTACATGTGCATTGGCTGAGGAGGAAGCAGCACGTGGCACGCTACTTACAAAATTGAAGGCGGCAGGATTAAGTGATTTGCCTAGAAACATTGCCTACCAAGGTAAGATATTTGAGGTATAAGAGCTGGAAATCGTGCTAAAATACACTATTGCCAAAAACATTACTTTTGCAATGCATGGGGCACGTAACGCACTACCTACTCAAGAAAAACTGCATCACATTAACTTGAACAGTAGGTAGTACACTGATGTGGTAAGGGCCACGTGGCGCTTTGCAAATTAAAGAAACGTGGCAGTATTAACTGATTTGCACAGAACAAAGGATAAGAAATCAAGTTTAAAGTTCTTAAAAAACATGGAGAGCTTGCTAAAATACAACATTGGCCAATTGATTACATGTGCACTGCATGGGGAGGAAGCAGCACCTGGTGCACTACTTACAAAATTGAAGGCGGCAGGATTAAGTGATTTGCTCAGAAACAAAAGTTACGAAGTCCACTTTAACGATATAAAAAAGTTGGAAAGCATGCTTAAATACAACATTGTCAAATCGAACAAAAATGTGCATTTACGTGCTATTTAAAGATGATTCAGATTAATTAATTTAATTATTCTTGAAAAAAAGTGCTCACCTACGAAGAAGTGGATACGAACACTATCAATGGCTGTGACTGCTGAATAGGAAAAGTTCGAGAAGGTTGGCAGGTTATAAATGCTTTGCAGAAGGATGATTGGTTGAGCATGATGTCACCGGGCGTGAGAGCTATGATTGGGCGTGTTGTAATTGAGCATGCACAAATAAAATGAAATATGTTAGGGGTAGGGGGGCGCTAGAGGGCGCACTGCGGAATGGTTGACATGTAAGTCAGCTCCGCCGGACGGGTGCCGAAAACGCGGCCTTTCAACCCCTGGAACCACAGCTGTTGTGCTGTCACAGGCATAATTGCGAAACGGAAGATGCGGCCAATACTCCTCTGATGGAGTGATATTGCAAAGGACGTTATTGTGCACAAAAACGACGAAAAACGGAGAGGCGGCGACAGGTGACCCAAGATGGCCGTGCATGTCACTCCGAGCCGCAGATGATTTGACCTGCCGCCAGCCCTGGTATGATTCACAACCGGCAAGTACACCGGCCAGGCACTGCGGGGACCAACTTTCGCCAGGGCAACACTAACGTTGGGATGTGCGGACTATCGAGGAGCTCTTGCTGAGCTTGCGTGTCACCGGTGACAAAATGGCAACGGCGGTGGAACGCAAACCTGCATATCGGCGGAAGGACGGAGCGGGAATGTGCGGAGGCAAAGAACAAGCGGACCGGTGAGCGGTAGCGTCAGGGGAGCCAGCTACGAGGTGATGTGCTAAGAGCGAGTAGACAGGTCCTCCGCTTGTCCATGAGCAGTGTTCGGGGCTTGTGACGGTGCATGGCTCCTCGGACTTAATATAGGCGCGGAATGTGCGTACTGGCAATGGCGCCTACTATACTGTATTGACTTTGTGAGAGAGCTGTGGCTGCGAACAACTGACTGCTACTGTAACTGGCATGAACGGCAGTGCGAAGATGATGTGGTGCTCACACGCTACGCGCTGGTAAACAATGTCGGGAAAATAGTCGAGCACACTGCGAGGAACAGCGCAAGCAGCCCAAACGACAGAACAGGCAGGGATTGCTGGTGTGATAGCTGATCATTGAGTAGCTGTCGCCGAACGGGGGGCAGTGGCAGAGGACCTAACGGGGAGTGCTGAGGAGAAGAGAGGGAGACAGCGCGTTCATATCGACACCATATGCCAGCCAACACAAAAAACAGCTAGTAGAACATGCATCCTTGCGGGACCTTCCGATGAATACCACTGACACACGGTGGGCATCCAGAACACCCCAACGTCGTAATTGCGCCCTTGTGAAAACCGCGCCAACGCTGGGCCCGGGAACGCCGCGACACAGCCCTCTCACGTGTACAGTCACCATGGGGAAACCGGACAAACAGCAGACCAAATTGCCTTTTGAGGCCAGGAGACAGACCAAAGGCAATGCGGCAACATCGGACGTGGAAGGAGACCAAGAATCGACCGACGGGACCGGCATGGAGGCAGTCCTGAGAGCGATCCAGCAGAGTCTGCAAGACATGAACAACAAGCTGGACAACGTAATGCAACGGGTGGACAACATGGCGGCGAAAATTGAAAAGCACGACGAAAGGATAGTGGAGGCAGAAAGGCGGATCTCCACAGTGGAAGATGAGTCCAGGACCACGACAAAAGCATACGGTGGCATTGAAAAGACACTGGAGGTCCTGCGTGCCAGGGTGGAGGACCAAGAAGCGAGGTCCAGAGGGAATAACGTCCGCATAGCGGGTCTGCCGGAGACCACCAACACGGGAAAAATGGAAAGCTACGTGGAGAAGATGCTGAAGGACCTATTTGGCACTGAGAGCCTGTCAGCGGTTTTCCTGGTCGAACGAGCACACCGCTCCTTGGCGCCAGTCCCAAAGCCGGGAGCCACCCCGCGCATAATAATTGCCCGCTTGCTCAACTATAGGGACAGAGACACGGTTTTAAGACTCGCTAGAGAAATGGGCACAGTTACATATCAAGGCAATACACTGGAATTTTACCCAGATCACAGCATGGCTGTCCAGTTAGCGAGGAAAGAATTTGCGCCAGTGAAGAAGAAGCTGCGAGAGCTTGGTCTCGAATACGCAATGCTGTATCCTGCAAAACTCAAAATCACGAATGCGGATAAACCTGTGATATTACCGACGGTGCAAGCGGCGCAAGAATATATCAAGAGATTTGGCAAGCGGAGAAAGGCACAAGACCGAGAGGACCGGACAAGCGATAACGATTGAGGAACTGTTGGATTGAAGACCTCGTGTTTCACCGAAACATCCTACGGATGACAATCTCCAGAGGTCTCTACTAATTAAGTGCATGAAGGGGCCATGTGGTAGCACATATGTCGCTCGAAGAAGTCTCCTAATGACATGAACACCGGCAGGCGGGAACATGAATAACACATGCAAGTAACTACACTTGGCGAACTGGACACGAGCAGTTGTCCTGCGCAGTGAGTACCAATGCAACCACGTGCGCCGGACTGCAGGTGCATTGAGTGTGGCACGAGACTATGGTAAGACTGCGGTGAAGAGTGGGTGAGGGAAGAAGGGTTATTTTGATCATTAGAAGCGACAAACGCACCCGTCCACATCCACCATGCGGATGGAGATGTGTGCACCTGGCGACACCCCCAAGCGGGTGTACCCCAGCTCAAGTTCAACGTTTGAATTGTTACAAAGGGATGGCTTTGGCACAGTTTGGGCGCTGAAGTGGGTGGGGGGTGGGAAGGGATACAAGGGACTGTTCAAATAGTTTCACTGTGGCTGAGAAGCATTGCGACCTCTCTATTTTGCACTTGCACTATGACTAATAATGTACTCATTGCTAGACGTTATGTTTTTATATCAATGGTGGCGTCAAATGTGGCCGAGCTATATGATGGAAAAAGTCACGCACTGCCATGACAACACCCATAATTAATGGTCTAACACGCCCAGACACTCTAAAATTCATAACATGGAATGTCAGAGGCTTGGGGAACCCGAAGAAACTTAGACAAATGTTTGCTTATTTCGATAGATTGCACATAGATGTGGCTTTCCTGCAGGAAACACACATGGCGGTGAACAATACATCCACATGGGGAAGTAGATGGGCAGAATCGGTCACTAGTTCAAATTACTCGTCGTATTCCCGAGGGGTCAGCATACTAATACGGAAGGGAGTACACTTTCAGATTTCAGAAGTGCACAGAGATACAGATGGTAGAAGCGTGATAGTTGCAGGTACGGTGAGACAGCAAAAGGTAGCATTGGTAAACACATATGGGCCAAATGTAGATGACCCGGGTTTTTTTGAGGCATTATGGCACAAAATAGCTGATATCCAGATTGACAATCTAATTTGGGGTGGCGACTTCAATATAGCACTGAGGGAGGGGCTTGACAGATCACCGCACACGGCAGAACCACATGTGAGAGCGAGAGCGAGGCTCCATGATGCGATGGAAGATTTACGGCTGGTTGACATGTGGAGGGTCCAACACCCTGGGGAAGTAGTTGCAACACACATAAACGCGGCGCACAAAAGTTGGTCTAGGCTGGACTACTGGCTAGGCACGCAGAATATGCTATCGTGGACACACAAAATCAAACATCTCCCTAGAACACTGTCAGATCACAGTCCAGTACTACTGGAGGTGAGGATTCCGCACTTCGAACCTCCGCCGTTCACATGGCGATTCAATGCAACCGCACTACGTGACCCAATAACGTAGACACGCTCCATAAAGCAATAATAGACTATTTTGACATAAACTGCCTAGCTCACTATGGGAAGCTTTCAAAGCCACACTACGGGGGGTTTGCATTAGCACGACTACAGGCATACTGAGGGACATAAGGCAACAGTTAAAAAACCGTGAAAACGCAATACAAACACTAGAACAAACGTATACAACTACAGGGGACACTGCGCTGCTGGGAAAAATACATGAGTTACTAGCGGAACATAGACAGTTTGCAGCTGATGAGCTTAGATATATCTTTAAACGTAAAACTGCTAGAATGTATGGAGAGGGTGGCAGGCCGGGAAGGGCTCTAGCGGAAAAGATATGTACAGGGCGAGCACCACAGCACATTACAGCAGTCAAAACCCGAGTGGGCACGGTGACTCATGACATTAAAGGCATAATGTGCGAATTCATGGACACATATGGCAAGTTATATGAGGCACGTCCGTCGATGCCGCAGCAGGACCTATTGTACTACATGGAGGATGTTGAAATGGCGTGGTTGTCTGAGGGCCACAGAGCATATCTGGCTCGCCCTATCACGACAGAGGAGGTTATTGACACTATTAAGCGGCAACCAAATGGCAAAGCGCCAGGGCCAGATGGCTTTGTGATAGAGTTCTACAAAACATTTGCAGACTTGCTTGCCCCGCACCTAGTGCGATTATACGGCGCTGCACACGAGGCCCAAACATTGCCACCATCCATGAGGGAAGCCTTACTCATCGCACTGTTGAAACCGGGCAAAGACGAAGAGCAGTGTGACTCATACCGCCCCCTGTCGCTCATAAATGTGGACACTAAAATAATCGCCAGCTTACTGGCAGAAAGACTAAAACCACTAATGCCTCTCCTGATACGACCAGACCAATCCGGCTTCATACCGGACAGATCAACAACGCACAATACACGCACGTTATTTGCACTAGCACATTATCTGGCGCCGGACATAAAGGCAGTGGCGGTTTTACTAGATGCGGCTAAAGCGTTTGATACCATAGATTGGCCCTTCCTTCACGCCGTACTAACACGCATGGGGTTTCCACCAATTTTCACTGGGTGGATCGCAATGCTCTACACGAATCTAACTGCACGCATTAGGATAAACAAACATGTCTCGGACCCGATTAAAATATGTCGAGGCACTAGACAGGGATGTCCACTCTCCCCGATGCTTTTTGCCCTCATTCTGGAGCCCTTAGCTTGCAAAATTAGACAACATCATCACTACTCGGCGATACAGATGCCGTCGCGCCCCATACATATATCGCTATATGTAGATGATATGGTGCTTTACGTAAAAAACCCTGAACAACACCTTAACCCACTGTTGCGCGAATATTTGAAATTTGGCCAACACTCGGGGCTGCAGATCAACTGGGCCAAGTCCCTTGTTCTGACGCTAACAGACGGCACAAGCCCGATGGCCCTGGACTATCCCCTAGAATGGCAGGACGAACCGACACGATACCTGGGAGTATGGTTCCACAGGGATCCAGAATTAGTGGTCCGCACTAATTACGGTAGAGTGACATCGAGTTCGAAACGCGTCGGCACACAGAAAAAGATTAGCTATTAGTAGTGTAGTAGACCACAGAATTAATTTATGGTGTATGAATTGTTTAAAAAACTGCATTTTGTTCATAGCTGAATCATTTCGTGAGTCGAAAGCTTGACCCTTGCCCTTTTTCGAGAAATAATAGTTTGTATATATGGTAACAAAAGTGTGTATATGTAAGTGTTGTATTGTTTAATTGTATTGTATATTTGTATATATGATGAAAAATTGTTATAATTGTGAGAGAACGTAAAGTGTCCTTTTCATACAAGACGTTTACACTTTATGAATAAAAATAAACTAAAAGGGTACGAATAAGATATACCCTAATTACCTAGGAGTATCACTTGGTATGTTTTCCCTTGAATAGTGGGTTTAAAACAATTTGTAGTTGGTAAATTCTTTTTCTTCACGCATCTTTTAGCCCAGCACTGACCCTGAAAAGTAGTTCCAAGCATACTTACAAGTAACTTGTATTTCCTTCCATAGGCATCCCATTCCTATAAAAAAATGAATACATTTAGATTTTCGGGTCAGGCTCTAGGGGATCGGGTCCATAAATAGTTTTAAAGAAAATTAGTAAATCAGTGTCAAAAAAATAAAGAATAAGAATATTTAAAAATTGTCATTTACAAAACCTTTAAAATTCACTGAAAAAAGCATAGGTTTCAGACATGTTATAGTTACGAATTAGCATTTAAAAAACCTTTGAAATTCACTGAAAAAACCATAGGTGTCAGACATGTTATAGTTAGGAATTAGCATTTAAAAAACCTCAGGAATTCACTGAAAACACACAGGGTTCAGGGGTGTTATAGTTAGTTGGACATTTCACTCTTACAAAACCATTAAAATTCCCCCGTTATAGTTAGTTGTACTAACTATCACACACGCGCCCGCAATCCACTGTTGATAATGTTACATGTTACATCATTCATGACATGGTCAGTGACATCACTGATAACATCACTGATGACATCTCAAATGACATGACTAATGACATCACAGATGATATCATCGATGTGACAAACTGATACACCTCATCATACAATAGCATAACCTTCCAACACTCATTATAAAATATGAAGTACCATATTTAAAACCATTGACACACCAGTACAAGTTTCTAAAAACCCACTCAGTGATTCCTAGATCTACACATACATTTAAACACGTACCTATAGATTCACTCATACATGCTAACAAAGATCAATAGAACACTATTATATATACTTATACACCTACATCAACATTACACACCAGCACATATCCTATTCACTAATGCAGACACCCTACTCACGTATGCAAATAATTGATCATACTTATATTTACTACGCTACACACTTACACAAAAAACACTTTATTTATTCATATAGATAGTAACTCATACTTAATGTGTGTTATGAAATCACTATTACAACTATACAGTGATCCATATCACACACATACAATCACTGAGTCTTATGTATACTTATTTATATACAATAATTGTCACATACACTGCCTTTGATATTTTTAGTTTGTTGGACATGTATCATTGAGAAATATATTTACTCATCACCACACCCATAAGGAGATTCACTCACCCAAACAACTGTTTCTGCATACAGTCTTAACCTCATATACCTACTAAATCAACTATTTACACATGTTCAACAGTCACACACGTCCCACCCAACCACACACACATTCATTCACTATCCCATACAAATACTCACTTAACTAATTAATAACTAATGTAGACTTTCACATACCTAGTAACTAACTTATGTAGTAGTTTACACAACAAGAGATAGATTGGTACAGGTATTCACAAAGTTTAATCACTATCCCATATATTTAGTGAGACACTTTAAATTTGTCACTTAGACACTCAATCACATTGCTACTAAATCCTCCATTCAGACACTTATTCATCCTTTCAGTGTTCAAGGCAGATTCCTTTATATATATATATAGTTATTTAAATATCGAAGCAAATCACATTTACTGGATGGTGTGATCAGTGATGTCATCAGTGATGACATTTGAAATGACATCAGTGATGTCATCAGTGATGTCACTGACCATGTCGTGAATGATGTAATATGTGACATCATCAGCAGTGGATTGCGGGTGCGTGAGTGATAATTAGTACAACTAGTACAACTAACTATAACGGGGGAATTTCAATGGTTTTGTAAAAGTGAAATGTCCAACTAACAATAACACCCCTGAAACCTGTGTTTTTTTCAGTGTATGTATATACATATATATATATTGCTTTCTCCACTGGCTGTGAATTGGTGTATATCCCTTTAAATTTTAAAGGTTGAAGTACTGACCATGTGATTATCACACTATATATGTCACTTCCTTCTTCTTGACATGACATGTGATCAAGCCTCGGCTGAGGCGAAACGCGTCATGGCGACTGGTGGGCGTTTAATTGCACAATAAAACTCACTGGAACGAGAATCACCGAGTTTGTGGCTTTTTTCGAACTTTTCGTCAAGCAGCAGAAGCGGATGCCGAGCTGGTTTTCGAGACTTGTGAAAACATATATATATATTTTTGAGCATTAGAACCCAGGGAGGCTTCCCTGTGGTCTTGCAGCATACAACATGTGCGATGAGGAGGAACGCCGCCAAGCGGCTCTGGATGTATTCAAAAAACGCGCACCAGGCACAAGTGCTGAGGTCAACATTAGAGACAAGAGGGATGCACCTCCAAGCACCCTTAAACAACTTTTTTTGAAATTGGAGCGAATGAGCGAGAGGGAGATACGCAAGTGGTGGGAGGCCACCTCCCTGCAAAACTACATGGATGTTAACCGTGTACCGAGAGGGCTTCGTATATACACGGTTCCTGCCTATGAAAGCCCTGACCCACTGCTCTTAGAACAATGGGCAGAACTGACAGCTGCATTCTGCAAAGCCATGCTGGAGCTTTTAGTTAAGTTCGCATGGAGTGACAGAACCAAGGCAATAAATGAGATATCCTCCCTTGAGGTGGAAATTGCAAAGGAAACGGATGAAGTAATTGTGAAGCAACTGCGCGACGAGATGAAAAAACGCCTGGTCCGATATGAAATGAAAATACGTCAACGTAAACAGGAGAAGTTTGAAAGGGACGAGCATGATTATGCCCAGGGAAGAATCTTGACATTCTCAAAAAAATTCGATGGACCAAGAAAAGCCCTCAAAAAAAGCTCCAGTGCTGGGCCAGTGGAGGAACCGCCCACCTCAGAATCCTCAGCAACAGAGGAAGAACCGTCTGAAGATGAGAGACCAACTACGAGCAATGTAGGAAAGAAGACTCCTTTTCATTTGGAGTTCGATCTTATCCGAAGCACTTGGCTAAGAGGAGGGAAGTTGAAACCACCCGAAAAGGACGCAGAACAAGACGAGGCGGCTGGCAGAGGAAGAGGAAGGAGCAGAGGGGCGGGACAACAGGTTCACAAGAGAAGAGGCAAAAAGTGGTAGACGCGGGTCTGACCATAATTAACCTCACTGACAATCCCCTAACAACGGCCGAAGAAGAAACCCTTAAATTGGGGCTGAGTTTTTGTCCCAACAAGAGACTTGAATATACACAAACTCGGATTGACCTGTTTAACATGACCAGAAAGATGAAACTACATAAATTCCACAAACTTAAACCTCACACGGAGGGTCTGAAGAAAACACGCAAGAAAACCACCATATATCCGACTGACATATTATCTATTAAAGATCTGCAAACGACACGGGTGCTAGAAGATTTGCAAGCTGAACAACAAGATGTAACTAGTGATATTAATATCAGTTCAAGAGCAATGGACATTGAACAACAATCTCCTATCACTAATTTCAAGGCACCCTCACAGTTTAACCCGCAAATGCCATATGACGCAATTGACACCTTTGCGGATGCGGTAACACGTGATCTTATATTACACAGACAGTCGAGTGCCAATAGAGCCTGTAAAAAGAACAACTTAACGCAAGAACAATTAAATATTCTTTCTACATTCAAAGACAATAAAGAAGTAGTGGTGAAACCCTCAGATAAGGGTGGGAATGTAGTTTTATTAACACGTAATCAATATTGTAAGGAATCCCTAAGACAACTTGAGGTACCCGGCGACTACCAAAGAACATCTATGGAACAATATAAAGAAAGTATTCGTTCATATCATGTTTTGCTGACCAAATGGCGGAACAAGTCTATATTGGACACAGATGAGTTTCTGTTCCTACGAAATCCGGAACCCATACTGCCAACCTTCTATCAATTACCGAAGGTTCACAAAGACTCTAAGAACCCTCCGGGACGACCTATCGTCTCCTCTAAGGGGAGTCTAACAGAAAATCTATCCATTTATATAGACTCATTCCTCTCACCGTTGGTTGTTTCCCTACCATCCTTCGTGAAAGACACTAAAGACTTCATCCAACAAATTGACCAGATCGCATGGGACCCATCTTACCTACTAATTACCTTAGACATATCCAGCCTCTATACATGTATTCAACATGATCATGGTATAGAGGCTGTTAAGTACTTTCTCGATAAGAGACCAGCCAAATATGTCCTGCATGGGCAATGTTTGATTGAATGCCTAAGGTTTTGTCTAACTAACAACATCTTTTTGTTTCAGAATGAATTGTTTAGACAACTGAATGGTACAGCGATGGGAACCTGCTTCGCCCCCAGCTACGCGAATCTTTTCGTCGGCTGGTGGGAGGAGCAGGTTGCCCTAGTAGGTGAAAATCTTAAATGGGCAAACCAGATTGTTGTCTGGCGTCGATATATCGACGACCTCTTCTTGGTGTGGAGGGGCTCCTCCACACAAGCTGAGGAATTTGTTGAAGCACTTAATACCAACACTCTAAACCTGAGATTTACATCAGAAATCAGTACAAATGAAGTGCACTATCTTGACTTAAGAGTCTATGTACATCAGGGTAAACTAGAGACCAGTCTCTATCGCAAGCCAACAGCAGGCAATAGTATTTTGCACTACGAGAGTGGTCATCCCTCAAGTTTGATCCGTAGCATCCCCTATGGGGAGCTACTGAGATTAAGACGGAATTGTTCTCTGGAGTCCGAATTCGCCAGAGCTGCACATGATAGCATTGCTAGATTTCGAGCTAGGGGCTACGCACAATCTCTTCTTGACAGTACTTACAAGAAAGTATCAAAGATCCCAAGAAAAAATCTTTTTTCACCAAAGCCCCCCTCTGTGGAAGATAAGTATTCCAGATCAAAATTCCGCCTAATAACAACTTTTTCGGATGAGGTTCCTCAATTGAGACATATTCTTATGAGGAACTGGCACATCCTACAAACTGACCCCATTATAGGGAGTGATGTTCCAACTAAACCTCTCATAACCTTTAGAAGGTCCAAGTCGATCAAAGATACGGTAGTGCAAAGTCATCTATTGCCATTACCAGCTAAATCCACAGGAACTCTCAAAGAAATGGAGGGATTTTTTCCATGTGGAAAATGTAAAGCCTGCGAGAGTAGTAGAAGAACATTAACCTATAAGGTTCCAGGACTCAGTCAACCTAGACGCATTAACAAATTCATCACATGTACAACTCCCTTTGTGGTATACTGTCTAGTTTGCCCATGCGGTCTCCAGTATATCGGGAGTACAATGAATAACGTGAAGCTTCGGATACTGGAACACCAAAGGGCAATCATGAATAAAGATCCAAATTACCCTGTTGCACGTCATTTTGCCGAGAAACACGGAAGCAATAGGGAACTGCTCCGGTTTTACGGGATAGACCATGTGCCTCAGAACCCCAGAGGTGGAGACAGAGTACTCCGTCTCCGCAGACTTGAATCACGATTCATAATAGATCTGCAAACCAAACAGCCTCAGGGACTGAATATAGGAGAAGAAATGACAGTACACCTCGGAAGATAAAGCATGATAGCTATCGTAGCCTTTTATAACTAGGATGAAACTGTAATGAATTATAACATCTGCATTTTGAAAGGTATACACTATTGTGTTGAAGCTTCTTTTTCCTTTTCCTTTCCTTCTCCAATGCTTCTTTGCTCCCACTTCTGCGTCTTTCCCTCCATCCCATCCTTTGTTCTCCAATTACATATGATAATTCTTTTTCTCCCCTACCATTCTATTCTCAGAAAATATATAGAGAAATTTTCTTCTTTTTTGCGAACCAGTGCTTAAGGCATTTAAGGTGTATCTAAAAAAATAATGTAATCTGGCCAACATAATTGAATGACCTGAGATAATGTTGAACTCATTGTGGTTTCTGCAAACTTTAGATAATTTCCTGTAAATTTTGTAAATATTATGCCTTGCTAACTTTGCTGGATAATTTTTAATTGAGTATAAGTTGAATGCTATGGGAGCTATGCCGATCCACGGCTAGATTTTGTTTTGTTTTGTCTCTATGTTTTCCACACAGCGTGATGCCATTTAATTGAATTGTGATCTTGGGTCACGGGGTAGATATGCCAGATCTATGCCGATACACGGCAATATCTTATGTTTTCTGGCAGTGGCATCAATAATATGGGTACATAAATAGAAAAACGAGTACTAGGAAATTATAGTTAAATATTCTGTATATTTGAATACTATCATGATAGAATTACTGTATAATATTTGTATATATCGCTAGTAAATCTTGTTTTCTCCTATGTAAATATGGCTGCCACAATCACCCCACATCCGCGTTTAAATTCACATCCATACAATTTTCGCTAAGTCCGCTTTTTGTTTCTGTAGCACATGGTACAAATAAGCGTCATAGACCTTAGGTCGTTGACACTGAAGAAGGACTAGAAGTTCGAAACGCGTCTGTCATCTGTGTTGTGTGCTGAATAAAGACACTTTGCCTGAACCTGGAGTGCTTTAACTCTCTTTCTGGAATGAGAGGGGGACCCTGGAGCTTTTATATATATATACATATATATATATTACCTACTGGCGGTCGCCAGTAGGTATATATAGTTAGGATTTTTTCCCTATGGGATTTTTGAAAATTCTATGTCTAATAACTTTGGCGTTTGTGGACGGAATTGGCTGAAAGTTTCAGGAAAATGGCACATTTTGTTTCTGAGCAGCCCCTGAAAATTTTGGGGGGGTTCGTCAAGGGGGGGCCGAGAAAAAAGGGGGGTCCCAAAACGCGTTTTTCCCATGTTAATTTCCATAGGGCGGTTGGCCTCACTTTTAGCGCGAACGGCTGAATGGATTTGCACGAAACTTGGCAAAATTGTAGGGACTGGTAGCCCGATGTGCCTTTTGTAGGTCTCAATATATGTGCTCCAGTGGATTTTGAGAAATTAACGTTTAAAAAACAGATATATATCTGTAACAGCGGACCGGGCAGCGCCCCAGGACGCGTACTTTTCGCGCAACGGAGCTTTGTGAAGCGAAGCTGATTGGTTCTCCGGCGTCTGTCAACATTCCAAACAGTCCGTAGCGGCCGCCATCTTGTCTCTCGGTAGGATCGAGAGACAAGAGGAGGCCAAAGCGAAGGGGCAAATGACCATAAGGGGGCATAGTACATTGTCGCTGACCCCCTAGGTTTGATGTGGAGGTTTTAAAAGGGCCCCGCGGGGCAAAAAAAAATAAAAATAATAATAATCGAACAGCTGAATGGATTTGCACGAAACTTGGCAAAATTGTAGGGACTGGTAGCCCGATGTGCCTTTGCTAGATCTCAATATATGTGCTCCAGTGGATTTTGAGAAATTAACGTTCAAAAAAAGATATATATCTGTAACACCGCACCGCTTCGCGTACTTTTCGCGTTACGGAGCTTTGCGAAGCGAAGCTGATTGGCTCTCCGGTGTCTGTAAACATTCCAAACAGTCCGTAGCGGCCGCCATCTTGTCTCTCGGTAGGATCGAACAGCTGAATGGATTTGCACGAAACTTGGCAAAATTGTAGGGACTGGTAGCCCGATGTGCCTTTGCTAGGTCTCAATATATGTGCTTCAGTGCATTTTGAGAAATTAACGTTCAAAAACAAGATATATATCTGTAACAGCGCTCCGCTTCGCGGAGATAAAATTATATGTGTATTACCTAGCTGTTGCTAACACCAGTTAGCGACGGCTAGTAGAAGATAGCGACCATCTTGGGCCCCACTTTGCATGTGAGTGATATTTATCACTAATGACATGCAAAGTGGGCATGCCAAGATGTTAGCGACTGGAAACAGTCGCTAACATCGCTATCTCCTATTATCAACTTTTGGAAATATTCGAGATAAGCGCGAATATCTCCAAAAGCTACCACCTGCCCTGAGCAGTTCTTAGCCATGTTATCCAATGGGAGGTGGATAACATGGCTAAGAGCATTAGCTCGGTAATGCATGAATATCGCTGAGTTTTCAGCGATATTAATGCATTGCGGTCGTTTTTTATCGTATTTCCGATAAACCTTGATAATAGCAAGGTTTATCTGCGATAATTTCTGACGGTAAAAAAATCGTTGCTAAGCATCGTTAGGGATAAATATCGCTTAACTTTGGTAATATGCCCCAACGTCTGTTAACGTTCAATTCGAAGGAAATCAGGAAGTGTTGAAAAACATTGTCTGCGCCATCTTGTCTTTTTTCAAATGCCACACTTTTGTCGTGCACGGCAGCCATTTTAGATGCCTTGACCAGACCCACTCTGTGCACGCTGTCGATCCTTAGCATGGCTCCCCACCCTCGCAAGCATCTCCCCCAGGCAGTGGTCACCCCCGCTCTCTGTCTTATGCATGGGTAATAAACCTCCCCCCATCTGCGCTGCTCTTCCCTGAGAATCACACCCTGTGCCCGCCCGACACCTCCCTTTCGCCCTATTCACTACCGCACCCTCTGACACTCCTTTTCCTCTGTGTCCGATTGTCCAGGCTGGTCCTAGGGTATCAGCTAGCCCTGCAGATGTAGTTTATGGCCACAGCTGTAAAGAATCACCCCTCTTCAAAGGAGTTATAGTAGATCAAGGCCCACACTCGATGAGATCCGTCACAGCAGAAGCGTTGCTATTATCTGAAAACCATCCTGTATTGTGATTGGGGAGGGGACCGAGCCTGAAGCGAAAGATTCCAGGGATGACTCTTTGTACATCAAAGTTTTTACAATTATGTGTCACATTAAAAATATATAGCACTCCGACAAAGTAGTAAGATTATAAAACTTTAATAATTTATAAATATATACAAGAAAACAAAAATAGTAATAACATATAAACATTTTTAGGGAAAAACAACGAAGTAGCGGTCGGCTGTGCGAATAGTCCCAACGCAGCACAACGTCCAGATTTCCGGCGTGGGGCGTCGCGGGGGGTGGGTCATCAGTAGCAAACTGTTGTGCGAATAGTTCCAAGGCAGCAGAACGCGCCGAAATCTAGATGACACGAAAGTGATGTCTAGTAAGTTGCCACCCAGCAAATAACGGCATGGGGCGTCGCGGGGGGTGGGTCATCAGTAGCAAACTGTTGCGCGAATAGTTCCAAGGCAGCAGAACGATGGCACCAAGGTGATGTCCAGTAAGTTGCCGCACTGGTTTTGGTATCCTACAATGCTGCTCCGAAAAACGGCGTGGGGCGCCCCGGGGGAGGCGGCGTGAACGGGCCTCTCCAGGTGGAGTGTCATCTGTTGTAGTGGGGCGCCCCTTTACCGTTTCAGTTGCCATTCCGTCCGTTTTTGGTCCACTGTGTCAAATGCCGCAATTCAGCTGAGTTGCGCCCACTCTTGCGGTGCAGCGATAGGCGGCTGTCACAGGAGTCTCAAAATGGCGGCAGGCTGTTTCCTTTTTGGGCCTGGTCCACTGAAATGGCCCTGGGACACCTTGGAAATCGGACGCTTGTCTGCTAGGTCTTGGACCCCATTCTCGAAAGCGTCCCCTCCGCCTTGAGAATTCATCAAAAGTTTTGGGGGCTCCGACTCCTGCAGGCTTCTGGTGGGGAGCGGCTGCCATGATTGCTCGCGGAATGACCACGACTGAGCTACGAGATGGTGGTGCTCTCATGCTGACGCCAGCTTCAGTCTGAAACATCCAGAAACAAGGTGCGGCTTTCATCGTTTGGGAAAAAAAAAAGTTTTCATCCAATGAAAAGTGTTGTTTTTAGGTCACATGATCAAGCCTTCCATCATTAGGAAACCAAAAGTAAAATCAACCAATGAAAAGTTTTATAAACAAGTCACATGACCTGTTATGCGGCATAGGGTGTAAAATGCGGAGAAAATACGTTGGCACGTGAGGCGGCGTCAGTAGCGGACCGATGTGCGAATAGGCCGAAGGCAATACAACGCGCCAAGATCCGGATGGCACCGAGGTGGTGTCCAGCAAGTTGCAGCACTGGTGTGGCCATCCTACAATGCTGAAAGTCGGCGTGGGGCGCCCCGTTGGCCTGTGAGTTTGCGTCAGTAGCGGACCGATGTGCGAATAGGCCGAAGGCAGCACAACGCGCCAAGATCCGGATGGCACCGAGGTGGTGTCTAGTAAGTTGCCGCACTGGTGTGGCCATCCAACAATGCTGAAAGTCGGCGTGGGGCGCCCCATTGGCCTGTGAGTTTGCGTCAGTAGCGGACCGATGTGCGAATAGGCCGAAGGCAGCACAACGCGCCAAGATCCGGATGGCACCGAGGTGGTGTCTAGTAAGTTGCCGCACTGGTGTGGCCATCCTACAATGCTGAAAGTCGGCGTGGGGCGCCCCGTTGGCCTGTGAGATGGCGTCAGTAGTGGACCGATGTGTGAATGGGGCCGAAGGCAGCGCAACAATATTTTCGGAATAGAAGACACCACTAGGCGCTGAGATGCGAAGATCCGGATGGCACCGAGGTGGTGTGTAGCAAGTTGCCGCACTGGTGTGGCCATCCTACAATGCTGAAAGTCGGCGTGGGGCGCCCCGTTGGCCTGTGAGTTTGCGTCAGTAGCGGACCGATGTGCGAATAGGCCGAAGGCAGCACAACGCGCCAAGATCCGGATGGCACCGAGGTGGTGTCTAGTAAGTTGTCGCACTTCTGTGGCCATCCTACAATGCTGAAAGTCGGCGTGGGGCGCCCCGTTGGCCTGTGAGATGGCGTCAGTAGCGGACCGATGTGCGAATGGGGCCAAAGGCAGCGCAACAATATTTTCTGATTTGAAGACACCACAAGGCGCTGAGATGCCAAGATCCGGATGGCACCGAGGTGGTGTCTAGCAAGTTGTGGCACTGGTGTGGCCATCGTACAATGGTAAAAGTCGGTGTGGGGCGCCCTGTTGGCCTGTGAGATGGTGTCAGTAGCGGACTGATGTGTGAATGGGGCCAAAGGCAGCGCAACAATATTTTCTACAATATTTTCGGAGTAGAAGACACCACAAGGCGCTGAGATGCCAAGATCCGGATGGCACCGAGGTGATGTCTAAGTTGCGGACCGATGTGCGAATGGGGCCAAAGGTAGCGTAACAAGATTTTCTGTATGGAAGATACCACTAGGCGTTGAGATGCCAAGATTCGGATGGCACCGAGGTGATGTCTAGCAAGTTGTGCCACTGGTGTGGCCATCGTACAATGGTAAAAGTCGGCGTGGGGCGCCCTATTGGCCTGTGAGATGGTGTCAGTAGCGGACTGATGTGCGAATGGGGCCAAAGGCAGCGCAACAATATTTTCTGACTGACACCACAAGGCGCTGAGATGCCAAGATCCGGATGGCACCGAGGTGATGTCTAAGTTGCGGACTGATGTGCGAATGGGGCCAAAGGCAGCGTAACAATATTTTCTGTATGGAAGATACCACTAGGCGTTGAGATGCCAAGATTCGGATGGCACCGAGGTGATGTCTAGCAAGTTGGTGTGGTCATCCTACAATGCTGAAACTCGGCGTGGGTCACCCCATTAGCCTGTGAGATGGCGTCAGTAGCGAACCGATGTGCGAATAGGCCGAAGGCAGCACAACGCGCCAAGATCCGGATGTCACCGTGGTGGTTTCATAGTTGAGAGGCACTTCATCTGCAGTGGGGCGCCGAGATCCGGATGGCACCGAGGTGATGTCTAGCAAGTTGCTGTACTGGTGTGGTCATCCTACAAGGCTGAAATGTAGTGGGGCGCCCATTTACCGTTTCAGTTGCCATTCAGCTGAGTTTCGGCTGCTCTTGATGCTACAGCGACAGGCGGCTGCAAGAGGACTCTCAAAATGGCGGCCTGTTCTTTGGATTTGGGCCTGGTCCACTAAAATGGCCCTGGGACACCTTAGAACTCGGACGCTCGATTTTTTTTCCTTTCCTGTACATGCAAAAAAAGGTAAATGCCCGGTACGTTACACGCTTCATCTGCCACGATGAACTCTCCGGAGGAACCGAAAAAAAATATAGTTGTGGTAACTATACCATGCATCGTCATATGGAGAGGTGGCACCAATTAATTATAGTGCTGCATAAAAGAGAGATTTGGAGGAGAACCCCTGACCTGCTAGTACATTCATCAAAGAAGTGGCACTGAGAGCTTCAGAGGCAAGGGAAACGGTCCCAAATATTTAGAAGAACTTTGGAAAGATTAAAATGACATGTTTAGATTGTGGTAAATTAATTTCATGTGGACAGATGAGTGTTACTCTAATAAATACAGCATATGAACATCATCATAGTCGATGGTTGGTAGAGTCATTTTGACTATATCCTGGACCTGCCCGTCCTCGCCCAAAATGGCGCCGGAATAAATGGGACTCGTAACTCCTTGTTGTGTACTGGTTGCAGAACCTTGAAATCACGAGATACGTATGCAGTTTTGAAGCACATGGCGGGCGGGGACGAGAATTGATTGAATATTTCGACATCCCTATTGATATTAAGTTCTGATGTGTTATTGATTACTGTACTGTTGAAAATTCGAATTAACGTCACCCATGGTACTTGCCCGCAAATGTATATCTAGATAATTTTATTGTAACTGGCCCTGTCGTATTTTAATTATAAAATGTACGTCCACCGATTCCGTAACTGTTAGACACCTTAGTTCTTGCAACCTAATGGCCCGCCCGTTACGTTCCTCTACAGTGTAAATGTCTATTCATCATATACGATTACAGTTTGCTCCGTGGCAGGCCCACGTGGTTATAGGCTCGTATTTGTATAATGAAATTTTCACAATAAAGGTTTTTAAAAGAAAACATGGTAGTAGTATATACATTGGTAAAGTTTTTAATAATAGTCACTGTTTTAGAATCATTAAAAGGCAAGTGAAATAAAGCAGACCAATTACATGAAGGGTAAAAGGTATAATGCGAAGGAACGCAGTAAAGATAAATGGTCAAGGGCTGTTGTGTTTTCTATTCCTGCAACATAAAGTGATCGATAAGAATCTCATATTCAGGCGTATCGGCGACTAAGACAGCAGGTCGACCCTCTTTTGCTCAACGGCTCCGTCATAGGACGAAGAAACTCTCTTTTTCTCGAAAAAAGAATATATTTTACTTGCAGGACAGTTGTAAAATTTCCGGGAAAGTACATTAGCCTGGAACATTATAACATATATTTAAGAAAAAATAATGTTCGGAAGTAATTAAAAGCGTAATTTTTAGGTGATATGACCAAGGCTTTCATCATTAGAATAAGAAAAGTAAAATGAACCAATGAAAAGTTTTATTAACAAGTCACATGACTTGTTATGCTTACGTTACGCGCTGCGCGCCCCGGATGACTTCCGGATGCTCTAACGCGGCGCGTCATATGACGCATTACGCGACAACGCAGGTCCAGAATATAGTCAAAATGTCTCCACCAACCAGCGGTCGAAACACAACCCCTTTCAGCAGGCTAAATAGTTCTGTTAAATGACAACAGAAGGGACAGGCAACAAGAACCATCGGTCAAAGAGGGGAGGGCTAGTTCTTCTCTACCGGGTTACATTGGGGCGCTACCGGAACTGATCGAATTGGTAGTCTACAGTGTTTCTGGATGTTTCAGACTGAAGCTGGGGTTAGCATGAGAGCACCACCATTTCGTAGCTCCGTTGTGGCCATTCCGCAACCAATCATGGCAGCCGCTCTTTATCGTTATTTTGGGCGGGGTGGGTGGCGGAGCCGAGCTGTTTTGCAGCCATCATTGTGTGGAGTTCAGTTCATCTCACTAGTTTTGTATTTGTCATGAGGGGTTGTTTCTAATGTTTCTATTTTAGCGAGGTCAAAAAGAGATCCCATTAGTGGCCTACTGATTTTACTCGATTCCTTTTCTTTTTTTTTACACGATTTTTCGTTATCTGCAAAGACTAAACAGAGTATTGCGACTCTGTGTTTGTTTGTAAATAGAGAATGAACCAAAGAGAACTAATTCTAAAACAGTAAATACTTGGATAACAATCAATCAAATGGAGAGAGAAGCAGGCACGCCGGATTACAACGGGGGCAAAGGCCTGCGTTAACTACCTTTCACTATCTGCAAAGAGAGAGTACTCCTAATAGAAATGAGGGGGGGGGGGGCACCATTCAAAGCAGATCAGTGTGCATAAACACGAAAATGTTTTCACTTACCACGTACTTGACATTCGACAGCTTATGATATTTGCTATTAAAAAACCATTGAAATTCACTGAAAAAACCATAGGTTATAGACCATATATAGTTAGGAATTAGCATTTACAAAACCTTGAAAATTCACTGAAAAAACCATAGGTTATAGACCATATATAGTTAGGAATTAGCATTTAAAAAACCTTATTTTACTTACACAAAACCATTGAAATTCCATATATAGTTAGTTGCACTAACTATATATCGCGCACCCGCAATCCACTGCTGATGATGTCACATATTACATCATTCATGACATGGTCAGTGACATCACTGATGACATCACTGATGACATCTCAAATGACATCACTGATGACATCACTGATGACATCATCCAGTGACTGTGTGTTTCTGTAAAGTTTAAATATGTTTTACATATTGAAGAATGAGTAGATGTATAAGTGTCTGGACGAAGGATTTAGTAGGTGCATGACTGAATGTATGAGTGAGTGATTAAATGTGTCTCACTGAGTGCATGGGTTAGTGACTAAACTGTCTTAATTTGTGCATCATTATGTCTGTTGTTCTGTAAACTGCTGCATGTGTTGATCAGTAGCTATATGATTAACTATATGGGTTATTGATTGATTGTCCAAGTATTTGTATGGGAGACTGAGTGTGTGTGTGGCTGGCTGGGAGGTGTGTGACTCTGTGCAGATCAATGTGTACTTGTATTAATGATTGTATAAGAAAGTAAGTATGTGTTAGTATATGTTTGAAAATGTAAGGTGCTCTATGTTTAACTGTATAGACAAGAAAATGGAAGTGTGATTGATTCTTTACAGGACTGACTAGGTGTGTGAGTAACTCCATGGATGAGTGGCAGAGTGTGAGTGTCTGTATAGGTGTATGAGTGCATATGATAGTGTTGTAAAGATGAGTGATTGTATGTATGAATGATTGTATGGGTGAATGAGTGAATGTGTATGTAGACGTAGGAATCAGTGAGTGCGTATGTAGTAACTAGTATTGGTGTGTCAATGGTTTCAAAAATTATACTCTGTATTTAACACTGGGTGAAACAGAGGTTATATTAAAATGTGAGGAGATGCATTGTATTGTCACATGAATGATATCATCAGTGATGTGGTCATTGATGTCAAATGAGATGTCATCAGTGATGTCATCAGTGATGTCATTTGAGATGTCATCAGTGATGTCATCAGTGATGTCCCTGACCATGTCATGAATGATGTAATATGTGACATCATCAGCAGTGGATTGCGGGTGCGCGATATATAGTTAGTGCAACTAACTATATATGGAATTTCAATGGTTTTGTGTGAGTAAAATAAGGTTTTTTAAATGCTAATTCCTAACTATATATGGTCTATAACCTATGGTTTTTTCAGTGAATATATATATATATATATATATATATTACCTACTGGCGGTCGCCAGTAGGTATATATAGTTAGGATTTTTTCTCTATGGGTTTTTTGAAAATTCTATGTCTAATAACTTTGGCGTTTGTGGACGGAATCGGCTGAAATTTTCAGGAAAATGGCACATTTTGTTTCTGAGCAGCCCTTGAAAATTTGGGGGGGGTTCGTCCAGTGGGGGCCGAGAAAAAAGGGGGGTCCCAAAACGTGTTTTTAACATTGAGTTTTCCATAGGGCGGTTGGCCTCACTTTTAGCCCGAACGGCTGAATGGATTTGCACGAAACTTGGCAAAATTGTAGGGACTGGTAGCCCGATGTGCCTTTTGTAGGTCTCAATATATGTGCTCCAGTGGATTTTGAGAAATTAACGTTTAAAAAAAGATATATATCTGTAACAGCGGACCGGTTAGCGCTCTGGTTCGCGGACTTTTCGCGCAACGGAGCTTTGTGAAGCGAAGCTGATTGGTTCTCCGGCGTCTGTCAACATTCCAAACAGTCCGTAGCGGCCGCCATCTTGTCTCTCGGTAGGATCGAGAGACAAGAGGAGGTCAAAACAAAGGGGGAAATAACTATAAGGGGGCATAGTAGATCCTCGCTGACCCCCTAGGTTTGATGTGGAGGTTTTAAAAGGGCCCCGCGGGGCAAAAAAAAATAATAATAATAATAATCGAACGGCTGAATGGATTTGCACGAAAATTGGCAAAATTGTAGGGACTGGTAGCCCGATGTGCCTTTGCTAGGTCTCAATATATGTGCTTCAGTGGATTTTGAGAAATTAACGTTCAAAAAAAGATATATATCTGTAACAGCGCACCGCTTCGCGTACTTTTCGCGTTACGGAGCTTTGCGAAGCGAAGCTGATTGGCTCTCCGGTGTCTGTAAACATTCCAAACAGTACGTAGCGGCCGCCATCTTGTCTCTCGGTAGGATCGAGAGACAAGAGGAGGCCAAAGCGAAGGGGCAAATGACCATAAGGGGGCATAGTAGATCCTCGCTGACCCCCTAGGTTTGATGTGGAGGTTTTAAAAGGGCCCCGCGGGGCAAAAAAAAAAATAATAATAATAATCGAACGGCTGATGACCATAAGGGGGCATAGTAGATCCTCGCTGACCCCCTAGGTTTGATGTGGAGGTTTTAAAAGGGCCCCGCGGGGCAAAAAAAAATAATAATAATAATAATCGAACGGCTGAATGGATTTGCACGAAACTTGGTAAAATATTAGGGACTGGTAGCCCGATGTGCCTTTGCTATGTCTCAATATATGTGCTTCAGTGCATTTTGAGAAATTAACGTTCAAAAACAAGATATATATCTGTAACAGCGCTCCGCTTCGCGGAGATAAAATTATATGTGTATTACCTAGCTGTTGCTAACACCAGTTAGCGACGGCTAGTAGGAGATAGCGACCATCTTGGGTCCCACTTTGCATGTGAGTGATATTTATCACTAATGACATGCAAAGTGGGCATGCCAAGATGTTAGCGACTGGAAACAGTCGCTAACATCGCTATCTCCTATTATCAACTTTTGGAAATATTCGAGATAAGCGCGAATATCTCCAAAAAGTAACAGCTGCCCTGAGCAGTTCTTAGCCATGTTATCCAATGGGAGGTGGATAACATGGCTAAGAGCATTAGCTCGGTAATGCATGAATATCGCGGAGTTTTCAGCGACATTAATGCATTGCGCTCGTTTTTTATCGTATTTGCGATAAACCTTGATAATAGCAAGGTTTATCTGCGATAATTTCTGACGGTAAAAAAATCTTTGCAATGCATCGTTAGGGATAAATATCGCTTAACTTTGGTAATATGCCCCAACGTCTGTTAACGTTCGATTCGAAGGAAATCAGGAATTGTTGAAAAACATTGTGTGCGCCATCTTGTCTTTTTTCAAATGCCACACTTTTGTCGTGCACGGCAGCCATTTTAGATGCCTTGACCAGATCCACTCTGTGAACGCTGTCGATCCTTAGCATGGCTCCCCACCCTCGCAAGCATCTCCCCCAGGCAGTGGTCACCCCCGCTCTCTGTTTTATGCATGGGTAATAAACCTCCCCCCATCTGCGCTGTTCTTCCCTGAGAATCACACCCTGTGCCCGCCCGACACCTCCCTTTCGCCCTATTCACTACCGCACCCTCTGACACTCCTTTTCCTCTGTGTCCGATTGTCCAGGCCGGTCCTAGGCTATCAGCTAGCCCTGCAGATGTAGTTTATGGCCACAGCTGTAAAGAATCACCCGTCTTCAAAGGAGTTATAGTAGATCAAGGCCCACACTCGATGAGATCCGTCACAGCAGAAGCGTTGCTATTATCTGAAAACCATTCTGTATTGTGATTGGGGAGGGGACCGAGCGTGAAGCGGAAGATTCCAGGGATGACTCTTTGTACATCAAAGTTTTTACAATTATGTGTCACATTAAAAATATATAGCACTCCGACAAAGTAGTAAGATTATAAAACTTTAATAATTTATAAATATATACAAGAAAACAAAAATAGTAATAACATATAAACATTTTTAGAGAAAAACAACGAAGTAGCGGTCGGCTGTGCGAATAGTCCCAACGCAGCACAACGTCCAGATTTCCGGCGTGGGGCGTCGCGGGGGGTGGGTGATCAGTAGCAAACTGTTGTGCGAATAGTTCCAAGGCAGCAGAACGCGCCGAAATCTAGATGACACAAAAGTGATGTCTAGTAAGTTGCCACCCAGCAAATAACGGCGTGGGGCGTCGCGGGGGGTGGGTCATCAGTAGCAAACTGTTGTGCGAATAGTTCCAAGGCAGCAGAACGATGGCACCAAGGTGATGTCCAGTAAGTTGCCGCACTGGTTTTGGTATCCTACAATGCTGCTCCGAATAACGGCGTGGAGCGCCCCGGGGGAGGCGGCGTGAACGGGCCTCTCCAGGTGGAGTCTCGTCTGTTGTAGTGGGGCGCCCCTTTACCGTTTCAGTTGCCATTCCGTCCGCTTTTGGTCCACTGTGTCAAAATCCGCCATTCAGCTGAGTTGCGCCCACTCTTGCGGTGCAGCGATAGGCGGCTGTCACAGGACTCTCAAAATGGCGGCAGGCTGTTTCCTTTTTGGGCCTGGTCCACTGAAATGGCCCTGGGACACCTTGGAAATCGGACGCTTGTCTGCTAGGTCTTGGACCCCATTCTCGAAAGCGTCCCCTCCGCCTTGAGAATTCATCAAAAGTTTTGGGGGCCCCGACTCCTGCAGGCTTCTGGTGGGGAGCGGCTGCCATGATTGCTCGCGGAATGACCACGACGGAGCTACGAGATGGTGGTGCTCTCATGGTGACGCCAGCTTCAGTCTGAAACATCCAGAAACAAGGTGGGGCTTTCATCGTTTGGGGGAAAAAAAAAGTTTTCATCCAATGAAAAGTGTTGTTTTTAGGTGATATGATCAAGCCTTCCATCATTAGGAAACCAAAAGTAAAATGAACCAATGAAAAGTTTTATAAACAAGTCACATGACCTGTTATGCGGCATAGGGTATAAAATGCGGAGAAAATACGTTGGCACGTGAGGCGGCGTCAGTAGCGGACCGATGTGCGAATAGGCCGAAGGCAATACAACGCGCCAAGATCCGGATGGCATCGAGGTGGTGTCATAGTTGAGAGTTCTGAGCAGCGGTTGTAACACTGTCTGAAGCTTATTAGCAGCTGCTGCAGCTTCACTACGCGCCAAGATCCGGATGGCACCGAGGTGGTGTGTAGGAAGTTGCCGCACTGGTGTGGCCATCCTACAATGCTGAAAGTCGGCGTGGGGCGCCCCGTTGGCCTGTGAGTTTGCGTCAGTAGCGGACCGATGTGCGAATAGGCCGAAGGCAGCACAACGCGCCAAGATCCGGATGGCACCGAGGTGGTGTCTAGTAAGTTGTCGCACTTCTGTGGCCATCCTACAATGTTGAAAGTCGGCGTGGGGCGCCCCGTTGGCCTGTGAGATGGTGTCAGTAGCGGACTGATGTGTGAATGGGGCCAAAGGCAGCGCAACAATATTTTCTACTATATTTCCGGTGTAGAAGAGACCACAAGGCGCTGAGATGCCAAGATCCGGATGGCACCGAGGTGGTGTGTAGCAAGTTGCCGCACTGGTGTGGCCATCCTACAATGCTGAAAGTCGGCGTGGGGCGCCCCGTTGGCCTGTGAGATGGCGTCAGTAGCGGACCGATGTGCGAATAGGCCGAAGGCAGCACAACAATATTTTCTGACTGACACCACAAGGCGCTGAGATGCCAAGATCCGGATGGCACCGAGGTGATGTCTAAGTTGCGGACTGATGTGCGAATGGGGCCAAAGGCAGCGTAACAATATTTTTTGTATGGAAGATACCACTAGGCGTTGAGATGCCAAGATTCGGATGGCACTGAGGTGATGTCTAGCAAGTTGGTGTGGTCATCCTACAATGCTGAAACTCGGCGTGGGTCACCCCATTAGCCTGTGAGATGGCGTCAGTAGCGGACCGATGTGCGAATAGGCCGAAGGCAGCACAACGCGCCAAGATCCGGATGTCACCGTGGTGGTTTCATAGTTGAGAGGCACTTCATCTGCAGTGGGGCGCCGAGATCCGGATGGCACCGAGGTGATGTCTAGCAAGTTGCTGTACTGGTGTGGTCATCCTACAATGCTGAAACTCGGCGTGGGTCGCCCCATTAGCCTGTGAGATGGCGTCAGTAGCGGACCGATGTGCGAATAGGCCGAAGGCAGCACAACGCGCCAAGATCCGGATGTCACCGTGGTGGTTTCATAGTTGAGAGGCACTTCATCTGCAGTGGGGCGCCGAGATCCGGATGGCACCGAGGTGATGTCTAGCAAGTTGCTGTACTGGTGTGGTCATCCTACAATGCTGAAACTCGGCGTGGGTCGCCCCATTAGCCTGTGAGATGGCGTCAGTAGCGGACCGATGTGCGAATAGGCCGAAGGCAGCACAACGCGCCAAGATCCGGATGTCACCGTGGTGGTTTCATAGTTGAGAGGCACTTCATCTGCAGTGGGGCGCCGAGATCCGGATGGCACCGAGGTGATGTCTAGCAAGTTGCTGTACTTGTGTGGTCATCCTACAATGCTGAAACTCGGCGTGGGTCGCCCCATTAGCCTGTGAGATAGCAGTTCTTTGGATTTGGGCCTGGCTCGTCTGCTGTAGTGGGGCGCCCCTTTACCGTTTCAGTTGCCATTCAGCTGAGTTTCGGCTGCTCTTGATGCTACAGCGACAGGCGGCTGCAACAGGACTCTCAAAATGGCGGCCTGTTCTTTGGATTTGGGCCTGGTCCACTAAAATGGCCCTGGGACACCTTAGAACTCGGACGCTCGATTTTTTTTTCCTTTCCTGTACATGCAAAAAAAGGTAAATGCCCGGTACGTTACACGCTTCATCTGCCACGATGAACTCTCTAGAGGAACCGAAAAAAAATATAGTTGTGGTAACTATACCATGCATCGTCATATGGAGAGGTGGCACCAATTAATTATAGTGCTGCATAAAAGAGAGATTTGGAGGAGAACCCCTGACCTGCTAGTACATTCATCAAAGAAGTGGCACTGAGAGCTTCAGAGGCAAGGGAAACGGTCCCAAATATTTAGAAGAACTTTGGAAAGATTAAAATGACATGTTTAGATTGTGGCAAATTTATTTCATGTGGACATCTGAGTGTTACTCTAATAAATACAGCATATGAACATCATCATAGTCGATGGTTGGTAGAGACATTTTGACTATATCCTGGACCTGCCCGTCCTCGCCCAAAATGGCGCCAGAATAAATGGGACTCGTAACTCCTTGTTGTGTACTGGTTGCAGAACCTTGAAATCACGAGATACGTATGCAGTTTTGAAGCACATGGCGGGCGGGGACGAGAATTGATTGAATATTTCGACATCCCTATTGATATTAAGTTCTGATGTGTTATTGATTACTGTACTGTTGAAAGTTCGAATTAACGTCACCCATGGTACTTGCCCGCAAATGTATATCTAGATAATTTTATTGTAACTGGCCCTGTCGTATTTTAATTATAAAATGTACGTCCACCGATTCCGTAACTGTTAGACACCTTAGTTCTTGCAACCTAATGGCCCGCCCGTTACGTTCCTCTACAGTGTAAATGTCTATTCATCATATACGATTACAGTTTGCTCCGTGGCCGGCCCACGTGGTTATAGGCTCGTATTTGTATAATGAAATTTTCACAATAAAGGTTTTTAAAAGAAAACATGGTAGTAGTATATACATTGGTAAAGTTTTTAATAATAGTCACTGTTTTAGAATCATTAAAAGGCAAGTGAAATAAAGCAGACCAATTACATGAAGGGTAAAAGGTATAATACGAAGGAACGCAGTAAAGATAAATGGTCAAGGGCTGTTGTGTTTTCTATTCCTGCAACATAAAGTGATCGATAAGAATCTCATATTCAGGCGTATCGGCGACTAAGACAGCAGGTCGACCCTCTTTTGCTCAACGGCTCCATCATGGGACGAAGAAACGCTCTTTTTCTCGAAAAAAGAATATATTTTACTTGCAGGACAGTTGTAAAATTTCCGGGAAAGTACATTAGCCTGGAACATTATAACATATATTTAAGAAAAAATAATGTTCGGAAGTAATGAAAAGCGTAATTTTTAGGTCATATGACCAAGCCTTTCATCATTACAATAAGAAAAGTAAAATGAACCAATGAAAAGTTTTATTAACAAGTCACATGACTTGTTATGCTTACGTTACGCGCTGCGCACCCCGGATGACTTCCGGATGCGCTAACGCGGCGCGTCATATGACGCATTACGCGACAACGCAGGTACAGAATATAGTCAAAATGTCTCCACCAACCAGCGGTCGGAACACAACCCCTTTCAGCAGGCTAAATAGTTCTGTTAAATGACAACAGAAGGGACAGGCAACAAGAACCATCAGTCAAAGAGGGGAGGGCTAGTTCTTCTCTACCGGGTTACATTGGGGCGCTACCGGAACTGATCGAATTGGTAGTCTACAGTGTTTCTGGATGTTTCAGACTGAAGCTGGGGTTAGCATGAGAGCAGCACCATTTCGTAGCTCCGTCGTGGTCATTCCGCAACCAATCATGGCAGCCGTTCTTTATCGTTATTTTGGGCGGGGTGGGTGGCGGAGCAGAGCTGTTTTGCAGCCATCATTGTGTGGAGTTCAGTTCATCTCACTAGTTTTGTATTTGTCATGAGGGGTTGTTCCTAATGTTTCTATTTTAGCGAGGTCAAAAAGAGATCCCATTAGTGGCCTACTGATTTTGCTCGATTCCTTTTCTTTTTTTTTACACGATTTTTCGTTATCTGCAAAGACTAAACAGAGTATTGCGACTCTGTGTTTGTTTGTAAATAGAGAATGAACCAAAGAGAACTAATTCTAAAACAGTAAATACTTGGATAACAATGAATCAAATGGAGAGAGAAGCAGGCACGACGGATTACAATGGGGGCAAAGACCTGCGTTAACTACCTTTCACTATCTGCAAAGAGAGAGTACTCCTAATAGAAATGAGGGGGGGGGGCACCATTCAAAGCAGATCAGTGTGCATAAACACGAAAATGTTTTCACTTACCACGTACTTGACATTCGACAGCTTATGATATTTGCTATTAAAAAACCATTGAAATTCACTGAAAAAACCATAGGTTATAGACCATATATAGTTAGGAATTAGCATTTACAAAACCTTGAAAATTCACTGAAAAAACCATAGGTTATAGACCATATATAGTTAGGAATTAGCATTTAAAAAACCTTATTTTACTCACACAAAACCATTGAAATTCCATATATAGTTAGTTGCACTAACTATATATCGCGCACCTGCAATCCACTGCTGATGATGTCACATATTACATCATTCATGACATGGTCAGTGACATCACTGATGACATCACTGATGACATCTCAAATGACATCACTGATGACATCACTGATGACATCTCAAATGACATCACTGATGACATGATGACACACCAATACCAGTTACTACATACGCACTCACTGATTCCTACGTCTACACACACATTCACTCATTCACCCATACAATCACTCATACATACAGTCACTTATTATTACAACACTATCATATGCACTCATACACCTATGCAGACAGTCACACACTGCCACTCATCCATGGAGTTACTCACACACCAAGTCAGTCCTGTAAAGAATCAATCACACTTCCATTTCTTCATCTATACAGTTAAACACAGAACACCATACTTCAGTGACATCACTGATGACATCACTAATGACATCTGAAATGACATCACTGATGACATCTCAAATGACATCACTGATGACATCATGACACACCAATACCAGTTACTACATACGCACTCACTGATTCGTACGTCTACACACACATTCATTCATTCACCCATACAATTACTCATACATACAGTCACTTATTATTAGAACACTATCATATGCACTCATACACCTAGTCAGTCCTGTAAAGAATCAATCACACTTCGATTTCCTCATTTATAGTTAAACACAGAACACCATACTTTTCACACATATACTAACACATACTTACTCTCTTATACAATCACTGATACAAGTACACATTGATATGCACAGAGTCACACACCTCCCAGCCAGCCACACACACACTCAGTCTTCCATACATCCAGTCATTCTTCAATATGTAAAACGTATTTAAACTTTACAAAAACACACAGACACTAGATGATGTCATCAGTGATGTCATCAGTGATGTCACTGACCATGTCATGAATGATGTAATATGTGACATCATCAGCAGTGGATTGCAGGTGCGCGATATATAGTTAGTGCAACTAACTATATATGGAATTTCAATGGTTTTGTGTGAGTAAAATAAGGTTTTTTAAATGCTAATTCCTAACTATATATGGTCTATAACCTATGGTTTTTTCAGTGAATTTTCAAGGTTTTGTAAATGCTAATTCCTAACTATATATGGTCTATAACCTATGGTTTTTTCAGTGATATATATATATATATCATCCCAACATGCAATGTGTGATGTTCCGACTCACCTGAATTGAATAAAAGAGGGTACAAACATTGGTAGTTTTCTTGGCGGCAGTTATCCAGTAGCAGTGAACCTATGATTAAGGGCGGGGCCCGAAACGCGTCAGGTGCTGCATGGCGCAGGATGCACCTGGTTCTCCCTTACCTGATGTGAGCTGACTGTGAGTGCGCCTCAAGCGTGGGTGCTTTGTGGAACTTAATATTGAACGGCCGACCCGGTCGGGGGGCGCACCATCGCAGGATTGAGCGACTCCACTGCAGATGGGTTCATCAGCGGATTGGGACAGTCAGGCATAGAACTTGAACGGGGATGTAACAGAACGGTGCACCCTTGATGTTTTGAAAATTCTGGAGTGACTGCCTTCCAGCCCACTGGGGTATGATTTTTGAAACTACCGATCCCAACATGCAATGTGTGATGTTCCGACTCACCTGAATTGAATAAAAGAGGGTACAAACATTGGTAGTTTTCTTGGCGGCAGTTATCCAGTAGCAGTGAACCTATGATTAAGGGCGGGGCCCGAAACGCGTCAGGTGCTGCATGGCGCAGGATGCACCTGGTTCTCCCTTACCTGATGTGAGCTGACTGTGAGTGCGCCTCAAGCGTGGGTGCTTTGTGGAACTTAATATTGAACGGCCGACCCGGTCGGGGGGCGCACCATCGCAGGATTGAGCGACTCCACTGCAGATGGGTTCATCAGCGGATTGGGACAGTCAGGCATAGAACTTGAACGGGGATGTAACAGAACGGTGCACCCTTGATGTTTTGAAAATTCTGGAGTGACTGCCTTCCAGCCCACTGGGGTATGATTTTTGAAACTACCGATCCCAACATGCAATGTGTGATGTTCCGACTCACCTGAATTGAATAAAAGAGGGTACAAACATTGGTAGTTTTCTTGGCGGCAGTTATCCAGTAGCAGTGAACCTATGATTAAGGGCGGGGCCCGAAACGCGTCAGGTGCTGCATGGCGCAGGATGCACCTGGTTCTCCCTTACCTGATGTGAGCTGACTGTGAGTGCGCCTCAAGCGTGGGTGCTTTGTGGAACTTAATATATATATATATATATATATATATATACATACAACAAGAGAGTAGTTGATGAAGCATGTCACCAACCAGGTTGGCGAGTGAGGGTTCTTTTAAAGAAGAAATGATTTTCTTTTTTCACTTGATTCATCTTATTTTGTGACATTGAAATTATAATCAGGCAATTATTTGGACGAAACAAGCACACTTGATTCCTCCATTTTCTTTGCACCCTGTGTCACTCTTTTGTTGTTGTTATTTATATATATATATATACAAATATATATATATATATATATATATATATTACCTACTGGCGGTCGCCAGTAGGTATATATAGTTAGGATTTTTTCTCTATGGATTTTTGAAAATTCTATGTCTAATAACTTTGGCGTTTGTGGACGGAATTGGCTGAAATTTTCAGGAAAATGGAACATTTTGTTTCTGAGCGGCCCCTGAAAATATGGGGGGGTTTTGTCAAGGGGGGGCCGAGAAAAAAGGGGGGTCCCAAAACGTGTTTTTAACATTGAGTTTCCCATAGGGCGGTTGGCCTCACTTTTAGCCCGAACGGCTGAATGGATTTGCACGAAACTTGGCAAAATTGTAGGGACTGGTAGCCCGATGTGCCTTTGCTAGGTCTCAATATATGTGCTTCAGTGGATTTTGAGAAATTAACGTTCAAAAAAAGATATATATCTGTAACAGCGGACCGGGCAGCGCTCCGGTTCGCGGACTTTTCGCGGTACGGAGCTTTGTGAAGCGAAGCTGATTGGTTCTCCGGCGTCTGTGAACATTCCAAACAGTCCGTAGCGGCCGCCATCTTGTCTCTCGGTAGGATCGAGAGACAAGAGGAGGCCAAAGCGAAGGGGCAAATAACCATAAGGGGGCATAGTAGATCCTCGCTGACCCCCTAGGTTTGATGTGGAGGTTTTAAAAGGGCCCCGCGGGGCAAAAAAAAAAAATAATAATAATATTCGAATGGCTGAATGGATTTGCACGAAACTTGGCAAAATATTAGGGACTGGTAGCCCGATGTGCCTTTGCTAGGTCTCAATATATGTGCTCCAGTGGATTTTGAGAAATTAACGTTCAAAAAAAGATATATATCTGTAACAGCGCTCCGCTTCGCGTACTTTTCGCGTTACGGAGCTTTGCGAAGCTGATTGGTTCTCCGGCGTCTGTAAACATTCCAAACAGTCCGTAGCGGCCGCCATCTTGTCTCTCGGCAGGATCGAGAGACAAGAGGAGGCCAAAGCGAAGGGGCAAATGACCATAAGGGGGCATAGTAGATCCTTCCTGACCTCTTAGGTTTGATGTACCATTTTGCCAAGTTTGGTGTAATTCCGTTCAGCCATTCAGGCTGTAGACGTATGTAAATGTCCTATGGAAAATTGCATGGGGAAAACACATTTGAAAGTGTTGAAATTTAGAACCAATTAAAATGTTACTTTGGTTTTGTATTTGTGTGTGATGAAAGTTAATTGGTTATGTATATATCTCAAATGAGAGGAAACCACAGCCATTTTGTGATACTACTGTCTGAGGTACATTTGTGAGGAATTTTTGGTGGTGAATTTCTGGTGTTTGATTTACACAGTACTAACACTTCTCCTACTTTTAAAAAGGTGAGTTGTTAATTTGTAAGGGGAACTATGTTGTACACTTGAAGATAATTTGAAAAATGTTTTCTGTTATTTATTTGCAGTCCTTCTGTTATACTAAATACTTGATAAAGTTAGTTTTATATTATGTATTACTAAAAACGATAAATGAAAGTGATTATTTTTTTCTGCAATTTACAGCAAGCAATTTCAAAATAAAATGGCTCACAATGAAGAGACCGTGGCAATTTCTTTTGAATTGTCCACTACATTGATTGAAATTGACAGCACCAATAATGAAATATTGTCACAAGGAGGAGATGACTTGAATGATTCCACTACATTGATTGAAATTGACAGCACCAATAATGAAATATTGTCACAAGGAGGAGATTTATTTTATTTATTTTTTTTGAGATTTTTATTGCGCAAACAATTACCCTAAGGTGTCTCGGCGCATGTGTGAGCTAGCAGGACCACAATAGTAGAGTTCACTGATCGAACAGCCATGTCTTTACGAGCCTCCGGAAGCTCATCAGGTTGGGGGCATTTTTGATATTTAGTGGAAGAAGGTTCCAGAGTTTTGGCGCAGCCACTAAAAAGCGGCGGTCTCCCCAAGTTACCGTTCTGGTACGAGGTACAGGTAGGAGGCAAATGTTAGCCGATCTCAGCAATCTTTTGGGGGTGTACAGTTGGAGTGCCTCAATCAGGAATTTGGGTCCAGTGCCATGCACGGCCTTATAGGCAATGCAGAGGGCCTTGAACTTAATACGGCTCTCTACTCTGAGCCAGTGAAGCTGACGGATGGCATGGGTAGTAGGATGGCGGCGAGGGATGTTTAGAAGAATTCTGGCAGCCGCATTCTGTACAGACTGTAACTTTGACAGCACAGATTTCTGGGTGTTGAGGAAGAGGGCATTCCCATAATCCATCTTGGAGAATACCAGAGTGGAAACTAGAGTCTTCCCAGCAGAGGGGGGGAGATAAGGCAGCAGTTTCTTTATTTTCTTTAGCATGAAGAAAGCAGAGGAGACAACCTTGTTGACGTGAAGGTTGAAAGTTAATTTGCTGTCGAAGATGACTCCCAAGTTCCTCGCTTTTACCACTGGGACGGGTGGAGAGCCCAGTTGTTTGGGCCACCAGATGGAAGACCATTCTGGGGCGAGGTTGCCAAAGGTCATAACCTCGGTTTTATCCGAGTTAAGCCTTAGGCAGTTGGAGGACATCCACGTACTGACCGCAAGCATTGCTTCCTGAAAATTAGCTGCTACTGCTGTACCATTCTTATGGATCGCCAGTACCAGTTGGGTATCGTCTGCGTAGGAAGTTAATCGCACCCCATAGGCCTTTATTACCCTCGCTAAGTCCGCTACGTAGATGTTAAATAATGTGGGACTTAGCGAGGAGCCTTGTGGTACTCCACATGGTAGTGCAGAGACGGGAGAGTAGAAATTACCCAACTTGACTGTCTGGGTGCGGTCGGCCAGGAAGGATGAAATGAGGTCTCTAGCCGAACCGTCAATCCCCAGAGCTGTGACACGGTCGACCAAAATAACATGGTCGACCGTGTCAAATGCTGCGGATAGATCCAGAAGAATTAAGATGGCCGTTCCTCCCTGATCCATGATGGTTCTAATTTCATCAGTAGCTTTTATTAGAGCGGTCTCCGTCCCGTGTCCCTTCCTAAAGCCAAACTGCGTTTCGTCTAAGAGTTGGTGCGTATCGACGAACTCTGAGAGCTGTATATTCATCAGAGCTTCGCAGATTTTGGCCGGGAAAGGAAGACAGGCAATGGGTCTATAGCTGACCGGGGCGGAGGGATCCAGGGAGGGCTTCTTCAGAAGAGGCTTGATCACTGCCTTTTTCCACGGGGCTGGTTAGCATCCAGTTTGAAAGGCAGTGTTGCAGATTTCCATAAGTGGGTGAGAAATCACCTCACTTAGATTAGCCATCACTGAGGGAGGGCATGGGTCCAAAGGGGATCCAGACTTGGTGATGGAAATGAGTCTGCTAATTTGGTCTTCTGAGGTGTCAGCAAATAGAGAAAAACGGTCATAATTGATATGGGGGGGTTCCTTGTTACTGGCAGTGGATCTAGCCCCTGTGTCTCCACCAAAGGATGCATAGATGTCTGCCACTTTAGTAGTGAAGAAAGTGGACAATGCATTGCAGAACATTTGGGAGGGTTCTGCTCCAAGACCCGATGGAGGAGTGGATAGGGAGTTGACCACTGAAAACAATTCTCTGGCCGAATTCTTAGCATTGTTTATTTGGGTCGAGAAAAAAGTCATTTTCCGAATAGTGATGGCCTTTTTATATATTGTTAAGGCATCTTTGTAGGATTGCTTAGCGATAGGGCAGTAAGATTTCCTCCAGCGTCTTTCTAAATTCCGACAATATTGTCGGTGAAGTCTAAGCTCTTCTGTATACCATGCCGCCGAGGGCGACCTTCTATTAGGTTGGATAGACTTTTCTGGAGCGACCTGATCAGCAGCGTTCCTAATCCAGTCTTGAATGATTTTTTTGATCAATCTGTTGATGGCGAATTTATCGAATGTTTGGAGACCATAGATTTACAAGAATCATCATTGCAGACTTTTAATGAGGAGATTCCAGATGAGATGATTGAAGAGGAAATTCCTGATGAGGACATGTTACTAGTTCTTTCAAATTTAGAAAATTCAGAAGAATAAATTTATATTTAGAAATCAAAAATTGTTTGAGACATTATTCATTTTTATTTTTAATTTATGAGGTTGTAGCGAAGTGATTGTAGTATAAAATGAGACTTATAGTATAGAGTGCAACATTTTTATATTACATGGTAAGTTTACTCATATTTACTTCCCTTCTCCCACTATATTATCTCCAATGTGTATTTGACATCTCTTCTTCATCTCCGGCCTCCTTTCTCTCACTGTGTGTCTCTGATGCATCTTATCGCAGCTATTTTGTGTAATTACAGAAGAGAGTAAAATAAAATAGTTCGGAACGTGAAAAGGGGGCAAAGTAGAGTACCCCTCACCCCCTAGGCCTTCTCAGGCGGTCCCAAAAGGATCAGTTTCTGCTTTCCTGAGAGATTATGGTATGAGTTCCATATACCACAATAATTTGCATTACAACATGCAAGATATATATCTCCTATTACCAACTTTTGGAGATATTCGCGCTAAGCGCGAATATCTCCAAAAACTACCACCTGCCCTGAGCAGTTCTTAGCCATGTTATCCAATGGGAGGTGGATAACATGGCTAAGAGCATTAGCTCGGTAATGCATGAATATCGCTGAGTTTTCAGCGATATTAATGCATTGCGGTCGTTTTTTATCGCATTTGCGATAAACCTTGATAATAGCAAGGTTTATCTTCGATAATTTCTGACGATGCTTAGCGGTAAAAAATTCGTTGGTAAGCATCGTTAGCGATAAATATCGCTTAACTTTGGTAATATGCACCAAAGTCTGTTAACGTTCGATTCGAAGGAAATGAGGAAGTGTTGAAAAACATTGTTTGCGCCATCTTGCCTTTTTTGAAATGCCACACTTTTGTCGTGCACAGCAGCCATTTTAGATGCCTTGACCAGACCCACTCTCTGCACGCTGTCGATTCGTAGCATGGCTCCCCACCCTCGCAAGCATCTTCCCCAGGCACTGGTCACCCCCGCTCTCTGTGTTATGCATGGGCAATAAACCTCTCCCCATCTGCGCTGCTCTTCCCTGAGAATCACACTCTGTGCCCGCCCGACACCTCCCTTTCACCCTATTCACTACCGCACCCTCTGACACTCCTCTTCCTCTGTGTCCGATTGTCCAGGCTATCAGCTAGCCCTGCAGATGTAGTTTATGGCCCCAGCTGTAAAGAATCACCCCTCTTCAAAGGAGTTATAGTAGATCAAGGCCCACACCCGATGAGATCCGTCACACCACACGTGTTCCTACTATCTGAAAACCATCCTGTATTGTGATTGGGGAGGGGACCGAGCCTGAAGCGGAAGATTCCAGGGATGACTCTTTGTACATCAAAGTTTTTACATTTATGTGTCACATTAAAAATATATAGCACTCCAACAAAGTAGTAGGATTATAAAACTTTAATAACTTATAAATATATACAACAAAACAAAAACAGTAAAAACATTTAAACAACAAAGAGACCGTGGCAATTTCTTTTGAATTATCCAATACATTTATTGAAATTGACAGCACCAATAATGAAATATTCTCACAAGGAGGAGATGACTTGAATGATTTTTTTGATCAATCTCTTGATGGCGAATTTATCGAATGTTTGGAGACCATAGAGTTACAAGAATCATCATTGCAGACTTTTCATGAGGAAATTCCTGATGAGGACATGTTACTAGTTCTTTCAAATTATGAAAATTCAGAAGATGTTGCCTGGGGGTGGGTCGTCAGTAGCAGTCTGTTGTGCGAATAGTTCCAAGGCAGCAGAACGCGCTGAAATCTAGATGGCACGAAGGTGATGTCTAGTAAGTTGCCGCCCAGCAAATAACGGCATGGGGCGCCGTGGGGGTGAGTGAGTCCAGTAGGCACCACAGCTATTCTTACCAGCATTGCAGAATTACTGCTGGGGACAATGCCTGTGCTGTAGCAGGGTCACAGCAGAAACAAAAAGGATTCTGTTGAAGATGTTGTTGGTTTTCAATTTGAAAACAGTTCTGGTGTCAACTGCTATGCTAATGTAGTGGTTAATGTTTTGTTTTCTCTAGAAAATGTAAAAGAGGGGGAGGCAGTCCAAAGTTCTGGTAAAAGGGCAAAGGAAAGGATCGGTGGTTTGAACTATCAGTCAAAAAGGGGAGGGGGTGCAACAATTTTTCCTACCGGGTCACAGTGTGCTTTCACCGGAACTGAGGTTTGCAGGATTCTAGTAATTCAAAGTGAGGCTGGCGCCAGCATGGGAGCACCGACGTCCCGCGGATACAGTTTCGTCACTCCACGGGCGATCATGGCAGTCATTCCCCATCGGGGGTGTCTGCGGGGGTCGGAGACTCCCGCGGCTCCTCTAGAATCTTCAAGGTCGTGGAGGACTACGGTGGTGGAGTCAACCAGTGACCGGGCCATTTCTTTATGCTGGGCCCGCTCTTGCCAGGTCGATCGCCATTTTGAGAGTTCGGTAGCTACTGGCGATCGCGGGGTCAAATGAGCGGACGGGCTCCACCCTGCCGGGCGAGACGTTGCAGCATCGCCACAGTGGAAGAACCCTTTTCCGGGCGCCGGGAGCGCTGAGGGTGCAGGTGGGAAGCCTCCACTGGGGAGGCGGGAGAGGCCTGTTCGCACCGTCTCTCCCTCCCAGTGCACCCCACGGCGTCTCGCTTGAGATTTGTTATGGCCGGACCAGGCGATGAGGACGAGGGGGGGGGGTCGGAGGCATGTGCAAGACATCCCCCCCAGTGTTGTCAAAGCCATTATCCAAGAAAGAAGAAGTGTCCCGTCCGTCTTCGGGCCGGGCTTCCGGTGGATGTCGGCCGGACGCCCCTTGCTCTGGCCCCATGAACGGGTTCCTTGGTTTATCGGCTGCAGCCGGATCCCATCGGCCCCGGCCGTTGGTGGCCGGACCGGTAGAGAATGTGGCGGGACTACCTGAAACTGTCAAGGGCCACCGCGGCCGGACTGGGAGAGAGAGGGGAGGGTCGAGGACACGGACATTCCCCCCCCTGCAACTCTCCAGCGTTGTCAATCCCCCTGGCCGGGTCCCGCTGGCCTCGGCCTCGGCCTCTCCTCCGGCTACACCCTACGTGATGATCTCCGAGGCGTGGCAGCAGGACCCGCCTTATATGTGTTGCTTCCGGCTGGGCGTAGCCGAAAACCTGTTGCCCTTTGGAAGTTTCTAGAATGGGGCGGATGTCTGCTGACTTCTATCTTTCCCAGTTTGCCGTTATTTGGCCGTGGCAGGCGGTGGGACAGACACGTTTTGGGGCAGTGAGGGGCGATGTTTTCAGGTTTCTTATTACGGGCTTACTTCTAACGTTTCTTGTTTCTAGGACAATAATAGGTTTTATCATTACGTATTGTTATCGTTTCTTTGTTTGTTATTTAATAAAAAGTTCATCAGTGGCCTACTGATTTTCGTTTTCCTATTCTTTTCTTTCCAGGTTGTTTCGTGCTAAAGTTTCTGTTAACAGGAGACAGTGATCACTTCGTTATTATTGCATATGTCCTTTTCACTAGGGGTGCTCTCTTGTTGGGCCAGATGACCTATCTCTAGTAAATGGTCCGGGTGAAACAGGTGCATCAATCAGTGGGGAGTAGATAGGCATGACAGATTACAACGGGGGAGAAAGGTCCGCATTACCTACCCTTTCACTACTTGCAAAGATTTTCCTACGTTTATTTGCAAACAGGGAATACCTCCAAAAAGAACTAATTCCCAAACAGTCAATGTTCGGACAATCAATCAATCAATGAGGAATGAAATAGGTACGACGTGTTAAAGGCTTGCGTTACCTACCCTTCACTATCTGCAAAGGGAGAGAGAATATTCCTATTCTTCCTCGTTTGCAGGCAGAGTAGATCCTTAAGAGAACCAACTTCGAACAATTCAATGCTCGATTCAAACAATCAACAAGGGGTACTGTGAACACAAATGAACGCCGCTTATGTACATACACATTGCTATTTTCAACAGGTTGTTCCTAATGTTTCTATTTTAGCGAGGTCAAAAAGAGATCCCATTAGTGGCCTACTGATTTTGCTCGATTCCTTTTGTTTTTTTACACGATTTTTCGCTATCTGCAAAGACTAAACAGAGTATTGCGACTCTGTGCTTGTTTGTAAATAGAGAATGAACCAAAGAGAACAATCAATCAAATAGAGAGAGAAGCAGGCACGATGGATTACAACGGGGGCAAAGGCCTGCGTTAACTACCCTTCACTATCTGCAAAGAGAGAGTACTCCTAATAGAAATGAGGGGTGGGGGGCAGCATTCAAAGCAGATCAGTGTGCATAAACACGAAAATGTTTTTACTTACCACGTACTTGACATTCGACAGCTTATGATATTTGCTATTAAAAAACCATTGAAATTCACTGAAAAAACCATAGGTTATAGACCATATATAGTTAAGAATTAGCATTTACAAAACCTTGAAAATTCACTGAAAAAACCATAGGTTATAGACCATATATAGTTAGGAATTAACATTTACAAAACCTTGAAAATTCACTGAAAAAACCATAGGTTAAAGACCATATATAGTTAGCTGGACATTTTATTGACATAAAACCAATGAAATTCCATATATAGTTAGTTGCACTAACTATATATCGCGCACCCGCAATCCACTGCTGATGATGTCACATATTACATCATTCATGACATGGTCAGTGACATCACTGATGACATCTCAAATGACATCACTGATGACATCACTGATAACAACATCCAGTGATTTTTTGTTTCTGTAAAGTTTAAATATGTCTTACATATTGAAGAATGAGTGGATGTGTAAGTGTCTGGACGAAGGATTTAGTAGGTGCATGACTGACTGTACGAGTGAAAATTCCCCAGAGCATGGTCAGTGGCTTGAGAAGATCTAGACAGGTGGGTACTAGTAGCACTGCCAAAAAATGTCCAGCTAACTATATATGGTCTCTAACCTATGGTTTTTTCAGTGAATATATATATATATATATATATATATATATATATATATATATATATATATATATATATATATATATATATATATATATATATATATATATATATATATATATATATCTTCTTGTATTTTTTTCCTTTCTATTTGTTGTTTTTGTTTTGTTGCTTAGTGGTGGTTTCTGCGATTTCCATGAATTTCTGGGTAAAGTTGGAAAGGGAGATATGTAGCATTTAGACCTTTGCAAGTCTACTTAATGAGACATGCAGCGCTAGGCTATGCTCTGTGCTGAGTGTTTCATGAAGAACAAAAGCAAAGAATGATTTTAAGCATTGGAGAGCTCACTGGCAGGTCCATCCTTTTGTCTCTGCTAACTTGGAATAAAGTCTTCCTCACCAGCTCCATGCACGGGCCCATCTATTTTACAGCCTAATCAGGTGTAAGTGAGGCTGGGCTCAGCTCCTCCCTTCCATCCTGCCAGCCATAGATCATCCAGTCATATCTAAGCTACCATTATGTGTGACTGTCTAGGAGGAATATACAAAGCCAACTACCAACTACAGCCATTCATGTAACCAGAGACAGAAAGCAGGCACCAAATAGCTTTCTAAAAGTGGCATTTTCAGAGTTGTAATATAAATCCCAAACATCACCCTAAGGGGCTCATTAGGATCGCGGTTTTCCCGCATCCTCCGGGCCGGCGGAAGCCACCGCCGGCCCGGAGGATGCGAGAAAACCGCCGCGGAGCCTCCAAAGACCCACCGCCAAATTAGGATGGCTGGTGGGTCTTGGTTTATGTCCGCCGTTTTTCCGCCGCGGTCAGCTTACACCCGCGGCGGAAAAGCTCTAATATGGTGGCGGTGTCTCTCAGACACCGCCAGCCATATTAAGATTGCGTATCCAATATGCTTTTCCGCGGCGGGTTCTCCGCCGTGGAAAAGCATTTGGATGTGCACTTCGGGGGGGCGTTGCGGGCTCCCATGGTGAAGGGGGGGTGGGGGGTGCACATGGGGGTACCTATGGTACCCCCCTGCATTTAGATGCAGACAGTGGCAGGCACCGCGCGGTGCCTGCAGCTTTCTGCATGTAAATGCAATGCGTGCTTTTTTACCATTGCGGCGGGCGCAGCTTGAAACCGCACCCGCCACAATGTTAAAAATAGAGGATGTGACCGCTAGGGTGGCGGTCACATCCTAATTGCAGAGGAGGGAACGCCGCAGCGCATGCGGACGTTCCCTCCTCCTCAAGGGTCGCGGACGAACTCAAGTCTGTCCGCGATCCTAATGGGCTCCTAAGTTAGGATTTTAAATTAGGATTCCAGAGACCCCAAACACGAATCGATTATCTCTTCCCATTTTGAAATTACACTTATAAAATTTGATAATCCTATTCCAATGTTATCCAACGGGAGAGATAAGAACCTAAAAACACATGTCCTGCTTTCAAATACATTGCACCCTGCCCTCTGGGCTGTCTGGGGACTGATATTATTTAAAAGGAAGATTGTAGCCTGGCAAAAAGTTTATTTTGCCAGGGCAACAGGCTGCAATGGCAGGTCTGCGACAGGTTTAACGTTCAACTTAAGTGGTTTGCACAATCAATGTTGGAGGCCCCCTAGTAGCATTAAATTTACAGGCCCTGGGCACATGTAGTGCCTCTTTACTAGTTATATTGCTAGGGACTCATAAGTAAATTAAATGTGGTTATTGGGTATAAGTCAACTCTGCCATATTTTAGCGAAAGAGCACACACACGTTAGTACTGGTTAGCAGTCCCAAAGCCAACAAATACTAATTCAGCAAAAAATAGAAGGATGAAGGCAAAAAGTTTCGTAGTTACCCTGCACGAAGGGCCAGGTCGAACAACTTGGCACTGGGACATGTGGTTCCCCAGGGGCTCAGTGTACTAAGCGGGCCTGCAATGTTTCAGATTGACCACAGGAACAGTTTGGGACTCTATCGACCCACAATATAGAAGGGTGACCTACTCAAGGCTCTTCATTGGAGCATCTATTAGTGAGTTGATGGCCATAAACCTAGCGTATTACCTTGATAACTGACATTTGTCTCAGCTGGTTGCCCTGTAGTTGGACCTGACCAGTGGTAAGTGATAGAAAACTGACCCAGTAGGCAGAATAGGCCTGATAGTATAGTTCACATATTGTGATGCATATTTGAGTAAGCAAGGGTTATCCTTCAATGGTTTAAGGCTGCAGATAATGAGGAAAATTCCCCAGAGCATGGTCAGTGGCTTGAGAAGATCTAGACAGGTGGGTACTAGTAGCACTGCCAAAAAACAGATGTACTACTGCAGAGGTGGCAATTTAGCACTGTTCGATCACTTGGGTAGGTTAGTATTTATGGGTCTCCCCTGGTTCTTGGTTGTGTGTAGAAAAATTGTCTTTTCTGTATGGTCACCACTGATTTTCCACCTTTTGTAGCCATATGACAAAATGTATTGATGCCAGATGCACAACAGTGCTCTGGCTAAGTTGCAGTTTAAAAGCACCTGAGTGAAATATGGAGAGGAGAACAGCACTTCCCTTGTAAGCAAACCATTTTGTATATTAATAAGACATTCATAATGTGCATGCCCACAGGTCTGGTGGCTTAATATATAAGAAATTGACACACTAGATATTTGAAATAGCATGCCCACACAGTGAGTAAATATCCAAAGGTTGCTTTCACTGTGTAGGTTTATCTAGATTCTGAGTGAACTGGCTGTGCTGTAAACTTTAATCCCCAATATTACTTGAGAAAATGCTAGCAAAATAATTAATAAATAATTTGTACTGAGTTTTTGAAACGTATGGGTAGATGTATCATGCAATGTACTGCCACAAGACAACTTGCTGTACTGCTTCGAGTGACCGGGAGAGAGCAGATATGATACATTCCTGGTCTTCCTGTGCTGGCTCACTGAGTGATGCCTAACACCAATGCAGGCACCTTTGTGGCAATGTGCAAGGGTGCCTGTGTTACAGGAAGGATTTATTTTTGCAGGAAGGAACACCTTCAGTGGTATAACAAAATTTGGGAGTGCCACCTGCAAAGTACATGGAGTGACCCCCTCTCCCCATGGACACAGTCAAGGGCTCTCAGTCCTGGGGCCTGCTGCCTGTGCAAAGTGCCAGAGGGGTCCCCTGGATCTCAGGGCCTCCCCCAGCACCACGGGGACTGCAGGAGTGAATGTTAGCCACTGGACACATTTCTGCTCAAAACAATCCTTTGAGGCATTTTTCTCTTTCTAGTTTGCTGCAGAATACAACACACATTGAAAGGGGAAATAACAATGAGAGATAAAGATATTTCTCTTATTTCTGCGCATGCTCCAGCCATGGAATCCATTCCTAATGCAGAGTAACACAAGTCAGCTAATTACACTCCGTTGCATTATTCTGGATTTACTAAGCCACGCGGAGTCATGCAAGGTCGTTTTACGTGATTTAGTAAATCCCACTAAAGGGCATGCATTGTCTTGTGTTACCCTGTGTGACACAAGGGCAATACATGCCCTTTGTCAAGCTGGTCTCTAATTTTAAAGGAAATAGGATTTTAGATAACTTTAGTGCAAGAGTAACCTTATAACAATATATTTCTTACTACCTAGGCCAAACCTTCCTTAGAGCCAATTTTGTCTCTCATCTCAAATCCAGAGGCCCAGAGCACATACATGACTAAGATCTACCTTTCCACAAGACAATAACCAGATTTATCAAGACCTCAGGTTAAAGGTATCGTACCCTGTGGATCCTTACCTTGCTACAGCTTCCACCCTTGCCCTGCTGGAAGAACTAAGGGGCATATGTAGGTAGTGTTTGCGATTCGCAAAAGCCGAAATTCGGCGAATTTTGGCGTTTGCGAATCGCAAAACGGCGTTTTGCTATCTAGGTGCATATTAGCAAAATAAGAAATCGCAAAAATTGCGATTCCTTATTTTTCTCAAGCATTTAAGGAATCGCAATTTTGCGTTTCTTTAAATGCTATGTAGGAGTCAATTAAAAAATGCGATTCAGGCTTAAGGAATCGCAAAATACCACCTACTCCAAGTAGATGGTATTTTGCGATTTCCTTTAAAAATGCATTTTTTTTAAAATTCAAAGTGCCATGTGGCGCACAGACATGCCTTAGATGCTTGATTCCGGTCTGGGAAAGACATGGCTTGGTAGTTCGGACTGGACTGTTCCCATGAGGCACAGGGTCAGAGCTAATTTGCATATAGCCAGTGTCTAATGCAGGGTGGTGTGGAGTGCAAAAAAACGATGGATTTAGGCCCAGATCCTTGTACTGGGGTGAATGTATGACATTGTTCTACATTCTGTCCATCAACTGTGTTTTTTGCAATTTTCACCCCGAGTGGGCCAGGTATGCTCAGACGTGAGTCCCAGGCTCTCCACACCACTGGAGTCAAGCTAACCAGGCTGATGAAGGCTGATAGCCAGAAACTCGTCCTTGGATGCTTGATTCCGGTCTGGGAAAGACATGGCTTGGTAGTTCGGACTGGACTGTTCCCATGAGGCACAGGGTCAGAGCTGATTTGCATATAGCCAGTGTCTAACCCAGGGTGGTGTGGAGTGCAAAAAAAACGATGGATTTAGGACCAGATCCTTGTACTGGGGTGAATGTATGACATTGTTCTACATTCTGTCCATCAACTGTGTTTTTTGCAATTTTCACCCCGAGTGGGCTGGGTATGCTCAGACGTGAGTCCCAGGCTCTCCACACCACTGGAGTCATACTATGTGGATGATCTGCAGATCATCTTTCCTCTTGACTCTCCTGATGCTGCTAAAAACTTTCAGGCAGTGATGACCCATATACAACTCTGGATGAATCACAACCAACTGAAATTGAACCCTGGGAAAACTGAGCTCATCCTTCCCGGTAACAGCCCGGCTTCCTGGGGCCCTTAATTCTGGCCCATAGAGTTTGGGCCCTCTACCACCCCGGCAAGCAAGGTTAAGAGCTTGGGGGTTATCATCGATACAGAGCTCTCTCTTAAGGCCCAAGTAGGTGCTGTGATCTCCTCCTGTATGTTTCAACTGCGTAAAATCCGCAAGATAGTCCACCTACTACCACATGAGGCATTGGTCCAAGTCGTGATCTCTCTGGTGCTATCCCGCCTCGATTTCTCAAACTCCCTCTATTATGGTCTCCCTCAATCACTACATCACCGCCTCCAAATCATACAGAACCAGGCTGCCAGACTTATCCACCAAACCCCTAAGTGGGAATCTGCGAAACCTCTAATGCGAAAACTCCATTGGTTACCAGTTGTGGACAGAGCGGCCTTTAAGATCGGGTGCATGACCTATAAAGCTCTTCACCACACCAGCCCCGTCTTTCTTAAAGCCCTGATCACGCAGCACCGTCCGGTGCGCAACTTACGTTCGGCACACCTTCATCTGCTAGTCGCCCCTACAGTAAAACTTAAAAAGTTTGGCGGCCGCAGGTTTGCCCATCTGGCCCCCAAACTATGGAACTCCCTTCCTCTTTCAGTTAAGTCTAGTGGATCCTTATTGAATTTCAGGAAACTTCTGAAAACTCGGCTCTTCAGTCAAATTGGCTAGTCTCCTCCTGCAATCCCGGCACTCTTTTTCTCAGCGCCATGAAACCTACGGTGTTAGTGCACTTTATAAATCCCACTTAAGATAAGATAACATAAGATGCCCCTAAAAGAGTAAACCTTTGGTCTGGGAAAATGCACCCAGGCTAAACATTGAGCAAGCAAGCGATTAACAGCTCTGTGAGTAAGTCCTGAGGCGGAAAGCCGGGACCCTGCTTGTGTTATCTGTAATTACTGGAATTTGGTGCATACGATTTTAACCTGTGGCTAAATTGTATTTACTGCTGTTTTGTGTTCGACTATATTTTTAAAATATTCACCTTCTTCCCTGCGCACTCGGCGCTTGCTCACTGGGTACTTCTTACCTTGCCCCTAAGCGCTGTAGCCCCCATTCCAGACGACTACGGTCTGGCTGGGCTCGACTACTTTGGGCGCCATCTTGGGTGAGGCGAGGAGCCGGCGAGCGGTCTAGTGCTCGGCCCCTCCTGCACCACAAGCATAAAACCTTCGATCTTCTCCTCACTCGGCGATTAACAGCTCTGTGAGTAAGTCCTGAGGCGGAAAGCCGGGACCCTGCTTGTGTTATCTGTAATTACTGTTTTAACCTGTGGCTAAATTGTATTTACTGCTGTTTTGTGTTCGACTATATTTTTAAAATATTCACCTTCTTCCCTGCGCACTCGGCGCTTGCTCTCTGGGTACTTCTTACCTTGCCCCTAAGCGCTGTAGCCCCCATTCCAGACGACTACGGTCTGGCTGGGCTCGACTACTTTGGGCGCCATCTTGGGTGAGGCGAGGAGCCGGCGAGCGGTCTAGTGCTCGGCCCCTCCCGCACCACAAGCATAAATGGTCACCTGGCATCGGAAGCGCAGTGGACGAGCGCAGCGGGCGCGCCGACGGCGCGCCGAAGGCTCGCCAAAGGCGAGCCCGTCTGCGCCCGTCCGCGCCAGCTCCGGGCCTAGAGCCAGCCATGCTGCTGCTTCCCCCCCTTCCCGTTGTCATTCCTGGTCCAGAGCCGAGCTCATGGCATTCAACCAGGCACCCTGCACCCCCGAGAATCGTTGTAACTTGGCCTCTTCTTACTGCCCCAATTTTACTTGTAATAACTGCTCCTTTGCCTTTATCACCTCCCCTGCCCCCACCGTAAAGCCTTCCGCCCTGCCTACATGAACCCTCAAGGCGGGTCTATTAAACTGCCGCTCCTTGCCATGCCATTCGAGCGAGATTTGGATACTACTATCATCCACTTCCTGGGATTTACTTTTTCTCACCGAGACCTGGATTAAAGATACATCCAACCCAGATATAGCCTTAGCTATTCCCCCGGGCTATCGCTTTATAGGTATCAGCCGCGAGGGCTCAAAACAAGGCGGAGGCATAGCTGTTATTATACGGGAACATCTTACTATGACCTCTAGGAAAATTCCAAATTTAGAACCTATAGAGGCTTTGTATTTTCCATTACTGAGTCATCTGCTGCCATATTTTCAGGACTGTTGGTATATAATCCTCCACGCTCCCATCAGTCGGCACTCACCTCGCTAATAGCCATCACGGCTGACCTCTCTTTAAAGCATTCCGACTTCATTGTTTTGACACATGACTGTATACCTGCTAAAAATCTTCTTGACGCAATGCAAGGCCTGAACCTATCCCAAAGGGTGTGTGGCCCGACCCATTCTGCAGGCCACACCCTCGATCTGATCTTTTCTAATCTGTCTGACCTTATAGTCCTTCCGTCTGTGCCCCTCACGTGGACGGATCATTATCTAATCCCGTTTGAGGTGTCCATGTCCAAGTCACCTAGGATAGAAACTCTTTGCAGGGACAAGGGAAGAAATTGGCACAAAGTTACCTGCTCTGCTCTTGAACAGGAATTCAAATGCACTTTGGCTTCTCCAGTTAATGATCTTAACGAACGTGTGGCCACTCTCTATAAAGATCTTCTTGATGCTATTGAGCAAATTGCCCCCTTAAAAAACATCTCCTCTTTAAGATCTAAACCTTCAGCCCCTTGGTTTACCCAGCTATTGCGAGATAATAGAAGCCATTGCAAGAAACTGGAGCGTAGTTGGCGCCGTGAATATGACTCGGAGGCTAAAGCCCGCTATAGATCTGCGCTAAAAGAATTTCATACACTGAAACGCTCGACCATGAAAGAGTACTTTGCAGACAAAATTAAAAGTGCGGAAAATTCTACCAAGATCCTCTTTAATATTGTTAAGGAATTCGCCAACCCCTCTGCACTAGAATCCCCTATTATTCCAACCCCCTCACTCAGTGAAGGACTATCTGACTTTTTTTATGAAAAGATTAATAACATCACTGTAAATTTCCAGCATATTCCCCTCGCTATACCGCCAGTTCAGGTCAGTAACGATGCGGTAGTGTTCACCTCATTTCAGCCACTCATGGAAGACCATGCTCTATCTCTGTATCTGAAATGTAAATCTGGCTCTCCCTTGGACCCTGCCCTTGTTTTGAGTGACTTAGCACCAATTCTGATGAAGCCCTTGTTAGATATTTGGAACTCCTCTCTGCAGTTGGGTCTTTTTCCTTCTCCATGGAAACAGGCACTGTTGATACGTATTCTAAAAAAAACAGGCGCCGACCCACTTATGCTTCAACAACTACCGCTCCATCTCACTGCTCCCCAAGCCCGCAAAAGTGTTGGAGAAAGCGGTACAGGAGCAGCTGTCTGAATATCTGGAAGCTAACCATCTTCTCCATGATACACAGTCAGGATTTAGGCCTGATTTCAGCACAGAATCAGCACTGCTGGAAGTGTCTGAATCTATTCGCGAGTGTGTGGATAGGGGCGAGGAGGCCATGTTGGTCCTCCTCGACCTATCCGCAGCATTCGATACCATCTCACATGACACTCTACTGATTCGCCTACAGGAGGTGGGTGTAGGAGGAACTCCCTTAGCTTGGGTGAAATCTTTCTTGTCTGATAGATTTCAACAGGTCTCCCTTGGACCTTTTGTCTCCTCCAAAAAATCATTGAGATGGGGGTACCGCAGGGATCTGCCCTCAGTCCCCTTTTATTTAATGTATACCTGAGGCCATTGGCGGAGTTAGTTGAGGCGTGGGGCGTCAGAGTGATCTCCTATGCTGATGATACTCAGCTTGTGTTTTCTTTTAGGGATCACTCTGACAGCACCATGGCTCACTTCCGCCATTGTCTGGTTAACATCGCCTCATGGATGTCCACCAACAATTTAAAATTGAACACCGACAAAACTGAGGTGCTATTTTTTAATCAAAAATCTCCTATTCCCTCCAACATCTGGTGGCCCTCCCAACTCAATCCCCCCCCTGTACCTGTGCAAGCTGCCCGTAACTTGGGTTTCCAATTTGACACAGCATTGTCTTGTAAAACCCAAATCACTAAGGTTTCATCAGCCTGTTTTGGTAAACTTCGAATGATTAAAAAAATCATTCCTTTCATACCTCTCCAATCCCGCAGAGCAGTTGTACATGCTCTAATTACATCCCACCTGGATTATTCCAACAGCCTTTATGTTGGTGCCCCGGCATATCTCATTAACCAGCTGCAACTTGTGCAGAATTCAGCAGCCCGGCTGATATGTAACATCCCTTATCGCCACTCGATTTCACCTTACCTAGCCAAACTCCATTGGCTACCTGTGAGATATCGCATTCAAGGCTCTAGTCCTGGCCTTTAGAGCCCTTAACGACTGTGGCCCAGCTTTTTTAAGGCATAGAATCAGACGATCTCTTGCTACGAGGGATCTAAGATCCAACCATCTTGGACTCATGTTCTGCCCTCGCTTTCGTCTGACTCGAACAGGCGGTAGAGCATTCGTCGCGGCCACTTCTAGATTGTGGAATGCTCTGCCAGTAGAACTTAGACTCCTTTCATCCGAGGTTGTTTTTCGCAGGAAACTCAAAACCTGGTTTTTCTCTCAGATTTAACCCGCAGGAACTCTCTACTGAACCTTCTGGGACTTCAGTTGCTGTCAGCGCCGGGACACCCCCGTTGGGGGTAGCTGTTATGCGCTTTACAAATGACTAAAAAAAAAAAAAAGCACAGTCTGCAATCAAAGTCTGCTCCCTCTTGACTAAGCCTTGGCGCAGTAGGCGTAGCAGGGCTACGTGCTGGTCCGCCGAGTTGCAAACAAGCAAACAAACTCAGTGGAACTCCGTGGAGCTCCACTATGCCGCCCGCCTCCACCCCTTATTAAGAAGTAAGTTAACGGTAATAAAAAAAAGCTTAAAACCACTTACCTCTTTACTGCGGCATCCCGGGCTGCCCTCCTCCTCTTCTTCACCGTACCGTTATTGCTTGAGAAAACTGCGCATGGGCACGCCCGCGTGCATTTCTGGAAAGATAGGGGATGGAGGCGGGGGATGGCCACCTCCGCTGTGGAGCGTGCGGAGCTTTGCCTTCTCTGCATTCCGCGAATCTCCACACACTGCACTGGTGGAGCGGAGGTCTCCATCCAGGGTTACTCTTGACGTCATTAACATATAGTGCTCTAAAAATGTGACTTTATACTGAACACATTTGTCTGGCTACTCATCATTTTCATTCAAATGAGATGTTCCTAAATATGCAACTGAGGAAAAGAGGAATCAACATTTGTCTAAAGAATAGTGGTTGTGGGACGGACGGTGAGAGCCTCTTGGATAGCGAAGAGGGGCTTTGTTAGCAATTGGCCATGATAAAGCAAGCGAAAAATATTAGTACCCCCTGTTCACCTGAATCCCTGTAGTTTTTTGTTAAGAACCCAACCTGCTGCTAACCTGTCTTCATGCCAACCCAAAGAAACATTCGACATATTTAACAGATGTTGCAACCAAATGTGATGAATTTTAATGTGCCAGACATCAAAAGAATGGCAATTTAAAGTGCGTTGCGATATCAAAAACTGAACATCGATATTTGAGAAAATTTTCCATGCTTTCATGACTTTACATCAAGGTTATCTTCTGCTAGTTAAATAAAACATAACAATTGATGCAAGAATGCCATAAATACACTCTTTTCTTGATATGATTAAAGGGTACAATTATGTTTTTGATCTTAACATGACTTTTCCCCACAGAATGGAGTTTAGAATTAGGGTCAATCATCAAGGTCGAACATTACCTACTTACATATTTATTTATTCCTGTAATTATTCATGCATTCTTGTATTTAATTGTTTGTATAGCGTTGGCAGGTGATGCTTGCTAGTACCGTAGAGACAATTGCAAGCAGTTAAAAAGTGAGAATCCCTCGAAGAGTTGCGATTCATATTAAACAATGAGAGATACGCCCATTTAAATATTGCAGCAGAAGAATCAAATGTGTTTATTTTGGTGAAATATGTTTTGAGAAAAATAGCGAATCATACTACAAATGCAAATTATACATTTAAGAAAATGTTTAATCTATCCATTAAACGGGGTGTGCACCACTGCCACTTTCTTAGAGCATATCCAACCTGCAACTCAGTGACTTATGTCCAATTGTAGCTCTCAGTGGGGGATCACTCACGGCATGTCAGCTGAAATTCATATACTATTGATTTACATCCACTTTATTTTCCACGTTTACTGCTACCTAGGTGCTCACTCACTCTTAAATTGCAAGCCTCCAGGTGCACAAATTACCAGCTGTCCCCAAGTGGTGGCTTGTTATGCCTTAGAGGTAAGATGCTTCCTTTGAGTGGTGGTCCACGCACAATAGCACTTAAGAACTGAATGTCTGGGAGCCTGTCACATAAAAAAGGACATCACTGAGCGAAAAATATCCTATTTTTTCTCAGAATGTAGAGCCATTCACACAGCTCTTCGCTCCTCAATCAAAATTATTTTGTAGTGTCCTCAATCTTTCTTACGTCAGTAGATATATCCACTTCTTTGCTCCCACCCTTCTCAAGACCTTGCTCCTCAGCTGCAGTCGAGTAAGTCATGGATATAAAATTTAAGGTATACATGAAGTGGCTAGTGCTACAAATCTATTACACTAACATACATCACTTCAAGGACCTAAAATAGCAACATATTCTGACTGGTGAGCAAATACTATTAAATAATATGCATGTTTTCTCAGTGTATTGCGGTCCAGGATTATTTACAGCGGACAATGATAATTCAAGAAGGCATGGTGTTGTAGGCCTTACATTGTCACGATTCATTGATTATTGTGATTATGTGGTTAAGGTGGAAAAAAGCCTCATGCCCTTCATTGTTCTTGCTATTTGTGTTTAATTGGACTAACCTTTATGTGGAGATGGGTCATTGAGTATTCAAGTGTGAGTGGGGCTGAGCCCAGCTCCATCCTCCCATCCTGCCAGTGATGGCCCATCCAGTCACACCTAAGATACTCTAGCGTGTGTTGGTGTCTAGGAGGAATACACAAAGCCCAACTGTCAATTGCACCCAGTCATGTGACTCAAAGACAGGCTGCAGGCACCAAATGGCTAAGGTCAACTTTCTAAAAGTGGCATTTTCAAAATTTTAATTTATAATCTGACTTCACCGTAAGTAAGGATTTTTCCTTACAATTCCAGAGACACCAAACATGAACTGCCAGTTGTTTTTAATGCACTTAAGCGTGCACTGCTGTGTTGCCTGCTGTCATTTTAAAGGCAGTCCTGCTTTGTAAGCTGCTTTTAAAATAAAATTACGTGAAAATTCGACTTTTGAATTAAAGGTACTTCCAAGGTCTTATACTACCTTTTTTTTTACAAATAGGCCACACCTAAGGTCTCCCCTAGGTGCACCAGGATAGAATTCCTTGTAACTATAAGCAAGCAGGGACATTCTAAAAGATGTTTATTTGCCCTGGTGAGGGATAAAACTCCCAATTCCATTTTTCCCCATTGTAGCACATTTGCTCCATATTCTAACATGGGATAGTTTAATAAAGTTTAACTATTGATAGAGGTGAGCAGAAATTATTATAACTACCACAGAAAAGAAGTTATAAATCGTGCTTTCCTAGTGAACCAAAATCCAGCCTTCCAGAAGTCACTCCTGTTTGCCCAGCCTTTGACAGACTGAGCCAAACTGCTCTGATGATGTGTGAAGTGGCCTGCATAAAGACAAAGGACATCAGGAAGGAGAAGATTTGGAGCTGCTGAGCAAAAGGCAGGATTGAGGTTAAGTAGCCAAGCTGATCTTCAAAGGGAGACTGACACTTTAGGACAGAATAAGCTCACCCTCACTTCCAGCAACCCCAGCCAGACAGGTACACAAAAAATAAATTGGCAGATGGGCTGGAATGGGAGTGTTAGGGGAAGTTAGCCACACTAGTGGGATAGTTTAGCCAGATTCGTACCTACAGGAGAGAGTTTCTTCTTTTTTGATTTTAAAGAATAGTGCTTTCTGGGTCAAGAATATACCACACTTTGGAGGAAGTTGCCATACTTCTGGGTTGCACCCTGAACCCCATTAGCCAGGAGTGTGCTCCTACTTGTCACCTATTGTAAGCAGGTTCTGACAATCAAAAAGGAGAACAGTGAGGCTTGGCACTGAGGAATAGTTTAAGTTTAATTAGTCAGTAACGGCTGGGAGTAGCAGCCACATCTCTTACAGTTTCGTACTGAAATTCAACTTGTTTAAGTACATGGCATGGGTTATACAGTACAGCATGTGCAATAAATAGAAAATCATCCCCCTTTTGGTAGGAAATACTGGTACAGTGGCCTATAAATTAAGGGTTAGATGCTTGCTCTCAAACTGAAAAAGGGGCCACAATTACCAACTGAAGGTCTCATTCTGAGCTGGTCCTGGTGGCCGGGTGTGTCATGTGCATGTAATCTAGGGTGATGCGTACTATTAAGCATTGTTTAGGCTTTATCTGATGGAAGCAACTGTCTAGTTGCTCTGGGATCCTGTCCTTGTGCCAAACGCAGGCCTTCTGCTGAGCCTTTGTTTGCGTTTATGAGTGTTTGGATCTGATTCGTTTCTTAGGCATTATCCTAGAGCTGCAATGTTCCAGGTGTGTATAAGGCTATTCCATATCTGGTGCCTCCTTCACAGGAAGTACTATGGGTGGATACAGAGCATCTGTGTAATGTTGATCTGATAAAGGGTGACTCTGAAACTGTAACTAGTGTTTTTAAAAAGAAATGTGGGTAGGGCAGGCAACAGTCTCTCTGCAGTGTGCTGGATTCCTAAAAGCAGGACCTTTTCATAAATCGATCCAATGCTAACACACCCAAGAAAAATGGGAGAGCTGCCCAGCAACCCCGATCCCTGCCTCAAACTGAGAGAGGAAAAAGGACTGCCCTGCTAGAACTCTGGCCTGCACCAAGAGGGTAGCACTCTGATTGACTGTACCTGCTGCACACTTTGGAACGACAACCCTAAGGACTTTACCCTGCTTTGAAAAGTGAAGGAGTAGACTCTCTGAAAGCAAGAGATTAAAAGAGCAACATCTGCATCATCCCTAGCAAGAAGAAACCAGCTCACCACCTTCAGCTTGACTTTAAAATAATTTGCCAGGTGCATTGTGGGAGATTTAGTCCCAACATCCCAAAGAACTACTCAGAGCTTCTGGAATCTTGGATTGGTGTTGTTGACAATTTGGAACTCCAAAATGTCCTCTGGAAGAAGATCCAGAAGTTTGGAGAATGTTTTTCAAAAAGATCTATAAGGTGACCGACCCGTCGACAAGAGTCAAGCCTGCAACTTCGAACCGTGACTCAACCTGATATTCAGATTTGTCCCACTGAAGCCCCGGAGCATTTAGTTGTTGACAGGACTTTCAGGAGTTGACCAAGGCATTGCGCTGAGCCAAGCAACTGTTGTCAAACCCAAAGTCGGTCTTATGGGAAGCCTTGTTGGATGTCCTGAGAAAAAGTTCCAAAAAAGTGAAGAAGGTAAAAACTTGACCGGGCCCTACCACTCACTGTCTTCGACCCACCCTCCCAAGCACGACCAGAAGCCCCAAAGTGGCGTGTTTCGCTTTTAGGCACTAGAACATGTTTATTCTTTAAAAATTTGTATCTCTTGTTCCCTACATTGGATTTTTGTAGTGTTGGTGTCCTTTTAATCATACAAATATTTCAGATTTATATAAATTGCTGTTGGATTTGTATTGTGTGTTGTGTCTTACTTATTTGTATTGGTGTTTTTAAATGCTTTACGCACCTCTCCTAAGTTAAGCTTGCCTGTTCACAGTGAGCTACCAAGGGTTGAGCAAGGGAATAATTTATTGAGACCTTGACTTGAACTTATATTGCAATTGTGACTTTATTTCTAGTGGTAGGTACATAGCTACAGCTACTATTAAACCACATTCCAACAAGGAGTATTCCCTACCAGGACATTTAAACTTCAAAAGTACATGTCCACCTTTTTACATACATTGCGCACTGCCCTCTGGACTATACAAAGTCCTACACTACAGGTTACTTCTATATACTAAAAAGAAAAATTGGGTCTGGCAAAAGGTGTAATTTGCCAGGTCAACATGGCAGTTGCAAACTGCACCCAGAGTGCAATGGCAAGGGCAGGCCTGAGACATGATTAAAAGGCTATTTCAGTGGGAGACACAATCAGTGCCCCTGGCCCACCAATAGCATTTAATTCACAGGCCACAGGTTGTGCCACTTTACTAGGGACATGCAAGTAAATTGACTATGCCAATAGGGTATAAGCCAATGTTACCATGTTTTAGAGAAAGAGGATAAGCACTTTAGCACTGGTTAGCAGCGGTAAAGTGTGCAGAGTCCTAAGGCCATCAATAAAGAAATCAGCAAAAAAAGGAGGAGGAAGGCAAACAGCCTGGGGATGATCCTACAGAGAGGGTCAGTTCCCACATGCCCCCCTTCTGCCTGATTCCAAGGATGACTCATCAATGCCATAGTGGATATCCCTGCTAAGGCAATTGAACTTGTCCTGTCGCCCTCTACTGTAGGGGCACTGGTCAGGCCTACTCTCTTCTGATCTCAGCTTGACTCCTCTGTTTGTACTCTCCTCAGCCTCTGAACTGACCCATGGGGAACCCATCTTTTCATCTGTGGACCCCATCTGCGCAGCACCTAACCTTACCTTGCTCACAGATGCAACACATTAGGCAGAGAGAACCCCAGTGCCAATAAAGTGATGTGACCCAGTCCACCCCACCCAAGGAAAACTCTACCTATAAGGATAGCAACCAAAAAAGGCCACTGACAGCTGTTCACGCCAAGAGTGAGGGCCAAAGCTATCCACTACTCTCTTCCCTCTGAGGTTTCTCAAAGTGGGAGGCAGTAGTCCCAGGTGTTTTGCACCCTACTTCCACTCTACCTCCCACCAGTTAAGGGGTAGTAGCTGGAGACTATCCAATCAGTTCAGGGTCTATACCCTGAGGCTGAACATTTGTCTGGCGAGTCAGGACTTGTAAGAGTCTACCTGGCACAGGTCTACAGCCCTCTGTCTCTGTAACAGCGCACGGAGCACCCCTCTAGGTCATAAGTGGCCTCACCAGGGTCAGTCCTCTGGTGCTCTGTTCTCAGAGCTGGTTACCCAAGATCCACTGATCTTCCTACTGTGGACTGTTTGCCCCTCCTGCCCTTCCTTCTGGGTGTCTGTACCCTACGCAGTAGAGTAGTACCCCAAAAATGGAAATGATAGGGCACCTCTGGCAGCCGTCCCACCCAGCTCTGCTGACACTGGAGCTCTGACATTTGGATGGTCTCAAGGTACACACTAAGTCGCCCTGCCGATGCTCCAACTTGAGAAATCCAAGCACTGAGGTTGGAAATCTGGCACTATGAGCCTCTGACCAACAAACCTTCCCCTCCCACACTTGTAAGGGACATGTTAACCCTTTACCCACACTATACTGGGACCCGTCCGGGTCCCTGTGTACCTCCCCCACTCTGTTGGAGGGAACAGGAACCACCTTCAATAGGATCGCTCCAGGATGCCTTCCCAGGCATTCTGGTACTATCACAGAGGTCTGCTTCTTTTGCAGGTTCCCTGGATTAGTAAGCTTGCGCCAGTTTTTGGTGTAGCTGTGGAAAACAATGACTACGCATGTGCTCTTTGGTGGTCAAATTTACAGCCCCCTAAGAGGGGTTTATCTAACTTCCTTTCACCCAAATACGCAGGGCCTTATATAAATAACTCACAAAATCCCCCGGAAAAGGTGAGCCAGTTTCTTAAACCACAACCTGCACTCTTCTGGGTTGAATTCATACCTCTCAACAACGGTCTCCTTCATTGGGCGATACATTATCCTGTTCTCCTTCTCTAGGTCAAGTATGGTGTCCCTCCCATCTCTATGTATGTGCCTCCAGAGGCCAGCTCCACAATCTTCCTCAGGGATCTTGTGGATCTCTGGAGCAACTTCATATGCCTCAAACCACCTGTAAATGTCATACCCCACCTCCACATCAGTCACCCAGTCCCTGGCTAAGTGGAACTTTTCTTCAGAACTGTTCACTGTGTTTTTACTGCCACCATTTCTGCTGCACTCTAATAGCTATTTTGCTTTCTAGTCCAGCTCCTAAGACTCAGTTCATAAGCCAGCAAGATTGTTCTTTCTTCCAAGGCTCTCTCTACTTCAGCTTTCCTTTGTCCTACCTCCTTTGCCGGTTTTCCTTGGTTGCCCTTCAGCCCACCTCTCCTCCACAAAGGCTCTTTCAGCCTCAGCGTTTCTCTCCTTTGCAGTCAGTTGGGCCAAGTGCAGCCTCAGGTTCTTCTCAGCCTGTCTGTCCCTCAACTCCTCAGGAGACAGGGTGTGGGAGGATATACGGCGTCCTGCATTTGATCCAGCAGGGGATTCCATCTCTGTTCCCTCCGCATTCTCCTTTGGAGCCATTGTCATGTAATTTTCCTCCTCCTCCTCCTCAACCTTCTCAGAGCCTTCACCTCTTAGTGCCCTGAATCTGGGTCATGCGTAAAAAGGGCTCCACTCTCTCTAGACCCAGGCCTACAAAGTAGTCCTCCTCAGCCTCTTTTTTCTTTAATGTACAATTGTGTTTATTAAGAACTTCTTTAAGAATCGCCTCGGGTAAGTTAAGGTCCCTAATTTCATTTTCAAGATCCTGTATGTTGGTCAGTAAATTGCTTTTAGCATCCCTGACCAAAATGTTGATCATACATATAGAAGATGTGAGCAGAAGCTCTTCCCATTCCTTCCAATGGTTTATATCTAGGTCTTCGAAAGTAGTCACATGATTATATGTAAACCCCTAGAGACTTGTGTTTATGTAAGACTGTGGCATCCCACTACCTGGACAATTCTTGCTTTTTAAGGTGTTCTAGTGAAGATGAGCTACATTTTAACAATTCCTCCAATAATTAACCCTGATTATCATCAAAAGTGTCCAATGTATATCAAGCAACAACAATATAAGTTAAACGTGAAAACCCCAAGTCAGACTGCAAGACAGCCTATACAGACAAAGAATAAATAATTCACAGGTGGCTATGCTATAAGCTTGCACATCAAATTAATCATATAGTGTAATAAATATAATATCAAGCATCCAAAGTGAACTGTCCTGAAGGCACCATTACATTAAATGTATAACCCACATCTGTGAATTAATGGTGCCTTCAAAGCAGGTGCATGCAGAATGCAGGACTAAAATCTGTACCACATGTGGTTTGAAGGACAGTTGTTAACTTTGCCTAAAATAAATGTACAAGATTTTACATCCACTATGGTTTTTGGTAAGTGGTACTCAGCCGCAGCCCATGCAGGTAGGAGCGGTGGGGCCGGGTTGGGGGGATTCGACAGACGACCACAAGGGAAAATTAAATGAATAATTAATTTTCCCTTGTCGTTGTGTTTCGAAATCCCACCCCACCCTGCCGCCCCCTTCCACTGCTCTGGCCTGCACAGGCGCAGCTGGTGGTACTGTCCACTCATGCACGGTGGGTTTGTAGTCATTTGCAGTGTAATTGTGTCAACTACATTCTCCCTGGAATGGAGTGAGTGGCTTTTTGGTTGCCTGTAGAGAACTAGCTTTCTATCTTTTTGGCTGTACATTAGTGGTCGTATATATGGTGGGTATTTTGCACCTCCTCTTGTTAATTGAATAATGTCTTGTTACCTATCACGCACAATTAACAGTGACATTACTTTCAATTGTTCTTACCAGTGGGATTAAGATGGGTATCGCCCAAAGTGGTGACATCTTGCAGACATCGTTGCGGTTTAGAATTGTGTTTCTACTCGGGGGTGTTTGCTGTTCTTCAAATTCATGTTTCACATATGCGGTCCTGGTATTTGGTATCTAACAGTGGGATATTTAACGTTGTCTCCTTCTTCGAAATGGTACTTGTTTGTGAAAAACAGATGATATCTTTCTTCAGTTTTTAGTGACTTTTACGCAATCTCAATTTCAACTGCCCCCGCCATGGCAGCACTCACTTTTGGTGTTTTCGAGCCATTATGGATGTCGGGTGAGTTAGTTGGCAGCATTCGTGCTGTCATTAAGGCTTAAGGAAATGTTACTCTTTTTTAAACTGGACATCACTCATCAATATATATTGTTTTATGTTTTACTTTTCAGCAGGCTTATCATGGTTCTGGTTGGAAGCAGTGCTTGATTCAGTTTCACTTTATCGGCACCCCCCGTTTGACCATAAGCAAATGTACAGCTACTGCCAGTCAAGTAAACCTGTCTTTACACACTTTAGCGTTGAGGTAGGGGGGTTGTCAGTGTGTTGGAAGTTACTTGTATTGAACTGTACATAAAGTCAGTATATGGTCATGAAATTGGGTGGCAAGTTTCGAATGGGTATATGTATGGTATGGGTATTTTTTGATTTGCACTAGCGGACATTTTCTTATGTTTTATACTTTTACATAAGAGGTCCCTTAACTGCCAGGCTGGGCTCATGGTTAGAGTGGTTTATGATAAACTTAAGGTGACTACACGATATTATATGTGATTCAATGTTTTCAATATTAGTGCCTACTTGGGCGGCTGGCCATTAATATGTTTTTGAAGACTGGTATGGTTTCTTCAATCAATCAATCAATCAGGGAATTGAAAGTGCGCTACTCACCAGTGAGGGTCTCACTGTACTGAGGGGGGTCCGTAGGGCTGTTTAGCCAAAGTGCCAGGTCTTGAGGGTCTTTCTGAAGGTGTTCACGGAGGGGGCACGTCTGATGTCTGCCGGTACACAACCTACGGTTCCCATGAGGCCTTCAGCATTCCTGAAAGCAACGTGACTATTTAATGTAGGATTCCCTCACATCACGGATCCTAGCAAGGGTGGTGGCTAGTAGTCACACATACGACAAAGCCAGACGCTGTATGGCACCTAGAACATCCGACATTCAGGCTTCATGGTAACCATAAGTTGTGCATTTATTTATACCGCCATACAATTTGGTCCTGAAGAAAGCCTCGCTACGGGCATTTAGGAGGCTGAAACAAGAAGACCACTTTTTACTACCATTTGGGGATATTTCTGGTCAATTTAACAAAGTTCCACACATCCTCTTCACTAATTATTTTACCTTGCCTTACTTCTCCACCAATAAATTTGTTTGGGCAGATAAGCTCACTTTTTGCACCTCCACAAAATCAAAAACCTGCTCCGCTGTAAGCAGGCATTGCAGCACACCAGAGAGTCACTCGGTGGGAACCCAATGATGAAGCATGTCACCAACTAGGTTGGTGAGTGAGGGTTTCTCTAATAAATATATGTGACTCCTTTATTCCTAGAAAAACCAAAGGGGATGATGGACGGAGCGTTGACAATACAATCACTGACCCCCAGTCAACTGATCTGGGTTTAATCCATCACCGTTCTTTAGCTCACTCCGCCACCCCAGTTCAGACATGGCCATATGCAAATCAGTCTGACCCTGTGCCTCATGGGAACAGTCCAGCCCGAACTGCCAAGCCATGTCTTCCCTGGACCGGAATCAAGCTTCTCAGGACCGGTTTCTGGCATTACAGCCGTCTTCAGCTGGGCTTGCTTGAATCCAGTGGCAAAGTGAGCAAGGGACTCACGTCTGAGCATACCCTGCCAACTTAGGGCAAACAAAGAAAAACCAAAGGGGTTGATGGACGGAGCGTTGACAATACAATCACTGACCCCCAGTCAACTGATCTGGGTTTAATCCATCACCGTTCTTTAGCTCACTCCACCACCCCAGTTCCGACATGGCTATATGCAAATCAGTCTGACCCTGTGTCTCATGGGAACAGTCCAGCCCGAACTGCCAAGCCATGTCTTCTATGGACCAGAATCAAGCTTCCCAGGACCGGTTTCTGGCATTACAGCCGTCTTCAGCCGGGCTTGCTTGAATCCAGTGGCAAAGTGAGCAAGGGACTCACATCTGAGCATACCCTGCCAACTCAGGGCGAACAAAGAAAAAACAAAGGGGATGATGGACGGAGCGTTGACAATACAATCACTCACCCCCAGTGAATTGATCTGGGTTTAATCCATCACCGTTCTTTAGCTCACTCCGCCACCCCAGTTCAGACATGGCCATATGCAAATCAGTCTGACCCTGTGTCTCATGGGAACAGTCCAGCCCGAACTGCCAAGCCATGTCTTCTATGGACCGGAATCAAGCTTCCCAGGACCGGTTTCTGGCATTACAGCCGTCTTCAGCCGGGCTTGCTTGAATCCAGTGGCAAAGTGAGCAAGGGACTCACGTCTGAGCATACCCTGCCAACTTAAGGTGAACAAAGAAAAACCAAAGGGGATGATGGACGGAGCGTTGACAATACAATCACTCACCCCCAGTCAACTGATCTGGGTTTAATCCATCACCTTTTATTCCTAAGCATATAGCCAGTAACTCTTTCTTGAGATATTTCTAATGATGATGACAAGGATTTGGTGTAGCTTAAGTTTGTATCGTTAATCAGTGCTTGCCATAAAGCGCTAATTAAAGGTCTAAACTGATTGTTTCATTTTTTATACCAGGATTTGATTGAGTGGTATCTTCCTTCTATATTTTGCTGGATCAATCCAAATTCCAAATGGATTTGAGCAGGTGAAGCATTACAAGGAAGACCAAAAACACGTTTATATGTTTTGATTTGTAATCTGTCCAGCATTTTAAAATCTTTACCATGCATCACCATACTTGAGTAAGTTATCGTGGGAACCAATTTTGCTTTGATGACAGCGAGCAATGTTTGGAAGGAAAAGGCATGTATTAAGGTGGTGTTTTTTCTAGCCATATGCAGCTGGTGTGTTTGAAAATTAAAGTTCTTGTCAAAGTAGAAGCCTAGATATTTGTGAGTGATGACTTCTATGGCTGTGTTACCCAGTTTGATTTTCAATGAAGCATTGAGATTATTTCCTATTGACATGATTTTTGTCTTTGTGATATTTATTTCCAAATTGTTGAGTTTTGTGAAAAACGCAGTTTCTTTAATTAATCTTTGAAGTCCCACTTCTGTGTGACACAATATCATCAGCGTTTGACAGAAGATATATTGTTAATGGACCTAGTCTCAGAGCGTGTGAGTTTACTTGATCCAGGTGGGAGGGTGGGTGCATAATCAGCAGTAAAGATATTAAACAGGTGTGGTGCTAGCACGCAGTCTTGCTTAAGACCCTTTGCAGTAGGTATTTTTCTGGATATTCTTGTACCATCTCCCACCTTGATTTGAATCCATGTCTCCATATATAACATTTCAATTGCTCTTAATTTTTTTACTAAAATGCCCCATCGTCTTAATTTTGCCCATAAAAGGGGACGTTCCACCCAATCGAAAGCTGATTTCAGATAGATAAAGCCGAGTTGCTGTTTTTTCTTTAGACGTTTGCACTTCTCTGCAATTGTTGCAACTGTTAACATATTAATTGTGGTACTGTGCCCTTTCCGGAAGCCTGTCTGTTGGGCTGGAATCAGATTCTTGATATTTGACCATTCAATTAAATCTTCCAATATTAATGAAGCATAGTATTTAGTTTCTAAGTCAATACGTGCTATTACTCTGTAATTCGCTGTCCTTGGTCTGTCACCCCCCTCAAAAATTGGGGTTATTATTGATCCCCTCCAACTGTCTGGGACCTGGCCCGTATTTTCCACCTCTTTAAACAGTGCCGTTATTAGATTAGCCCAATACTTTGGATCCTATTTGTATATTGCTTGCGGAATACCGTTTGGGCCTGGGGCACTGTCACTTCTGCTAGCATTAATCACTTTTTCCACTCTTGATTGAGTACAAGATGTATGATCTGAGAAGGTAAAGTAATCAAGACGAGGCAGTGTTTAGTGCTCTTTGTTATATGTGACTCAATGACTTTGATGGTTTTATTAAATTGTAGCTGCTCTTCATTAGAAAATACTTTTGTCAGATAAGCTGCCCAATCTTTTTCTGTGACATTTGATGAGGTTGTTACTTTAACTTCCTTGTCTAAGCCATTTATTATTTTCCAAAAGGCTTTGATGTTTTGTCGTTTGCATTTGTAGAGTAGTTTAATCCAAAACTCTTCTGTAATTTTTGTCTTCTCTTGCCAGACATGTTTCTTATATTCCTTTTTCAATTGTTTTAGTTATTCCCATGTAGTTGTTTTTGGGCCTTCCTCATTTCTCTTCTCAATTCTTTCTTTAATTCTCTGGGTTTCTGTGATAATGGACAAGCATAGTTTTTGAACTCTCTTGATGTTAAATTTGGGGGTTGTTTTGTCAATTGTATCACAAATTCAGTCCAGGCTTTTATTGCCATTGGGTATAATGCTATACTTGCCTCCATGATCCTTTTTTGCTTTATCTGCGAGTTTTGGAAGTAGGTGAGGTGCCTAATTCGGTCATTTTTGAGTTGTTTCTTCAATTCCCTCACTGATTATGGTGCAAACTGATATCTGTCTGAGTTTATGTTTATAGCTATTTGCTGGATAGAGTGGTCTGTGGAACATTTGATTTTAAACATGCTTACTTGTTGTAGCAATGATCAGGAAAGAATAATGTAGTCAACTATTGACCCAGACGTTGGTCCGTAATATGTAAAGTTTTGAGGATTATCGTCCCGTGTTCTTCTATTGATTACTCTCAAACCAAAATACTCTAAGGTGGTGACCAGTTCTTTACCCGCTTTGTTCGCTTTCTTCCTAGGATGGCTTGGTTGGTGATTTACTGACCAGATTTCATTTTCCGCTGCTAGCTGGTCATCGTCATCAGGTGTGTAAATAAGATGCCTATTAAAGTCGCCTGTAATCAATATTTCCCAGTTTGGGGTTTTGTAATTTACTTCCCCTATTTCATATATTAGTTTTTTGAATGTTACCGATTTGTCTTGGGCATTTGGATATGCATAGATGTTGAACAAGAGTATCAAAATTGTCGAATGGTCTATGCCCAAATGAAGTTTAGTTATCTGTATGTTTGTAGTAGTCACCAACAGGTGTTCTGATTCTACCTTGAGGTTGTTTGATATATAGACCGATTGCCCACCTGTCGGCCTTCCAAATCGACTCGTTTTTTCGGCATCCACCTGATGCAGTGTATAACCTGGCAGTTGGAATGGACCTGACAGCCGGGTCTCTTGTAGTGCTATGATGTTATGTGTAGCGCAGTTTTCAAATAGTGTACTATCTGTGAGTTTGGATTTTGCACCTGCCAAGTTTCAGGTATATGTTTATATTAGCGGCTTTCAAGGCACCTGTTGTTTCAATGATTGGTAATTGGATGTTTGAGTTTTTTAATGCTGACTCTGACCAGCGCCTTTGGCTTCTTTCAGTTAGTGTAGCTGTATGCTTAGTATCTGTGCCCATTGGTCCTCGGGCAGTCTGCAAATTTGAGTATTCAGGGGTGTAAATGCTCTGCTTATGTTCATGATGATCCAGTGGTGCTGGGTAACACTGTGGTTTAGTATTTATACACGGTTGTGGGGAGACACGGATTACGCAGAGCTTCAAAAAACTCTGCTTCGCATAGCTGAGGTTTTTTTCTCGCTCCCGTTTGTCAACGTCACATTGGTGAGTGCAAGCGAGGAAAATCCACCTCAAGTGAGATTTTTACTCATTTGCGATTGTCAACATCAAGTTGGCATGCGCAAGCATGGAAAATCAACCTTCTGGGGAGATTTCTCAACCCGGCGGTCAGAATTCTCATTGCGAGTGTTGTGGTGTGCTCGTGACAGCTCGCGTTGAGAAACCATCCGTTCGCCTTGCGAGAGCTGCTGCTCGAGTAAAAATCTACTGGAGTGGCAGAAAGGAAGAAGCACCCACATGCGCTGTGCATGGTGTCATTCGCGATGATTGCACAGTGCGGACCAGCATCTGCCACTGAAAATCACAGCGAACTGCATTTATCTAATGCACTCCGCTGCTTGTGGAGCTCCGTGTAGCGTGACAGTTTTTTTTACGCAGAACTCTGCGAACTCCGCCCAGGCTTAAATGGGATCAATAAAGAAAAGTACAGCATGTGAAAGTTAAAACTAGCTCGGATGTGTCCCTAAAACTATTTTTATTTTCGGCCAGGGTTAAAACGTGATGGATGGTGGTGAAAACAGAAAGCTAGGATCACTTCACGCCTCCTTACTGCAAAGTTGTTGACATGTTTCTGTCAATTAAACTGCACTCAACATACACATATGACCACCACTTACAGATCAATGTGGTCTTACATACAAGCTTTCGCTATCCAAGTCAGAATATTTGTCATGGAAAATTCACCTTTTCATTTAACCGCAGGTATTCGGCCTTCCCATTTGTTAAGCTCGTCTCTGACACACATCTACTATGGAAGGGCAAGCCCCAAGCCTTCACCGAGTTCCATCAATCAGTAAGCTTGAACAAGAGTGGGAAGTTAGAGCAGCTCCCTGTAGTCACATACTACACGGAAAAAAATATACATGTTGGATTAGTGGTAGGCGACTCAAAAACTGTGTCACACAGGTAATAAAACAAATTAAGTTGCTTAGTTTCATGGGATTATGCACCTCTACGCTCCAGACATTGGGGCCGATTAGGATGGCGGTTTTTCCGCATCCTCCGGGCCGGCGGAAGTGTCCGCCGGCCTGGAGGATGCGGAAAAACCGCGGCGGAGACTCCAAAGACCCACCGCCAAATTAGGATGGCTGGTGGGTCTGGAATTCCGTCCGCCGCTTTTCCGCCGCGGTCGGCTTCCGACCGCGGCGGAAAAGCTATAACATGGCAGGCGGTGTCTATGAGACACCGTCTGCCATATTATGATGTTGGTGTAAATATGCTTTTCCACGGCGGCTTTTCCGCCATGGAAAAGCATACGGACATTCACTTTGGGGGCCCGTTGCGGGCCCCCTGGGTGAATGGGGGGTGGGGGGTGCACATGGGGGGTACCTATGGTACCCCCCTGCATTTGCGTACACAAAGCAGCAAGCACCGTGCGGTGCCTGCCGCTTTGTGCATGTAAATGCAACACATGCATTTTTAACATTGCGGCGGGTGCAGCTTGAAGCTGCACCCACCGCAATGTTAAAAATAGAGGATGTGACCGCCACCCTGGCGGTCACATCCTAATTGCCATGGAGGGACCGCCGCTGCCCATGCGGACGGTCCCTCCTACTCAGGGGTGGCGGACGGACGCAAGTCCGTCCGCCATCCTAATCGGCCCCATTGTGCTAGTCTGGGAAGCCCCCACCTATGACTGTAATATGGGTGTCACAAAGATTTTCTCCTCCCCGTACAAGCATCGTACCAAGAGTGTGTCATATAACGTCATCTACGACACACAAAAAGTACTCATGCAGCAAGACTAACTTAGCATACTGGTCATCGCTAAATCACTACCTCATATGACAACATTAACAGTGTAGGTGATACCTCACACATTGCCGTCAGCAATGGGCTAGGTAGCACTGTTTTTATAAGGAGAAAGTATCCAGTATTATAAAAACTCCAGGCGCCAGGACCACTTTTGCGGTATTGAATAGATTCATAGCCCCCCCCCACCCCAACTCCTTACTTCATCAAGGTGAGACCACTGCCTGGTGTCTGCCCAAAACTAGCCGTCAAGGTGGCAGTCTCCCTTCTCCGTAGCTCTCTATAAGGGGGTTTGTTCCTGTCATATGGAGAGACGTTCCTAAATGTGACCAGGACATGATGACATCCTCGTTTCGCTCTGTTCCTGACTCTCAAGTAGTCTCCTTTTGCCCTTGTGATGTCACTTGTGTATGTTTTTTCATTCAAAGAGAAGAATAAACTTTCTTAATGTGTTGTTGCATTCGGTAACTGGTGTGTTAATTTGTTTTACTATATCTCAATTAGTGCCAATTTGCCCTTACAGCATAGTGCTTGTACATAATCAAAAGGAGAAATAAAATGTTATTAATGTATCTTTGACGGAGTGAATGACTGTTGTGCTGATTATCACCATATCAGATATTATGCATCAATCCGCTAAAATACGAGGTGCATGTACCTGAGTCTGCCATGGGTATCTCAGGGTGTGTGGAACAAGTGGAACAAGTGATAGATGTTCAGTTCTCAGAATCTTGTACCCCTAAGTCGTATCACCATATAAAATACAAGATGAGGCATCCAATTGCATTATAACTTGTGTCTTAGTCAGTATGTAACACAATCGTGTTGTTAGAACCACCCTACTCACGTGAATGTCATGGTGATGTGTACCTGGAAGCGTATGTGCAAACAAATCCTTTCCCATACTTTGAGGAATTCATCTGTTCATGGAACTCCAGGGGATGTCATCATTGAGCCCCATCTCATGACTAAATAGTCTGTATACCCACTTCTGTTCCCTGAGAAGAAGTAGTCTCTTAACATCTCCTCTAGAAGTGTAGGTCTTTGGTTTATCCTGCACTGTCCAGAAGAAGTCATTCACTGAATGGTTTTCCTCCAAGTAGTGTGTTGTGAATTATTTTTAGACCTCTGACATCGGATATTGCTCCTGTCTTCCATGAGGCGTATCTTCACCTTTCTTGTCATCATGCCTGTGTAACGTTTCTTACATGAGCATTCTATCAAATAGATAACATTCTCCGAATTGCAATTTGTAGGGATCTTCTGCACCCATGGGTAAGTAAGACCCACATCAATGCTCTTGGTGTCCTTAGTCAGGTAGCAGACATCACAAGAGCCGTATCTCGTGTGGTCTATCACATGGGTGATTCCCCACTGACCCTGAGTTCTATCCTGTGCTGTAATATGGGGTCAGGTGTATACTAGCAGATCTTTCAAGTTAGCACTCATTTTTATAAGAGATCAAGGGTCTTTTCAGGTTGAGGCCGTTGGAATTCAGGATCCACCAGTTCTTAAGTATCAGGCGTCTTATGAGGTGTAAGACTGTGTTGAAGGTAGTGACGCATGCGATGTTTGTGACAGTAGGTTTTTCCACTTTTTCTAAAAGGCAATCCCGGTTGGCATTCTTGCCACTTTTTCTTGCCCTTTGACCACCTTCTCAGGATATTGTCTATCTTAGTCTTTCTTAGTTAAAAGCGATGCAAAATCTGTCTTGTCTGCACAGTTCCTCCGGAGATGGAAGAATTGTCCCACTGGCAAGTTCTCTCTTAAGGATCTTAAATGGAAGCTCTCGAATGATAATAGGGCATTCTTGTCTGTTCATCAATGATGTCCTAGTAATATGGAGGGGAAATCGGCAGAATCAGGCGCATGCACATTGTGTATTAGTGGATTGATGCATATTATCCGATATGGTGATAATCAGCACAACAGTCATGCACCCCATCACTTATATTGTGGGCAGATACATTAATAAAGTTTTATTTCTCCTATTGATTACATACAAGCACTACGCTGTGAGGGCACATTGACACTAATTGAGATTTAGTAATACAAATGAACACATATGTTCTTGAATGCAGCAATAAAATGTATAGTTCTCTTTGAATGAAAAACGTATACGAGTGACTCTTTGAGGGCAATAAGAGACTACTTGAGAGTCAGGAACAGAGAGAAATGAGGACGTAATCACGTCCCGGTCACATGTAGTAACGTCTCCCTACATGACCAGAACAAACCCTGTTATAGAGAGCAGTGCAGAAGGGAGACCACCACCTTCATGCCGAGAGGCGGGCAGACGCCAGGCAGCAGTCTCACCTTGACGAAGTAAGGAGTCAGGGGTGGGGGGCTACAACCCGGATCAATACTACAAAAACAGTACTGGTGCTTGGAGTTTTTAGAATACTGGGTACCTTCAACTTGTAAAAACAGGGCTACCTAGCCCAGTGCTGATGGCAATGTGAGGGCACTTAAGGGGGTATCACCCACATTTGTAACGTCACCATATGAGGGAGTGATTTAGCATTGACCAGAATGCTAGGTTAATCTTGCCGCATTAATAATTTTTTTGTGTGTTGTAAACAACATTAAGACACACTCTTGCTACAATGCATGTATGGGGAGGAGAACATCCTCACAAAATGCTAATTGCAGTCTTAGGTGGGGCCTTTCCAGGCTAGCACAATGTTCGGAGTGTAGAGATGCATACTCCCATGAAACTAGGCTACTATATTTGTTTTATATGTATATGTATATGTTTTTCCATGTACTGTGTGACTGTAGGGAGCTGCTTCTACTCCTTTACTTGTTCAAGTCTATCGATTGATGAAACTTTTGAGTGTTAGGGCTGGCACTGTCATAGTAGATGCGTGTCAGAGACGCGCTTCTTAAATGGGAAGGCCGAATAGCTAGGGTTGAATGAAAAGGTGGATTTTCCACAACGAATATTCCGACTTGGATTGCGGAAGCTTGTATGTGAGACCACATTGGTCTCTATGTGGTTGTCATGTGCGTATGTTGAGTAAGATATACATATGCTCACTAACCAGAAGAGTGTTCTTACTCTAGTACATTAAATTGTTTTAGAGCAAGAGGATCTCATGGAAGGTCACCTCTTTTCACAGGTTTTACGAGAGTGTAAGTTACTAAAACCCTATCTTGGAGGGAAGAACCCAGCGAAACCTAAATTTGGACGAGAGGGTTTTGTATTTGGGATCCTGAAGGTCCTGATGAATGCCGGAGTGACCCAACACTGTGGGTGCAGTTCTTATGGCAGAAACATGTCAACACCTTTGCAGTAAGAAGGGGAGAATTGATCCTGACTTTCTCGTCTCACCATCATCCTTCACGTTTTTAACCTTGGCCGGGTAGTCCAGGAATAAAAATAGTATTAGTTACACATCCAAGCTAGTTTTAACTTTCAGATGCTGCACTTTTCTTTGTTGATCCCATTTCTTTGTTGATCCCATTACTCTGCTTGTACTCCACCCCAGGTGTAATATTTGTTTAATTGATCATGAATTATGGTAATTATGGAGGTACATTAGAAAAAATATATATGTGGTTTGTGAATTGTGTGGTAGTATATGGTAGGTATTAAAAATGCTTACATTTATGTAATAAATAATGTTTTGTTCATAAAAAAATCTATACAAATAGTTTTTTGTTTTCAAATCATTTTTTTAAAATAATCTGTCTAGGTATTTGTTAGATCTTTTAACATTCTAATCTGTTTCAATCTTTTGTAATAATTAAATATGTGTATATATATTTTTTTGTAAATCTTTTGTGTTGTTAATTTGTTTTTAATTTTGAACTGACTCCAGCATAAATATTAATTCAAAGCCCTCGCTATCCAACACTTTCCCTACTGTTGCACGAACTGGGGTGGGAATAGTAATCTTTACCCCTCCGCTATCCAACACTTCCCCTACTGTTGCACTCACTGGAGTGGTAATAGTAATTTTTACGTCTCCACTATCCAATATTTTCCCTACTGTTGCACTCACTGGAGTGGTAATAGTAGTTTTTACGTCTCCACTATCCAATATTTTCCCTACTGTTGCACCCACTGGAGTGGGAATAGTAATTTTCACCCATCCGCTATCCAACACTTTCCCTACTGTTGCACTCACTGGAGTGGGAATAGTAATTTTTACGTCTCCGCTATCCAATATTTTCCCTTCTGTCTGATTTTGTCATCTCTATTGACTTTTTCAATTTATAGAACATTTTAAAAGTATCCCACGTTGGTAAAGCAAATAGCAGCAGGTAAAAAGTATTGGCAAAGCGAGGACAATTGGCTTTGGCAATACGTGTTTTAAACTAGTGCTGCATAGTCCCAAAACAAGGGTGTCCTGATTAATCTTATGTCATCTCATAGAAAAGAAGGGGTTTGAAAGAGAAAATTTAGGGGGTCATTAGGATGATGGGTGGACTAGCGGTAACGGGACCCCCTGCCTGCCATGCGGCGGTACCACCACCCCAATTATGATGCGACCGCCACCATGGTGGTCGCATCTGGCATTTTAACATTGCAGCGGGTGCTGCTGGCTGCAGCATCCACCGCAATGGTGAAATGCCATGTTGTGCATTACCATTAGTCAGTCTTAGGAACTGAAGTAGGATAATCAGGAGGTAATAAGGGAAATTTCTTATCTCGATTGCTATTAAACATGTCTACGTAACCGAGGCAACACCTTTTCATGAGTCTGGGATGTTAGCCATCATTCATGTACAGAATTAGGGATCACCATTGTACTTTGCTAGCAACAGCCTAAAAGCTCTGGCTAGTCTAAGACTGCCACCAAGGATGTGCTATGAAAGACTGCCTACTTTGAAAGCATTTCAGTACTTGTGTGAAATAGTTTTTTTGTTCGACGGGGTAAATCCCTAGTCAAGCAACAGCCACAATTCTTGTCAGGGTGAGCCACAGAAAGTCTCTCAATTAACCTGTGCGTTAGCCCTCATGTTGCTTGGCAAGAAAGACGCTGGCTTAACTTAGAGGCAATGTGTCAAGTATTTATGCAGCATAAAAACTGTAATAAAGTGAAAAGATAACACAAGAAAAATCCCACACCAATTTAGAAAAATAGAGTAAAATGTAATACATTATTTGGCATGAAAACAACAAAAATTTAATCCATAGAAGCAGTGATATGCAATTTTAAACATTTCAGGTAAGTATAGCACCTAAAAGCACAAAGTGTTATGCGCGGTTATGAGGTCCTGTGAGACCAGGTGTAAGTTTCAAGATCAGGCTGACCGCTATGCAGCATGGGCCGGATTCATGGACCAGGTTTGTCCCGCTGAAAAAGTTACCTTCTAAAGTGTAGCTCAAATAGTTCTGTTTGTGGTGGAGCAGGAAGAGCATCGTGGATGGTCACAGCAGTGTGAAGAGCAGGCCAGGCATTGAGGACAGTCATGGAAGTAGAGCAAGGATCCTGTCATGCATCGCAGATGCTCAGTGCTGGAGATTCACATTAACAGTCACCGCGGGCTGTCGATGCTCTAGCAAGAAGTGCAGATTTTGCATTGCCTGCTGCTGGTGGTGGTTGCTATAGCATGAAGAGTTGGATTCACCTGAGCTTTGCATTGGCTCTCTGAATGGGCGGCAAAAAGTTGCTACAAAGGGGCCTGCTTGTGGTCGTAAAAAGATAAATACTTTATTATTTCTCATTTTCTTCAAGGAGGAGAACTGATAGCATACCAATGGGCTAGGACCTGGGAGGCACCACTTGGGTATCCAAAACTCACTCCAGCAGACGTCAGAGGTACTCAGCCAGGTCCAGTTGCATGTCAAAGCAGGTCCACTTGTCCAAGAGTGTACTGATAAGTGGGTCTGAAGTGGGTCTGAGGGTTATATACCTGGTGCAGGGGCGTAACAAACACCCCCGCATCACCCGCAGTGCGGGGGGCCCCCACTCTTCTGTAAAGGAAGGGGGCCCTCTCAGCCCTTCGGTAGAGAGCTGTGAGAGACGCCTGCTCAAGCCTCTCTCCCTCTAAAGCAGGTGCAGTTTGCAGCCTGCTCTGAGTTCCTCGCGCTGACTGAAAAGAAACAAAATATCAACTTACATTGTTTCTCTTCAGTCAGAGCCACAAGCCAGGCCAGGAACAAGGGTGGGGGTGGGGCCCCAGAGACAGCATTCACTGCAGGGTATTGCTCCTCTAAGGCAGCACACAGCTGACTTGAAAGTTTGCAGCTCCAGAAACAGGATCTGCTGGGGTGCAGCAGATATGTTTTAAGTCATGGGCAAAGTGGGCTCTGGCCCAGGACCCTAGCCTTTCTGGGGGGTCCCTGCTGGAGCAAGCTCTGTTCTGCAGAGAATCTTGACCTGATGACCTTGACTAATTCTTAAAAGGATTGTTTTAAATATCGTTTTAATTAAATTTATTTTTAATGTGGGTGATGAGTGAGTCTATTACAGGCATTTTGCAGATAAATGTTGTGTTTATGTTTCATGCAACACTCATAAAAAAGTTTTTTTTATATCATAACAGGATCTCATATGCAATAAGGAGAAGGGTGCCAAATAATATTTGCAGTAATAATACTAAGCTGTTGCTATATTACAATGTTAAGAATTTGGCCGTGCGCCTGTGCACTGTCAGTGACCTGGCCAAAGAGGGCAAGAAAGAGTTGAAACTTGAAAATAAATTCAAAGCTATACGGCACAGGGGCCCCCCAAATGTGTTTGGCCCAGGATCCCAAATTGCTTAAGATGTCCTTGGCTGAGAGGCATTGGAAGCAGGGGTGTAAGCGGTGCATGGGAGCCCCCAGGCTTCCCTACACTTGAAGGGGCCTGGGGCCACCTCGGCGCCACACTGAAGAGATTGCTGAAGCACAGGCCTGAGCAAGGAACATTAGTTCTATTAAGCTGCAGCCTTTCTTTGGGCAGGGAGCAGAGTTCTGAAGATCTTGCACACAAAAAAGAAACAGTTGCAATGTATAGCTTTTGTTTCTTGCTTGTGTACAGAGGCCTGGAAGGAAAGACACCCCAGGATTTATCTGTGAATCAGAGTGCTGGAGTGCATAAAGAAACAGTCTACAGAGCAGCAACAAGGAGAAAGTCAAAAGGAAGTTCAAGGGAAGAAGAAATGCAGTGAGGGAGAGACAGATGATAGAACTCTGTGTGTGAATGTGTGTGCACACAAAGGTGCTTAACGCCCCCTCACCCCCATGGTGCAGGAGACCCCGGCACCCCTCAGCCATGCACCTTGCTTGTCCTGATATTCAGCAGACAGCAACTTGTTCTGTTCTTTGTGCAGAAAAAGTGCAATAGGTTGGCCCTGCTCTGAAGAAATGTATGTAACACTTTATTGTTACATTTTAGGAAGCCACTGATTCTACAGGAAGCCAGGCAGGGTTTTTTTATTACAGGAGAGGGTGAAGGGCTCATGCAGAAGGCCTGGATGGATGACTAAAGCAGGATTCAGTGATTGTCTGTGGACCCTCCCACATCCAGCCTGCAGCCTCTGTAAGAATCCATTATCAGAGTCAGACCACAGAGTTGGCAAGCAGCAAAGAGCAACAGGGTATCGTGGGTCCTGCATCAGCCTTCTACCCGGCCATGTTGACATCCTTCAGCTGCTGAAGGGCTGGGATTCCTGGGGATTAAAGAAGTAGTGAGGCTAGCGCTGGACTAACTGGGGTCACCCAAACAGGTGAGTCCACCAGCAGCCCTCTTCTTTCTACCTTGATGTAATAAAGGGAGGCATGGAGTAACTGGCAGGCCCTTGGGGTATTGGGCCAATACCATTTAAACACTCATTATGCCTCATCACCTGGTCACACCAGCCTTATCAAAACCCCAGAAGCCTTCACTGGGCCCCTGCAAGTACTGAACAAAGGCAACTGTTTTAACAATGCCTGACAGTGGATGGAATCTGGGTATGAGTGACCGCTTGCATTGCTTGGTCTGGCTTTTCAGAGGTAGGTTCTGCTGCCCCCCCTCATAAAAGTGAGATCTGACCACGTAAATGCACTTGCTGTAGGATGTACAACCTCAAGCAGAATTACATTTACTGCAGATGTGGATTGCACATGTTGCTCTGGGATGGAGACGAGAGCAAAGCAAGGTTCAGATCCGGTGACTCTGGCAGTGGCACTGTCGGCTCAGACTATCAGTGCCTAGGTACTGTAGCAGGGTGGCCCTATGGCTCAGAGCCCGGGCCTGCAGCTCTATCCCAATGATCATCTGAATAGTGGACATTACTCCTTTTACATGTATGTCTTTCCTCCATAAACATTGAAAGCTGGGTGGGAAAGATGGGACAGCTTTTCTGTTTTTCAGACTGCACTAAAATGAGTGCACTGCATTTCCTTAAAATGTATGTTTTTCGTGTGTGAAAGCACTGAAAACTTCTGTAAAAGCTCCCAGAGCTCTGCTACTCAAAATAAAGCAAACAGTCACGCTTCATTCAATGTACTTATTTCTTGTGTCTTCCCATCACCCTTCAAATCTCTATCCCAAACACAACATCACTCTTTTTCCCTGTTGGTTGCTTCACTTTTTATTCTGTGGGTTACTTGATCTCTGTTATCTCCTAACGTGTAGTTTTCATCCTGCTTTCTTTCTTCCACTCTCTCTAGCTGCTACTATGATGTACTGTTCTTCTGTACCTCTTCCTCATTCTACCATATAGTCCCCTTCATGCACTGCGAATGGCTGCCTCATTTCAAGTAATCTTACTCTCTGAGACAGCATCTGCTCAGAGGTGGTCACTCTTGACCCTCAATATTTCCATGCTCTTTCTAGCTCTTTTGTTTCTTTCTCTGTTTTTCCCTTTCTTGTTTTCTTCTCTTTCCCATAAATGTCCCTCCTTTTTACCCTTACCTCTCTGACCTATTTCTCTCACTCATTCCTTTATCTCTTTGCCAACTGTCCTGACTTTCTAAGCAGTCTTTCTCTCTCCTTATGCCTAACTCTTTCACTTACTCTCTCTCGTACACATTATTTAAGAGTGCTCCTTCATTACTCACTAACTGTCTATACCCACTTTTTGTAATGACTGTCCTTCTCGATCTCCTTTTTGCTCTCTTTCCTTGACTGTATCATCTTGCATCTTCTGTCAGTCTCCCTTTCCTCTTATACATACATTATTTTCTTGCTGCTTCTTTCCTCCTGTATTGTTTCTCTCCAATGATGGTCAGTCTCTCCTGGCAGTCTCCACCTCCTACAGCAGCCTCCTCTTTATGAAAGTGTTTGGTCTAACTATGATTCTAATTCCTGCTCTGCAATACATCTTTCATTATGTTACCTTGATTGTTAATTTTTGTTTCCCCCCTCCACTCTATTCCCTTGTATTAGTTCCTTGGCTCATCTGATCGGTGTTTGGAGCGTTGCAGAATAAATGAGTTTGCCAGTTAACTGTCACTGTGCTTAATGGCAGGGGCATAAGAATAGCCCCCGCAGCCCCTACAGCGCATGAGGCCCTGAGCTCCAGGGGCCCCCTCTGGAACTGTGGACATGTAGTGGGCCCCTGCTCTGAGAAAGGTACAGACTGTCAGTACCAGGGGTTTCCTGGGGCCGGTTTTGTTACTGTGGGGGGGGGGGGCGATTTTCTTATAGGGTTTCTATATTACATCAAGCCACCTGACCCATCCAAGGTATTCGGCGCGTCCTAAATGCCAGCTTTAGAAGTAGCAGCACTGGGGTTAAACTAAACGCAGTTTTTCCTCTTTTATTTCCAAGTCAGTCATCACGGAAATAAAAGAAAGACAACGTCGCTCTGCGCTCATTCACAAGACAGCAGATGGCACACCCTGTAGCGGAGCGGAGTGCCAGTCTGATCCTGAAAAAGGTAATTGCGCTTGTTGAATTTACAGCATGAAAGTTGTTTAGTAGACTGCCTCAGTTGAAGTTCTTGAGTCAGGCTTAGTGAATGGGCATGCACTGCAAGGGAGGAGTGAGCCCCAGGAGAGCCGGGCCCTGTGTCATCATAACAGCAAATGGTCAGCAGTCCCAGTTACTTATATGGAGGAGTTTAGCGCGCATCCGCACCGAGTTAGACCTGTTAAGCATTACAAGCACATTTTTAAGGCCAGGAGAGAACTCAGATGCAGCCTAATCCCCTGCAGTTTCCTCCTTGAAATATAAACTAAACATGCTAATATGTACATCATGTTTGTCGGAGGCCAAACAAAGTCAGTCGGCATCTTATGTTGTCGCAGCAGTTGGCAAGCGCGCTTCTTCCGGAAAGACTTCATGCCTTTCAGGATAATAAAAGAGACTTGCTGCAAAGGGCGGCAGTTTGAAGAAAGTCGTCTTATTATGTTTTACTTTTTGAGGAACATTACTGTGTCATAGGCCATAACATTAAGCTGAATACAGATTCAGATGAAACCACTATTTAATGATTGCAACGTGCACTGTATGAGTTGGATGTATTTGCTATTTCAGCCATTGGTGTGTGCCTGTAGTGGTGAGAGCCTGTCTGCTACATCCTCTCACTGATGTGGCACTGGCTGAATCCTCTAACTGTATTTTCCAGTGGAGATGAACCTGGGGTAGACGCCTCTGCTTCTTCACTTCTGCCTCTCTTATGTACAGTATGAGACCATGAGCCTCCATCCGAAACCCAGGCGCACTATAACCAAGTGCCACCCCAGTGTTGACCACTCAGTGTTAAGGAGCCGACTCCTGTAAGCCAGTATACCTGTCCATGACAAGTCTCTGCGACACTGCTCTCCTGCCTGTCCACACCACACACCCTCTGCACCTTTGCTAATTGTTATCTACCTTCATCAGACTGCCCGGTAGTGCACACACTTCAAATAAAAAAATAAAAAAGGCAATTTAAACCAATCTTTATAATGCAGGAGACCATCTCCTCTCAACTTGAGAAAACTTAAGGTCATCATATCAGTACAGGATCAATTCTTTTTTTAACAACTGTGTAAATTGTTTTGATTAAATAAAAATAAAATAAAAACGTAGGCGCGTCTTTCAAGATAGATCCCCGTTCCCCTCTTTGACTCTGAAATGAACAAATAGACTTAGAGTACACAAAAAGAGTGTATATGCAGGCAGAAAAGCGCCTCCAGCACTTTCCACTAACTTTTTTGTAGGCTGCCACCTCCACTAATTACTTTTTTATCGACTTGGGCTGCACTCCCCTGGTGCAGACTGTTTTTTCAAATGTCCATGCATTTTCTTTTTAGCCTGGGTTTTCAGTGCGTCTGTCCTTGGTGGTCATTTGGCATGGTAGACGATTTTCTTTTAGAACTGTCTGCTCTAAAATCTACACTTGTTAAAATTCAGCAGCCACTTGAAATACAGAGCTTCTCTTGCTACTTTTTCTTTCTGTGCCTCCTCGGAAAGAAATGCAAACATTGAGTCTCTCAGGGGTGTCAAACATAGGTGTAGGAGAACCAGTTCCATGCAATATATTCAGCGATCCATGCGCTATGTAAAAAAATGCAACTTAGAGTCATTTTATGTTGATAATGTGGACATAATAGTAAGTAGCATATCAGTAAAATGAATTTTATTGACATCATATTTGATTAAAAAAAATAAAAAAAGTGACAATTTTTCAGAAAAGCTGTTTTCTCAAAATCCTGACTTTAATGCCCTGGGTTGCATGGGTAAGGCTGACTTATGTGTTAGTTAGGTTGGCGGGCCTTTGGGAGGCCTGATTTCTTGGATGATCCCATAAGGGGTAGGACTCAATATTTAAGCGCATGCCTCAGATTAGCCCTGTTTGAGGTTGCACCATTGTTGTTTTAACACAAGACAGACTGTAGTAGATTGTTTGATGAAAGTGCAACTCTAAAGATGATTTTGAAAACATTAAAAATCTGTGATCCTCCGGTTTTAAATGAAAAGTTATATTAAACGTAATACTATGTGAGCAACATTGTAAGAATCGGACCACCTTATAAGAGCTGCTATGTCATGAATGTTGGCTTCTAGTATAATGAAATTGCATGATATGTTATGTTGTTAAATAGTACGGTGTGCCACGTTTTTCTATGTGTTACGTTGTTATGCTTTAAATTGTGTTATGTTACTTGGCTGTGATATGGCGTACCGTTGCTGATTTAAAGAGGGTTTCAGGCAGATAGAGGTCTACTTAAGTGCACTAAGATACACGAGGGAAGGGGGTGGGAACAAGAAGGTTTATACAGCCAGCTCCCTTGCGTGGGTGAAGGGCACCATCCGGCAGTTTTCCAGCTGCATCGCCTCAGTATTTGTGGGCAGTACCAGCTCCTCTGAGGCATATTTCCACCTGAGCAGGAAGTGAATTCAGAACCTCTTTGCACTCTTCCTCTTTGGGGGTTCTGTATTTCTCTTCTCAGGGAGAGGTGTTGGGAAAGCGTTGATTCTATTGGGATGTTTACAGTGTCTGGCAGCCCCCAGTTGTGCAGGCTGCTTTCCAAATGAGGCTTGATGGGCGATAGGCTCAGCCTGGCCTGTTTCCTCTCTCCTGAAATCCTGCTTCCAGTCGGGTGATGGGCCTTGACCAGCCCCGGCACAGCAGCTAGATCAGACCCTTGTGCAGATGATTGCTCTGGCTCAGCTCTTCATGGTGGGATACTCAAGACCAAAATGAGCCAGAATTCCATGTGGCTTCTGTCTGCCACCCACAGTCTGCCCTCAGGTGCAAAACATTACAGACAAAGGAGTGACCTTGATGGAAAACGTGCCAAAAAAAAGTCATACATATATAGTGGTGCTTCTCTGGTCAATTTCCTATGTTCTCTGTAAGAATGTGGGTATGACTGGGTATCTCAATGCACTGTAAGGTCATCATTTGCTATGTTTTAAAAGTTAATACATTTGAATATACAATGAAAAATATGTTATATAATGACCCACTTTTGCCGTTTAAAAAAAACATTATTGGGGGGAGAACCACCCTCCTAATTTCCAAACCCACTTGCAAAAGGCAGACTGGCTTGCTACGTACCATAGAGAGACTGGTCTGACAAAATATTCCAATGCTGCTTTGGGTTGGGGGCCCTGACCTGAGAGCTCCTGACTGGGTCCAGAAAATTGGGGTTCCCGTCCATGTACTTTGCAAGGGGGTCCCCTCAAGTTTTGTTATGCCACTAACCTGGTTCCCCCATTGAAGTGAGAGAACCTTATTGAAGTTTCCCCCTAAAGGTCTGTCTGGGGGCACAAAATGTGAGTGTGAAGTCCTAAGTGTGTGAGTTGAGCCAGTACCTTTGAAGTGCAAGTGTAAGAAGTAACGTCTGCTCCTCATCCTGCCTGTGAAGGCCTATCCTGTCAACACCCACACCCTCTACTATGATGCTGTCTGGAAGGAATACCCAGATGCCAACTATGCCAAATCATGTGATACAGGCAACAGGCTGTAGGTACCAAATGGCTATGACAAGAAAATACCAACTTTCTAAAAGTGTCTAATGTAACAGCTAATCAGCACAACCATGGAAAAACAGAAAATAAGGTACACACAACACATTCTTATAAAACAAATGTAAGACATAAACAATACAAAATCCAATTTACAATTGGTGCTCACAAGGTTACAAACAACAAACATATAAGAGTACAAATTACAGTGTAAACAGAAAAAGACACACAATGGCAAATGGAACAAGATACAGATGTGAGTCCATATTATAACCAGATCAGAATGTAATATGTGCTCCCTCCTATTATGCGAAAGGAGGGCGTTGACAGCGTTTTAAGTTGTTAGATCATCATCAGGACATAAAGCATTATTGGGAGCATCCATCAAACCTAATCTGAAAATAAAAACAATTAGAATTGTGGGACTACCAAAGCAGGATATTCACAGAACTCAATGAAGGGCCAGACCAATTACAATTGTTCATGGCACAGAACACAATCAGTGTGTCATGCATACCACATTAGATGTGCAAAGATAAGAACCATCACCAACTAGATACAATTGTGCAAGTGAAATATAAAGTGTTAGCATATATCGCCAGTGAATGAAATAAATAAATCCATATGCACAAAAGTGTCAGAGTTAAGGTCCAAGATAGTGTGTGCTAGACCAGGGAAATATATTATAAACCCAGAGGGCTTAGAGGTATAATGATCTTTTGCTAACCTTCTTGTGAAGTATATTCTTAATAAGTGACAGGTAAGGAGAAGTTGCCCTCCAGGCAAAAAATGTGTACCCATATATCTTGCACAATCTTGATAACAGAAATACATTAAATAAAGCCAAACAAGTTAAAACCAATAGCAATCTATATTTATTTATCCAAAACTCACCATGGAACCATAATACCTCTACCATGTGTATATAAATTCACACTGGTGTATGGTGGTCCTGGGCACGATTTTATGGACCACCTCCAAAATGCTATTCAATACGCAAGAAAAACTAAATAAAGGGAGAAAAAGGGCTCATTCAATTATAAATGAAGGCAGAAGACTCCAGCTAAAGGTGCGCAATACTTTCAACCTCATCGACATAGACTCTTACCTGTGGAGCCGCGTCCGAAGCAGTGTCTGAAATAAAACTACTCTCCATAGAGATAAATGAAACACTGCATTTCCAGGATAGCAAGCAAGCCACACATCGATACACTTAACAAAAACTGCAAAAGTCACTGAATAATGTGGATGAAATTGAATGTGAATAAAATTCAAAGCACGACTTCTCAGAATTAGAGATAATTTTGGAGGTAAAGAATATATATTTTGGCACCTTTGCATGATGCGCATTCGCAGTGGCTATAACACTGCAGTTTTGTGTGAGAAGGTATGCCCAAAGTCTGTCAAAATGGAAGCCGCATCCGATGTATCAGAGCCTTCAAATCTCTATGAGATACCAGGAATGTCAATGGACATGTCCTGAGTACGACGGGCACAAGCAAACGAAATTAAGCCAGATCATACTAGCTGTGACCTGTCTATTTCAAGAGAGAAAGCACTTGTGCTATGAAATATACAGTGAACGTATTGCCATATGTTTATATAAACAAAGTCTTTACAAAGTGGAAGATAAATAAAAAAGTCAGTGTGTAAAGTTCGAGTCAGGGAATGCTTAACAAAGCCATGCAGTGCATGTAATTGTAATATATTAGGCTCATTGTCAAAGAGTGAAATTAAACGTTCCATAGTTGGAACACATATCCATAGTGTATATCAAACAATACAATCACATTAATCAATATTTCATAGCAGTAGTGTGTTCCCTCTTGAAAATATTTAAAATGTATTACCATGGTCCAGCACACACTATCTTGTGCCTTAACTCTACCATTTGTGTATATATGGTTTTATTTCTTTAAGTCATTGGAAATATCAATTGACACTTTACAATTCACTTGCACAATTCTGTCTAGTTTGTGATGGTTCTTATCGTTGCACAGCTATTGTGGTATGCATGACACACTGATTTTGTTCTGTGTTATACTCAATTTCAATTGGCCTGGTCCTTGGTTGAGTTATTTATCTGTGAATATCCTCACAATTCCAATTGTTTTTATTTTGAGGTTAAGTTTGATGGATGCTCCCAATAATACGTTATGTCCTGATGATGACCTAACAACTCTGTAAGGTCGAAACACCATCAATGCCCCCATTTGGTATACCAAGAGGAAGACTTTCATCTGTATCTTGTTCCCTTTGCCACTGTGTAATTTCTACTCTCATAAGTTTGTGGTGTGTAACCTTGTGAGCACCAATTGTATATTGGATTTCGTACTGTTTATGTCTTAAAAAAATTGTAATAACAACACAGTTTCCAATAGAATTTGTTGTGTGTACCTTATTTTCATTTTTTTTCATCGTTGCACTGAGTGGTTTGTTATAGTACCGTTAGTGTTTCAATTTATTAATTTTTTCATGAATTGATCTTCCTGAACCATTGTAGCTGTTACATTTTTCATTGACCCCGGGTTCTGGTTCAGCCCCTGTTTGTTGTAAGCAACTTTATGAAAGTGGCATTTTCAGAATTGTGACATAAAATCCGACTTTACCAATAAAGAGGGGTCTAAATTACAATTCTTCAGACTCCAAACAGGACTTTCCTACATGCTTCCAATCAAAGGTTATTACTTATTAAATGTAATAAGGCAAACCAATGTTATTCAATGGGAGATGTTGGCCTTGCAGTAGTGAACAACGAATTTAGGAATGCTCACTACCAAGACGTGTAAAACTTAAACCTACATGTCCCACTTTTTAAATACTCTGACCTCTACCCTATAAACTTTTTTGGTCCTACGCTCGGGAGACATATGTATTTAAAAAGGAAGGCTTACTCCTTGTGAACGGTTTATTTTGCCAGGTCGAAATGGCAGATTAAAACTGAACACCCAGGCTGCAATGACTTTCTTGAGACATGTTTTAAAGAGCTGTTTAAGTGGGTGACACAATAAGTGTTGTAGACCCACTAGTATCATTCAATGTGCAGGCCCTGGGTGCCTGTAGCACCCCTTTACTTGGGATTTATTAGTAACTTAAATGTGCCTATTGGGTGTAGGCCAATGTAACCATGTTTAAAGGAGAGTACACAAAATCTTTAGCACTGGTTAGCAGTGGTGAGGTGCACAGATTCCTATAAGCCAACAAAAACGGGCCCAGAAACAGGAGAGGTGAAGGCAAAGCAGTTTGGGGGTGACCTTGCAGAGAAGGGCAGGTCCAACAATAATGGTTTAATGAAATGCATTCAAAGACTGCCACTGTGGTTGCCGACTGGGAAAGTAATTTGTTAAGGTATTACCAGAATATTTTCTTACATGGCTACTGCAGAGATACGTGCATCCATGTCAGATGTATTTTGTTAAAGCACTACCAAAATACATTCAAAGATGTGCACAGCCAAGTCCATGCACTCACACCTAAAAGCAAACAAGCATTGGCAGAGCTAATCGGTTTCACTCTGGAGACCTTACCTCTTTGTTAATGCTTGCTACAATTGCTGGCCAAACACTAGACATGTGCGTGGAACAACGGTTCACAAGCGTACTTTAAACTCTATTGGGAGTCATAGGGTGTGGATCATAAACAGATAACTTGAGTAGCTGTGAAGTTATAACAGGTTAAAATGCAGCGAACATCCAAAAATGAAGCGTGTTTAACAGATTTATCAATTGGTGGAAAAAACAGCATCTTTTAGAGCCAACTTCCTGGTGGTGGAGCATACCCTGGATAACTGCCTGTTGCTAAACCATGAAGATAGCAATAAGAATTAGGCTTTGGTGCACTTACTGTATGCTTTAAAACGTATTATTTTAAAACTGTAAGCAGGAAATAAAATTAGGTCTGAACATTTACGTAAATCTAAATACGTTCGCTTGTGACATCATGGACAAGGACAATAAACAGCCAGGAAATTATGTATGGTTTTCTAATCTATTTAATTGATATCGTTTTTTTTGCGGTATATACAAACATTTTCCAAATACGTTTTGTTCTGTTCAGACTGCAAAAAATAATTGTGATAAAATATAAGGTAAGCCGTGCTCAGTGGGGCAAAGCTGAATAGTTGGTATTTGCTTTTGACAGTTTGTGTGCCTGATTTAAAAACACGGGATCTAGAATAGTGACATTTGCAGCGCGCTGCAATGTCAAAAGGATGCAGGATATGTGACAAGCCTTCAAGACACCGGGTCTAATGATTCTGTGGAGAGATCATTCTTTAAGCTGTCTGTCGTCGCCATTACTAGGATCGCAGACTCTCCAGGCAGCGGGCAGGAGAACACCCGGAGGTCCAATAAATTGATGGTGTGAAAAAGATCCAACCTGTGGTTAGATGTCACATTGACGTAGCTTCCAAATAACAACTCTGCACCCACCTGTTTTGGAGAATTATAAAGTGCTGGTGTCCCTACCCTCACAGAATTGAGAAACCACTTGCGCTTTAAATGAAAAATTGATATTCACAGTTTTGAAGGTCAGCTCTGTGCTTCAATCCATTCATGTGCACAGTGTTTTAAAATGGAAAATGCAATGGTAGAAATAGACAACGGGTTGGCACATCGTTTCTGTAACATTTCTCCTTTTTCATATTCCACGGAATGCCTGGTAAAAGTTCTGACTGTCAAAAGCATCTAAGAAGAAAGATGTTAAAAAAAGACAAAAACGTTTACACAGACAGGAAAAACCAGAAGTGCGCATTTCCTTGATAGAGGATGTTTGTTGATTTTTAATAATGTGTGAATTCAAAGCGAAGAGAAATTGAGAAAAAGAAGAGTTGCAATAATAACAGATGCAGAATGCATAGAGGTAGAATGTCTACGCATAATTAATGCATTCTAGTTAATACAGGAAAGGCAGTCAGAGCGCAGAGAAATGTATGTTTTGTTCTTAATGTATTCAATGGTGGCTGGTTCTGAGATCTCAAACAAAGAACTGAGGAGCACATTCCTGAGATGGCTGAATAACCGTCTTTTAGGATCCCTACTTAAGATTGTGGATCCCAGTCTTGAGCATCCCAAATCTCGTGATATCTTCTCTTGAGATTGTGTTTAGTTATATTTACCCAGCAGTCCTACCAAATTCAGTTGATTTATCGATTGTACCTTCCGTTCCTGATGGGTCTGCCCTTTTGACATTTCCTCCATCTTACGTTTCATAGAATAACCCCAAACTCACCCACGGCCGAACTAAGGGGTCGATTAGGATGGCGGACGGAAATGGGTACTGTCCGCCATGGTCGGGGAAATTTTACTCCCGGCTGCGCCGCGGAGATTCCGCGGTAGCGATTAGGATATTCATGTCACGAAACTCCGACCGCGGCGGACGGAACATAACAAACACCGTCCCCGGTGGACGGAACACATCTAACTACGTCCGCGGCGGACGGAGCCTAATGAACAGCCACCGCCGCGGACGGCAATGACCGCGGAAAAAGGCACATTTACCGCCATACCTGTGAATACTCCGTGTCCGCAATTAGGATAAATCCGCCTGCATCACGGAACGCACAGCCATCCACGTCCGCGGCGGAAAGAATGCAACGATAAACAGTGCATCACTGCGGAAGGCCAACACGTACAACATCCCTAACGTCAAACAAATGTCAGAAAGTGTACCGCAAGTACAAAGCAAACATACGAACATTGACAAAGCCCCCCCCCCGATACACCAACACCAAGCACAAGCACCATGACACGCCCCAAGGACCCAATAATGCACACTAGTCAACACGCCCACCTACCACCTGACTGCCAACAACCATTGAGACACGACTATAAAATGACACCCACACACTACCACAATCCTTTGCATCACAGCATTGCTGCTAGCAAGAGGCCCTAATCGATATACAGCTTACTCAAATAGAAGACACACAGCCACCACCCTACCACACCCACCACACAAACACCCACCACACCATTCCTACACATCACACACCACACACCTGCACCCCCCAACTCACTCAACCCACACACTGAGCACCACACACCATGGCACCCAAAAAAAAAACTAAATTCACGGAGACCGAGTTGAAGGTAATGGTAGATGAAATCATCTGTGTTGAGCCCCACATCTTCGGGGCCCAAGTCCAGCAGACGTCCATGGCGCAAAAGAACCACATGTGGGACAGGATCGTCAGTCGGGTGAATGCGTCAGGGACCGTGCCGAGGACGAAGCATGAAATTCAGAGGCGGTGGCATGACCTGAAGACCCGGGTGAAAAGCATCCGTGCCAAAAACTATGCAAGAGCCAATCATACTGGCGGCGGGACACCCCCGGAGCCCATACCCTACACCGATTGGGAGGAGAAGGTGCTGGTGATACTTCACCCAGAGAGCCTAGACGGACTTGATGAAGGAGAAGAGGCTGGTAAGTACAAACCAAGCACCACGATCAGTACGACATGGTCAGGCTCACACAACTGAGAAGACACATCTCCTACGCCCCAACCCATGCACGTCGGACACCTACTCACCAACATGTACATGGCTACCAACAAGCCCCCATGTTCACGGGGAGGGTGGTGGTGGTGGAGGGTGGGGTGTGTGAGAGGACCAAACTACAACTCCCAACAGGCCCCCATGTTCACGGGGAGGGTGGTGGTGGTGGAGGCTGGGGTGTGTGAGAGGACCAAACTACAACTCCCAACAGGCCCCCATGTTCACGGGGAGGGTGGTGGTGGTGGAGGGTAGGGTGTGTGGGGTGTGTGAGAGCTCACAACTACATCTCCCAACAGGCCCCCATGTTCACGGGGAGGGTGGTGGTGGTGGAGGGTAGGGTGTGTGTGAGGTCCAAACTGCAACTCCCAACAGGCCCTCATGTTGACGGGGAGGGTGGTGGTGGTGGGTGGAGGGTGGTGGAGGGTAGGGTGTGTGGGGTGTGTGAGAGGACCAAACTACAACTCCCAACAGGCCCCCATGTTCACGGGGAGGGTGGTGGTGGTGGAGGGTAGGGTGTGTGGGGTGTGTGAGAGGACCAAACTACAACTCCCAACAGGCCCCCATGTTCACGGGGAGGGTGGTGGTGGTGGAGGGTGGGGTGTGTGAGAGGACCAAACGACAACTCCCAACAGGCCCCCATGTTCACGGGGAGGGTGGTGGTGGTGGAGGGTAGGGTGTGTGGGGTGTGTGAGAGGACCAAACTACAACTCCCAACAGGCCCCCATGTTCACGGGGAGGGTGGTGGTGGTGGAGGGTAGGGTGTGTGGGGTGTGTGAGAAGACCAAACTACAACTCCCAACAGGCCCCCATGTTCACGGGGAGGGTGGTGGTGGTGGAGGGTGGGGTGTGTGAGAGGTCCAAACTGCAACTCCCAACAGGCCCCCATGTTCACGGGGAGGGTGGTGGTGGTGGGTGGACGGTGGTGGAGGGTAGGGTGTGTGGGGTGTGTGAGAGGACCAAACTACAACTCCCAACAGGCCCCCATGTTCACGGGGAGGGTGGTGGTGGTGGAGGGTAGGGTGTGTGGGGTGTGTGAGAGGACCAAACTACAACTCCCAACAGGCCCCCATGTTCACGGGGAGGGTGGTGGTGGTGGAGGGTAGGGTGTGTGGGGTGTGTGAGAGCTCACAACTACAACTCCCAACAGGCCCCCATGTTCACGGGGAGGGTGGTGGTGGTGGAGGGTAGGGTGTGTGGGGTGTGTGCGACAGGACACAGAAATGTGTACAAATCTATATGAACATGTAATGTCCACATTACTGACCAGCTCTATCTTGTCCCTCAGGTGATCGTGAACTGACTGGGGAAACCAGCACCCGGCGGCAAGCCTCGCCTCCCACACATACCGGACTCTCTGGTGACGATGACACAGGCAGCTCCGGTGCGGAGGATGGAGCGGGCCCAAGCAGACAGCCAGGGCCATCTGGCTCACAGGGACTCCCGGGCCCGACAACCGTCGCATGTGTGACTCCAGCGACACCTGCCTCTGTGATCTGCAGAGTCCCCACCACCACCACCACCACCACCACCACCACCACCACCACTACCACCAGTACCACCAGTACCACCAGTACCACGACTCCTGCCTGTGCCACCCAGCCTAACCCAGCGCACGACGCAGGTCCATCGGCCTCAAGCCCACGCAGGGTGAATGGGCCACAAAGGAGAGAGGCGACGGGACATCAGGCAATCAGGCGACCCACACTCCGCCGTACAGAGGAAGGACAGCTACCCCATCCTGTGGCAGAGTCCCTACAAGCCCTAGCCAGGTGCCAGGCGTCATACGACCGTTCCCAGGAACATGCAGATCGTGCACACCAGGACTCAGTGGACAACACGAACATCTTGCGCGAAATCTCGGGGTACCTTGGCCAGATAGTGCACATCATGGGCCAGCAGACAACAATGTGGAGGGAATGGATTGGCCGGAACAACCCCCCCTCCACCAATTGTCGTAGCGCCACCGCCACCATCACCTCCACCGCCACCGTCACCTCCGCCTCCACCGCCGCCGCCACCACCACCACCACCTGTGCCTCTGGCGACGGATGTGGCCCATGAACAACCTGCACCCCCAGCTGACTCTGTTCCACCTCAGAGACGGAGGGGCCGCCCGAGGCTGGAAGTGGGTGAGAGCAGTGTTGGAGCGCCATCCACACGCTCCAAGAGGGGCCGCCAATGACTTTGTCACTGCCTGTGCCAGACATTCACCCTGCAAAGTATCCTGTCCCACATAGACAATCATTGCCACTGGTCTGCTGGACTAGCCTGACACCCCCCAATGTGGTGTCAGCACGGACATTTCATCCGCCATTACCTTCAACTCCAACTCCCTCCTCCCCACTTACTTGTAAATAATCACCAGCACAAATGCACAACCTGTAAATAAATTTCACTTACACACTCAATGATGTTTTGCCTCCATGTTTATTCACATGATTGCCTTCAGAAACAGACGTAAACAGGTTCAGGGATCCTAGTTGTAAATGATCATGGCTCTGCGGGAGTGACCTAGGGAAAATCAGAGACAGCAAAAATACGTCAGGAAACAGATTCACACACATCACAACACACTGCACAGCAACATTACACAAACTACACTCATAACAAAAGCATGGGATGAGAGGACACACATCATGGAGACTTGTATGTCCAAAGAAATGAAGACACACATATGCAACCATCACAAACAAGAACACACAGCTGATGCAACCCACATCCACACAACACCAGCAAACATACATAAGGCATTGTCAGCCGGCACAAGAGGTAGTTACTCACATTCAAGGGAAGTAGCGATCAATGAGCTGGCGCCTCTGGTCCACACCTTCCTCCTCACCACTATCCTCATCAGTCGACATGGGTGGGATGGGAGGCCGAGGAACTTCTTCGTCTTCAGGGTCCAAGAGCAGTTCAATGTCATTACGCACGGCCAGGTTGTGGAGCATGCAGCAGGCAATCACGATCCTGCATACTTTGCCTGGTGAGTAAGGCAGGGCCCCTCCGGTCTTATCCAGGCACCGAAACCTAGACTTTAGCAGTCCAAAGGTACGTTCAATCACTCTCCGTGTCCTTCCATGTGCATCATTGTAGCGCATTTCACCCGCTGTAGTAGGATTACGTATGGGACTGAGGAGCCAGGGCCGGTTTGGGTACGCCGAGTCGCCTATGTAGGGGGATGACAGACACAAATATCACAACAAGATATGGTGGGTACCCCATGCCACACAGAGATCACAAAAGTCCCCACTGCACACTCACCAACAAGCCACGCTTGACCGGGTCGCAGATTTGCCATCAGTTGGGGGACAATGCTGCTCCGCATGATGTGGGCGTCATGTGCGGAGCCAGGAAATCTTGCACACACATGGGAGATGATGTTGTTTGCCAGGCACACCACCTGCACGTTCAGCGAATGGAAGTGTTTGCGATTCCTAAAAACCTGCTCACGTGCCCGTGGTGGAATGATAGCAATATGTGTGCCATCAATTGAACCCACAACGTGTGGTATGTGGCCCAGTGCATAGAAGTCTGCTTTGACTGCTGGCAACTCTTCCGGCCGTGGGAAATGGATGTAGTCATTCTTGTACAGCATCATAGCTGTTAAAACATCCCGAAGTACCGTGCTAAACATGGCCTGTGACATCCCCCCGGCATGTCCAACTGTGTACTGAAAGGTGCCAGTAGCAAAGAAATGTAGTGCAGCCATAACCTTTGCAGTGGGTGTAATAGAACCAGGATACGTCCTACGTGGCTGCAGATGAGGAGACAATTGGGCAACAAGCTCCATCAACCGACGTTGATCCAGCCGGAATTTCCTAATGACCTCCTCGTCAACCATATCCTCCAGCACAGTGTATGGCCGATGCACATTTGGAGCCCTCCTGTGTGGGAGAGAAATGTAACTTGAGTCAACTTACAAACTACGCATACGTGTGCAACTCCATCACATGTAAGCCAACATTAGACACAACAAATTTTCTAGGGAGAATGGTCACATGTGTGACATCTCTGATAGTCTATACAATACGGAGTGGCCCTTTAACAAAGTGCAGCCACTTGCAACAGGAAGTGTGTCAACACATACAACGCAACGTAGTCACATGTGAACCTTACTGACAATACGTGTGTCTTTACCCTAATTTTTAGTAGCCACATCACAGACACACATGCAAGTGCATGCACACAAACGATAATGATACACACACACCATGTCATCATGCACCAATGCCAACACCAATAATGTTGTGCATACGGTAATTACATGCATGGTGACACAACGTCCAAAACACATACACTGAATGCATGTGTACCACCACCATTGTAGTCACCTCGCCAGAACCACACACTGACAACAGATTCATAATTTGGCCATACAGCCGTTATGTACTGTGTAGTTGTGAAGATGTAATAACGTCTGTAGGGTCACACCCGACGTTAACACGTCAAAATGCACATCTGTTGCCCATTGTGTGCCCACCGATGGGCATAGTATGGACACACATGCGATAGTGTATGACATATGAACTTTCCCTATCACGCTCACAACCCTCATGACGCAACTGCAGACAACACATCACGTTGCAGCGTCTGACAAGATAACATAATTGGCACCGCCATGGCGGTGCACAGCTTCCGCTACTTCCCAATGGCCATACGCGGCCAGCGTCCCTCTTCCCATTGGCTGCATGTGCACGGACCGTCACGGGCACACATCGGCAACCGCACGTGCAAGCTTCAGGCACGGATGCTTCAGTTGCAACAATGTGCTATCACTGGCGCCACCATGGCGGTGCACGTACTCAGCGGGGGAGGTGCAGGCCTATACACCCTTTAGATGTACTCAATGGACATGCCAGTTCATGTCCCCTCTTACAGTCACATTGCATCATCCACCGTACACCGGCCGGAGCGGCCGGGCCTAGGACGGCTGTGCCGGCCATGTCCACAACCGCCGTGCCAGGCCATGTCCACAACCGCCGTCCTAGGCCTGGCCTGGCACGGCGGTTGTGTACATGGCCGGCATGGCGGTTGTGGACATGGCCTGGCACGGCGGTTGTGGACATGGCCGGCACGGCCGTCCTAGGCCCGGCCTGGCACGGCGGTTGTGGACATGGCCGGCACGGCGGTTGTGTACATGGCCTGGCACGGCGGTTGTGGACATGGCCTGGCACAGCGGTTGTGGACATGGCCGGCACGGCCGTCGTAGGCCCGGCCTGGCACGGCGGTTGTGGACATGGCCGGCACGGCGGTTGTGTACATGGCCTGGCACGGCGGTTGTGGACATGGCCTGGCACGGCGGTTGTGGACATGGCTGGCACGGCCGTCCAAGGCCCGGTCTGGCACGGCGGTTGTGGACATGGCCGGCACGGCGGTTGTGTACATGGCCTGGCACAGCGGTTGTGGACATGGCCTGGCACGGCGGTTGTGGACATGGCCGGCACGGCCGTCCTAGGCCCGGCCTGGCACGGCGGTTGTGTACATGGCCGGCACGGCGGTTGTGTACATGGCCGGCACGGCCGTCCTAGGCCCGGCCGCTCCGGCCGGTGTACGGTGGATGATGCAATGTGACTGTAAGAGGGGACATGAACTGGCATGTCCATTGAGTACATCTAAAGGGTGTATAGGCCTGCACCTCCCCCGCTGAGTACGTGCACCGCCATGGTGGCGCCAGTGATAGAACATTGTTGCAACTGAAGCATCCGTGCCTGAAGCTTGCACGTGCGGTTGCCGATGTGTGCCCGTGACGGTCCGTGCACATGCAGCCAATGGGAAGAGGGCCGCTGGCCGCATATGCCACATCGAAAGTAGCGGAAGCAGTGCACCGCAACAACAGGGCCAGTCATTGGCCCATTTCACGAACACGTATCCAGGGCTGACCAATTGCTGGCGACGTATGCCACTGACACGTGCTGAGGGCCCTATATATGTGTGTTGCCCAAAAGCACACATCCTACCCTGGGGACCAGTGCTGCCTGTTCACCTCGACCTGCTGCTGCTGCTGAGCTGACCACCGACTGCTGCCTGTGACCATCACCTCGACCTGCTGCTGCTGCTGAGCTGACCACCGACTGCTGCCTGTGACCATCACCTCGACCTGCTGCTGCTGCTGAGCTGACCACCGACTGCTGCTCTTGTGCCATACTCCGTGATCTTGCCATGTCGAGAGCCAAAGAGATCCAGTCTCGTCCCTTCACCGCCGCGGAGCTTGATGTCCTCGTGGACGGTGTGCTCGGCAACTATGGACGCCTCTACGGCGCACCCGGACAGGTGGTAAGTGCAGTGTGGGACATGTTGGTGTGCATGAGGGGGCCAAATAATCCTGCCTACTGCAATCTTAGCTGTGTAGTGTGGGCTCGACATATGTTCCGGATTGTGCATTGCTGCTGACAGATACGTGTTGCCCCTATGTGTGTGACAGGCCAACTGTCCACTGACTTACACCCTTTTGTCTCCCATCATGGTAGGTCAAGCTGCACCTTCGCAAGGACGTGTGGAGGAGCATTGCACGTGAAGTACGGGCATTGGGGGTGTGCAACAGACGACATACACACTGCCACAAACGCTGGGATGACATTTCCAGGCTGAGCAAGAATGTAGCGGAAGTGACACTGGGGATGATTCCAAGGACGGCCCGTCTGGCCCGACGCTCCATGACCCCTCTCATGCACCGTATCATTGCAGTGACGCATCCTGAACTGTCCGAACGTCTGAGTGTCGATCAACAGCAAACTAGCGGTGAGCATACTGTCTGTGTAGGAAACTTGTGAGTGCAATGCATGTATTGGTGCACAGACACAGTATTGAGTTCCGTGGTGCATATGTATCTCTGTGATGCCATGTTGGTCCCATTGGGTGGGTGTCATTTGACATCCAGGTCCGCCATGTTGACACGCCACTTGCTTAGTAGTTGAGTGTTGAAGCACATCCCGTAGTGGTCCATGGCCCCATGGCAGGAAATGTGTGCAGATGTACGTGCTCCTGCCCTGTCCGCATGCTGTACATGTGTCACGGCCACCAACGCTTATGTAATGTGAGGATGACTGGTAGAGGTGGGCCGTGTGCAGGATGGGTGCTACAAGAACTTTGTCAGCTATGGAATTTGGAAATCCTTGTCCTTCTGTACGTGAGTGTGCCCATGACTTACACCTCTTTTATGTGCATTTCAGCTATGACAGAGGACACTCAGCCACAGACGGAGGAGATTAGTCGAGGAAATGAGTCCGGGTCAGACTTCGCACACATGCAGACTGACATAGAGGAGGGCAGCGCCGGAGAGGGGGACAGGACCGTCCCTGAGGACTCGCATGTGGAGACACCATCGTCCTCATCTTTGGAAAATCTTGGTGAGCCTGCACTGTTGTCACAGACTGGGAGTGGGCAATCATCACCTTCTGTCGGAACACAGCACACAGGGCCCACACTTCCGCCAACTGCACCATGTACTGTTCGTGCCCGCAGGAGTAGGGGGAGCAGAGTGGCGTTCCGTGCAGGCACCGCTGCCCCTGCCACGGTGAGCCAAAATGCACTGTGTGCTGAGGCCGTTGATCTGCTGCGACAGCTGTGTGTGGGGCAGACCAATATGACAAATGCTTTCCAAGACCATGATAGGAAGTTGGGGCAGGTGGTGGCATTCATGGAAGGGATGCATGGCGATCTTGCTGGTCTACACAGGACAGTGCAGTCATTGGCAAGCAGTGTGTCGTCTGCAATAGTACAGTCGCATGGACAGGGTGCTACTTCTGTTTCCCCATCTACACCACTGGATGTCTCAGGGGGTAGTGATTATTCTGAGCAGGACTCAAATACAGGTTATTGCACTAGAAGCAGCGTCAGACAGCGCGTCAGGGCACGCAGGGCACAGACCCCATCCCCTAGGTCAGCAAAATCTGTTCATGAAGACAACGTCAGATACACTGGAGTACACACACAGGATCCACAAGTGTTGTTGGGGGACATGCCTTCAGGAGCTACACAGGCATTCAACACAAAAGGTACTCCCAAGGCAAGGGATACTCACAAGTCCATGGACAGTCCCTTGGACAAGGCCACTCAAAAGACAAAGGCACCTCCTAAGAGCAGGGAGACTCCCAAGGGCAGGCCCACAACAGAGGAAAGGGACCCTCACAAGGACAAGGACAGTCAAAACACAAAGGCACCTCCTAAGAGCAGGGAGACTCCCAAGGGCAGGCCCACAACAGAGGAAAGGGCCACTCCCAAGGACACGGACAAGGACAGTCAAAAGACAAAGGCACCTCCTAAGAGCAGGGAGACTCCCAAGGGCAGGCCCACAACAGAGGAAAGGGACCCTCCCAAGGACAAGGACAGTCAAAAGACAAAGGCACCTCCTAAGAGCAGGGAGACTCCCAAGGGCAGGCCCACAACAGAGGAAAGGGACCCTCCCAAGGACAAGGACAGTCAAAAGACAAAGGCACCTCCTAAGAGCAGGGAGACTCCCAAGGGCAGGCCCACAACAGAGGAAAGGGCCACTCGCAAGGACACGGACAAGGACAGTCAAAAGACAAAGGCACCTCCTAAGAGCAGGGAGACTCCCAAGGGCAGGCCCACAACAGAGGAAAGGGCCACTCCCAAGGACAGGGACAGTCAAAAGACAAAGGCACCTCCTAAGAACAGGGAGACTCCCAAGGACAGGCACACAACAGCAGAGCAAGGTCCATCTCCCAAGGCCAGGGACACACACAGAGAGCAGGTGTCTACTGGAGACAGGTACACCACAGACGACAAGTCTGCTGGCAGGAACAGGGCGCCGACTAGGGCACAGGCAAAATCCAGAGACAACACTCCACCTAAGGATAAGGCACATCCTACGGACAAGGCTTCTACCATGGACAATGGTGCAATCAAGGACAGGCATACTTCACCCCTGGCTGCACTGAGGCTGATGTTTTTGACTGAACGCCAAACAGATGTCTCCGCGGCGGAGTCCCCCCATACCTCCACTCCCATCCAGCCCAGTCAGAAGCAGAGGAGGGAGTCCCCTGTTGTTGCATCCCCCATTACACATGATTCTGAGTCCAGACGGCAGGCACACAGCAAACGACAAGCAGGCTCCAGCACGTCCCCAGAAACCCGATCCCCGGCTGCAGATGCTCCACCTATGGTGGGTGATATTTGTTGAGAGTCACCACCACTTGCCAGTCCTGTCCTGTCCAGGGTGCACTCACACATCCCTAAGAAACGCAGACACACACCATTGACACCTGCCCACCCTGATGTCGCTCAAGGTCAGCTATCCCCAGCTCCCAGGGCCACCCTGCCTCCTGGCCCATACAGCCCTGTGGCTCATCATTTCAGTGGTCCCAGTGGCGCAGGTGCAGTTGGCTCTCATGTATCAGATAGTGGCACTGTGTCTGTTGTTTGCTGTCATGCGTCATGTTGTGGCACAGTCTCAGTTGTGCCCTCTCCTGTTACAAGTCCTGGCAGTGTATCTGGGTCTATGGCTCACGTGTCAGTGAGTAGATCTGTGGCTGTGTTGCACACTCCTGTTTCTGGTGCTGGCAGTCTGTCTGGGTCAGTGGCTCAAGTGTCAGTGACTACATCTGTGGCTGTGTCTCACATTCCTGGTGCTGGTGCTGGCAGTGTGTCTGGGTCTGTGGCCCATGTGTCTGTCACTCGGGCTGTGGCTGTGTCTCACACTCCTGTTGCTGGTGCTGGCAGTGTGTCTGGGTCTGTGGCCCATGTGTCTGTCACTCGGGCTGTGGCTGTGTCTCACACTCCTGTTGCTGGTGCTGGCAGTGTGTCCGGGTCCGTGGCCCATGTGTCTGTCACTCGAGCTGTGGCTGTGTCTCACATTCCTGTTGCTGGTGCTGGCAGTGTGTCTGGGTCTGTGGCCCATGTGTGTGTCACTCGGGCTGTGGCTGTGTCTCACACTCCTGTTGCTGGTGCTGGCAGTGTGTCCGAGGCAGGTAGTTCACGCAGTCCACCTGATTCTGTGATGTGAGGTGCTGATCACTTCACTCACATGTTATTTCACATGGTGTGTCCGTTGTCCATTGAGAACTGCGTTGCACTCTTGTGGTCCCTGGGACGGGTTGGTTGGGACACGTACTTGTGCTGCCTCTGATGTACCTGCTCTGTACTCCACAATGCCCTGTTGATGTTCTGATACTGCATTCTGCCCTCTCACGTGCTGCCTCTGATGGACATGTTCAGTGCTATGGACTGTTGATGCACTTGGCCCCTCTCAGGTGCTGCCTCTGATGGACATGTTCAGTGCTATGGACTGTTGATACACTTGGCCCCTCTCACGTGCTGCCTCTGATGGACATGTTCAGTGCTATGGACTGTTGATGCACTTGGCCCCTCTCACGTGCTGCCTCTGATGTACCTGCTCTGTACTCCACAATGCCCTGTTGCTGTTCTGATACTGCATTCTGCCCTCTCACGTGCTGCCTCTGATGTACCTGCTCTGTTGGGCACAATGCCCTGTTGATGTTCTGATACTGCATTCTGCCCTCTGATGTGCTGCCTCTGATGTACCTGCTCTGTACTCCACAATGCCCTGTTGCTGTTCTGATACTGCATTCTGCCCTCTCACGTGCTGCCTCTGATGTACCTGCTCTGTTGGGCACAATGCCCTGTTGATGTTCTGATACTGCATTCTGCCCTCTCATGTGCTGCCTCTGATGTACCTGCTCTGTACTCCACAATGCCCTGTTGATGTTCTGATACTGCATTCTGCCCTCTCACGTGCTGCCTCTGATGGACATGTTCAGTGCTATGGACTGTTGATGCACTTGGCCCCTCTCACGTGCTGCCTCTGATGTACCTGCTCTGTACTCCACAATGCCCTGTTGCTGTTCTGATACTGCATTCTGCCCTCACACGTGCTGCCTCTGATGTACCTGCTCTGTACTCCACAATGCCCTGTTGATGTTCTGATACTGCATTCTGCCCTCTCACGTGCTGCCTCTGATGGACATGTTCAGTGCTATGGACTGTTGATGCACTTGGCCCCTCTCACGTGCTGCCTCTGATGTACCTGCTCTGTACTCCACAATGCCCTGTTGCTGTTCTGATACTGCATTCTGCCCTCTCACGTGCTGCCTCTGATGTACCTGCTCTGTTGGGCACAATGCCCTGTTGATGTTCTGATACTGCATTCTGCCCTCTCACGTGCTGCCTCTGATGTACCTGCTCTGTACTCCACATTGCCCTGTTGATGTTCTGATACTGCATTCTGCCCTCTGATGTGCTGCCTCTGATGTACCTGCTCTGTACTCCACAATGCCCTGTTGCTGTTCTGATACTGCATTCTGCCCTCTCACGTGCTGCCTCTGATGTACCTGCTCTGTTGGGCACAATGCCCTGTTGCTGTTCTGATACTGCATTCTGCCCTCTGATGTGCTGCCTCTGATGTACCTGCTCTGTTGGGCACAATGCCCTGTTGCTGTTCTGATACTGCATTCTGCCCTCTGATGTGCTGCCTCTAATGTACCTGCTCTGTACTCCACAATGCCCTGTTGCTGTTCTGATACTGCATTCTGCCCTCTCACGTGCTGCCTCTGATGTACTTGCTCTGTTGGGCACAATGCCCTGTTGCTGTTCTGATACTGCATTCTGCCCTCTGATGTGCTGCCTCTGATGTACCTGCTCTGTACTCCACAATGCCCTGTTGATGTTCTGATACTGCATTCTGCCCTCTGATGTGCTGCCTCTGATGTAGCTGCTCTGTACTCCACAATGCCCTGTTGCTGTTCTGATACTGCATTCTGCCCTCTCACGTGCTGCCTCTGATGTACCTGCTCTGTTGGGCACAATGCCCTGTTGATGTTCTGATACTGCATTCTGCCCTCTCACGTGCTGCCTCTGATGTACCTGCTCTGTACTCCACAATGCCCTGTTGATGTTCTGATACTGCATTCTGCCCTCTGATGTGCTGCCTCTGATGTACCTGCTCTGTACTCCACCATGCCCTGTTGCTGTTCTGATACTGCATTCTGCCCTCTCACGTGCTGCCTCTGATGTACCTGCTCTGTTGGGCACAATGCCCTGTTGCTGTTCTGATACTGCATTCTGCCCTCTGATCTGCTGCCTCTGATGTTCATGCTCTGGTGCCCACTTTGCCCATGCTCACGCATACACTGTGATTATACCCCTATTATGTGCAATAAAGGTAGTCAGTCATGTCTCGTGGTTTGTCGTTGTCATTCATGTTAGCGTACTACAAATGTGTATTTCTATTTGCTTCTCATCAGTGGTTTCGGTAACATGACACTCCCCCTCCCTACGTCACGACCCTTGCAGGTATTCCCCTCCATGCAGCCAATGGTTTGTGCCTTACCTGCGCCGGCGTCGATGGCGGGCCAAGACTAGGACGTGGTGGATCGCGAAGAGCATCGGGAAAGCGTGTAGCGCTGGGTCCATGGTGGCGAGCAGCTTGTGGTGGGTCTCTCTGCTATGTATCTTTTCTTCGCTGTGGGGAATCCGCCGTGTTCAGACAGGTTGTTTTTCCTCAGCGGTTTTATGTGTATTTTCCGCCCTCTTGATTTGGGGGACGGTCTTAGACGTCAGTACGTACGGCGGAGCCTCCGGATGTGTTCCGTCCGCCGCGTGGTCCTGTGTAGTTCGGCGGTGGTGCGTGCTTTTCCGTCGCGTACGGAAATTTGACACGTTTTCCTATCCTGATATGGCGGACGGAGTGTCCGCGGCAGGCGGACCCGGAAAAGGAATTTTCCGCGTACTCCAGGGCCACGGTGGCTCTTCCGTCCGCCATCCTAATGAGCCCCATAGAACGCAAACAGGCCCTGGCAATTAAGTCGGACTGGTCCGGGGGAGAGTTTCGGGGGGAAACATTACTGTTGCTGTAGTTACGGGCGGGCTGATATTGCAGCGCTGCTGGAAAACCGGACCCAGTAACAAAAAAACTGCCCCCACCACACTAAAACTGCCCACACCAATCTGGCTCACGGGGAAAACACTCAGTGCCCAATGCGGCCAGTCCGGCCCTGAACTCACCTGTTCCTAGCACAATGTCTCACCTTAATTGTATCTAGTACCACAATACACTAATTTACCAGCGTGATTTATACATCTACCAATCAATGAATTATTCAGATGCCTTGAGGTTTATTGCTGAGGGCAGATTTTCATGTTCTAAGGGAGTATTGGCTGTATTTGGACAGAGTTTTTGCATTCATGGTTGAGAGATGTACGTGATGTTGATACACTTAAGATTGGTAGTGTTGACAAGGCCATAGTGAAAGCAATTTTCTGCTGTGAGAGATTGGTCTGGACACAGTTATAAGGGTAGTGCATAGAAAATGGAAATGTATGATGCAGAACTTAGGAGCATATTTACCACTTTTTCACACAGAGCAGTGCAGCAGCCGCAAATGTGCACTGCAGAAAAGGACAGAGGATGAGAGCGCCAAATGTACTGAAATATGGCACTCTCCTCCCCAATCCCTAAAGCCAGTGTTGAAAGCAGCAGCTGCGCGCCACGGAGACACCTTTGCGCCATAGTGCAAGGGTGTCTGTGAGTCTAGCATAGGTTTTGTAACAAAAGGGTATCCTTCCAGTACAAAATACTATGCATAGACTGACTTAAACCATTTTCCCTCTTTGTATGTGTACTGTACAGTGCAGCACAGGTGCAAAGTTGGAAAAAGGAGAAATGAAAGCATTTCTCCTTCCTTACACCAACTTCTAAAGGGTGCAGTTTTCTGACACTAAACTATGTCTACTTTATTTAGTAAATTAGATTTAGTGCCAGAAACCTTGGGTGGTTACATGGGAATGCCCATGACCCACCTATGGTACTCCCCCTTGGAGCTAAGTAATGCAACGCTGCTTTGCTCTAATATTACGTTGTTTCCAGTGATAACATTTTTTAGCACTGTAAAGTAAATCGGAAAAGAAACATTTTGCGCTGATTTGCATCACTTTTGTGTAAAATCTTAGTAAATCACCCCCCAATGGCTGTGATCTGCCAGTTGTGCCCCATTACTGTGCTGTTTATTTTACCACTGACTCACTAACACTCCCGTTGTACCAAGAGCATACTTTAGTCAGCTGCTGGTATGGGAGGGGGAGGCGTGAGCTGCGGGTTTAGTGGGCAGGACATGGTGGAAACAGCTGTAGGAAGGATCACAAAAGCAGAGGATTGGGTTGCCAGGTGACAAGTAGAGATGGGCGCTGTAGTATATCAGCAGGGACAGTCAGTCTCAATATGTCCTGCTCCATGCATACAAGCAATGACATGGCTGTCATGAAAGTTAAGCTCAGTGGTCGAGAGGAGTGGTAAATACCAATGCCGAGGTCACAGGAGCTAGTAACAAGAGATTGGACGTGTTGTGTGGTTAAGTTTCCTAGGAAAAAAACCCTTTTGGTACATAAAGTGGGTTAGGTGTTTTTATTTCACCTTTTACTTCAAACATTCATTTGTATAGTGTACATAAAAGACATTCAATGTATGTAATAAAAAAGGGACATATACATAATCATTCAACATTACATAAAATAATGAATACAATATGATTGACATTTAACGAATGCATGACAAAAAAATCATTAACATAAATGACCAGTCATTCAGTTAGACAAGAAACAAAAGCGGTGCAGACTTATTTACAATTTACATTACTGCAACCTGCTAAGCCAGCTAGTCAAATAGAATTACAACAGGCCGAATGCCTTGTTTGCATACTGTATTATTCTGTGAGTTTGTGATGTTTGCAGCTAGCTGTGTGTGGCCGAAACATTTCAGAACCCTATTTTCCTTTGAGGGTTCTCCTCAGGACCAGGACTTGGTCGGACTCTACAACGTAATAGAATATTACAGAGATGTGAATGTGAATTCAGACTTATATTTGCTTTCTTCGGTTTGTTCCACTCTTTAGTCTATTCTTACCTTACCTGTGTAAGGGTGTCCTTGGGGATGCCAACCACTTGTCAAATTCAGAAATGACCCACCTACCTGTTAATTTGGCTGTATCCCTGTGTCAGGGTTCAGTGGTTTTAATTCCAGTGTGATGAGCCCTTCATTGTTAGTTTGGCGATATCTTAGTCTTTATATCCCTCTGCCATCTTGTCGTTATTTCCCAGTACTAATATCAGTGTATCTATGGCCCGTGTGGCCATCATAGCACCAGTTTGGCCCAGTCTTAGCTTCAGCATTCTCATGTCTGAGTGCCATTGTCATCATGTCCCAGTGCCACCTTGTGTAGATTCATTGCAGCCAAGGAATGATAATGACTGGTATGAGTTTCAAGACTGTTGGGAAATCCAAAAGAGTGAAGCGAATATACCTATTTATTGGAAACAACATCAGGTTATTGGACTCTTTTTTATACTTATAGATTTATTTGTTCATGTATTTGTGTATTTTTATTATTGATGCATTTACCTTTGGAATAAACAGTTGACAAATAATGGGAATGAGTGAATGGTCAAACCAAATCAAAACAGATGCATAAAAAGTTATGATTGCCTCATTAATTGATCAGACCACAAGAGCTACCGAGTTTATATGTAGGAAAATCGCAAGACTGCATATAGCAGGTATTGTTAAGAGATGAGGGTGCCCACAGCCAAACTTCAGCAGTATTGTTACCATACAAATCAAAATAGCCCCAGAATAAAATGTTTCTAATGATATCTAATAGCACCCAACAGGCATCAGGCCTCACCCACATGTTCTTTGCTCTGTTGCTCTTTCAGGGTGAAGATGACAGAAAGCACATCTGAGACTTGCTTCAGGTTCATGGATTGTTCCTGCTTCAAGTGTTTAGTATGGATCTGTGGTTAATAGCTGAGGGTTCTCTTCCAATGTAAGTCAGCCTTTGCTCTGAAATGATTGTGAACCACAGCAGAGGTCACCTTTCTGTCACTTTGTTTTGTAATGTGCTCCTCTACATTTGAGAATGGTGGGTCACTTATTCTATGATTTCGAGGCCCCATCTTTGAAGATCTCAGGCACCAGGTCGCATTTCATCAGGTCTGCATTATGGTTATGGTTGGTGCCTGATCATGTCCTTAACGTCTTCCTCTAGATACAGCCCCAACCTGTGAGTTTATAATACATTTGAATGTCATGTTTTAGGTGGTATCTCTGGGTTCCCGTTATGGTCCAGGTCGTGGGATGAGCGCAGACAGGAGATAGTCCTCCAACTGCAAAGATGTCTACTGTGGTTCTTGTGTTTCTTCTATTCATTATCATTATATCTCATGCTGACAGTGAGAACCAACTGTATCATCAACAGGGCCTGCTTCATTAGGTTGGAAGGCTAGATCTTGTTTATTTGCAGTTACGACCTTCTTTGAAGGACGTGTGTAAGGGCACATCTGCCATGATCTTTCTTGCCTCATGTCCACAGATTGAACAACCCACAAGTGCACTCCATAATTGGATAGATATATTGGCCTTCCAAATGAATGCCATGTAGCCAAGGGTTTTCACCAGCATTCCTGATCCAAGGCTGGAAAGCCTAATTATATCATCCCTAGGCACTTGGTTCATATAGTGCTTCAGACTAGCATTGTAGGTGTTTCTTAGTCCTCTCTTTACCAGATGCAACAATTACCCATTAATCAATGTTGCAAGCTTGACAGGGTGAGTTGGCCGTACTGGAATTTGAACGTGTGACCTGCATGTCACAACATGTGGCAGTTACCTCACTGAGTCATCTGACTGGCATATTGACCTGTCAGTCTAGTGTCACCTGTGATTTCTCTTCCAACTCCCTTGCTGTCAATTGATATCCTGGGTCATAATGTTTGGAGGTTCCATACTAGGCCTGGATTAGATTGTGCTGGACCTTCCGCTGTTGGTAATTGACTCTCCCTTTTCTCTCATCTCTTTTGATTTCTATAAGTCAGAGTACTTAACGGCCGGAGAGGGTCCTCCGTTTGAGCAGAGGAGGATCACCCCACTGAAATTCCCCCAGGGACAAAAAATAAAATGGTAATTGTCATATCTTGCTGCATCCGCCCATCAGGGAATACACAGGACACCAGGTATGGTTTCCGTATTCTTTATTGGTATACATGCTTAGGGTGTCTCTGCGCGTCCGCCCTCGTCGTCGTCCTGGTCTGGAGTGTCCTCTTCCTGTCCGTCCACAGGAAGTCGTGTCCAGTGACCTGGACGCTGCCCTGTGGCCCACAGGGTCCTAGTGCCCTGTGTTGGTGGTCAGGTCACCACATCTCCCCCTTTGTCACAAACAGGACGTCTTTGTCACATGTACAAGTCCTTGGTACAGTATCTCATGACGATGAGATAATAGACCGATGGTGATGGAGAGAGAGAGAGAGAGAGAGAGAGAGAGAGAGAGAGAGAGAGAGAGAGAGAGAGAGAGAGAGAGTCTCTACATTTCTTCTAGTAGTCTTCTTGTCTTCTTGCACTCCCTTTTTGGTCTTTGTTCTCTGCTCTGTTCTTGTCCTCCGCTTTCCTCTTTTGGTGGTGTTGTCTCTCTTGTTGTTCCTTGCTCTCTGTCTTCTGTTGTTGTTGCACGTTCTTCCTCTTCCACTTTGAATTCCTTGAAATGGGAACTGTTTCTTGTTATTCTTCTGTTGTCAGAAGCTGCAGTCACCATTGACCCTTTTACGTCAGTCACAACGAGCGGGTCTCTTGAGAATGGGCTGTCCGACTTTCTTTGTTGTTTCTGTCGCACTACCACCAGATCCCCTTCAGTCAGCTGGTGTTCAGTTGCATTTCTCCTTTTGTCAGCATATTCTTTCATTCTCTTTTTTGCTTGGTGATCTCTGTCTGCAATGTCACTTCTGGTCGTACTTTCCGTTGCCTCTATCTGAGGTAACCTTGTTTTGCTTGATCTCCCTAGCACCAGCTCTGCTGGGCACCTGCCAGTGGAGCTGTGAGGGGTATTCCTGTAGTCTCTGAGCACTTGACAAAGCGCTTGTCCAATTGATAGCTGCGTCAATTTTGCCCGCTGGATGGCTTTCTTGATAGTCCCCATGAATCGTTCTGCCATTCCATTGGCCTGTGGCCACAAAGGAGTTATTTTCCGATGCTTGATCCCCAGATATTCCAGGAATCTACGGAATTCCTCTCCAGAAAATGGAGGACCATTATCTGTTTTCAGTGTCTGTGGGGAGCCCCAGGCGGCAAATATGTCGTCTAGCACTGGTAGTGTAGCACTTGCCGACATCGACGATACTTCTCTCACTATTGGAAACCTTGAAAATTCGTCGATGACCACTATCAGGTACTTTCCATTCTCCAGTGGCCCATAAAAGTCTTTTGCAAGCTCTGTCCATACTGCAGGTGGCAGTTCCGACATTTTCAGTGGTGTCGGTTTGGCAGGAGGTCCTGTTACTTGACAGGTGTGACAGTGCGATATCTCTTCCTCCACCATGTTGTCCAATCCCGGGAACCACACTTTTTCTCTCAACATCTTCTTTGTCGCTACAATGCCTCGATGCGACTCGTGTGCTAGTTCGACTGTTCTCTTTCTTAGCCGACGTGGTATTACAATTCTTGAGCCCCTCATCAGAATTCCCTTTTCCGTTTTAGACAGCTCTTCGCTTATATTTTTGAATGCCAGTAGTTCCTCTTTATTGACTCCTTTTTCTGTGATGGTGTTGCTGTTGATGTGTCTCCACCTCTGCTGCCGTACCACCACTCCGATGGCCTTCATTGTCGGGTCTCCTTTCGTTTCTCGCTCTAGTTCTTCATTTGTTATTGATGCCGGAGTGTTCTGTCTCACAATGAAGTTTAGATATTCTTCTGCCATTGTGGGGCCACCTTTTTGTTAGGGAAGCGGATGCCGTGACATGTAGTCCGCTGGATTTTGATCTTTTCCTGGTTTGTGGACAATCGTGAAGTTGTAGTCCATCAGCCTGATCCCCCACCGTTCAATTCTTGGGGGTATCTTTGCGTTTGGGTTTCCGTATATTGTTACTAGGGCTTGATGATCTGTTATTATCGTGAACGGTTTTCCATATATGAACATGTGATAGTGCTCACATGCCCATACTACCGCCAAGCTCTCCTTTTCTGGTTGAGAGTATGCCCTCTCAATGTCCGACAAGCTCTTGCTTCCGTAAGCCACTATCTGTCGAGGTGAGTCTTTTCCTGGCTTGTGTTGTGCTAATATCGCGCCAAGGCCTACCGGACTGGCATCTACTGTCAGTTCAGTGCATAGTCTCGGGTCGAAATAGGCTAGGTGGTCCACTGCCGTTACTGATGCCCTTATTTCTTCAAACGCCCTTTGACACTCTGTAGTCCAGTCGAATGTTTGGCCCTGCTTCGTCAATTCTCTCAGTGGCGTGCTCACTGTCGCAAAGTCCTTTATGTATCTCGGGCAGTAGCTGGCAAGGCCGAGGAATGAGCGCACGTCAGCGACATCTTTTGGTTCTTTTGTTTTTTCAAGGGTGTCTATTTTTCCACGATCTGGTCTCATTCCTTTCTTCGAAAAGATGTGCCCGAAGAATACTAGTTCTTCTCTGCCCAGCTCGCATTTCTTCTAGTTTACTGTTAGGCCCACCTTTACTAGCTGTGAACACACTTCTCTCAAAGCCTTATCGTGTTCGTCATCACATTTGCCAAACACCAGGATATCATCACTATAGTTCAGACTGTTTTTGATCGGTCTGATGATCTGCCTGATCGTTTCCTGGAAAATCTCTGCTGCTGACGATATTCCGAAGCTTAACGTCTTGTAGCGAAATAATCCGAGGTGCGTTGAGAAGGTCGTTATGTATCTGGACTGCTGGTCCAGCTCCAGTTGGTGGTACCCTTTGCTTAGGTCGAGCTTGGAGAATTTCCTCATTCCGGTCAGGCAACTTATCATGTCATCTAGATGCGGCCCTGGGTGTCGTTCTCGTTCGATGGCTGTGTTGGGTATTCTCATATCCACACATATTCTAATTTGTGCGGCGTCCTTTTTTGGTACCGCCACTATTGGGGACACCCATGGCGTTGGCCCCTCTGCTGGCTCGATGATGTCCTGTTCTAGTAGTGCCTTTATTTCTTCCTCCACCTGAGGTTGTAGATGAATGGGCACCCTTCGGTGATGCTGGGCCACTGGCCTGACTGATTCATTTATGTGTAGAGTTATTTGTCTTCCTTTCAGCTTTCCAAGTCCGTTTGTTAGCTTTGGGTACTCTTGTAAGATGTTCTCTCTGTCCGACATGTGATACATCATCTTTAGTAGGCCCATGATCTTTGCCGTTACGTTGCTCAGTAGACATGGTGCGGGAATGTCTCCTCGTAGCACATGTATTTCTTCTGTGACAGTCTTGCCCTTGTGCGTCATGGTGTCCGTGAATTTTCCCATGTCCGTTACTGGATTCTGTGCACCCCAGGTGAATACTTTGACATTTGACGGTCTAAGTGGTGGCTTCTTCTTCATCTTATCATATTCCGTAGCACACATGATGTTACATGTGGCCCCACTATCCAGCACAAATTCTGTTTGATGGGGCCCTACATCGATGGTCACCCAATCCGTCTTTTTTATTGACTTCCTATCCACTAATCTGATGTGCTCCTCTTCATGCCCTTCCTCCGTGGACATGAGGTAAAGGCGTTCCACCTTTCCAGCTGCTCTTTCCTCTTCTTCCTCATCTCCCGACTCTGCCGACGAGTTTCTTGTTGTCGCTTCCATGTGCCGTACATGCCTGTTTGTTGTCGCTCTTGGTCTTCCTCGTTCATTTTTGAAATGTGCCCCTTGGCACATGGTGGCAAAATGGCCGCTTTTGTTGCATTTTCTGCATGTCTGACCGAATGCCGGGCATGCTCCTCGGTGTGGAAAATCCAGACCGCATCTGTAGCATTGAGAACCTTCTTTCCTTGTCCCTTTGCTCCTTTCTTTCAGTTGCCCGTCTTGTGGGTATCTGTCATTCGGTGTATCTGTTCTCCTCTCCGGTCCATCTGCCTAGCTTGCACCATTGCCCTAGCTTCCGCTCTCGCTAAATCTAGAATGTTTTCTACAGTGGTAGGTTCTTTAAGTAGTCTTGTGCGAAATTCTGTGTCGCGACAGCCTTCTATCAATCTTAGGCGAAGGGCCTGTTCATTGTCATAGTTTTCAAATTCACAGTGAGCCACTAGCTTTCTCAGCCTTGTTGCGAAATCATCCATTGACTCATCCAGCTGTTGAAATGCCATGTTGAAATTGTATCTTTCAAAATCGACGTTCCTTTGGGGGTCGAACTTGGTCGTTAGACATTTTATCAATTTTTCGTATGTTTTTATTTCGCTCGGGGGCAGTGTTATGAGGAGGTCCTCCACTTCATCCACCGCTAGGTTGAGGAATAGTCCTAGTTTCTTTCCATCCACTACATTGGTCGCCTCCACGTAGCGCTCGAATTTCACAATCCACTTCTCCCATCGTATTCCCACTTGTGGCTCTGATACACTGAACGGTAGTGGTGTGCGATACTGCGCACTTTGTTTTGTTTCTGGCATTTTCTCTTTTCTTGTTCCTTTTTGTTGCCTTTGTGCTTTTATTTATTTTCCTTGCCTTTCACCTGGCTGCCCTTTGCTCCCTCTTGTACTTTCCTTTGTATTTTTATTTGCCCCTTTGCTTTCCTTCTTCTTTGACCTCTTTGCCACTTGTTTCAGAGCTTTTTTGTCTTCTTTGTGCCTTTTTCGAATTTTTTGCCTGCTTCTAAGATGGCCGCCCGTTTTTCTGCTCTTCCTATTGGCCCGGTCGCCTGACCTTAAGATGGCCGCCAAGTCTCGCGATCTTTCGCGCCCAGTCCTCGTTTGCCTGACTTCAAAATGGCCGCTCCGCTTTGCTGCGCTCCTATTGGTTCAGACCGCCTGACCCCAAAATGGCCGCCGAGACTCTTGCGAGAGCTCGCGCCAATTTCTTCTCCTTCGCGCGCTTCTCCCCAGCGCTTACCCGATCCGGTGGGGGCTCAGATGGCGATCCTGCTCCCAGTCCGCTGTCAGTCGGGGTGGGCTCCCGCGTCACCGCACTATATCAAGGGGCAGCTCTTCCTTCATATTCCGGCGATGCAGGGCGTGTTCCTGTTCTTCAGCTATTCTTTCACGATGGACACACACGCGTGGTGTCGTCAAGTTCCTTCTTCGCCAGTTGTCATATCTTGCTGCATTCGCCCATCAGGGAATACACAGGACACCAGGTATGGTTTCCGTATTCTTTATTGGTATACATGCTTAGGGTGTCTCTGCACGTCCGCCCTCGTCGTCTTCCTGGTCTGGAGTGTCCTCTTCCTGTCCGTCCACAGGAAGTCGTGTCCAGTGACCTGGACGCTGCCCTGTGGCCCACAGGGTCCTAGTGCCCTGTGTTGGTGGTCAGGTCACCACAGTAATGAAGTTCATTTATTACCATTTTATTTTTCGTCATATCATCAGGGTGAGGGAGGAGCTGCTGCTGACTGGTAGCAGCAAAAAGAGCAGGGCACTTTCAGTTTGAAGTGTGCATGTCTTTTTGGCCGCTATCTTGCGAAGGTCAGCCACATATGTACACTTTAAACCTCTCTGAACCAGCTGTTTTTAGACAGCTAAGTTAGAGAAAGCAGAAGCCTCCGGTACTTTTCTGAGCGTTGATAGAGGCTGCTCAAACCAATCCTGGCTTTGCTCTCATAGTGGTGAGAGCAGCATCAGGATTGGCTTGGGAGTTTGGAGGCTGGCTGCCTCGAGGAGAGAAGACCATTGAGGTGGCTGTCACACTTGCAAGTGCTTTTAATTTAATTATTATTATTTTTGTTAATGGCCAACCTGGCACACCACCGTCGCGACATGCCAGCCACCACTGCTCACTGGCGGTATTGTATCTGATTATGAAAGCTTATTTCATAGCTACTGTTGCTACTCGCACACAGTATGCTTATCAAATTCCCGAGCAACCACCTGCGGCTGGGTTTATAAAGCAAAAGAGGTTATTTTTTTTATTAAGACCTAACAAGCTGCTATTAATTGTTTCGAAACTTTCCATAAAATAACTAAAAGGTCATTCTCTTCTGCCATTTGTGTAGATATTGTCGTATATCCCTGGATCTGAAAAGTTTTAGCAGTAGCATCACAAGCTAATACAGTTTCCAATTCAGATTCTTCTTTGCCATGATGTGTCCGACTCACTTTGTTATTTATTTTTCTATTCAGAAATGTATTTTCTAGGCGAAATATGTGTTTGAAGGTAAAGATTGGAAGTGATCTGATTTCTGAAAGCCATCCCACCGTGTAACCCGCGTTTTTCAGTCGTTAGACTGAGGAGGTCATGTCATCACACAACCTCTCAAAAGTTTTTCTTTGGCTCGCTAGCATTTCACATACATTTAATTTATTCAATGTTCTCAGGGTCGTAACCTCTGAAATTATAACTTCAGAACAAAACGTAGGCTTAAATAATGTGTTCTACCAATAACCATACAAATATGTGCCGGCATAAGAGATGCTGGCTTAGATTCCCTGAACATTGATCAAGTGTTCAAAAGAACTCAACATGTTTGACTGAAAATGCCCTTGCTAGATATATCTGTTAGCGAAAGTAACTTTTAATTACCTCCCCTTTTCCTCGACGCCGCAGGCACAGACTTCAAGGCCCAACTCCTCTTCAAAGCCTTGTAAAGCACAGGAAACCTTCAGGGCTAACAGGGGTTTTGACAGCATCTGAAGAAACGTGGTTGTCAAGAGACGGGCATAAAGGGTTATCGTTTTTAGCGTTTCCAAAAGTATTACCTAAGTGACAGACAATTACGTTTTTGAATTGGAGATACCACGCCTTTATTATTTTTGAGTTACTGAAGTAAAAGTGTGAGTATTTACATCAGTTTTAATAACATAACATTCCTTTCAGTCTTCAGTGGTGTCAGGCTTTACTTTTTAGTTATTTTTCCTCACCTAGCTTAATATGGATTCTGAACCAAAATAGTTGTTTCGTCTATCTAGGTATGAAAAAACGATGCCCTATTCAGATCAAGCATCTTACCAAGATGTGTAATCGTCCCAATGAGCCTTTGTTTTTCTTGAGATATTAGAAATAGTGGAAGCAACCCTGCCATTTTGCACTGCTACTTGAATCCCATCTAACGTTTTTGCATGCATGAAGTCTGATGACTGGAAACAAATCTGTGAGAATGTGCGTTTTTGCTTGAGAGGGATGTGAGCCTTCTCAAGGGTGAATCACACAAAACTCTCTGGTGGGCTGGCACAAAATCACCCAGTCTTAACTTAGAATTAACTGCATTGTACAGCACACACTGAATGTGGAATACGTTTTAAATAATGTCTGAGCCTAATATTTTTTGCGTGACAGGTACCATTCCAGTACAAAACCTATGTTAGACATCACACCCACACCTTTGCACTATGATGCAAAGGTGTGCGTGTGGCACTAAGCAGTCTTTTTAGGCGCCAGCAATGGCGAAGAGGTCATCAGCGCCATTTCTTAGTAATGCAATGGTCTCTCCCCTTAGCACAAAATAGCACCACAACTGTACTTACTGCTATGCATTACACAATTTTAAAACAAACATGGACCTTTTTTCCCCCTGTTGGAGGCAAGCGTGTTTTAAAGCATGAATACATATTTTGTGAGACAACATGGCATATCATTGGTGCTAAAGAAAATGACCTCTTTCTGTTGTTTTGTGATATCCTTCGGTTTGGCCTTTAAGCTGTCAATCTGTTATACCAATTGCTGGGGTCCTTGAGATCCTTGGGAGGCCATTGCAACTCTTTTTACCCCACCCCAAAGCTCTCCATCAAGGCACAACATGTTGTCCGCCTTTTGGATGGTCTATGTTCTCGCTTCCCTTAAGGGTTGCTGGACAAAAAGCTACTGAAGATTTCATGAATTTCATTGAGAAATCACCAATGAAAATGAGGAAAGACCACTCATAAAATGTGACCACTTCAAAATAGTCACACATCAGTGAACATGCCTGAAGCGTTCTGCCTAAAATGGTAGATTTTTTCGTGTGCACTTCCTGTGTATTCATTTTAAAAGAGAAACAACGTATTCATAGGAAGGAAAACTGGTTTCCAGGTCCTGTATTAGTGATGTAAGAAAAAAGCACTGTTCACATTTTTCACCGTATTTCTTCACTATCAGAGAGCATAACCAATCCAAGTGAAATGGCCTCTCAGAATAGTAGGAAATCATAGGTATTGTAGGTTAAATTCGCTCAGTTGCTCACAATGTGTCACTCTGTCTTGTCTTTTATGTCAGTAATGTAATTGCTGCTTCAAGACACACGTTGGTGCCAATATGACTTTCACATAGGATGGATGCATAAATGAGTATTATCTTATCTTGATCAGTTTTCCAATAGGTGCTGCATGCTTCATACTACCTTCCTTTACAGTTTGGTATCATGGACCCTTTCACATATGCTATGTTTAGAAATGAATATTGGGACTCATCATGTGAGACTGGGCCAAAGTCTAAAGATATGGCCACCTGTGATGGAGTACAAGTTTCAATACAAAAAGGGGGTTGAGCCTAACCAGCACTTAACTTTAGACTTAGAAGGTAGAAGTTCACTCAGGCAAGGATGCAAGTGGACGACACTTAGGAGGCATCATCATTCGGGCCGTTAGACGACGTCACAGTGAAAAATACCACATAAGGACTTAGGGCTAGATGTCCGTAAGTTAGGAGTAGCGATTTGCTAATTGCGATTCCCTGCAAATCGCAATTAGGCAATTGATATTCCTAACGTATGAAACTCTTTTGCTTTTAACTAGTGATTTGTAGTGGGTCATAATAGACGTGCCTCATGAATATCAATGAGGTAGGTCACAATTTGTGCCCCTTTAGGAATACCAGCCATCACAGAGATGGTGGCCTGCATGGGTCAGCAGACCACCATTTCTGTGATTGCTGTTAAATAAACCAATTTCTTTTTTTAAATGCAGCCCATTTTCCTTAAAGTAAAACTAGATGCAAAAAAAAAAAAAAAGAAATTTAACTTGGAAGTTTCATTTTTCAAAAGTAGGCCACTGCCTAATGTTTAAATATATTTTATCAACCATTTTCAAAGTAGAAGAGGTCCCTTGGGGATCCTGTGCTATTTGCGCACGGTTTATCACCATCTTTCAAGTGGTGATAAATTGCAAATGTTTTGCGACCGAATATCAGTTGCAAAACATTATTACATATCATTGCAATTCGGCATTAGGAATGGAAGCCCTAAATACACACTTTCCTAATACCCAATTGCAAAACCCAGATTGATATTTGGTAACAAGCTACTGAAACACAATTTGGGCTTTGTACATCCCAAAAAGCATTTTTGCAGTAACAAACAGCCCAATTCTTTGAAATGGGCTGTTTGCGACCTCAAAAATGTTTCATAAATGTAGCTGTTAGGGCCAGATATACAAATGATAGTAATAGCAATTACCAAATAGCGAATTTGTTGTGAAACACTATTTGGTAATCCCTATTACTAATGTACAAAGGTTTTTTTAGCCCCTATTTCTTAAATAGCGATCCGTAGTGGGTCAGAAATAGATCAACCTTATGAATATTAATGAGGTAGGTCGCAATTTGTGACCTACTATGATTTGATGCCATCACATGGATGGTGGCCTACTGGAGTCAGCAAATACCCATGTCTGTGACTGCTTTTAAATAAAGGAATCTTTTTTTTCAAATGTAGCCCATTTTCCTTAAAGGAAAACGAGATAGGTTTGAAAGTAAAAAATAAAATGTTTAAGTTTCATTTTTTAAGAGTAGACCTTGGTCACATGGACCACTGCCTACTCTTCAAAAATATTTTTTTAACCATTCTCAAAGATTTACGAATGGGTTACCACCAACTTTGAGTTAGCTGTAAAGTAAGTTCATACATACCAATGTGAATCTGTATTTGGAAGGGATACCCTAAACACGGCCCTTCTAACTTCCAATTTTCAAACCCAAATTGAGATTCGGTAACAAGTTACCGAATCGCAATTAGGGCTTTGTACATTTGGAATTGCCTTTTTGCATTTGCACATGGCCTGATTCTGTGAATCAGGCCGTTTGCAACCACATAGTGATGAGGCTAGCTGATGAGAGCTCCATTAGGCCGGAAACCCATTCTGCGTAGGAGGGCTGGACAGAATTTACTACTGCAGGCAATAACATAGCGGATGGTGCCTCAAAGTGAGGCCGACCGGCGATGCACCTTGGGCAGACAAACAAGGAGGTAGGTCTCAGTCTCCTGTTGGTCCTCAAAGCAGGTTTTAGCCAAAGACTTTCTAAGTCCCTAGTTTTGCATTTTGACTATCTGGTTAACTTTAGCACCACTTACAAGGGCCCAGGAATGAGAAGGTACCATTTAGAGGGCTGGGATTCACTCAGGCTGGGTCCAAATGCAGATTCAAGATGGTTGAAGCCTTTTCGGTCCCTAAGGCTCTGATCAGGAGGCCAGCTAAATAGCCCTTTAAGTCACTCGGGGTAGTCCTGGAGTCAAGCCGTGCAACATGACTCAAGCAGCAATGCAGGCCTCTGAGGGTTTAAGGCAGGATTTAGGCAACAGAGCCGTCCTTCCAGGTACAGCAATGCAGGCTTCTGAAATACACAGCAGGAGCAGCACCTGGTAGTCATCTGAGAGTACTTCAACAGGTCCAGAAGGATAACTGAACAGTGGGTTCTGAGGGTCCTATTTTTATACATGCTGCCTTCTTTGAATTAGGAGCAGTTTCTGGAGAATTCCGTTTCAAGTGCTTGGAGTTTCCTACACCCCCTGCCCTGGCTCCAGCCTGGCTGCATGAACAAATAAATGGTGTGAAGTCCTTTTGTGAAGGCTAGGCACAGCTCTGACTGTGTCCCAGCTTTTCTCCTCATCCCGCCAGTGGGTGTTCATCCAGACACACCTAATTCGTCTATTGTGTGGCTGTATGGGAGGAATAAACAAAGTCCTACTGCCATCTACACCCAGCAATGTGACTCAAGAATAAGCTGCAGGCACCAAATAGTTTAGGGCAGGAAAATGGCAACTTTCTAATCGTTGCATTTTGAAATTGTAACTTAAATTCCACTTTACTTTTCAAGAGGATTTTAAATACAACTTCTCAAACCAACATGAAATATGTACCTGCTCCCAATCAAATGTTACCACTTTTGGAAATGGAATAAGGCAAACCAATGTCATCTTCTGGGAGAGGTAGGTCTTAAAATATTGAAAACATTTTTTTAGGAGTATTTCACTACCAGGACATGCAAAACTTAAACAAACATGTCTAGTCTTTTAATTAGAAATCACAATGTTCTATGAGCTATCTAGGGCTTACTTTAGGGGTTACATATGTAATAAAAGGGGAGTTTAAGGCTTGGCAGTGCTGTTATTTTGCCATGTCGAATTGGCAGTTTAAAACTACATTCAGGCTGCAATGGCAGACCAGGGAGATATTTTAAAGGGGTACTGAAGAGGCAGGCACAATAAGTGTTTTAGGCCCACTTGTAGCATTTAATTTACAGGCCCAGGTATATGATCTATCACTTTACTAGGGACTTATAAGTACATTAAATATGCCAATCAGAGGTAAGCCAGTTTTTCCAAATTTTAGGGAACAAGCACAAGTGCCTTATCACTGGGTAGCAGTGGTAAAGTGCACAGAGCTCTAAGGCCAATAAAAACAAATCCAGCAAACTAGGAGGGTGAAGTCAAAATGTTTAGGGGAAGACCACCCTAAGGCTGACAGGTAGAACACAGACTTTAAGAATTGGATTTTTAATTCATTGGGGTGAAAACCGTTTTCAAACAACAATCACAATCCTTGTCAGGGCGAACCACAAAAGTCCCAAAATTAACCTGTGCTTAACCCTTTTGTAGCTTGGCACAAAAGCATTCAGGTTTGACTTAGAGGCACTATGTTAAGTATTTCTGCAGCACACAAACAGTAATAAAGTGAAAATACAACACAATAAAAATCCCATACCAATTGGAAAATGGAATTCATTTTAATAAAATGAGCCCCAAACAACAAAAATCCAAACAGTTGAACCAGACGTATGCAATTTAAAAAGTTTAAGTAAAAATATCTCCAAGAAGCAGAAAGCACTAACAAGATAGGAGCAAAGTCACAAGTTCAGACCGATCACAATGGAATGTGGCCCAGATACAGGGAGCAGATTAGTCATGCTGAAAAAGTTACATCCTCAAACTCCATTGCACAGAGTTCAAAATGTCAAAATTTCACAGGTGGAGCTCAACTGATGCCAGCCAAGGGACTAGGACTGGGAAAGAGACCTCCTGGGGTTCAGGAACTCACTCCAGTAAATGCCAGCAGGTCTCTAGCAGGTCTAGTTGAAGGTCCAAGCAGGGTCAGTTGCAGCAGGTGAGCTGGGAAGTGAAAGGGAGGCCGCTCAAGCTTGTTGTATCCCCATAGCTCCTAACTGTCAGTCAGCCAACTCACCCTACTTGGTACTTTGGAAGTCCTGGGTTCAAGTAGATGGCCCTCTCTCCTTCAAGAACAAGGCAGACCTCAAGCAACAGGGAAGTGCCCTGATATCAGCAAGGCAGTTCCTTTGAGAACCAAGGCAGGTCCTAAGCAGCAGGGTAGACCTCTGAGATACAAAGCAGTCATTCCGAAGACTTCAACAGGTCCAGGAGTGTACTGATGAGTGGCTCAGGTGGTCCAAGATTTATACCTGATGGCACCCTTTGTAATAGGGTAAACGTCCAGTTCATCCCTACATCAGGATCTGGAAAGTTACTTCCTTCCCCTTTCTTCCCCTGTCCATGATTCAAGAGGTCTAGTGTGACAAAAGGCTGGTGTTAAGTTCCTCCACGGGTGTTGGAGGCAGCCCTATGAAATGAAAGTGGGGCAGGGAACAGCTCCACCCCTCCCATCCTGGCAGGAGGACCCTCTCCCAGCTACACCCAGGTCCTATTCTTTGTCTGGGCTCAATGCACATTCCTGATGGGGGAGGATTTACAGCCGGAGGCAGCTGGAAAATCCTAGTAGGCCTCACACCGTTTAGGGCAGAAAAACTGCAATTTTCTAAATGTGGCATTTTCAAAATTGCTCAGGCTTTGCCTCCAAAGTTATTCTCACCCTTCCACGTAGTCATGCCACTACCTCAAGCCAATACTGATCCAGTTCCGAACATTCCCACGCCAAATGCATAAACCCAGCATGAGTTCAAGGACATCTAGGAAATTCATGCGAGCTGGAGCCATCAAAACGATGGAGTCTCACCGGGGTCATATACACCAGCTGCAGGAAATTATAGTACAGCAACTTGAACTGGGCGTTGCAGGAAACCTTACGCCTTAGTGTACATACTCTAGACCACTCCTTCTCCAGCAACGGTACCTGCAAGTCTTCATTCATTCCAAGCAAGTCATGACCTACGCGTCAAAGACCCTGAGTCTGCCCTCATAGCCTTATATAACAAGGACACCAAACTGCACCTCCCTCCACACGTTAACAAAATGTCCAAGGTCTCAGTGGTCCGGGGCATATCCGGATACATGGGCCATGTCATCTTAGCCACTTCCATTACACCAGCATATTGGAGATATTGTCCCTGACCCAAACCGAATCCTTCACATGACTATCAAATGTAAGGTAGGTATGTATCATTGATATATAGATCAGCCAACACTCTGCAGCCACCCTCAGCCCAAGCCTGGAAAACATGTTGTCCGCCATCCAGCGCACAGGGGCCAACTGCCACACTGACAATTCTGGGTGAAAGGGAGCCCATCCCAGCACTTGTTCCACAATTTTCTGCCATATTTAGGCCGTTTGTCAAACAATGTATGGCACTTCTGTGCTCACCCCGCACCCTCCATCAAGAGCATAGGTAGATCCTCTGGCTGCACTCGCCCAGCTAACAAACGCTTTTCCCAATGGTCACCCTCATCCAACCACTGCACCGCGTACTGCAGGTGTGCCGCATAATAATAAAGATCAAATCTGGGTACTCAAAGCCCACCCTCCTCGTACCAAATCCTGGAGCAGTGCAACTCTACAATGCTTCCCTGCCCAAAGCAGGGTCACCAGAAGCAAATTTAGTTGTTGAAACACAGTGATAGGAATCGGGCACAGTGCGTTCTGCAAGGCATGTAGGCATCTCAGCAGCATCATCATCTTTGCCACCACCAGCCTACCCATTAAGGACAGCGGCAGCGTATTTCAGAACCCTACCGAGTGCCTAAGTGTCTCCTCCACCCTGTTCATATTCAGCTGGAGCAGCCGAGTGTCACCATAAACCACCTGCACCCCTAGATAGCTAAAGTGATCTATTTCCCACCTCAATCCCAGACTAGGCAGGTCCTCCGCTTCCCTGTCTCACAGTCCTGCTAGCGGGAGCACCAAGGATTTACGCGCAGTCCTGAGTAAGTCGCAAACCTATCCATCAGCCTCAACATACATAACATAAAACAATGAATTGTCCGCATAGAGTGAAATAAGATGCGTACTCTGCCCAATTTGTATGCCCCAGTGGCCCAATTCCTGTTTTGCCCATATTGCCATAGGCTCAATAGCCAGAGCAAACATTAGCGGCGACAGTGGGCACCTCTGTCACGTGCCCCGCCCCAACAACCATTCCGCCGATCTGGTTTGACCCATTTGCACACACACAGACAGGTTTGTATACAGTATTCTAACCCATCTGCAGAACCACGGGCCAATCCCCAACTTCCCTAGAATTTTGAGCGGGTAACCCCAATCCACCGTGTCAAACACCTTCTCGAGGTCGATGGACACCAACGCCATTTCTCCAGAGCTCCCTGCGTCTCTTGTAAGACATGCGCTAGCCTTCTTTTATTCATTGAAGTACTACGGCCCAGGATAAAGCCGCACTCGTCCTCGTGTACCAGATGGGACATATGTTGGCCCAACCACTTGCCTAAAACTTCACATAACATTTTTACATCTGAATTGATCATCGTCTGGGGTCTGAATGCTGCCAGGTCCTGCATATCGTCACCTAACTTTGGAATCTGACAAATGTCACCTTCACGCATCGTAGGGGACAACAGTCCACTCTTAAAGTACTCATTAAAAGTTTGAAATAGCGGCTGGTTAGTATAGCTGAAAATGTTTGGTAATACTCATTGGGTAACCTATCCACTCCCGGAACTTTAGCCCTGGGTATGTCAGCTATGGCCTCTCTGAGCTCCTCCTCTGTAAGCTGCGCATCCAATTCCTCCTTGACCTCATCATATATCTGCAGACCCTCTAAAAAGGGGACGTATTGTTCCACACCCACCAGGGGGGAGCCCTATACACAGACTGCAGGTGCTGCCGGAATACCTCCAGCATATATGCCCGAGAATAGACTAGCTCGCCCAACTGTGCTTTTAGACTGGTGACCATGGGGGGAGACTGTTCCCTTTGCAATATCCAGGCCAAAACCATCCAGATTTATCGCCCTGCACATGTAGCCGCTGGAGATTTTTCGTAAGGGTATATTTATCCAGCCTATCCCAGGAGTCTGCAACCTGTTTCCGCAGTGCACACTCTCGTTCCTTGGAGTCACCTTGCCCTTGTGGCCCTGACTGAAGTTCTGCCAACATTTCCTCCCTGTACTGCAGTTCAGATAACAATTGCCTCTGGACACCATAAGTCAGCCCCATCACCACCCCTCTAACTACTGCTTTCATTGCATCACAATCATGCACTCTAGTGCTAGTGGTGGCCCAATTGAGGAATACATACTCCGTTAACGCACTCAAGATTGCCTCCTTACTGATCCGATCCTCCAGAATATCAGCGGGGAGCTGCCATCTGCGGGGAACCTGCTCCACCATCACCTACCACACCGCGCAACACACCGGCGCATGATCTGACAAAAACGCACCAGGTGTACAACCTCCGCCGCCATAAACGCAGTATGCTCTGTCGCTAGTGTAAAACAGGTAAACACTTTCTGAGATGGGTGGCTCTCCCTCCAAACACCCTGAATGCCTAAGTCACTCATTAGTGTTTGCCGCTGCTTAGTCATACGCGACTTGGTGCCCCTTCGAGGGGGGCATCTATCCAATTCCGGATCCACCACACAATTAAAGTCGTCCATCCATACAAGAGGAGTATCCAAGTCCACAGTAATCAAGTCCTGCAGGACCACAAAGAAGTTTGGGGCATTAATATTAGGGGCATAGGTGTTTAGTACGTTGATGTCTTTACCATCCAACTTACCCCGCACTAGCACATAACAACCCTCTACATCTGCTTCGGAATATTGTGTCGTGAACAGGACCCCAGGTGACACCCAAACCAACACCCCCCGCATATGTAAAAGATGACGAGTGGAACACCTGCCCCCTCACTTTTTAGCTACGTGCTCCACCCCAGCATCATCCAAATGCGTCTCCTGGAGGCAAGCAATCTTTATGCCATGGCGCTTAAGACATGTAAGAATCCTGTGCCACTTAGTGCAGGTGCCCAAACCCCTAAAATTCCAGCTGATGAATTTTACTAAGTCCACGATAAGCATACATTCGCATTTCCCATCTTGCGATGCACCAGGACTCAGCTCTCTTCTGCAATGACTTGCTCTTGGGCGCAACCTCACACCTGTTAACACAAAAACAACTGAACCAATGAAAACCCCACCTCCCCCACCCATGGACAATACTTGACTATCATCACAGGCGATTTTGCCCAGCCACTGCTCGTGCCAGGACGTGCACAGCATTCCACTAATCCCAACAGAGGCAACAGGGAAACATCATACCCCCGCCCGCCTGCCCGCCACAGATCTATGATCCCGCAACCATTTTGAGATACACCCGCTATATACATGCTTAGTCTAGATGAACCCCCCTCCCTGAAGCCCCATCGGGCCCACAGATAGTGCTATACTCCCTCCCCCCGAAAATACCAATGCAGCAAACACCACCCAACAGCTTTACCAGTTCCTACACAGTAGGTCTGTAACAACATGTAGCATTGTAGTCCAGCAGGCAATATTTAGTCACTGTCACTGGCCTCCCTTAGGAAGGTCCTCCATCAAAGTCTCCGGCACAACGTCCATCGTTAAGGGCAGAGTCTGTTCCCGCATACTCTGTCCGGTGGAAGCAGCTCCCAGCAATTCGACCTCCGCAGCCCTCGTCACATGGGAACCCGACTGCAGCATTCCATTGTCCCCAACCGTTATCCTCCGCTGCGACATCTCCGGTGTGTTCTGCGAGTCTATTCGAATCTGCTGCCCTTGCCGGCCTCCTTCCGACTGTGTCCACCAGAATCGCTTCTCACCCCTTGCTTCTCCAGGTGGCAGGCCATCATCACAGATCTCCAACCACTCCCAGACGGCTTCAAGGGAGTAAAAAAATTGTGCCTTGCCTCCGAAATCCCCTTCAGCTTGGCTGGATACAGGAGCATGTATTGCACGTTCATTTCTCGCAGCTTACGCTTCACGCCCAGAAAGGCCTGAACCTGCTTAGTGTAATCTGGGTTGATAGTTACTTTACTAATTTCATACTGAAGATTCTGGTGCTCCTTCACCACACACAGGGTACAGTCTCTATCCCGATAGTTGAGGATTTTAGCTATGATAGCTTGTGGCTGCAAACCCGGAGGAGGGGGAGGAACAAGAGCCCTGTGCACTCTCTCAATCACAAACACGTCCAATAGGGCACAGCTGAGTACGAATCCAACCCTCAAGGGACTGCTGGGGTGCCCCCAGTTCCGCCCGTTCCGCAATGCCTAGCACTCGAATATTACTGTGTCTCGCCCTCCCCTCTGCCTCCTCAGCACGATTTTCCAGTGCTTTCGTGACCACAGTCATCTGCGCCACCTGCTGCAATATCCCCTTCGGCGCTTGTGACCTTATCAGCTACCTTCTGGAGATCCGTACGCAGTAGGTTCACATCCACAGAGACAGTGTCAATCCTATCTTCCAATGCCTTCTGGAGCCCTGTATGGCTGCCATGAGTTCCGCCCTGGTGGGCTCCGGGCTCTCCCCTCCTGAGTCCCGTTCTGTCCCCTTAGTCTGTCTGGTCAGGTGGAGGGGGGTGCCTAGGCGTAGTGTACTTATTGATAGTGTTCGGCCCAGTCGTCTTCTGAGGCTTAACTTTGTCCATTGTGGTCCCCGGCACAGAGTCCATACTCTTCCCTTGGTTCGGCACACGCTCAATAGAGCCTCCTCAGTGGGGGTGTACTAGTCACTCCAGTCTAGTAGACACAACAAAGCACAGTTGCAGCAATCCAGGGATACAGCATGCACCAGCCTCCTCCTCCGATGAGGTGTCCATCACCAGTTCCAGGGCCATCCTGACCACAAGCGCAGCAATACACATCGGCAGAACCAGCGCCAGGGCACAAAAGTTCACAAAAGATACTACGTGTGGGGGGGGGGGCACAGCAAACCACACAGCCGGCCCTGTTCACAAGATAGTTCCTCTTGCGCCACTTATCCGTCGATCCCCTGTGTCATGGTGCTGCCCTTCACACAAGTCCCAAGTACCTGCCAGAAGCCATGCAGCAAGTTCAGCACAGTCCTGTGAAGGTCCTCAGTCACCGACTTCCAGCAGCACCCAGGTCCCCAGGAACAAGAATGGATGGGTGGTCAGGGGGGGATGGACAGCAGCCCCCACTCACACGCAACCCCTCGAACCAGCGTGCCTCATCTGCAATCCCGCAGCTCCGAGGGGCAGGGGGGTGACACTGCAGCAGGACCTACAAGCTGGTGTCCCTGCAGCCCCTATAGTCCATCCACTTCCACTTCCAGTCTGCCCAGCATGAAGGAGGGGGGATGGGAGGTGTAATGAGCAGCAACCCCCTCACCCTGCACACCACCCCCGGAGTCCAGAAGCACCAGCCCCACAAGTCCAGGAGTAGGGGCACACAGTACATGCACAACTCCCCAGTTCCCCAGCCGGTCCCAGAGCGGACCACTCTACCCTATATGGGTCCGACAGGGGGGGAGAGCCACGCCTGCCACAAGCCCACTCCCCAGCACCGGCCGGGGGGCCCGAAGCGCACCTGCAACAGTGCTTCTCTGGAGCGCTCACACCACCAGCCGGGGCACAGGAGAGGTCCGAGTCGCTGCAGACTGCCAGGCATCCCGTTCCTTCAAATCGGAGCATGCTGCACCCAGAGTCAGGGTCTCCGCTCCGCCGTCAGCATCTGGCGGACAGATGGCACCAGCAGGGGTCACGATCAGCTGCTCCCTCACCTCCGGAGGCCCGATCACCCCCGGGGAGGCTTATCGATGTTGCAGGTCATCTCTCAGTAGGTCCGAACGTCCCTGAGCAGTTTAGATTCCGGCCGCGCACCGGCCCTCTGTCCCTCTGTGTTCAACCAACGGGGGGTAGGGAGTCCTCCCTATGCTTTCCCCCACATCAGGGCTATGTTTCCTTTGGGGAACCAAGGAGAATCGGAGGATTTGCTGGCAGACTTAGGGAGAGCTAAGGAGGCTCACGTCCCATCAGCCATGTTGCCTGCAGGTTGAATTGGCTTTTTAAACCTGCACACAGGCTGCAAAGGCTGACCTGAGATATGTTTTCAAACAGCTACTTAAGTGGGTGCTGCAATAGGTGTTGCAGGCCCACTAGTAGCAGTAATTTGCAGTCCATGGGTATAGGCAGTACTACTTTGCTAGGGATGTATAAGTAAATAATGGTGCCAACTGAGTGTAAGCCAATTTGACCGTGGTTTGAAAGAGGGAGTCTTGCAAAATGGCTTCTCTGCACCCAGAAATATTTTGCTTCGAGCCTGTACCTTAAATGCTACTAGTGGGCCTCCAGCACTGCTTGTGCTACCCACTTAAGTAGTCCTCTAACTATGACTGGTGAGCAGTTTACACTGCTATATTGACCTAGCAGATAAATTTTTCCCCAGACCCAAAACTTCACTTTTTATACACATAAATCCCCCCTGAAGCAGACCATGGACAACCCACAGGACAGGGTGCAATATATTTAAAAGACAGGATATGCACTTTTAAGTTTAACATGCACTAGTAGTGAAAAAGTATAAAATTTGCAAGGCATATTTTGCTCAAAGGATAACATTGGAATTACCTAATTACATTTTTTAAGTGTAATTCCCAATTTCGATTAAAAAGATTTTTCAAGTTTGAAATCGCAGGAATAACAATTTCAAATCCAGCTTATGGTGAAGTTAGATTTTAAACTACTCTGAAAATGCCCCGTTTAGAAATTTGGCATTTTCTTCCTTCAGCCATTTGGTGTCTGTTTCATGTCTCCTCTACATACCCACACACAATGGGAACTTAGATGCAACTTGATGGGCAATCCTGGCTGGATGCGAGGGAGGAGCTGGACCCAGTCTCACTTACACCTGAATAGGCTGTGCCCTGTCCCCACACAAAGAGTTGCTTAACCCCCTTTTGTGAGTCTGGAGCAAGGGCACGAAGTTAGAAACTCTGCGCACTTCAACAGAATGTCTTCAAAGTCTCCCCCACTTCAAGGGCCCAAGTGTGTATAAGTACTGGATCTCTGACATCACCACTTCAGTACACTTCTGGACCTGTGAAGCCTCTGCCAGGAAGAAGGCCTGCTGAGCTACTAAGGGACTACCACTCTGCTGGACTGCTGCTTTGCTGGACTCGTGCCTTGCTGTGTTGCCCTGCTGCCTTCTGTTACCCTGCCTTGGTGTGAAGGACTGGACCTGTGTTGCTTGATCCCAGAGTGAATCCAAGGGCTAAAAAGATTGATGGAAGGAGTGTCGTGTTCAAAAAAAGTCTTCAGTTCAATGCTGTATTCCCTAGTTTTATTATAGCAAATTGATCCGATATCAGCAACAAAAGATTTATTCCAACAGCACAAATGTCCAATTGAATGTGGATTCAATAACCCAATTTAATCCAAATCAATATTTTGTAGATAATTTAAAACAGCCAACGCGTTTCGTCCAGTATGGACATCATCAGGGCTGTAGATAAATGTTAAAGAAACAGAAAAAATACGTTAGGTATTACACAGGACAGATCATATTCTTTTTTGGACACGTTTCATTGATGACGTTTTTAATGATATGGAGAGGGACACAGGTGGAATTGTTGGAATACGTTGATTATCTGAACAACAATGATTTTAATGTGGCCTTAACCTTAAATCATAGCCAAACCAGCATTGTTTTTCTAGATGTTGAACTATTTGTTGAGGGTGACTGGATTTTGAGCAAATTATACAGAAAAACAACAGTCACCAATACTCAGAGCTGATAGCCATCACCCGGTGTCAGTTATTCGTGGGATCCCTTATGGAGAAATGATAACAAGACGTAATTGTAGTAAAGATGTTGACTTCCAATCGGAACTCAATGTATTACAAAACAGGCTAGCACAAAGGGGCTACAAAAGACAGGAACTTTTGAAGGCAAGAGCAAGAATCATGAATGTGAATAAGCAGTCCACTCTAACACAAAAACGAAAGGACAAATCGAAAGAACGTCTAGCATTTGTCACTAAATATTGTGCACAGAAAGATGGTATATACAAAGCCCTAGGAAAAAATTAGAACCTTTTGAAAAGCGTGCCAGGGCTGATGCCACTCATTAAAGACATGGTGTGTGTAAAGGAGGGCCCCCGCAAGGAGAGCGTGTTATGTACAACACACACTAACACTGAATAACACAACCGTTAATTAAGGGATGTAAATCAGATAAATGACAAGTATTGTCCTTTATTTAACAATACCGAGTTACAAACAATTTAGAACATTTTATTTCTAATCAAAAACCCCAGCGAGGAAAGGAAGGGAGGGGAGGGAGAATGTGCTCAGGGGGGTGTCAAGTCAAAGAAAAAAGTACACACAGTCATAAAGAATTATAACTTATAACAGTCTGCAATTCAAAATTAAAACAAATCTGATACAAAAGGCCTACATTTTTAAAGGCATCTTTTTAGGAAACCGTTATATAATAGACATTCAACGGTCACACACACAATTCCGAATGTTCAGGGGCATGTGCCGGAGGTCTGAGAAGAAAGAGGCGTCGACGTTTCGACCCCTAGCAGTAGGTTACATTAAATCCTTATACGGGGTCTTCATCAGGACGTGTGCAGAACGGGGAGGAGTGGCAATTCTATCTGTAAATTTTAAAAAACAAGAATCAGAATAATATATATAATGTCGTCATCTTACTAGACATTATGACCATTATATTCATTGGTAACTAATTACCATGGGGTCTGGGCCAAAGTCGGCTTCAGAACCTGGAAAGTGAGTGAGACCGAACTGTTGCTCGAGGTCAGACTCACCTATATTATATATTACAGAGGAAAGTTTAACCAGTGTGGTATGAACCAATTTGATCAAAGGAACTATACTATTTTAGCCAAGCCTGGAGTATGGTGGTCAAGTTACAAGGCTACTCCCAAAGAAAGCCATGGTTATGATCCTATTTGCCAATACTCAAAAGCCTAATGTTCTAATTCGAGGGGATATCATTGAGGTCCGACGATAATAACACAATCTAGTGTGTGGATCCACTTATTACTTACAGTAGACACACAGATGAGTGGCGCTGTTCAACTTGGCACTGAGGGCGTCATGAGTGGTGACAACCGTTATAGGTCACTGCGGGATAAAAAGAAAGTGTAAGTGACCTGCCACAACCAGCATTGCAACTACTGAGTTTCAAGTTTCTAAATGGCATACCTCTAAAGTGATTAGAAGCCAAATTCAATTGCATCGAGCTAAAAAATGTTCTCAAATAGCCTATTCCGTCTGTGACACAGGCCGAAAATTATCTATGGGTTTAAGGAGAGATCAATTAGATCAGACAGTACCTTCAGCAAAGACACATAATACTGTCTGTGGATATACCTCACACTTGCATTTGGCACACGAGTAAAAAGCGTAGTGCAAACTAGCCCTAAGGGCGTCATACTTGTTGACAAAATGATAGGTCACTGTGAGATGACAAAACACAAATTAATTACAACTGAAAACTAAGACTGCACCAAGGTTAAATGGCATACCTTAGAACTGATTAGAAGACCAGTTTGTTAGAGCATCAGGTTACATGAATTACACGTGAATTAGCCGTTTCCGTGTGTAACAAACTAGCACCGGTGATTAAATCAGGAGCTCGAGTTGCACGCTAGAGCTGTTATTCGGAAAAACTGCTCCTGTGACTGAATCCTGGAGCTGTTATAGCTGTTATTCGGAAAAACTGCTCCTGTGACTGAATCCTGGATGGAGAAAGTCACTGTTTAAAAACGCGTGAATCCGCTACTCGAGGTAAGAAGATTAAAACCAGCACAGGGATCACTTACACATTGCTCGGAAGCTTATCTCAGTCGACTTCGTGAGGCAGATATGTGAAGTCGGGGGCGAGGCCACAAACTAGTGAGATGCTTCAATCATGGACTCGAGTTTGCACGCTGAGACTGTTATTTGAAAAATGCTCCTGTGACCGAGTCCTAAATAAAGAAAGCCACTATTTAAAACCGTGTCAATTAACTAATCAAGATGCAACGATTGATACCGGCAAGGGATCACTTACATCTTACGCGAAGGCTTCTCTCTGTGAACTCCGTGAGGCAGCTACGCGAAGTTGGGGCGGGGCCATTATTTATCAACTATTTCAAAGGACATAGAAGAGTTACTTAAAGACAGCGAGATTGAGGACGGGACTCGTCCTTCACCAATTTTTTTCAGGATTACTGGGTTGAACCCGTTATTAAATGGAATCACAGGAGGTGAATTGGAAAAAAATATTAATAGTTGCCATATCATACATGATGATGTAACCGTATAACAATAACAGATACCATCAGCTCGAGCAACTCTCACACAGGAGGTTGTACACGAGTCATAAGTAAGACACAGTCTATTTATAATTCTCAATTCAATTCAAGTGGTAATAGCATATTATTTTTGTAATACAACTCATCCAATCACTCTATGGAAAATTACCAATGCAGTTAGGGGGCCCATGCGACACTCGTGCACTACTCGAACATGAGAGTGAAAAACGAGCCGCTTGCATATATATTGGCATATTTCAACTCGTGCACTTCTCTAAACAAGAGAGTGTAGACGAGTGTAATGTACACATTTATCTTGTCAAATAGATGATGTTAAACCAGAGGTGTAAATGTCTGTGTTCAATTACAGAATAGCGTGGAGTGTCTAAATGGCCACAGGGATAAAGATATATTAGCCAAGCGCTGCTAGTTGTGCCAGGCTACTGTCCTGTTCGTTTAGTCCATTTTTTATGGAGTCCAGAAGGGACATCCATTTTGATTCACGTGTATTGAGAATGGTCAGTAGGTTACCCCCTCTTCTCCCTAGGGTTACCTTCTCGATGACCAACCATTTTAAGTCAGGCACCATATGTCCTGCCTTTTGCCAATGTTCTACCAGTGGCGCTCCTGATACTTTACAACGTAATCTGCTACAATGAGAGGAAATGCGAGATTTGATTTTTTTGTTGTGTTTGTCCAACATATACGTGATTGCAAGGACATTGTATGATGTAAATTACACAAGTCGAATTGCAATTTGTGTAATGTTTTAAGGTGTAGACACGTCCACCATGAGCAAATGTCTTTGTCTGAATGGTAGTGTCACATGCCGTACATGTGCCGCATCTGTGGTGTCCAACTAAAGGGGGTAAGTTCCATAAGGTGGTGAGTGTAGGTTGGCTCACTGGCTCCAGGTAGGAATGAACCACCAGATCCCTTATATTTTTAGCCCTTTTAAAAGAGTGGAGTGGGAGGTCCGATTGTTTTATCTCGTCTGCCACCAGAGACCAGTTCTTGTTGATTATTTGTTTAATCTCATTGCTACGTGTTGAAAAGGAAGTAACACAAATGATACGTTCTAGTTCAGTAGGATTAGTAGCATCAGGATTCAACAGGCTCTCACGTGGGTTATACCAGGCCCGTTTTCGGGCTCGTCTAACCATTCGTGCTGGGTATCCACGTGCAACGAGACGTTCATTTAGAGTCTCAGATTCCTTGATGTAATTAGCTCGAGTCGAGCAGTTTCTTCTGATCCTCAAAAACTGCCCCACCGGCAAATTGTCTTTGAGGCCACGAGGATGGTGGCTCCCATACTGCAATAGGGAGTTTCGTTCGGTGGATTTCCTGAAGAGTGTAGTCTGTAGGTGATCTTTATCCACATAAATTGAGATATCCAGGAATGGGATGGTCTCATTACTGGATTCCATTGTAAATTGAATGTGTGGATTTCTGTGATTGAGCCAATCATGGAATTCTGTTAGATGTTGTTTGCTACCGTTCCAGATGCATAAGACGTCATCAATATATCTGACCCAGAGGGCCAGACATGTCTGAAATGGGTTGTTGGAAGAAAAAATATATTGTTGCTCAAAATGATCCATAAAAATTATGGCCAAATTTGGAGCAAAAGTAGCCCCCATGGCTACTCCCTGGGTCTGCACGTAGAATTCATCCTGGAAGATAAAGAAATTTTGCTTCATGACAATACTAAGCAGATCAAGTATGAAATCTGTTGGAACTTGGACCGGGGCTGGTCTTTTATCCAAAACCTCTCTTATTACATCCAGAGCATCCTGTTGAGGAATGCTGGTGTAAAGGGACACAATGTCACACGTGACCAGAAGTGAAATGGATGGATCAAAGGGCCTCTCATCTATTAAATTGATGGTTTGAGTGGTGTCACGGAGATAAGCCCTGGTGGTAAGTGCAATGGGCTTGAGGAAAAAGTCTATGTATTTACACAAAGGTTCTAATATCGACCCACAGCCCGACACGATGGGCCGTCCAGGGGGGTTGTCCAAGTTCTTATGAACCTTGGGTAAGGTGTAAATCGTGGCCAGTCTTGGGAATTTCTGATTTAGAAATTTGAATTCCTGCTCGCTTAGAAATCCTAGGTCGAGGCCTTTCTGTGTGGTGGTCAAGATCCGAGCAGACAGGTCTTTGGAAGGGTCACTTGGTAGTTGTAAATAACTGACACCATCTGACAATTGTCTATATATTTCTTCTTTATATTTGGAAAGGTCCTGCACAATGATAGCCCCGCCTTTATCGGCGGGTTTGATGATGACTTCCTTATTTGAACCCAGCTCTTTTAGTGCCTTTTTCTCATTTTTACTAAGATTAAATTTGACAAACTTGCTTTTGTCCAGAGCTTGGTCCACTGCCGTGGTCACAATTTCCTCAAAGGCCAAAATCTTATGGCTCATGGCATACGTGGGTGGAAAGAAAGTGGAGGGTTCCCTCAGTCCAGTGATGGAGCGTTGTTGTCTGGTGGTTTGATTGCGAAAGTAATACCTGAGTCTGATCTTTCTGAAGAACCTATATAGTTCCGTTTTTAACAAGAATTTGTTAGCAGGGGCTGTTGGAACATAAGAAAGTCCTTTACTTAAGACCTTGATCTCCTCATCCTTTAATTCATAATTGGAGATATTAATCACAGGGTTAAGAATACTAGTCGTATTCGATCTTGACATGGATGGATGGTTCACCACCGGTATGTGTTCCTGCGTGTTGAAATTTCCCCATGCACCTCGGGGCGAAATCTCACCCGTTTCTGCTGCTTCCCCCTGTTGCCATCCCATCCGGGATTCTGTTGCTGGCCTCTCGCCTGTCCTCTCGTCCAGTTGTTGCCACGTCCTCGAGGGGGCCGCCATGTTCCTCGGCCCTGATCTAAAAAATGAGGCTGAAATTGTGGAGGGTACTGTTGGTAGCTCGTGTCTGCAGGTGGATAATTGTAAGAAGTGCTTGGACCTGCTTCACAATCACTGCCTGAACTGTAAGAGGAGTCAGAGAAGGTTGTAAAGTTGCGTCTTCCTCTGTAACCACCGCGACCGCGGTGTGAGAAACGCCCTTGTGTATCCTGCTTATAATAATCTGGTTGCAAGTATGGTTAAACAGATTTTTTATCAAAAACCTTCAGATCTCTCGCCAGTTTCTCCAATTTCTTAGTTTGGGCTGTGATATCAAATTCTTTTATTGAAGCTTCCAAGTTGTCCAAAGCCTCTTTTGCTTTGGTGAGTGTGCTATCGCCTAGAATTTCCGCTTTTAAGTCAGCAATTTCCTTGCTGAGCGTAACAACCTGTTCGGCAGCTGTCTCCACCCCCAGCACCATCCAGTGCCGGGAGCAATTGTTCGCCACGTAGCTGAACCCTTCTTTAAATTTGGGGACGTCTACAAATATCGCTGGCTCGATTTTTATCTGTAGTCCCACCGGGAATATATTTTCCTGAAGGTATCTGGTGAAAAGATGCCCCGTGTAGTCGTGTCCTAATGAGTTTCTTCTCTAATCTCTCAAGGCGAGCTATTTTGTCATTTAGAGATACGTCAATTAGGGGGACAGATGTGGACAAAAAGGTGGTAGACAAGTCCTTGGTTAACTGGTTAATGTATTCCTCTGTATAGGACAATAACTCAGATTCCACCATGGTTTAAAATAAATTAAAGACAAACTTGAGGTGGTCTTTATGAGAAGCCCTACTCTTAAACAAATGGTCACTTGTAATTATTTGGAGCCCAAGAGTGTGAATGCTGCAAATTGGCTTCCTAAACCACCAATAGGTTTCTTAGTCTGTGGATCTTGCAGTGTATGTAGTTTGGGACTAAACAAAACTAAAGATTTTTCTTTTAATACTAAACAGATGCATACTATCAAAGAGTTCATTAACTGTAAGAGTACGGGAGTGGTTTATGCGATCGTTTGTGAATGCAAAAAGGTGTATATAGGTAGCACTAAACAGATGCTGAAACTAAGAATCCAAGAACACAGCAGATGATAGATCACCATTGTCTCAGGATATTCGAGAGCACCATAATTCGCAGACTAGGATTAAGTTTCATGGTATCTAGAAAGTCAAACCTCGAAAACGGGGTGGTGACTGGGAATTAGATCTTAGATGACAGGAAGCTAAATGGATTAGCAGATGTAGAACGGTGATCTCTGGGCTCAACAGCAATAATGAGTTACATTATTTTCTGTAATGTGTCCGTGCATTAGGTACTTAAATTACGTGTTAGTCTCTCTTGTTTTATGAGTGTTGGTAATCAATTTTGTTAACAGTTGACTATTATCCGTTTCTAGGAGTCAGTAGTGCCTTTCTGGCTATGTAGATGTTATGGTCAGATACGTGGCAGACTGTGTATTACGGGTCACATCACACATAGATGCGATACTTTGATTCATGTGATAATTTTGCAAGTAGTGAGGCTTATTGAAGGTCTCATGAGAGGTGAAATGTGATTACATTTTTACTTGTGGCGTATTGTATAGTGACGGTGGTATGTTCATCATAAGATTTTTTTTTTTAAATAACAGAGAGTGATGATGTATTTTCTTATTGATGCGGCACGCTCGGAGTAGCTCCCTCAAGTCTTGATATGTGTCTTATAACTCGTTCACATTTCCTTTAGAAATATTATGATGTTAATAGATGTGTACACTTTTTACGGAATGAATACTTCATGGGGCATATTAGAATCTTGTCTCTTCAGTGATAACATTTCATACAATGGATTTGTTGTTTTTGAGGAACAAACAATAGTCATTCGCCTCGTCCCCTCTCTCACCTATTGCTACGACGATACGATTAGCACAAAGCGATTTGATCATGTTCCTGTACTTTGTTATATGGACATCAAGATAGGAGGCCGGAGCAACTCTTTATTGTTTAGAATATAATTTATTTTCCACTGTCCGTTGAAGTATTAGAAACCCGTCATTTACTTTTTTTTTTTTTCGCGGAAATAGCAGCGGGAGCCAGTATTGGCTTTAACAGTACTGGGCTTTGATTGGCCCGTATGTTTGTGTTTCCGTCGAATGAACGGATGTGTTTGTCTTCTCACTAGCGGACCTGAGAGGGAACATGTTTCATTTCTATTTTAAGCAAAGCACGGTCAAAAAGGTGGATATTCGTGATTGGCAGTACGTCAGATAGTGGATGACGTTTATGTTTTCATGCATATCATTGGAGGATGAGATTTGCGGACCAAAGAGTACACCTTTGCGGGCACATGCATCATTGTAGGATTTTGCGATTCCTAAATTGCGAAAATTAAGGAATCGCAATTTAGGAATTGCAAAATCCGATGCATCAAGAAATCTTAAAAGTTTTTAGGATTTCTTAATTTTCTGTATTTGCGATTCCTTAAATGCAATCGCATTTTTAGGAATGGCCAAAAATTACGAGTTTTGTCAAATTGTTTCATGCATCCCAAAAAATGATTTTGGAATCGCAAACGGCCGATTTTTCCGAATCGCACCGTTTGTGACTCCAAAATCACTTGATGCATGTGGCTGTTGGTCTTGAAATTTGGAGGGAGAGAACGGCAATTATGATTCGTTTGTTAGGTTTTTTTAAAGGGAGACCGGATTTCAGACCGGTGCACAGTGGGTGTACACGTACCCAGTGTAGCTGGCCTGGATTTAGCTAAACAGAACCTCTTTTCGCCCAGGTGAGAATGTGGAGGTCTTTTCGAATAGTGAGGTTCTATTACAGTGCTTAGCATGTTGGTTAAATGATTGATTACTTTCTTCATTTGCAGATGATGGCAAATGGTTGAATTTAACTTTGCGAGAATCACTTTGAATGCTTTACTTGGGAGGTAAGCTTGCAGTCTTTACTAAATACAGGACTGGGGGTGATGACTTTTGAACTATTCTTTGGGTACATGTTCAGTGATCCTCTCATTTTTACAGATTTAATTTTCAAAATCAAACAAGTTGCTTCATCCAGGCCTTATTTGAATAAGAAGTCGTTATTGTGAGGTGGGTGAGACCGTGGGCACTTTGTTTCGATTATTCAGAGTTTTTATGCTTGTGTGCTAGGTACAGGTCACTCTTTAAATTTAGATTAACTAGACATTTCGGATAGAGTCGATTTAATTAGACTCTGATGTAGTGACCATTCATGCAAATTGTATAATGTGGAATTTTTAGTCTGAAATAGATGGACTGTGCGCGGGGTTTACATCCTGTTTTTTCGCACTTGTTCCCGCTTTAGAATAAAATAACCAGAGAACGATCAGTTAAATATTGTTGGGGATTGCGGTGAGAACCTGATGTACTGGATCGAGACACTCCATCGAGGCCACCGCACCACTGATTGATTTTAGTTTTTGTGAGGCAGGCTACTGCCATGTTTTATTTATCTATTTTGTTGACTGGAAGTTCTGTTATTCAATTAACTTTTTAACTTTAGAAATGATACTCAATTATCGTATTTCTGTACTAAATTTACAAATGTAATTATTAGAATGGTATAAAGGCAAGTATAATGATTAGAGCGGCAGACCCTAATGCAGAAGTATGGCCCGGGACCAGTGTTCAATTCCCGCCTCGGTGGGTCTCGGGCTCAATTTCCTCAGACCTGATAATTCTCGCCTTAGTTCCTATTCTAATCATGTGTCCCACTCTGCAACTCTGGGCAATAGCTTGCTTAATCTCCACAACGGCTCCAACAACGCTAGAATGCCTGGCTTCACCTTGGGGGTACCCAGGAGTGGGCACCTCACAGGGAAAGGCCAGGAAGGGTTCCTCAGCGGTATTCGTACAAGCGCCGAGATGCCTCCGGGTAGTAGTGCGCTGTACAAGTGCGTAATTATCATTTTTATTTGGAGGAATTTGTTATAGGAATGTTTTCACATTATATGTTTATTTTGTACAAGAATGGTGTAATACCTAAAGTAATTTTTTCTGTTTCTTTAATATTTATCTACAGCCTTGATGATGTCCATACTGGACAAAACGCGTTGGCTGTTTTAAATTATCTACAAAATATTGATTTGGATGAAATTGGGTTATTGAATCCACATTTAATTGGACATTTGTGCTGTTGGAATAAATCTTTTGTTGCTGATATCGGATGAATTTGCCATAATAAAACTTTGGAATACAGCATTGAACTGAAGACTTTTTTTTAACACAACGCTCCTTCCATCAATCTTTTTATGTTTGGATCATTTGGGGCGTGAATGGTAGACCCGAGGGAGAAGAGGGCATGGACAACTCACAGCTTTGTTATTAATGTATTGATTTTCTCCCTGTGCTTGTCGAGTCACCCTTACCATTTCATATATTAGCTTTATTGAATCCCAGGGCTAGTTGGCTGTCCTCCTGGTCTGCAGTCTCAGGGACCTAAAGGACTTCCAAATTATCTGCTTCTGCATCCGGACTCAGCCATCTGTGAGTCTGCCCTGCCAAGTGGCGCCACCCCAGTCCTGGACCCTTCAAAGTGAGCCCCAAGGTGCTTGCTTGAGCAAAACCCACACATCCTCTATTGAACTGGTGGTCAGCGCCATTGCATGGATCAGAACTGATGTATCACCCCTATTGCGTGGATCAGACTGGTGCATCGCTCCTGTTGCATGACCAGAACTGGTGCACCACCCTCACTGCGTGCAACCGCCCTGATTCATCGCCTTTGGAACAACCACTGCATTAGGTCACTGCATCTCCTTCAACAGTATCCTCTATGATGACTCATTGAGCTCTTCACTCATCTAAGCTGATGGATCTCTGACGCTGTGCAGATCAATACCGGTTCATCGCCCTCATTACGTGGATTGACACTGATGCATTGCTTCGACCTGAATCATCGACGTAGATTCAGCTAGGATGAAGGTACTTTTTTTGTTTAGCAGGTGTTAGACTTGGCATCTTTGGAGTGATTTCCCCTGAATTTCTGCCTCTACCTCCTGTTTGTTTGATGCTGAGCTGGATTTCATTTTTTCTGGCTAAGATGCTTTGGTCACTTTGCCAATGCTGATCAGTGTCAAAGTGCAAGTGATCCCTGCGTAAATCGTTATTTCATTTAATTCTCCCTGATTGGCATATTAAAATTCACTAAGTGGCAAAGTAAAGTGCACTAAGTGTGCCAGAGCCTGTAAATCAAAAGCTACTAGTGCCCGCACGGATTGTGCCACCCACAGGAGTAGCCCTGAAAAGGTATCTCGGACCTGCCACTGCAGTGTCTGCGCACAGTTTTGAACTGCCATGCCTACCTGGAAAAGTGAACCCACTTGTCAGACCCTAACCTTCCCTTTTTTCACATGTAAGACACCCCTCAGGTAGCCTCAATGTTCCCCCCTGGGCAGGGTGCAGTGTATGTGAAAGTTAGGATATTTACTGGTATGAGTGTGACATGTCCTGCTAGTGAAATACTGCCTAGTTTGTTTTTCACTATTGAAAGGCTATCTATCCCATAGAATAGCTTGAGAGATACTTTGTACCATCTTACTAGTATAACTTCCCATTGGGACAAGATAAATAAATACAGTGTATGCCCTTTGAACACAGAATTCAATAACACATCTTTTAGTAAAGAAGAAATTTAAATTGTGTGTTGAGAAATGGCACTTTTAGAAAGTAGGCATTTTCTTGTTTAACCATTCTGTGTGTCTCTTTCTGTTTGTGGATTGACTGACTGGTTTTGGAGTGATAGGGGCTGGGGATGTTGATTTACTGTGGACAGCCACTGGGGGGTTGAGGTGTGCTTGGCCATTCCTGGATGAGTCAGAGCTGAGTGAATAGACCTTAGCTGCATTTAGAGTAGTGGGAGGAGTTTACCTTGCACCTGAATAGGGTCTGTCTACCTTGCACAATGCTGTCTCCACCCCTGGGGTCACATTGCACCATTAAGAACAGGACTGGTTTGGACTGGGCTCAGGGCCCCTTCTGAGAAGAAAAACAAAGACAAAATGGGGTATAAGTAGTGGACATTAACCCCCAGAACTTTAGATCACTTCTGGACTCAAGAGGAACCTTTGCCAAGGAGAAGTGGAGAGCTGTGGGGAGGAGTATTGCCCCTTTTGCTGTGTGCTGTGTGGGGTTTGGCCTGCAGTTCCTTGCTTCTGCCAAGAAAAGGACAAAGACTGGGCCTGTGTGTGTGTTGGCCTCCTGTTCTGAAGCCTCAGGGACACAAAGACTTCACCCCATGCTCCCCTGAACTCTGTTGCTGAGCGTTCGGACCTGCCAGGAGGTGCCTATTCCCGTTTTGGGCCTCTGGATGTTTTTCCTACTGTTGGAAGCTGGAAGAAGCCTAAGAGAAGCAAGAAAAGCAATCTCCAATGCCATCAGTGATGCCACAGTGACCTGCACTGAGGCCGGTGGAACAGCTTGTGAAGTGCACAAAGAACCACCCTGTCTGCACTGCAGCTCCGACGCCCTTTGACTCCTACCAATGCCTGCAGTTATCAGCATTCCCAATGCCAGAGCTCGCACCAACTCCTTCATCTCCAGCGCCTGCATCCTGTTATCGTGGCACCAATAACCACCAAAGGTGACTCCACGAACTCGCCGATTTCACAGTGCCTCACCGGAACCGGTGCCTCAATGTTGATGCAACCAACTTCCTTTGTCCTGGATTCAACACGTTGCCTCCATGCAGGCATGGTGCCTCCCTCCACTGTGATAGCCAGGGTGCCGGCCTTGACCTCGGCACTGGCGCCTCACCTCCACAACGCCGTATATCATCATAGACTTAGTTTTCCAAAGGTACTGTTTGTTTGGGGGTCTGTGTGACTCAGTGCCAGGCGCCAAGCACCTCGCGGTCGGCGCCGTACTTTGGATTTATTGCTATTGCTATGTCGTAATTGCCCCGGGTGGAGCTATTTGTTTTCTACAAACATTATTTTGGTAATAACTGTTTTTATGTGCTATTTTACTACACGTAGCTGGATGTTTGTTGTTTTGGTCTCGTTGGGTTTAGATAAAGATACTATATTTTTCTAAACTGGTGTGCTGTCCATTTGCGATGTTATCACAGTGTTACTGGGTGTTTCATTTATTTATTTATAAAGTTTTATATAGCACGAACTTGATCCCGAAGGATATCAGAGCCCTTTACAGTTAGAAGGAGAGGAAGGAAAAAGATCATAACCAGACTAAAATGGGGAAGCAAACATAACAGTTCCTATATATTTCAGGGGTAACATAGTGTGGGCTAGTCAATGACATCAAGGGAGTGATGATACATAATGAAGTTGCAGGGGGCAAATACAATTGTAACAAACAGAATTATTAACCAATGCTGTAATATTTACAGAGCGATTAGGGCTACAGTAGTCCATCTTAAGGTAAGAACTTGTTCATGAGGAATCTTTTTGCTTCCAATTTGAAAGCAACCTTGGAGGAGATTCTACGGATTTCCGGTGGAAGAGAGTTCCAAATTTTTGGTGCAGCGCCAGAGAAGGCTTGTTGGCATGTTCTCTTTTTGCGGAAGATCTGAGGTTTCAGAAGGAGGGAGTTAGCACTCCAAGACGGTCTACCCCTTCCAGATAGAACTAGTTTTTGTGCAAGGTAGTTGGGGGTTTTGAAGTGGAGTGCTTTGTGGGATAGACAGGCAATCTTCAGTTGAATTCTAGCTTCATAGGGCAGCCAGTTTAGAGCTTTTAAGACCGGGGAGATGTGGGCACTTCTCTTGGTGTTTGTAGTCAATCTGGTCACCGCATTCAATGAGAACTTTAGGGGGGCCAGAGTGTATTTGGGCAGGCCACATAACGTAGCACTGCCATAGTCCAGCTTTGGCAGTACAAGGGCTTGGACCACTTGCTTGAAGTTAGATTGGGGTAGGAAGGGGTTGAGATTCCGGAGTTTTCTCAACACATGATTAGCTCCCTTCCACACGTTGCTAATATGGGTCTTCATATTCAGATGCTTGTCCAGGGTGATTCCAAGAGATTTAGCTGAATCAATAATGCGGGGGGAGCAGTTGAAAGCGGTGAGTTGGTTCATCGGGAGGTCTATTTTAGGAGTATGTTTCGGGGAAGAAATGAGGAGGAATTATGTTTTGGATGTGTTTAATAGGAGGTGGTTCTCAGTTAACCAGTTTTGGGTAGTCAGTAGGGTGGAGTTGAGTGAAGTGAGGTCATCCGGGGAGGAGATTTTCAGATAGAGTTGGGTGTCGTCTGCATACATGTGGAAGCAAATGTCCAAGGATTTTAAATAAATAGCTAAGGGTTCAAGGAATAAGTTGAAAAGAATGGGAGATAAGGAGGACCCTTGGGGAACGTCCATGATGACTGGGGATGGCAGGGAGAGGGAGTGGTTAGCTCTTTGTGACCTGTGCTGCAGGAAGGATGAGAACCAAAGTAGCACCTGACCGGAGAGGCCCATCTTATGTTCAAGAATGAGCAGGAGGTTGTCTTGATTGACAGTGTCAAAGGCAGAGGAGAGGTCGAGTAGGATAAGGAGGCAGGATTCATTTCGATCAAACATCATTAAGATGTCATTCATCACGTGAGTGAGAGCCGATTCAGTCCTGTGCCCACTCCTAAAACCAGATTGGTGTTGGTCCAGAAGATTGGAATTTTCGATAAGCCTACAAAGTTGAGACTGGCCGCATTTTTCAAGGAGTTTGGCTAGTGTGGGGATACTGGAGATAGATCGAAAGTTGTTAAGATCTGTACTGTCAGCTGTCGTTTTTTAAAAATAGGTGTGACCTGCGCCTCTTTTAGGCATTCAGGGATCGTGCCTTGTGATAGAGATGCATTGACAATCTTTGTCCTGAAGGGGGAGATTGTTTCCTTAATAACTTTGAAGATGGTGGGTGGTAACGGGTCGTTGAGGTGATTAGATGGGTCAATACTCCGAAGAACCTTTTTGATCTCGGTTTCAGTTAGAGGTGTAAAGGTATCCCATGGAGCGTGGTTCTTAAAACCCCAGCTGACTGGTTCTGCCTTGTCTAACAAGGCCTGGGGGGGTGCAGGTTCATTGGGTAGCAATAGAGCCTTCCTGGTCTCCAGATCGATGTTAATACGTCTAGATTTCTCCATAAAGAAGGCATCCAGATCATCACATGAGGGAGGAATGACTACCGAAGCTGACCAGTTAGGGGCTTCCACCGATTGTTGTTTGACCAGTTCAAATTATTTATAGTGTCGATTAGCCGCTTGGGTAAGTTGAGATCAGAAATATTCCGCATTAGCTGTCTTGATTTGTTTGTTATATGAGCTTCTTGCTGATCTCAGGGTTTTTAGCTGGTCCGCAGATGGTGTGGATCTCCAGGAACGTTTGATGGCCCTTAGATTGCGACGTTCTGAATTTAGGTTGGCATTGAACCAATGTTTAGATCTTTTAGGGGGTGCATTCTTTTGTTGGAATGGAGCCATAGAGTCCATGATACTGGCAATAGAGGAATTGTAGAAGTCTGTGAGTGCATGGACTTCATGTATTTCCCCCTTTCTGAGAAAGGGCCCTCTTACAGCGGCTTGCTAGGTCAGCTGTGTTGATATCTCTGAGGTCCCTTTTCCATATCTTTGGTTTAGTTGTTTGTGCCTTACACCGGAGGACCTCCGAGTTGATATGGAATGAAATGATGTGGTGATCCAATCACATGGTATGATGGAGTCCAGAGTGATGTTATGACCTTTGGAGATGATGAGGTCTAGAGTTTCCCCTTTAGTGTGTGTGTGCGCCCTGGTAACAATGTTGAATTAAATTGTGATCATTCAAGAAGGCATGATACTGCTTGGTCATTAGTATTTGACCAATGAAGGTTAAAATCCCCAAGGTAAATGTGGGGCTGGACTGAGTCCACATTGGCAGAGATGATTTACATTTATTGCTCAATGAATGGGAGATTGTCACCTGGGGGATGATAGAAAGTGTGTAATTTGCAGACCAAAATATTGTTACTAGAATTGAGGCAAAGGTATTCACAATTCGTTGGCGAGGAGGACTCTGCGAGGGAGACCACAAGAGTGTTCCGATGTATACAAGCTAGCCCACCTCCCTGCTTCTTAACTCTATCTAGGTGAATTATGTCATGTGAGGGGGGCACCAAGAGGTCCAGGATTGGAGTGGACGCAGGGTTGAGCCAGGTTTCAGTGAGGATAATGATATCTATTTCATTATGTTGTATGAGGTCGAAGATCTCGGAGGCGTGTTTGTTGGCAGACCTACAATGGAGAAGAATGCACTTGAGTGGGGCCGGCGTAAATATCTTTATATGTTGCCTTTGGGATAAGCCTGTCTGCTCGTGCCTAGCTACCAAGGGGGTGAGTAGGGGTTATCTACAGTGTGTATCCCCCTTACCCTGATTAGAACCAAAGATCCCTACTTGGTCAAAGGTATGTAGCTCTGACAATTAGAAACCCCCAGGTCTAACATTGGTGGTCAGGGGTGAGGATTGTATTTGTACTTGTCCTACAATGATTGGTGTACATTACTAGTTTAGTGAAGACCATTACGCAACCACATACTGTGTTTTGTTTTTGGTTCTATTTTTGATCTGACACTTTAAGTATCCAAGCACCATGTCTCTAAATTGTAAACCAGCAAGCTAGGCTGCAGAATTGAAGTTTGACATTGAAATGGTAAGCAGTTACAAATTAGATCAATTCAAGTTCTACAAGAGCTTCATATGTCCCACGAGGAGATACTCTAGGAAAGAGGCCTTAGGGACCTGGTGGGAAGCCAGAGAAGCTGGAAAGAATGGAAATGAGGATGCAGATTCACCAGAAGAGGGCTTTGAGTCCCAGGATTTGCCTGTAGGAAGAGCAGCCTCTTCCAGAAATGTATTTACAAAGGAAATGGAGGACAGGCAGAGGGTCAGAAATCACGAGTTGGAATTACTAAAGTTCCAGATACAAAAGTTAGAAATGGAGAAACAAAAGTTGTCAATGGACAAAGACAAGGAAGCTAGCCTTGCCTTGGAAGAGAAGAAATTTCTTTTGGCACATGAATTGAGCATGAGAGAGTTGGACCTCAAAGTCAAACAGACGGAGTCCGGTGCACATGGTGGCAGCGTACAGCCAGTATAAGGAGTTAAGGTATACATTCCCAAAGACCTGGTGCAGAATTTCCAGAAGGTGGAGGGTATTTGTGCTTGGTTTGCAGCTTATGAGGCAGCACTGCATATGAATGAGGTCCCTGAGAAGAATTGGGGGACGGGCCTGTGGGAAAACTGTGAGGCCAAAGGGAGGAACCCCCTGACACCTTTGGAAGAGGCGGGTGCTCTGACCTACCCCAATATGAAGGAGGCTTTATGCCTCAGGTATGGGCTCACACCTTAGCAGTACAAGGAAAACTTTAGGTCTTTTAAAAAGCTTGACTCAAAAACATGGGTGGAATGTGTGAATCTTTATTGCAGAGCACTGGATGGTTGGATAAACGGCAGCCAGGTAACTGATTACCAGGGGTTGTACTATCTCATTGTTGGTAGCTCTTGAATAGTCTTTGTATTACTGAACTGCGCCAGCATCTGATGGATAGTAAGCTGACTGACCCCAGGAGGCATGTTCAGGAGGCTGACTGCTGGACAAGTACCACTGTCCACAAGGGGTATGTGGGAAACCCAGCCAATGGTGGGCAGAGTCCCCAGCAGAAGAGTGGGGTGCGGCATGGGTAACCACAAGGAGTTCTCTAAAGGGCCCCAAAATAGTTCCCAGGGTAAAGATTCCCAGTCCCACAGGGGTAATTAGCAATGACCCACTAGGGGAAGGCCTGACAAACGGGGTCCCAACATGCAGAATGATCCCAAGTGCCCCCAGGCACCACCAGCACACCGTCACTGAGGTTAGTATATGTAGAGCTGGGGGAGGAGTTGGTTTCTAGTGAGGGTGGGGTGCCAGTTGTAATGACCCTTATCTCCTTAGAAGATATAGAGATGGTCTAGGAATCCTGCCTGCCGGATAATACTAAAAAGTACCTGCAGTGGGTCACCATCAATGGGAGGAGGATGGAAGCTCACAGGAGACAGTGTGACATCTGTCAGGTGTCAATGGGTGTCTGAGGAGCAGGTCAACCCCAATGTACTTCACCATGTAGTTGCTGCAGACAATTCTGAGTGCTTGTGTAAGGTGGCACATGTTCGATTTGAGTGGGGGGGTCTCAGGTTCCTTGAAGGTTGTTGTAAGTCCATCCATGCCTGGTGACTGTCTGCTTTGCAATGACTTGGGGAGTTCACCTTGAAAGGAGGTGGAACGCCAGTCTTATTAAAAGATGTTGGGTCTGCCTGAGTGGACCGGTGTGACCACTTTGTCAGTGGCAGCCAGTAGTTAAGAGGACCTGGAGCCTGAAACATTGGTAACAAGCATGCCAGAAAGAGAAGGAGCAGGGGGCAAGGGAAACCTGCTCCAGAAGTTTCTATGGTTCAGAAAAAGGCTGACCCTGAGGGGGATGCCCTGGAACCTACAAGGGAACAAGTGGCAGCAAGTGGTCAGTCTGGATCACATTGGATTTATTGGGAGAATGGACTCCTATATAGTGAGCCTAAGGTTGCTGAGCCTAGGGCACACATGCTGGTGGTACCCGAGTGCTACAGGCCCTTCCTACTGGATCTGGCTCATGATGTGCCTTTGGCAGAACATTTGGGGGTGCGAAAAGACCTATCACAGGCTTGTCACCCACTTTGCTGGCCCAAAATGCAATGGCACATGAGCACACATTGTCGGTGTTGTCAGACTTGCCAGGCAAGTAACCCTTTGCTGTGGTGAGCACCCCTTTTGAACAAGTGGACATTGACATTCAGGAGCCCCTAGATATCAAGACAGCCTTAGGCAACAAGTTTATCTTGGTCTTAATGAACCATGCCACCCGTACCTGGAAGCTGTCCCTTTCAGGACAATAACGGCCCCTGTGGTGAGCTGTGCATTGATAGAGATCTTTTCTAATGTGCGGTTCCCCAGAGAGGTGGTCTCTGACCATGGTACAAACTTTAAATCTAGGTACATGATGTCTTTGTCAACTTCAAAGCAGCCACCACAAGACACCACAAACTCATCAGATACTCAGGGATAAAGGCACTCCAGGACAGAATCTCAACTCACGCACACAACAGCGTGGAATTTTTCAGCAGCGTCAGAGTTCGCCCAACCCAACAGTGAGACCACCAACATCCACCCTCCCAGGACCTCTGCGACAGACACAGCGCCTTTTCCACCACAAATTCAAGACCATCTATGACAACTGCGATGACAACAACCTTCACGAGGATCCCACTCACACCATTCCCTGCTCCACACAGCCGACACTGGAAAGCTGTACCATCCTCAGCATCAAAGATACCCTAAGACTATGAAGACCACCCACCCTGGGGCCACCACAGAACACTGCCACACCCCATCATTGCCCCGAGTTTCAATGAATCATCAACCGCTCCTTCCAGACCGCCTCCTTCCCCAACAACTGGAAACATGCCGAGATTGAACTTCCCCTGAAAAAACCCTCAGCCGACCCCATCGACCTTAAAAACTTCAGACCAATTTCCTTACTCCCATATCCAGCGAAAGTCATGTAAAAAGCCGTTAACAGTCAACTTGCCTCATTCATAGAAGGAAACAACATCCTCGACTCCTCCCACTCAAGCTTCAGGAAGAACCACAGCACCTAAACTGCCCTTCTCGCTGCAGCAGACGACATCTGCTCCCTCCTCGACAGGGGGGAGACTGGTCCTCGTCTTCCCGGACCTCTCCACTGCCTTTGACACAGTCTCATATCGTATGCTAGTCTGCAGACTCCACAAAGCAGGAATCCGTAACAAGGCCCTTGACTGGATCCGCTCATTCTTCTCCGGCTGAACTCAGCGGGTCAGGCTCCCCCTTTCATCTCAGAACCCACACCTACCACCTGCAGAGTCCCTCAAGGATCCTCCCTCAGCACCACCCTGTTCGACGTCAACATGGCCCGCTTACATACATCGTCAGATCACACGGACTCAACATCGTATCGTACGCAGATGACACCCAGCTCATCCACTCCCTATCCAACGAACCCAACATCTTCAAACACAACTCTGAAGATGGAATGGAAGCAGTCACCAGGTGGATGAAGAACAGCTGCCCATAACTCAACACGGACAAAACAAGGTTCTCATCATGGGCTCAAACCCTGACTCCTGGAATGACACGTGGCGTTTCCCCTCCATTGGGAACCCTCCCCCCCCCACGGACCACGCACCCAACCTTGGAATCATCCTGGACTCTGAACTCAAAATGGACCGCCAGATCAACGCTGTCACCTCCTCCTGCTACCACACCCTCCACCTACTCTGAAAGACCTTCAACTGGATTCCCCTCTAACACAGTAAAACCATCACCCAAGCCCTCATCAGCAGCAGACTGGACTACGGCAACACCCTCTATGAAGGGATCAACAAGAATCTCACCCGCAAACTCCAGAACATCCAGAACACTGCCACCAGACTAGTCCTCAATCTACCGCACCACTGCCACATCAACCACCACCTATGTACACTACACTGGCTCCTCGTTGAGAAGAGAATCACCTTCAAGCTTCTAACCCATGCTCACAAGGCCCTTCACAACACCAGACCCTCCTATATCAACCACGCCTCTCGTGTCATGCACCCCAGAGATGCAATGGTTCCATGCATCAAGAAGAACAGAAAAGGAGGACAATCCTTCTCTCTCCTCCTTCATTCCCTCTCCACCTCTGACAGACACCTACACTCTCCAAGTTCCTGAAGGACCTCAAGACCTGGCTCTTCGAATCACTGTGAGCATCCAGAAGTTGCGGACTCCCTCAGCACCTTGAGACCCTTTTAGGGTGAGTAGCTGCACTTTATGAACCCATGATTGATTGATTGATTGATTGATTGTGGGAGGAGTGTGGTGTAATGTACAGCTTCATCACTCCCTACTATCCTCAAGATAATGGGTTGATTGAGAGATTCAAAGGAACCATGAAATGCATGATGAATGGACTTGCAGAAAACATGATACATAAGTGGGACGTGTTCCTACCATGCCTGTTGGTTGCCTGCAGGGAGCTACCACAGATATCCTTAGGGTTCACTCCCTTTGAATTACTGTATGGGCACCATGTGAGAGGACCTCTCAGACTGGTGGAGTAGGGCTGGGAGAAAGCTCCTGTGAGAGCCCCCCAGGATGTGTTCAGCTACATGCTGGCCTTCAGGAACCAGAGTCAACGCTTCTAAACTCTCTCAGGGGAACCTGGATGCCAGCCAGGAGGAGATGACATTATAGTACAACTGGAACACCACTCTGGTTGAGTTTCCGCCTGGCCAAAAAGTGTGAGTGATGGCGCCAGACGAGCCTTGTGCACTCTAAGACAAGTGAACTGGTCCATTTGAGGTGGTGGAAAACAAAAGTGAAGTAACCTACTTGGTGAACTTGCAGACTCCTAGGAACCCTTTGTGGGTCCTGCACGTGACCGCCTCAAAACTCACTTTGAGAAGTCTAAAGTGACAATGGTCCTGGCTGGAATGGAAGAGGAGAGTAAGCCTTATCCCAAACTCCTGTTGGCAAAGAAACATGATGGGTCAGTGGATGAAGTGAACCTCTCTCCCACCCTGACCCCAGAGTCGCAGAGGGCCTGTTGCCAGGTGCTGGGACAGTTTGCCTTCCTGTTCTCCCTGACTTCAGGAATAACTAATTTGTGTGTCCATGATGTGGACACTGGGTACAATTTACCTGCAAAACGCAAATTTTACAGAGTACCTGACAAAGTCAGGGCCAGCGTTAAGGCCAGCATTAAGGAAGAGGTTTCCAAGATGTTGGCGTTAGGGGTGATAGAGCCCTCCGGCAGTCCCTGGACAAGCCCAGTGGCCTTGGTTCTGAAAGCTGCTGCACCCGGTGCCACTCCTGAACTCCGTTTCAGCATCATAGACTACTGTGGGCTCAATGCAGTCACCAGGACTGACACGCACCTCATCCCCAGAGTTGATGAACTCATTGATCGGTTGAGAGCTGACCGGAACCTCAGTACGTTTGATCTAACGTCTGGGTACTGGCAGATTGCCTTGAATGATGGGCAAAATAGAGGTCTGCGTTTTCAACCCCAGAGGGGCACTAACAATTCCATGTCATGCACTTTGGGAAGAACTCCCTGCCACATTCCTGAAACTGGTCAACCACGTACTGTGTGGGCTGGAGAAATTCTGCATCGCCTACCTGAATGACATTGCTGTGTTCAGCTCCAGCTAGGAGGAGCACGTGCAACACCTCTCTGAATGTTGAAGGCTCTACAGAAGGCAGGCCACACTATCAAGGCCAGTAAGTGCCAGACAGTGTAAGAATCCGTGGTGTACTTAGGGCACAAGGTAGGAAGCTGCCAGATGGAGCCCCTACAAGGGATATGGCACCATTGTTGCCACCTTGACAGAGCTGACTTCAAAGAAGCAGCCAAGAAAAGTGATCTGGACTGATGCCTGTCAGACCGCTTTTGATGCCTGAAAACTGCCATGCGCATGGGGCCCGTGCTCAAAGTACCCAACTTCTCACAAGTATTTGTTCTGCAGACAGACGCTTCAGAGCATGGTGTGTTAGCAGTACTCTCACAGTTAAACGACAAGGGCTTGGACCAACCCATAGCTTTCATCACTAGGAAGCTACTTTCCAGGGAACCGAAGTGGAGTGCAATTGAAAGAGAAGCTATTGCTGAGGTCCGGACGCTGAAGAAGCTAAGAAAATACTTGGTTGGGACTCATGTCCGGTTCAGACAGACTACAGACCTCTCAGATGGTTTATGCAAATGAGGGGTGAGAACCCGAAACTGTGGAGGTGGTCCATCTCCCTACAGGGAATGGACTTTATGGTGGAACACCACCCTGGTACAGAATTGTCCTCACTGGGTCCCTGTATCCGGGTGGTGCTCCAACAAAGTTTTGACTTTGCCCCAGTACGGCCCGACCAGATACCCTAATTAAGCTCTTATGGTATCTAAGCATTATTTTTACAGTTTATTGTTTAAAAATTCATATCTCAAGGTCTACTTATTGGATTTTTGTTGTTTTGGTATTGTTGTATTTATTCAGGTAAAAGCTATTTTCTAATCTGGTGTGCAATCTTTTTCTGTAGTGTTTTCACTGTCTTACTGTTTGAAGTGTTGTACAAATACTTTATACATTGCCTATTAAGCCTGCCTGCTCTGTCCCAATGTACCTGAGGTTGAGCACAGAATAATAACGTGTTATTAATTATATGGAAAGTCATAAGCAACAGCAGTAGGATTCCAGTCCACTCAGATAATCTTTAGAACTGTTATAAATTACACTTCGACATCGAAAAAAATTGAAAAGTGGAGCAACAATTGGTTGTGAAACGAGAAGTTTAAAATTAGTGCTAAAAACTATAATATAACTTCACAAGTATGGACGTGTTCTACAGACATGATAATGTATAGTAGGGCTGACTTTCAATAAATGTAATTCGTACTGTTTAACTTTGTTAGACAAATACTAAACTTACATTTCACCACAGCTGAAGTTTTTTCAAAGTTGTGGAAAGAAATCTGGCATCAGCTCGGCAATAACCTTAAGCCCTCTGGGGCTTGCTCTCCTGCAGCTTACCTAACAGTGCCTGTCGTTTGATTAGGGGCTCCTGGCTATTATGAGATCCTGGGAATCCCCAAAGGGGCTAGTTTACGGACTACATCATAAACAGTAGGTCTAGAAGAACACCACAGATTCATTGTCTTTCACCTGGGCACTTCTACTGCTGCAAGCAGCTGGAATCTCCGGGTGAAAGTCTATGGGAAAATAATGCATTTCACATCTAATTCGCCCGGTATTTTTTTTCTGATGGGACATTCTTTGGCCCAAATGTAATCACATGAATTTTCCGAACACCCATAGAAACCGATACCCCTGAATTCTATACCCTGGAAGGTGGGGGATACCAGCCTAAAATCAGGGAACTTTTTGTATGATGCCCTCAGAGTAGTGAAGAAAGTCCTTTCTTGGTGGGAGACTCTTTTCGACCGAGATTATAGCTGTGAACTAATCATGCCACACCTGCTTTTCTGGCCATTTACACAAAGGATACAGGTACATATACATCCTGTAAAAGGGAGGATAAAGATGGCAGCATTATTAGTGTTGCTGGCTGAAAAGCAGGAGTTGCTGAACGTAATCCTCATAAAGTAAAGCTGACAGCTATTAGTCATTTTTGAGACAACATGAAAAGCAGTGAGGGGATGATGAGAACCAAAAGCCACATTTCCCCTTCATGAAAGTGTTACATGTACCAGTCAACAATATTTTTTCCACCATAACTGCTTCTTAAATAGCCAAGTGGTTAATTTGATAGCAACTATTTCCTTTGAAACAACGATCACAATACATAATAATAATACATACACATATGTTTCTTCTTTGTGTCATCTATTGTGATATATGAACGATTCTGTGGTAGCATACAAAAATAAAAATAAATGTAACAGTTGCAATCCACATCCCATGGTAGAGTGTTCCTTTCTAAATTGGCTTATCTGTTTTCCTGGAAAAAAAGATCTGAAATGGATTGAACCTTTTGAGATGATGGAAAAAGCATTAAAGGGCTTCAAAACATAGAGCTGTTTGTAGAACTAAGGCACATTATCTGAAGCAGAAGAAAGAACAGGTTAAGTATAATAAAAACTGGTTGCCAGACATCCTTTCAAATATGTAAACAAAAACTTGATTGTATTTCAGTGTACTCACATCAACCTAAATCATTCCACACAAACACACACGAAAATGCACGTGTTTATACAAATGAGCTCAAACAAACATGGACTGACAACCAGAAGTTAACGCTTAGGAAGCAAGTATTGTTTAAAGGCTGGGGGCGCTAGAGGGCGCACAGCAATATGGCTGAGCTGTAGTGCAGCTTCGCCAGCCGGTGATTACATTTATCAACAATCCTGCTGTTTCAGTCCGCATCATACAATTTCACACATATGCGCTAAATGCACAACACCTGCGACAAGAAATACTATGAAGATATTGCCACCAGCGGCCACGACTGCAGAGTTAGACAGGTCTCCTTAACGTGGGCCTAACTGCTGAAGATGGTGGCCTGAGGCTCTTGCGGGAAGCCGTCGAGTTGGGCGTGGACTGTACCGAGTATTGCACCCTGTGAGCGGAGGAGGTGTCAGCACTGGTATGGTGAAAGCGAGATGAACCGCTGCATCACCAGAACGATCAGGGGCCTGGGCCTAAATTGCACCACGGTCGCTGAGTGCTGAGGGGGGGCGTGGTCTCTTTGAACGCCGCATCGGCGTAAAACCATGCGCGCTGACACCTGGCCTGCCGCCAACTACACTGTGCCTCCCACCCGGGAACAGGTGGGAACGCCACCCAGAAGGGGAAAAGATCCACGGGCAGACCTGCAACTGGGCCTATTCCAATTCCTGAAGCCTGCGCTCTGGGGTGATCGGGCGACCGGGTGCCTGGCACTCCACATGGCACCTTATAACACAGCAGCATAACTCCTACCGCGGCACCTCATGCCAGCTGTCCTGCTACCCTGCAGTGTGGAGGAGAGCCTGGCGAGCTACCGGAGACCCACAGAGTTTCTATTGAGGTCAGTCGACTCAGAAATGGTCTGCTTATTGGACTTCAACATTCATTCATTCATGCATATATTACAGCACCTCATAGCATCGTACCACTACCTACCTTCGGCCTGCCCCAACTTAGAGGGACTTTTTTTCTCACCAAACTGCAGATGGCATATCTGTTTCAGCTTTAAACAGGTCCAGGGCTCACCTCGGTGGCAAGCAGACGCTGCGTGCAAATGGATTGTTGTCATCACAACTCTGTGTGTGTTAATGACCCCGGCCAGAGAGTAAATAGCCACACCCAGCAAAGCACCACCATCGGACCTCGCAGTGCACTACCCGGAATCCTAACACTGTGAAATAGCTCCTGGCAGCCTGGATGGTCGAAATAGTCTCCACCTGCCGGCCGTCCCAGCAAAATAGTAGTGCTGTGCTCCTATAGTTTAATGTTATTGTTGGTAAGGGGACCCTAAATGCGGGATCTCAACACCCCGTCGGCATCACAATCGTTGCTGGGTCTCCATATCACCTGCGCCGTAGCTGGACTGCTACTGCAAAGTTGTTCAGGCCACGCTGTTTCCTGGCGCCCAAGATCACTACGACATCACTACCGCGTCCTACAATCATAAGAGTACAGAATAAAAATGGTTAAAACCGAACAAAGCCAACCCTGTCTCACATTTGAGCTCCGCAAAGCCAGCAAATCACAACAACAGTTTGCGTCGGACTCTGAGGCAGACACCCCTGCTGACAGCATCTCAGCAATTGAAAAAACTCTTCAGACTGTTCAGTCCAGCTTGCAGACCATTGATGGCAAGATAGATAATTTAAACCTGAGGATGGATAATATGTCAAAAAAGCTGGGCAAGGCACAGACGCATATATCTGATGCCGAGGACGACCTGCAACCAGTGACATCAAAAACATCCGACATGCAGAAGGTCCTCGCCATAATACAGGCCAAAAATGAGGATTTAGAGGCCAGATCAATCCAGAACAATCTGTGCATCACTGGCCTGCCAGAGTCCACCAACACAGGCCGCCTCGAAACATACATTGAAACCCATCTGCTGGCGATCTTCGGGGCCAAACAGCTGTCATCTGTACTTATCATGGAACGCGTGCACTGCTCTCTATCAGCCAGGCCCCCCCCGGGCACACCTCCATGCTCTGTGATCGCACGCTTGCTGAATTACAGAGACCACAACACTTTACTCCATATGGCCAGAGAGAAAGGAAACCTAGTTCACGAGGGGAACTCTCTTGATTTTTATTCGAACTTTACCGCTGCGGTACAAGCTGCAAGGAAAGAGTACCAATCAGCCAAAAGATCCTTATGGCAGAAAAAGTCCCCTATGCAATGTTATACCCGCCGCTGTTGCACATTGACCTGCGTGGAAAATCGAGGATCTTCACATCGCCAAATGCAGCAATGGACTTTGCAAAGTCACTCAGGCGCAGACACAGAGACCCCTCCTCTCTGGAGTATGACGATAACGAGGTTTCTCGCAGGGCACTGCGGAAGGACACCGTACCTGAGCCCACAGGTATCCCTGCTCCTGAAGGTACTGCCTTCTGTCTCATCACGCAAACTCTGCACAGGTGGCACCAGCCCTACTCTGTTGGCTGCCTCCGACCACTCTGCTGTCTTGAACATTGATGTTGCAGATAAGATTTCCTGTTGAATGTTACTTTATATATATGTGGTTGCTGTCGCTCATTAATATCGACGCAAAACTGTAAGCAAAAATTCTGGCATCTAGACTCACTTCCTTGATGTCCAACGTAGTCCTGCCGGATCAATCCTGAGTTATACCCGAAAGATCTACCTCACATAATTTACGAGCGCTATTCGCAATGTATCACATTCTACATCCAACTCTAAAGGCTGCGGCCGTGATGCTCGATGCAGCCAAGGTCTTCGACTCCAAATAATGGAGTTATCTCTTTAACATCCTCCACCGTATGGTGTTTCCCCTCCCTTTCATCACCTGGACACGACTGCTATACACAACCCCAACTGCACGTATACGTGTAAAAGGCGTTACGTCAGATCCCATACAGATTTACTGGGGCACTAGGCAGAAATGTCCTCTGTCGCCACTCCTCTTTGCAATAATGCTGGAGCCCCTTGCTTGCATCACCTGACAGCGGCATAGGGTGGCAGCACTGCAATTAGTTCATCACCCTGTGAGCATATCCCTTTATGCTGATGATACGCTGTTATTTGTTACACAGAGATGCACCCGCTCATGGAGCCTGTGCTCCGTGATTTCATATGGTATGCACGCTTTTCCGGCCTCACCATAAATAAATAGTTTCCCTTTGGGGTGGTCGTCTGACCCTGTCAAATAACTTGGGTTCTTGGTACATCATGATCCAGAAATAGTAATCCGGGAAAACTATGGCACAGCCTGTGCAAAGTTGGAACAGCAGGTTGACAGTTGGTTAAGGCTGCCACTATCGCTGGTGGACCGCATGGCGCTCACCAAAATGGTTGTGTTACCTAAGTTCCTCTATTTGTTCACCACCATCCCTAATCAGTTTACCACAATGTTATTTAAAACAATATGAATACTGTTGATCAAGCTGATAGGAGGGGTGGGGGGGGGGGGTAAGCAGGCATGTGTGAGTTTGGTGACCTTACTCTAGACTACAACAGAGGGGGCTTCAGTGTACCCGACATATACCTTTACTATCTATGTGCTCAAGCTCAATATGCATTTTACTGGTACAACCCTCATGGCTTCATTCCACATGTGGCAGTAGAAGAAAGGGATGTACACCCTATTCCTCTTAGATCTATATTGACCCACACATGCAAGGGGACACCCAAAACGGAAATCAATCCTGTTGACGTCACCATCGCAGCTTGGCAATCACTTGTGATGAGAGTCGAAAAATTGCCATCATGCTCTCCACTCATGCCTCTGGCGTATAACGCAGGGTTGTCAGCCACACATGACAAAGTTGTCATGCACATACGGCCGCGCATGTGCATTACTATCCATGATGGCGGCGCGGTTACCAGAGGGAGCCCCGGAGACGCAGCCGACAAGGTTAGTGGTGTTTATTGTTTTTAAAATAATTATTTAAGTATTTAGGGAGGGCGGGAGGGAGGCGGGTGGCGGGCAACTTCGCTACGCCCATGGAGTGGGCGTAGTGTTGCCTGCTATGCCTACTTCGCAAATGGAGAAGTAGGCAACACTACGCTCACTCCGTGGGCTTAGCGAAGTGCTACGCCCAGGGTTATATACAAGCATCTGGAAGTGTATATGCTACTGAACCATTACCATCAAGGGTTGTTACATTGTTACATGTTTTGAAAATTTTCATGACGCCATGTATGTAACTTGCATAAGTCTCAATACATTTTTTTTTAGGTATTGTTTAAAGGCCATATCCATAATATTCAGAAAAGTGTCTACATTTCTAATAATACCAAAACTTGTCAGGAGCAAGGCTCCCGCCCTGCCATAGCAAACACTGCTTTGCTTTGTTGAAGCAAGAGCAGGAAAACCTGCTCTCACTTCAACGAAGAAAAGCAGAATTGCTTTTGGGCTAGGGGAGCTGCATGTCAACAGCTCCCCTTGCACAAAAGCAATTCTGGCTCCCGCAGGAGGTGTGGAGCCGGCTGGGACTGTGGGGGCATTAGGGTTCTCCCCACGGTCCCCAATGCTGAGTGCCAGGCCCGGGGGATGGGGTCCTCGGGCCAGAACTGGCCCGGGAGGAGAGCCACACGTGCCCCTCCCTTTATTTAACAAAATAAATGGCCGGGCTCCAGGGGATAGTGTCTCCGGGCCATAATTGGCCTGAGGAGCAGGTCAGGTGGCCCCCCTCCTGAAAAAAATACATATGAAAATGTGAAAGCCCCGGGGAAAGGGTACCCGGGGCCAAATTGGGCCCAGCGAAGGGAGTTCCACATGGCCCCCATTCCCTATAAATGTTTTTTAAAAAGAGACCATACCCGGAGGATAGGGTCCGCGGGGCCAAAAGTGGCCCAGGGAAAGGGGGCCACATGGCCCCCCTTCACTATAAATAAGTATCAAAAAAGGAGCCAATGCCCCGGGGGGATGTGGTCCCAAGGCCTGAAATAGGCCTCGGGAGGGGTGCCGCACACCCCCCTTCCCATTTTTTGAATTTTCTTCTTTTAAAAGGGGTCCAGCCCTGGGGAATGGGGTCCCAAGGGCCCCACAAATATTAAAAGAAGAGGGCCACACAGCCCCCTTCTATAAAATAAAAGCCGGCATCTCACCGGAGGCCAAGCCCCCTCCCTGTACCACTCTGCAAATGAACCTCCTGATACATTCTGAGTTGGGGGATAAAGTCCCCTTGCCTACTGAGCGTCCCTGGGGGCCAACTAGCCCACCAGGTACCTCCAATAAGCGCCACGCAGGAGGATTGCATAGAGGTGGTTTAAGGCCACGCCCCTTTTTATACCACTCTTCAAACGGGCCACTTGGCGCACTGCTGGTGGGGTGATGAGGTCCTCTTGTGTCCTGAGGACCTCAGGACATAAGTGGACTTCATACCCCAATCAGCAGTGCCCCAGGAGGCTAGTATTTTGTCAGGATTGCTCCCTCCGGGAAACCGCCTTTACAACAAGGTTTTTACCTCGTTTTTCCTTTACCACACATTTTTTAGCACTCATGTTCTTCTTACCGCGAATACGCATTTCTAACGCATGCCAATACCACACATTTAAGGTCAGTGTGTGGTATAGGCATGTTTTTTAAATGCAAGTTCACAGTAAAGAACATGAGCGCAAAAAAATAAGTGTAAAAGGCATGCAAAGTGATTGCATGCATTGTACCGTTGTACAACCCTCCCACTTATATGCAACAGTTGTCCTCCCCTATACCATTGTCCCAGAGTATGCTTTTTGCCATGGATGCACCCCATGGATAGACACTGGTGTGTAGTATCAGTATTTCCTATGGGTGTTGATTATGTTAAGAATTACCTGTAGCATATCATCCCCAGTCATTTGCCACGATTTCCCATGTGCCAAATACCACCTCTAGCACGTCAGGGTGAGGATTTTTTCCCACATGCCTTAGATGTTAAGAATTGCCTCCAATATACTGTGGAAGTTGAATATTCTTACATAAATTTACCTCATAACAATGTAGAAATGTGCATTAACATAGAAATGCAGGTCAGAAAAGTGGTTAGAGAAAATGTGCTTTTATTAAATATGCAAAAAGTGAAAATGCTGCTCATCTCTGCAGAAAGCGCCCATTTCACTGCTAGTCCTCAATATTTTCTTGTTTCTTTCCTACCCCATAAATACAATTAGTGCCTATTTGTAAATGCTGATTTAATGTTAAAACTGAACTGTAGAAATGTACATCTTCATCAAATGTGCTGTTAGCTGCAAAATTTCTTTCTTTCCTTCCTCACACCATCCAACTTCATATTTTAGATAGTTTCCTCTGTCACATGCTTACAATGAACAAGCATATTAACAAAAGAAAATGCTTGCTGTAGTTTAAATTCTACAATCTAAATATTAATGTTTCATTTCATAGAGCAGTCAATTGTTAAACGATGCGACACTGCATAGCTAATAGAGTAGGCTTGCAGAGATTCTCATGAGAACCTTCCTAGATGTATCTTTTTGTAATAAACTGTAGCCACATTCAAAGAACTACTTGTCGACATGGACGTTTACCTTGGTAATCGAGAAAAAAAATGACAGACCATTGAACAACCCTTTCCTATTGTTTAGAAATGATTCAACATTCATAATTTAAATCGGGTTTTGAGCTCCATGCATCAACCTAAAAAACGGTGTCAAACGGGCAAATTCACAGAATCTGCCCCTTTGCGACGGTATTTTTGCATCATCCCAAATGCAAAAATCGCAATTTAAAGAATGGCTAAATTTGAGATTTAAATAGCAATTGCATTTAAGGAATGGCTGAATTTGCGATTATTTATATGCAATGTATTAAACAATAACATTTTGCAATTTCATAAATATGAATTGCAAATTACCGTCAATTTAAAGTTGATGGTAACTTGCGATTTCTTTGAAAAATGCACTAAATTAAATTTTTTAAAGTCACATTTTACACACACACATGTGGATAAATTGTATTTCAGGGGTGCAACAGGGTATCCTTTTGGAACCCTTGCACCCTTGAAATTGCATGTGCAAATTGCGAGTACGTATTGGATACTCTGGGCCCATAGGAATGAATGGTAATCAATTCCTTATTTGTGACTCACAATTTTTGAGTCGCAATTAAGGAATATGTAGGAATCGCACATTTGTTTGCGATTACTACATACATAGGCAATAGCGATTCTTTAATTGAGATTCCTTAATATTCTCAAATAAAGAATCACTACTCTTTATGTTGATGCATGTGCACCTTTGTACTTTCTATATAGAACGTGTTCCTAGCTAGAGAGTTGAGGCATTCTACGCAACCCTACCCTGCCATGTCCCTTAGCACTTTGTTGTGCTAGCCTGAATTGTCATAAGCTACTGCTAACAGTGACTTATTTGCTATCCTTACCCTTTGTGAGGAGACTTTCAAACTTTATGCTGTTCCTAGCTACTGCTGTGAATAATTCCTTTTACCTGTTTTAACGATTGCTACTGCAGCTGTTAGGGAACTCAGCAGACTTTCCAGAACTACTCTTTATGGGGAGTTCAATCTTTCATAGCTATTAGTATTTTGCTCCAAATTTTACTTGCTCTTTTTTAAAAGAACTCTTTATGGGTTCTCACCAGGATAGGTTAGGTCCTTTAGATTAAGATAGGGGACTAATTCCTTTATGGAACTCACTGTTATTTTGTATGCCTGTTCTAACCAAATGTTCTCAATATTTCTGTAAATGGTTTAATTTGACTAATCAAAATAAAAAGACAAAAATACAGACTAATCTCTTAAAGAGAAAATAAGACTTGTAAAACTTCATCAAACCTCTCATCATTGACTGAACATTAAATGCTGTAAGGTGCTGAATTACACAAATTACACCCACCCCTACTACACACCATGGGAGACCCTTATGTCAAAATGCCAGGCCTTGTATTTTGTCATGATTGCTCCCCTCTTATATGCAACAGTTGTCTTCTTCAATACCAATGTTCTAGAGCCAGCATTTTGCCATAGATGCACCCCATGCAAAGATGCAGGTATGTAATACCAGTATTTTATTATGCGTCATGATTATGGCAAAAACTTTCTGTAGTGTACCTGCCCCAGTCATTTGCCATGATTGTCCCATATGACCTCTAGCATGTCAGTGTGAGTATTGCTTCACATGTGCCTGTAAAGTTAAGAATTGCTTCCAGTCTACCGGTGCTAATAATTTGCCATGAGTGCCTCTACTGGCTTTGAATTATTTTCAGTATACCGATGTCGAAGGCATAGAACAACATTCCCACTCAGGCTCACTTTGTTTTACTTGCTCATACTGATTCGATTTTCATTCACTCAATCATTCTAAATCACTTGCAGTCACTGATTTATTATTTACTTACTCTCTTGCAATCACTTTTGCACTCACTCACTAATTTTCCCTTATTTATATTCACTCTGACTGATTCTTACTCTGACTCACTCATATTTTATCACTTACTCACACTCACTGGCTCCTACTCTTATTTTTGTTCCCTCATTCTGAGATTTATTTTCAATGTAACTCTCTCATTCTTACTCATTGATGCACTCTCACTCTAACTCACATTCACTCTAACTCTCATTCATTCCTATGTTCTCACTCTCAGTCTCACCACTGTCACTCATGTCACTCATTCTCTCTCACAATGTAACACTACCTCACACCCATTCTGAGTCATTCTCTTTCTTTCTCATTCATCCACTCTCCTCCTGGCAGTTACTCTTCCTCTGCCATTCTCACTCAAACAGTCTCACTCATTCTAATTCACTACGTACTATTGACTGTCACTCACTCAGTTTCCCACACACATGCTCACTCTTACATTCTCTAACTCAAGCACACTCTCATCCACAGCCACACAAGAAACATACATTTTAAAGCGTTTTGTACTTACCTCAGCTGCCAATGAAATTCCTATTTTAGCTCCTGGGACATCATTTTTTATTACCCTCACAATAAATAATAGGCTATTGCTCACTAATAGTAAAATAGGAGATGGATAAAAAATAACGAAGGTGGAGCCCAAAGTAGCACTGTGTTCCTAGCACTGTTTTTTTGCCACCCTTGATACCAGAGCTTTGTAAGATAGAATCATGTTTTCTAAAGGCCAAGTCCCAGATTACAGCTGTGACCACTAGTGACCCCCTATATGATGTCTATCCTTATATATCAAACAACAAAGAAAGAGAGAGGTCTACTCTGGTCAAGTACACGACTACCAGAAATGTGGAGCAAAAGGATAAGTGGATAGTATTGATCACAGTCACTCTAGTTGAGTGGGATCACAGTCACTCTATTTGAGTATGAAAGCCCTCACACACCGACCTAGTCAGTGTCATGCTTCATCATCGGGCCCCACCGAAGAGACCGAGTGTCTCTTCGGTGTGCTACGACGCCAGAAAGACTGCGGAGCTGGTTGTGTGGGGAGGAAGTGTTGTGAAAATTCTCAAATTAAAAGTGACTAACAGGGTATCAAAAAAACTTTAATGAGTGATCCCTAAGACACGTGTGAGTGGTATATGTGTCTGAATTTAAAAGCCAAGGTTATTAGGATTTTGTTTAAATTCAGCTAAATACCACAAATTTATTCAAATTAATCAGTCAGTTGACTGATTAATTTTAATAAATTTGTGGTATTTAGCTGAATTTAAAATTTAAACAAAATCCTAATAACCTTGGCTTGGCAGTCTTTCTGGCGTCGTAGCACACCGAAGAGACACTCGGTCTCTTCGGTGGGGCCCGATGATGAAGCATGACACTGACTAGGTCGGTGTGTGAGGGCTTTCATACTCAAATAGAGTGACTGTGATCCCACTCAACTAGAGTGACTGTGATCAATACTATCCACTTATCCTTTTGCTCCACATTTCTGGTAGTCGTGTACTTGACCAGAGTAGACCTCTCTCTTTCTTTGTTGTTTGACATTTAACCGGGGACTAAGAGAGTGTCTTTGAATTTCCCTACCTCTCTCCTTGTTGATATATATCCTTATATATCATCAACAACTTGAGTCCTCACATGGAAGAGATGATTAATAAGATAATTTAATTTGTACAAGCTATGGCAACTGTCACCTTCCTTAGATGACCAGTACAACAAGTAGATGATGAGCAATAGTTCTTAGCAAGTGTTATTGAGCTGTATGGGCCCGGGCACGCATATATAGCTAAGAAGGGTATGAAGAAAATGAAACATTTAAAAAACAGCAATGCTGAAGGTACTATTATTATTAGTATTGATACTTGTGGAGCACTACAAATCACCCTGACAGGGTCTCTAGGCACAGCTGCGTATCTTCAGACGTGCGCTACAGATTAGGATATTTGAACAATAGAGTAAAGCAAGGTTAGAACATCCATGATTTAATAGTCTGTGGTCAGTATTAACACAAAGATGTATTGGGAGCTGGCTTCCAGTATTGGGGGTCTTGGTATGAAAATGATCTGCCCCCATTTCCAGCAGCGCAAATCTGGCAGGGGTATACATTTGTTTTTGTAAATACTGAGGTCTGTTCCCACAAGGGATTTGTGGATCATAATTATAGGCAGCCAGTGTAGGCTTCTTAGGATGGGTACTGAAGGCAATATCTATCTATCTATCTATCTATCTATCTATCTATATTTCGATCTATCTATCTCTATATATCAATATAGACACCCACACACACACACACATATATCCACACACACATACATTGAAGCATGATTGTTAGACCTGGCATCCTTGTTGTGGTTTTCCCCCTAATATTTGTGAGTTCACACCTTCTTGTTTGCTTACTTTGTTTATGCTGGCTTTAGGATTCTGCACACTTCACACAATTTACCACTTTACCACTTGTAACCAGTGCTAAAGTGCTTGTGCTCTCTTCTTAAAAAATAGTTGAATTGGCTTATACCGAAATGACATATTTAATTTACTTATAAGCTCTTAGTAAATAGGCACTACCTGTGCCCAGGGCCTTTAAATTAGATGTTACTAGTGGGTCATTGCTGCCTGAGTGTGCCATTTTGACATGACCCAAAACCTTTTGCCAGGGACAAAACCTCCTTTTTAATACACATACTGCACCACCTATGGTATGCCTGGGACAGCCCCGACTGCAGGGTGCAGTATATTTAAAAATAAGGACATGTACTCTTAAGTTTTACATGTTATTCTAGTGAACAACTCTTAAATTAAATGTTCACTTCTGCAAGGTCTACCGTTCACATAGCGTAACCTCAGAGTTACTTTGCTACATTTATTAAGATGTAGCCACCAAATGGGAAGAGGTAACTCATTCATGTTTGGTGTATTTGAAATTGTAATGAAAAATCCTAACTTGTGGTGAAGTTGGATTTTAAATTACAGTTTTGAAAATGACGTTTTTAGAGAGTTGCCATTTTCTTGCCTCTTTGTTCACATGACTGGGTGTAGTTGACAGTTGTGGTTAATGTATTCCTCCTAGGCAGCCACACACAATAGGGAGCTTTGCTGTGCCTGGATAGGCCATCACCGGCAGGATCTGAGTTAGAAGCTGGGAACTGTCCTACTTACACTTGAATATGCTGTATCCTGCTTCCACACAAGGGACTGCATTCCCCTTGTAGCTAGTCTGCAGCTGGGGCAAGGAATGCGGGGCACCTCTAGAAGCTTACCCCACTTGAAAGACAGAGCTGGGTATAAATATTAGATCTGGAGCCAGTGCAAGGAAGGCAGGGCACATGTGCACATCAAAGGCAAACCTCTAGAAGCTTATCCCACTTCAAAGGCAGAACAGGGTATAAATATTGGACCTCACACGATGCAGGACCTCGCATTACAGTCTTGTTGCATCTTGGAACCAATGCATTGCATCGGCTGCAAGATGCATCTTCAAAATGGGCGCTCATAGCTCTGCAAACCAAGATTTACAGTACTTTGTTCAGCAGGCCTAACTGGGTCCTTGTAGCGGCCCAACGCTCTATCATGGTTGGCCTGCACTTGTGACCTTGTCCAAGTTCGGTGTGACCAAATATCCAAAGTTGCCACGCAGTGCTTTTTGGTGCTATTTTCACTGAGATCTTTTAACTTGCATATTTCCAGATCAACTGATTCCATTTTTGTTCTTTTAATTAAAATTACTTATTTTACTTGGTTTGGGATCCTTTTTATGTGATGTTTACACCTTATTACTGTTTGAAGTGTTGCACAAATACTTTACACCTTGCCTCTAAGTTAAGCCTGACTGTTCTGTGCCAAGCTACCAGATGTTGTGCACAGGTTACTATAGGGTTGGCTTGTGCCTCACTCTGACAAGGATTGTGGGTGAGGCTTGCCTAGGGCTCAAACTCCAGTCAACCAACAACAACATTTCTTACAATGATGATTCCAGGAAAATGACAGCATATGTGTACATATGGACAGCCATCTTCGAATGGTTTAAAACAACTTTGAGGCACTAATCTACTGATGGGTATTACTTACAATAGAGGAAAAACTTTTGGATTGTTTTTTTAAGTAGTTTGGGTATAACAACCCTTCCAAAATATGCATACAGACATAGGATTGTATTTGAAATGTGCATTACTTTTTGACCTGTTAATCCGCTATATTTAGTTTTTCAGAAGGCATTCCCCCTGATTTCCCAGTTGATATAATTTCAAAGGAAATGCTCAAGCTGCAGTGCTTCTCACACATTCGGTTTGAACAATTTTACTTCCTGCGGTTAGTTAAGCCAAATGAAAGCCCTCATACCCAGGCTTTTAATCACTGAACCTTTAGAATGTTCTAACTTCTAATGAAAGAGGACTGGACCCAATTCATTATCTGACAATTAATCACATTAAACATCGAAACTATCACAATGTAACTTTTACTGCTTTTCAGTGTAATCCATGACCATTTGCATCTATTTCTTCAGGAAGGTTTATTCTTTTGTCCATTAACTTTTATTTTGGCAACACTTCTAGGACCAATAGTGCTGGAACAATTTTTAGAGTGAGCCGCTACACATCGTTTCTTATTTAAATGGCTTGATTGCACTTTTCATGGAGCCCATATGAATTTTGAACTATTTGTAGTTTGATTTTAATGCAAGCTATTTATGTATGTGTTAGAAAACTTCTGGAGTACACTGACCTTCTTCTTTCACTTATACCTCAGCAAGAATGCCACTAATTAAAACTACAAAATACTCTAAACATGCAGTTAGAAAGGAATAGTAAACACAGCTCTCATGTAAAAGCACTCAGAAGTGCTTTGTTAAATGTCATTGTCTGTGATGAGACAGTTTGTACTTAAGCACAATGTAAATGTAAGTAATTTTAACATTTTCATAACTCACCAACGATCTGTGGGGAATATTCTTAAGAACGTGTGATAACCATTACAAAATTAACTTAACACAACTTTCAACATCGCAGTCTATCGCGGGAAAATAACGCTGTGTTAAGTAAGTATTCACAACACAGTCACCATGGGATAGGCCCCCGACAGCGCGTCAAATGTCCGCGTTACAATCAACGAAAAGCATAAAAAATGGGAGACACGCAAGCAAAAAAACTTGCGATGAGGCCAATCGCGATACAAAAAGTAGCGAAAACCAGTGGCCGGCCTGCAAATCCCACGCTTCTGGTAGGAAAATGCACTATAAAAGCAACCACAAAAACATTTAAAAGTGCGTAGCAACATGGATGCACCCTGACCGAGTGCAGAGGTGAACGTGAACCTCACAAGCCCCACAGACCAGCAGCAAGGAACGACGGGGTCGGGAAAGGCCAAGGAGAAGAGGGAGAGGAAGACTGGGTGCAGTCCGCAGGAAAACCAGATCAGCGTCATGGAGGTGACAGGACACTACCATCAACTGACCAACAATTGGACTACTGTGAATGCAGTTGGTGTGTTGAGGAGGTCCAGAGGTGCTGGCATGGTGTGAAAACCAAACCAAGGACAAACTTGCTGCCAAAAAAGGAAGACAGCAATGATGACAGGGGGTGGGAGTCCTGCACAACAGGAGGAGCCGGAGGAAATCGAGGCCACAGTCATCAGTGGGGAGATGGTGCAAGGAGGTGGGAGTACGGACACAGCTCGAGAGGACCTGACACAACATCAACTGGGTGAATAATGACCAGGGGACGGGGAGATGGGCATAATGGCACACATGCACAACAATGTGTAGCACACTGCACACCCACAATGACCCTGGATCATGTCCCTGATCCCTGTGGCACACTGCAGCACACACACACACATAGCAATCACAGCACATCCCACAACAATGTAGTACAAAGTGCACCACCAACACTGCAGAACAGGGGACACAACTGGGTCCGCTCATGCGCAGAAACAGGCCAATCACATTCAACATATGTACGTGTACAACCTCGCATCAGCAATGTAGTCCAAATGTCCACTGTCCCCCATCAAATCGCCAGCACCGCCCAAACAGTCACACTGTACATGGTGATACAGTTTGCATGTCAACAAGCACAATACACCAACATACATGTCAACACAATGTCAGCATGCATCTCCCCTTCACATTGCAGAGGGACAAACAACACCTCCAGCAAAGCAGACCAAACAACCCATCAGTGATGCTGGAGAGCACCACACCTTTGACACCGACGCACTACAACAGCTCATGGACATCACAGGCAACCCACCCCCAGGAGCAGGGCAGCCAAGTTACATAGAGGATACCCCAACCCCTGCACAGACCACGCAGCAGGAAGTTCCCGCCATCATGGCTGGCTCCCAACACTCCACCAAGGCACACATCGAATTCAGAAGCCAGGTGTCAGAATGCCAAAAGGAGGTGGCTGAACAGTTGCGGTGGGGTCAGAGCTCATGGAAGCCGCTTTATATCAAATACAGGGTGTCTAAGTCCCATCAGGGACCACCTACACCCCACAAAGGAGACCCACAGTGCGCAGAGACACATGCATTTGCACATTTCTTGTACTGAACCACGCCCAGAGACCCGGAATTACCATTCATACACCCACGCTGGACCTCCGTACGATGGCCCAGTCCTCTCCTCTTATGTATTGACGTCGAAGCTACATCTCCAAGCTCTAACCCCCTGCCTGCGATGACATGGTTGCGTCCGTTGTACACAGCACAATGTAATTCTGTACGGCTTGGGGCCCTCATGCACGATTCATGACCACACAGACACATGCAGATAGTTTGTGGAACTGGCTACGGGAACGTGCACCCGGCCCCTTTATTGACAAGGACTCATGTACAGTGACGGCTTTGCTGGATGCATGTGGTGTGATTGTAAGCCAACCCTCAGGGAGTTGTTGCTGCTGGCAACAAATACAACAGTGAACACTATTAAAACAGAAACAGAAAAAAACAGCATTACAGAGACAGCAGTGGAGCATTATGGTGGTAGTCAGAGCAAGTACAGAGGTCACCCAATTAGCAAACAGAAGTGTCTTGTGAGTTGCAGTGCACTGAGGTTGGGGCACTAGAGCTGAACGTGCCCATGTGAGGAAAATGACTAGGACTGGGTCCCTTCGGGACATTCCTGATGCAGCTGCAGTGTGGGGTGTCACACCTGTATCATCTTCCTCATCAATGTCCCCGGTCCCCCACACTGCCTCAGGGGACATTGCTGCGTGAGCTCTCCAAGGTACATAACCAAAACAGAAATGGACGATGACTTGTGGTGCACTGAATTAGTGGCACCTGGAGTGCTGAGCTGGGTATCAGCCAGATTATGGCATCCACCCAGGTGTGAGCAACTCCGTTAGTCTGCCAGTATGGCTGTTTCGACTCTGGCAGATGGTGGTTGGAGGTGGTCCTGGCATTGGTGAGGTGTGCCTTCTTTGGTGATGCGATGTCCGGGCCGGTCAGGACTCAATTTGATGTGTGAGCCCTGGTGGACCGCGGTTGAGGCTGGAGACAGCAGACAGCACAGGGCCACAGACACATGGCGTTGATGACCCAAGGCCATCGTCTCAGAGGCCATCCAATACCTCAGAAGAAAGGGTCCCTGGCTTGAGCTGCACAGAGGTAGTGGCACTGGATGCACAGCGGCTGGCACAGGCACCCCACCACAGGATGGTGCCTTGCAGTGCACTCAGGCAGGGCCAAGCTGACTGAGCAGGTCCTCGTTGATGTCCAAGGGGAATGTGGCAGAGAGCTGTGGGGGACAGTGAAGGGTTTCCTCCAGGGCATGATGCAGAGGGCATAAGCCATCCAGAAGCAGCAAATGGATGAGTAGAATGCCACAGCCTTGTTTCACCACGGTTTCGGTATCAGCTACATGAGGATGAAGACAACCCCCAGTCCATAGCCTCAGATGCCACCAAAGTTCTACCAGAGAAAGCCCGTGAATGTCGGGGAAAAGACTTAGTGGCACCGGGGCTGAGAGTGGATGCGGTCTACGATGATGCCGGTACAATGATATGAACTCAGCCATTGCTTAATCAAGACTCCGTCCCAAATGTGTAACCTACTCGACCGCACTGTAGGCCAAAGGCATTTCCAGCAAGGGGCCACAGACACATGTGTTTGTAATGCTATGCACCACACAGTCTGTGGCACCCCATCGAAGGGAGTATAGTGATTTGAACTCTGCATTAACATGTGTACTCAGCCATTGCATGATCAAGACTCAGTTCCACATGTGTGACCTACTAATCCGCTGTGTATGCCGGTAGAGTACGTCAACGAGAAACGAGTACTGCAGGCCTTGCTCACAAAGGGCGTGATGGTCGTAGCAGGTTGCCAGGGTCACGGGCCTCGGGCTTGGAGCTTGCACCGGCACGTGGTGGGCCCTCTTCGACACACGCCAGTGTCGGCAGGTGAGCATTGAGGCCTGGGTGCGGAACGGCGGGCAAGACATGTTCGGAGACCAGCGGCCTATGGTGCAGCAGGCACACAGGATCGCAGGCAACACTCCTCATGGCGATGGCATTGGCCTCATGATGGGGTGCGAGGCGTCGCCCTGGCAGAGACATTGGGCTTTTTATTCACACCCCTACAGGGGGTGACTTGACAAGCTACATTTCCGCGATCTTCCCCACTAGCTGGGGTGACATGGTTGCACCCTCTGTCCACTACACCCCAAACAGCAGTAGTATATGTCGACATGGATATGTGTGTGGTCTGCATACTGCAGTCTGGGCATCACAACCAAGCCACACTTGACACTGTGTACATTCTCATTCATGGGTCACTTGCCTCCTTCGCACATGCGTGGTTCCACCTCTCCCCACAATCTGCTATTGTGTGGCTGAGGTGCCATGACATTGATGGCTTATGTGCATGGCTGGCCCAGGTTCCCACAGTAAGTTGTGATGCCATGTCTGGTGGGTGGGCATGTTGTTTGGCATGTTGTATGGCATGTTGTATGTGAGTTTGTAATGTGTGCATTCCCAGTGTTGTGAGTTGAATGATTGTGGAGTTGAGGTGTTTGGTGTGTACATTTTGGTACTTGCCAACGAGCAGTGCATTTCCTTAGGTGCCATCCTGGATGCGCTGGTTGAAGATGGACTGTCAGTAGATGTGGGAATCATGCACACTGCCTGGGTGGTTGACGTTGGGGGAGATTCCCAGGTGGGCCATTTTAGCCTGCACATTGATGGAATGTGTGTGCTTTCTGTTGTGGTTATTGTGTGCAGTGTTGCCCGGGGGCACACGTGGGACACGTGTGCAGTCATTGCTCCCAACATGTGCGGGAATCCAGCAATGGGGTAGATGCCTTGCTTGGTCTCCAGCTGTTCCTGCGCAGTGTGGGGAAAGTATAGATAGTGGGGTACCAAGGTGTTGGTGTCATCCACGACCGTTGTGAGGAACTTGTATTGGGCTGGCTGTGTAACTCCTCCGACACTGGCAGTTGTTGGTTGGAAGGTACCAGCAGCCAATACGTGTAGCCAATACGTGTAGCATGGCCAGCAGCTTTGTCTGAGGTGAGTTGTTGGTTGTCCGCTGTGTTGATACCATCAGCCTGTGGGAAATGGTGGTCAGGATACGGAAGATGGTTGTCCCTTTGGGCCTGTGGAGGGCAATGACATTCTCTGGTGTTGGGTGTGTGAGGTTGGTGCGTTTTCAGGGGTGGCTGTCTATGCCTGCGCTGCCTCGGTGTTGGTCCAGAGGGTGTGGTCCGGGGGGTGGCGTGTGGTCCGGGGGTGGTGGCGATGGGTGTTGTGGCCTTGTTGGGTGTCTGGGCTGCATGGTGAGTGGCTCCATGGCATCTGTTGCCCTTCAGGTGTAGCTCTGGACTGGGCTCCCTTTTCTGGTGCAGGCTGTTGTCCGACTTTACACCAGGTCAGAGTATGTGTTAATTTCATGCAGCTAACGCACCTTATCACCAGTTTTGTGATCTTATCGCCGATCTGGCTGGTCGTTGAGAATATTGCGGAGTGGTGTTGTTGCAGATTTTTGCGCGGGAACGCCTACTACTACTCCTGGCAGCAGTGGAGAAGGCCAGAAGCATTCTGGACACGGGAGGATCAGTGGCAATGATCCTCCTGGACCTCAGTGCGGCCTTCGACACTGTGAGCCACCACACCCTAATCCAACGACTGGGAGACATCGGAGTAAGCGGCACGGCCTTGAAGTGGCTAAAATCTTTCCTAGACGGACGCTCCTTCCAAGTCTGGGAGAATGACAGCCACTCCCCCGCAATCCCCCTCCGTTATGGAGTACCGCAGGGCTCATCCCTTAGCCCTACGTTATTTAACGTGTATATGTCCCCGCTGGAGAAACTGGTCAACCCGTTCGGCGTCTCGATTATCAACTACGCCGACGACACCCAGCTGGTGGTAACCCTCTCACACCCGCACCAATCCCCACCCGACCTTCACAGCTGTCTCTCGGAAATTAATAACTGGATGAACTCCTCGGCACTGAAACTGAACGGGTCCAAGACCGAGATCCTGCTGCTCGGACATAAAGAGCCCTCCCTGCCGCCTGACATCTGGCCCGTCTGTCTAGGTGACCCCCCTACACCGAAGGAGGAGGTCAAGAGCCTGGGCGTATGGCTCGAAAAGGACCTTAGCTTCAGATCACAGGCCAAAAAAACGGCAGGAATCTGCTTCGGACTCCTTAGGGCCTGCAGAACGGTCTTCCCCCTGCTCCCCGCTACCTCCAAGAAACTCCTGATTCAGGGCCTCATTATGGCGAGGCTGGACTACTGCAACGCAATCTACCTGGGTGCCCCCGAAGCCACCCTCAATACCCTGCAGAAAGTCCAAAATGCCGCGGCCCGCCTTCTTACCGACACCCCCGCCAGATCCTCGGCAAAGCCAGCCTTGAAGCTCCTGCATTGGCTCCCAGTCAGAGAAAGGGTGGCTTTCAAGGCCCTCTGTCTGGCCCATAAGACCCTCCATGACAAAGGCCCACCCATCCTCAAGGATTTCATCATCCCTTACAATGCGAGTAGGGTCCTCCGCTCAGGCGGAGAGAACTTCATCACTGTTCCCAGAGTCAAAAAGGCCCGGTCCGGAGAACGCCGCTTCTCGGTCCACACGGCCAAACACTGGAACAACCTTCCTCGGAGACTGAGAACTGAACCTAATCTTCTCCAATTCAGGAAGGCCTTGAAAACCTTTCTCTTTCCTTAAATCCCCCCCCTTCGATTCTGACCTCTCCTGAGTTCTGGTTCTAGCGCTGGGATGCTCTAGGGTTACTACGCGCTCTATAAAACCTTAAAATAAATAATAAATAAATACTCTGCATCTCATTAGCGATAGTTGCAGGGGTCATATGCGGTGATGTTTTTTGCGGCTGCTATTGCGGGTAAACTGGTGATATGGGCTGTTATCACCTGCTTGTGAATGGGGCGTTTGTTTTATTGCAACTTTGGCTGCAATAAAGTGCAGATAACGCGGCGATAGTTCCTTGAGAATATGCCCCTCAGTATTTTACTGTTGACCATTTTCCTATGCCACGTATTGCCTGCCCAGTTACGAGAACCCTTTACAATGCCTATCAATTAACACTTTGCGCCTTCCATTGTGTGTTGACGTGCCTGTGATAGCAGCTGTGAGGGGGACAAAGGGGCATCCACGGAGGGAGGGGGAAGGGAAATAGCCATGGGAAGAAGCCAGGAAATGTTCCTAATGGTCTAAGGTAATATGCAGCTATGATCCCTCCTCGCACCCTTCCTGCCCCCGCCCAAATCTTGTCAGATTTCTTGGGGCAGCCCAAACCCTGTAAATTATTTTCTCCAGTACTACAGAAGTCCATGCTCCTCTCCCATTCCCGTAATGTGGGGAGTATTCCCCCCCTCCATTTTTGGACGAAGTTCCATTCCACCACCATATACCCCAGGTTTATGAGCAGTTTCTTATGTCTAGTATCTTCAAAGTGTTCCACATTCCAAATAGTATCGGGTGTTTGTCTCCAGGGTGCAGTACATGACGTCTTCTAGCCTTTGAGTCACCATTTGCCATTACTTGTGGAGTTTGGGGCAATCCCGTAAAGTATGGAAGAATACCATGCTGCTCGCAGTTTTGCAGGCATCCTTCTGCCTCAGCCCATCCTATTCTATGCAGCAAATTCTGCCATAGTATGTATACCTGATGTAGGATTTTTGGTTGTATTAGACTGTATCTAGCTCCTGCTGCCTCTTCACGTGGGAATCTCTCTGCCACTCTCCATTCATCATCCTTTATACTCCCCAGATCAGTCTGTCATCTTTGTCAGTGCCCTTTGTTCATGCCTGTGCTATACGGGAGGAATTTGGCCTTAGCTGTAATCTGGCCGTCGAACAGTCTCCTGTAACGTGGTACACTCTTGTCTCTTTCATCTGCTGGGATCGTTCAGCGCAGGGCATGTCTCAACTACAGCTACTTAAATAATTGGGATGGGGCCATGTCATAAGAAGATGTCATAAGAAGAATAACCCATTTGCACCCCACACATGCGCTAACTTCGATATGCCTGTGAGAAGCCACATTTGGACTCAAGGGGTGAACTAGGCAATGCGCCCCATGGACAACTGGAAGAGGCTTTCAAAAATCTAGTCCTGCAAAAGAGTTATCGTTTACACGCCGTTGGATTCAGATGGAATGCACGTAAAACATACTGCACCTGTCAGCAGATAATGGCCTTTGTTAAAATAATGAGGTTAGATGAACATATTCTTCTTTAACTTAAATAGAATCGATCCCTCCCATGAAAAGGTGTTTCTTCCATTATCTTCATCCATGTTACAACAGTGCCAAATAATTCTGTCAAAAATAATCTACAGAAAGAAACAGATTGAACTACAGCCGGAAACATAAGAAAGAAAAAAAACATGTAAATAAATAATGAATCACATAAATAATAAAGATACGGTTTATAAGAGAAGGTGACTATTGGGAAAAGGATAGAGAAAATGTGTTTACCTCATTGTCAGTAGAACGCCAGTGGTTAGGCCCTTTCACATCAGAGTTCACTTTTCACTGTGCAGGGGAAGCTTCACTAAAATAAATCAAGCAGAAACCCACTCACATATTAAACATATTGCATAGCATGATGCTTCTTGGAAAATAGACAGCCAATTAAAACGTGCCCAGTTGGTCTAAATGGTCTCTGAATTGATGGAAGTAAGCATTTATCTCAAATGCTCACTGTGAGGTTTTGGCTGTGGTGCACTAATGGGATCTAAAGGAATAAAGCACGTGTGGGACCATCTTGGATAAGGGAAACAGTAGGCAAGATGGCTAATGTAAACATGTCTATGGAGGGTACTCTTGCAAAGCACATGTATAATTACAGCCCATGAAATGTAAAGCATCCTTGAAACGAACATCAATAGCGTAGTGTTTTTCAAAAACAATAATTGTTTTGAATTACAAAATGTTTTGAAAGATGAGACAAGTGCCTATTATACAAACCGCCGATGTGACGGGGTCAGAAAAACAGAGGACTGATTTCCGAGAACCATAATCCAGGAAGGGCTTAGGACAACAACACTATAACAGTAATTCAGCATTATTTCAACAAACTTTCGGAGTCTACTGCTAATGCGTAAAAACAAAGGGGCAGACTTATCAAGGTAATGTGTTGTCCTTGCGTCATGCATGATGTCACAAGGGCAACGCAATAACAAAGTTAGTTTTAACAAGCAACGCAAGGTGCTTGTTAAAAATCTGGCGTAAAGCAAGGCATTGCAAGTTGCTGCTTTGCGTTACTCTGAACTGGAAAGGATTTCCATGACTAAAGCATGAGTGCCCACACATCCACCCAAGGATTTTGGCACTTTCTCTGCAGCACCAATACTGGTAAAACTGTGAATGTGTCGAAATGCTATGCCTTCCCAGGGGAGACACAACAAGGATACAAATGTTTATTTTGCTTAATTATTTCCTCTTCCTAAGTATGCACCATTCTGCAGCACCCTTAGAAAGAGACAAAAGCCATCAGATAATTGTTTTTGTGCAGGAAGATGTCCCTTCCTGCACATAAACAACCCTGCCTGCAAAGCATGCCCCTTGCACCTTGGCACAAGGGTGCCTGCTTTGGCGAGTAGGCAGCAGAATGCCCACCAGTGCAGGCAGAGAGCAGGAATGCACCATGTACTGATAGATATGGGCTATTCCTGCCTTCTTCCTTTAACACAGTGCAGCAAACTGTCTTGCTGTGTTGCATCACATGAGGAAATGATAAATCTTCTCCAAAGTGTCTTTTTCATACACCTCCAGAAAATCATAAGTCAACACATAAACAACATTATGTAACTTGCACAGTAATCTGGTTTGTATGATGGGAAAAGTTTAGCTCTTATTTTTTTTGGGAGAAAGTGAAGTATCTTAAAATAATGAATTAACAGACGGATTATTTAGTACACACACTGTCCATGTATGATTGATTTTGTTAGTCTCTTTCCAGTAAACGATGCTACACCGACAGACTAGTCAGCAAATAGCTCAGTAACTTAGACCCCGATTATGAACTCTACGGACTGCCAGACCCACGAGGGAGCAGGGTAGGTGTTCAACCTTCTCCCTATTATGAGTTGGGAGATAGGAGCTGCACAGCCCTGCCGCAGCTTCCAGGGAACCGCCATTCCCTGGCGGTGTGGCACGGGCCAGGAGGCAGTAATATCCTTGGCAGTACTGCCACGGTCCCACCAAGCATATTACAAGTTTCCTCTCTGCCACGGTTTTCTTGGCAGTTCAACCACCACGAAAATTGGGGCGGACATAAAGGGAGCCCTACAAGGCCCCCTGGTATCTCACGCCCGTAACAGTCCATTCTGTGCAGGAACTGTTTTTGGCATTTCCATTGTGGTGCCCATGTACATGGCACGGTGGTGGCAACGTTAAAACAAAGCCCACCAGATAGGTGGAAACTATTAATCTGGCAGGCGGTCTGACCACAGCTTTGGCGGTGTGGTTGCGGGACGGACCCAGTGCCGTACTGCCAAAGTAATCTTCGGGCCCTCAATTACCAGGGGCTAGATTTATTAAGGGTTTGTGTTGCTCTTGGGTAACGGAAGGTGACTCAAGGGAAACCAATGCCCTAAAGGGAGATTTACTTTGTCATTCAGCGCCAATTTGCATGGCTCTGTATGGCATTTGAAATCTTGAGTAATATAAGACAGGGCAAGTTGTGGCTTTGCGTTACTTTGCCCTGGAAAGGCATTTCATGCGTGGAGCCTGAGTGTTCCGACGTAGCCACCCATATTTTTTCACATTCAGGTATTTACTACATTAGTAAACACTGGAATATGTCAACATTATATGCCATCCCACAGGAGATATATTAAGGACAAATATGAGTATTTCGCCTCTTTTTTCCTCTTTTTATGTGTACTGAATTCTGCAGCATACATCGACAATAAGAAAATGCCTCTGAGGATTGTGTTTGTGCAAGAAGGTGTCCATTTCTGCATAAAAACAATCCCGGCTCTAAAGCAGGTACCCTTACACCATGGTGCAAGGGTGGCTGCATTGACACTTGGCAGACATGGCACATTGGTAGATAAGGCACCTTCATGCCCTCTCTATTTAATACAGCCCAATGTAGCATGTTTTCTTGCTGTGTGTTAGACATGTCATCCTTAGGGTGGTCTTCCCCAAACATTTTGCCTGCTTACCTCCTCCTTTTGCTCTATCTTTTTGTTAGTCTTAGATTTCTGAGCACCTTGCCACTGCTGACCAGTGCTAAAGTGCATGTGCTTCTCCCTTAAACATGGTAACATTGGTGTATACACAATTGGTATATCTAATTTACTTGTCAGCCCCTTGTAAAGTGGTGTGCCTGCAATTTAAATGCTACTAGTGGGCCTGCAGCACTGATTGTGCCGCCCTCGGCAATAGCCCTGTATAAACATGTCTCTGGGATGCCACTGCAGAGCCTGTGTGTGCAGATTTCCTGCCACTTCGACTTGACATTTAAAGACTCTTTGCCAAAGCTTAAACACCCATTTTATTACACATAAGCCATCTCAAAGGTAGGCCCTAGGTAGCCCACAGGGCAGGGTGCCATGTATGTAAAAGATAGGACTTGTACTTTGAAGTTGCACATGTCCTCTCATAGGTTAACATTGGGAATTCCTTAATATACTTTTGAGCTGTGATTTCGGATTATAAAGAAGTACCTGTATAAGTTTTATATGTTTGGAAATGCAATGATAAACTATCTTTACTGGTACAGTTGGATTTAACATTACTGTTTTAGAAATGGCTTATGTGCATGGCTTGCCCAGGTTCTCACAGTAAGTTGTGCTGCCGTGTCTGGTAGGTGGGCATGTTGTTTGGCATGTTGTATGGCATGTTGTATGTGAGTTTGTAATGTGTGCATTCCCAGTGTTGTGAGTTCAATGATTGTGGAGTTGAGGTGTGTGGTGTGTTCATTTGGTACTTGCCAACGAGCAGTGCATTTCCTTAGGTGCCATCCTGGAAGCACTGGTTGATGATGGACTGTCGGTAGATGTGGGAATCATGCACACTGCCTGGGTGGTTGACGTCAACGTTAGGGAGATTCCGAGGTGGTCCACTTTTGCCTGCACATTGATGGAATGCATATTCTTTCTGTTGCGGGTATTGTGTGCAGTGTTGCCAGGGGGCACAAGTGGGACACATGTGCAGTCATTGCTCCAAACACGTGCAGGAATGCAGCTATGGAGTAGATGCCTTGCTTGGTCTCCAGCTGTTCCTGTGCAGTGTGGGGAAAGTATAGATAGTGGGGTACCAAGGTGATGGTGTCATCCACGACCATTGTGAGGAACTTGTATTGGGCTGGCTGTTTAACTCCTCCGACACTGGCAGTTGTTGGTTGGAAGGTTCCAGCAGCCAATACGTGTAACAGGGCAAGCAGCTTTGTCTGAGGTGGGATGTTGGTTGTCCGCTGTGTTGATACCATGTGCCTGTGGGCAATGGTGTTCAGGATACGGAGGATGGTTGTCCCTTTGGGCCTGTGGTGGGCAATGACATTCTCTGGTGTTAGGTGTGTTAGGTTGGAGCGTTTTCAGGGGGTGGCTGTCTATGCCTGCGCTGCCTCAGTGTTGATCTGGGGGGGTGTGGTCCGGGGGTGGCGTGTGGTCCGTCCGGGGGGTGGTGGCGGTGGGTGTTGTGGCCTTGTTGGGTGTCTGGGCTGCATGGTCAGTGGTTCCATGGCATCTGTTGCCCTTCAGGTGTAGCTCTGGACTGGGCTCCCTTTTCTGGTGCAGACTGTTGTCCGACTTTACACCAGGTCAGAGCATATGTTAATTTCATGCAGCTAACGCACCTTATCACCAGTTTTGTGATCCTATCGCCGATCTGGCTGGTTGTTGAGAATATTGCGGAGTGGTGTTGTTGCAGCTTTTTGCACGGGAACGCCTACTCTGCATCTCATTAGCGATAGTTGTAGGGGTCATATGCGGCAATGTTTTTTGCAGCTGCTATTGCAGGTAAACTGGTGATATGGGCTGTTATCACCTGCTTGTGAATGGGGCGTTTGTTTTATTGCAACTTTGGCTGCGATGAAGTGCAGATAACGTGGCAATAGTTCCTTGAGAATATGCCCCTCAGTATTTTACTGTTGACCATTTTCCTATCCCACGTATTGCCTGCTCAGTTAGGCCAACCATTTACAATGCCTACCAATTAACACTTTGCGCCTTCCATTGCGTGTTGACATGCCTGTGATAGCAGCGGTGAGGGGGACAAGGGGCATTGGCGGAGGGAGGGGAAGGGAAATAGCCATGGGAAAAAGCCAGGAAATGTTCCTAATGGTCTGTGGTATGCTGCTATGATCCCTCGCTGTTACTTTGCCCTGGAAAGGCATTTCATGCATGGATCATTAGTGTTCCCACGTAGCCACCCATATTTTTTCACATTCAGGCATTTACTACATTAGTAAACACGGGAATATGTCAACATTATATGCCATCTCACAGGAGATATATCAAGGAAAAATACCAGCACAGTTGGATTTAAATGCAAGTTTTAGAAAGTAGACATTTTGCTCTTTCATCTATGTGTTCCCGCATCCTGTCTCCAATACATGTTTTGGGTAGGTGACATCTGCACTTTGTACATTCCCTAGACAGCCACAAACACAGGAAGCAGCCACAAACACAGGAAGGTTATGTGTGTTATGTTATGTAAACGTGTTTTTTATAGTGCACAGCTGCCTCAGCAAACAGGCGTCCCAGCGCTGAAGCGAACATAGAGGCTGAAAGTCAGAAAAGGTACTACGCTGTGGGAAAGAGATGGGTTTTATTAGCTCTGCAAAAGACCATGTAATTCTCCATGGCACGAATAGAGTATGGTAGGGCATTCCATGTCTCTGACTACTCATCTGCATTCTGAACGCTCTTCCTGGGCAGGAAGGCAGGGATGGGCTGACACTTCCACCTGAATAGGCAGTGCCCTGTTCCGACACCAAGGGCTGGGAGAAGAGGGCTTCTGAGCACTTCAAAGACCCTTCTTTGAAATCACCTCCACTTCAAAGGCACAACTGGGTATACATATTGTGGCTCTGACCCCACCAAATCAGACACTTTGAGACCTACAACTGGATTCTGTCAGAAGAACTGCTGTGCTGTATCAAGGACTGAAACTCTGCTAGACTGCTGACGTTGGTGGTCTGGTTTTCTCTTGTGCTGCCCTTCTGCTTGCTGCTCTCTGACCCTGCTGTGGGGAGTTTGACTTTACCTTGCACCAAAGTGATCTCCAAGATTTTGTTGCCTTGCCTCCTGTTCTTTGAGACAAAGGGATATCAAGTCTGTACCCCAGGACCTTTGCCCCATTCACTGGCAGTCGACACAGATTCTTGCACCAGAGAAATCGATGCATCTCCAGTTGCCTGTAGTAAAACTGGCACATTAACCGTTTTGTGGAAGTAGAATTGGTGCAACGCATTCAGAACCACTGCATCACATCTGGAATAGCCGCTTAGGAAGGAACGCATCGCTACCATTGCACAAAGAAAATCAACACATCACCTTGACTGCGGGGTCGACATCGACACATTGCTCGTCTACACCCCGCATTTTGCAGTTGCGACCAGGACCAAGATACTCTGTTCACCATGCCTGAGTGGCACCTGTCCCCAGCCTGTGCTCCATTGTGTTCGGCTTGAACTGTTGACTTTGTCCCAGTCCAGTGCAACCAGATAACCCCATTGGCGCTTATTGCTTGAAAGTGCTAGAACTCTTATTAATATTTAAAAATATATAACTTAACTTCTACTAATTGGATTTTTGTCATTCCGGTCTTGATTTATTTATAACATTATTGTCTATGTTTCTAAGGCAGTGTGGAGTCTTTTTGTGGTGTTTGCAGTGTGTTACTCTGTGTATGTGTGTGTAATTTATACATACTTCACACATTGCCTCTTTAGATACGCATGACCGCTCTGTGCCAAGTTACTAGAGGGTGAGAATATGTTATCTTTTAGTGTGTATCTAGCTTACCCTGACCAGAGTGGTGATCCCTACTTGGACAGGCTGCATACTGTGTTGTGCCAAATATTAGTAAATCTGCCTCCACATTTCTGCAGACTGTTCTACAAGGTATCTAGGTGATGGCAACACAAGTGTTAGCCTAGAAAAAAAGTGCTTTGAGTCTGCAACTAAATGTGATGATAGGAGGTGATTTACAAAAAGTAAGGACATTTCTATGTAATAACTGGTACCTAGCCCTCCCTCACTAAAAGCAATATTGAAAGAAGTTGCTTTGAGAGAGATTGCAAACTTCTGAAGAGGAATATAAATCTAATTTTAGCAATACATTCAGGGTCAGTCCCATATAGGCCTTTAAATGACAAGTGGCTCACTATAAAGCTGGTTATATATTTTTATTACATTACACCTTTGTCTGTAGACACACAGACTGTAACCGTTTCAAGCATGTATTTGGCAGTACAGTTGTCTTCCGTATCTACTTACAATGTATATATTTAAAGTGGCATTTGGGATCCTCCCAATTTAACCACTGTTTTATTTTTGGGATCAGATTGTTTCAGGCCAGCCATTGACTTGAGATTTTGTCAATCACATCTTGGGTCAGCACTGATGAGTATTTTCTTCCTACCTCAAGCTGTTGGCTATTGGCTGTCTGGGTCTGTTTTTCCACCTGCTATTGACAATTCACATAGCAGTGCACAAGCTATATACCATTCGTCCTGTGACAATGGCTATGTGGTAAATGTAGAAGTCATTTTGGAACAACCCCTTCACTTCCAAAATCAACATGTTGAACATTTTACCCAAAGAGTACTTTAAATATGATGCAGATAATCATTCATTTGAATATGTTTACTATTTTTTGGTATATTGAACGATACAAATGTATAATCAAAATCCATCATGAGCTACAATGAAATCCTGTAGCAAGGGGTGATGGAATCTAGATTGCTGAATATAATCAACATATAGATAGCTCAGGAATCCACCCCCTAGCAGATATAAGCACAGAACATCCAAAAGGAACAATGAAAGGAGCCAACCTGTAATCCTGTTTCCCTCAGGATTGGGTAACACCTCCTGGCCCCCTGACTTATCGGAAGTAAGGACAAAACGGTACGTGTTCTGATAACTGGCTCTTTATTATCACAAGACAAGACCAGTTGAGGAATCTCATATAACTCATTGTTTTATGGGTATAAGGCAGGTCAAACCATCCTCTGCATGAATACCGGTCCCGGTATTCCCCAACAGAGGACACCGTGCTAAGCAGTGGCCGACAATACCACTCGAGAAGGAACTAGTTCGTTGTTTCCTCAATTGGTCCTCCGCAATGGTGTCGGTCCCGACACTCACTCCAATGGAGGGCAATGCGCGGTTGGTGCTAACAAAGAATATCGCGGTGTCCCTCTCCCTCGATAACCCTCGATCGGGGACTGGCAAGGTGCAGTAAATAAATGAAGTCCCAGCGCTCGATAACCCTCGAGCGGGGACTGACAAAGGAAGGGAAGGGGACGATGTCCCACGCGCTCGATAACCCTCGAGCGGGGACTGGCAAGGTTTGTTACAGGGACGACGTCCCAAGCGCTCGATAACCCTCGAGCGGGGACTGGCAAGGTTCGTAACCGGAACAGAGTCTCTACGCTCGATATATCCTCGAGCGGGGACTGACAAGATCCGTTACCGGGATAGAGTCACAGCGCTCGATTCACCCTCGAGCGGGGACTGGCATGGTTCGGGACCGGAACAGCGTCACAGCGCTCGATTTACCCTCGAGCGGGGACTGGAAATGCAACGGGGTACGGAGCCTCGAGCATAGGCGGCAATAGAGACGGTCCTGCCTCTTTGTTGCTTGCGGTGTCAAAACCCCCACTCTAGCTACCAGCTCTCACCTTACTTGAAGCCTCGGCGAAGCGGGTGTGCGGCTCGCATTCAAAATATCCGACGCGGTTGGCGTCTTCCGGGTTGGCTTTATGGTGGCGCGATCTGCGCATGCACCATGCTGGGCTTTCTGGGTATTGTAGTTCGGCGTGAGTTCTTTTCGGGATTTGTAACTCCTAGGGCTTGTAGGTCGTACTCGTTTGCGGAGCCCGGGATTCGTGTCCTAACAGTACATCCCCCTTCCTCAGGGGCCCCCCGTAGGACCGGGCTTCTCCGGGAACTTTTTGTGGAACGCTGACACCAGTCGCGGTGCACAGATTCCGGCGACAGGCTCCCATGACTGTTCCTCAGGCCCGTAGCCTTTCCACGCAACAAGATACCACAGCTTGCCTCTTCTCCATTTCGAGTCTCTGATGCCCTCGACCTCGTAGTTGAGTTCGCTGCTCACCAACACCGGCTCACGAACCGGAGGCGTGGTCGCGTAGGAGGGCTTGAGCAGAGAAACATGGAAAACCGGGTGTATGCGCATGCTTTTTGGTAGCTCCAGCTTCATGTTCACCGGGCTGATGCATTCCTTGATGCGATACGGACCAATGAATCTCGGTTGAAAAACGCTGTGTTTCCGAAACCTCAGGTTTCTTGATGACACCCATACGTAATCCCCCGCTTTGTACAGAGGCCCCGGCCTCCGCCTTTTATCCGCATACCTCTTGTAGGCCTTCTTGGCCTCAACCAAGCACTTCTTGGCCTTCACGGTTGTGTCCCTTATGTGAACTACTCTTCTGGCTGCTTCAGGATAGCCCTGTGCGCTGGAGGGCTGATACAGTGGAAGGAATCTGGGATGGTGTCCATAATTGCTGTAGAAAGGAGACACTTTCGTGGATGCGTGCGTGGCGTTATTGTACGCGATCTCAGCAAGCCACAATTTGTCCACCCACTCCTCCTTGCCCTGTTCGGCGTAGCAACGGAGGTACTGCTTCAACGTTTGGTTTAGTCGCTCCGTTTGGCCGTCCGTTTGGGGATGGTAGCTGGTGGACAATGCGGAGGTGACATGTAGCGCCGAGCACCAGGTTTTCCAGAACCGTGCCGTGAACTGTGACCCTCGGTCCGACACAATGACACTGGGTAGTCCATGGACCTTCACCACCTCCTTCAGGAGCATGATCGCCAATTGTCCAGCCGTGGGTACCCCTTTACAGGCGACGAAATGACCCATCTTGGTCAAGTAGTCGATTACCACAAGGATAGCGGTACATCCCTGGTCCACGGGCAAACCTACCACAAAATCCAATGAAATGTGGTCCCATGGTCTAGCGGGTGTAGGTAGCGGTTGTAGCAGACCCTGAGGGCGACTGTGATCCGATTTCATGGTGGCATATATTGTGCAGGCGGCGGTCCATTCCCGAATATCGGCTCTCACCGACGGCCACCTAAACTGGCGCAATACGCAGTCAACCGTTTTCTCCACACCGAAATGTCCAGCACAGGGCGACTCGTGACACCACTGGAATTCCTGTTTCCGCAGGTAGTATACGCCCCCCTCTCACCGGCACCCCGTCTTGGACCTGCCATTCCTTATGCATCTGTAGCCATGTCTTCCATCTGAAGGTGTTGATGCCATTCTGTATCCCTTGGAGGAAGGCCCCTGGCTGTATCGCACCCGGGCTTATGATGGACTTGATGGTGGGCAGCGGAAACACCTCCTCAGTGGATTGTCTAGAAAGAGCATCGGCTTTCCGGTTCTCAGTGCCCGGTCTGTAGGTGATGGTGAAGTTGAAACAGGAAAAAAAAGCATCCATCGCATCTGCCTTGGGGACAGCTGTTGGGCTGCCGTCATGAATTGGAGCTTCCTGTGGTCGGTGAACACCAATACCACATGCTTTGCTCCCATCAGCAAATGCCTCCATTCCGCGAAGGCATCCTTGATGGCCAGGAGTTCTTTCTCGTCAACATGATAGTTGTGTTCCACTATGTTTAGCTTACGGGACATGAAAGCAACGGGATGTAGCAACCCCGTTACCGGGTTCCTTTGCGACAGTATCGCCCCAACTGCCACATCCGAGGCGTCTGCTTCCACCATGTACTGCTGTTCCGGGTCAGGATGGGCGAGAACAGGAGCTGACACAAAGGCTTTCTTCAACTCACGGAAAGCACCCTCAGCCCCTGCGGACCAAAGAAACTTCGCCGATTTCCGCAGAAGATGCGTGATCGGAGCCACCAGTCCCGAAAACCCCTCTATGAACCGGTGATAAAAGTTGGCAAAGCCAAGAAAGCTTTGCACTTCTTTTATGTTCTTAGGGGCAGGCCAATCTACCACTGCTTTCACCTTCCTCTCCGCCATCGTTTGGCCATCTGGACTCAGCATGACTCCCAGGAATTCCACCGTTGTTACATGGAAATCGGACTTACTGAGTTTGCAGTAGTGTGAGTTTTCGCGTAGAATCCGCAATACCTCCAACACATGATACACGTGATCTTCCATGTTGTCCGAGTAGATCAAGATGTCGTCGATGTATACGACGACGTATACATCCAGGATGTCTCGTAGCACATCGTTCAGGAAGAACTGAAACGCTGCCGGGGCGTTATAAAGCCCGAATGGCATCACCCTGTACTCGAAGAGGCCGAACCGTGTCTTGAAGGCCGTCTTCCACTCGTCCCCTCTGCGCATGCGGACTAGATGGTAAGCCCCTTTCAGATCGAGCTTCGTGAACACACGGGCCTTCTTGACTTGTTCAAGGAGCACGTTGATAAGAGGCAGGGGGTATCGATTCTTGATGGTGATGGCGTTGAGCGCCCTAAAGTCCACACAGGCGCGGAGTTCTCCATTGGCTTTGGGGATGAAAAACAGCGGAGACGCCGCCGGGGACTTTGATGGCCTTATGAACCCCATGCTCAGCATCTTGTCCAGGTAAGCTCTGAGGTGGACGTTTTCCGGCTCCGACAAGGCTACAGCCTGCCGCCTGGTATTGTAGCACCTGGGACCAGGTCGATCTGACAATCGTATACCCTATGAGGTGGCAACGATTCCGCTTGGTCGTCATCGAAAACGTCCTTAAATGCGAGATAGGCCACAGGGAGCACCACTTCCTTTTCTGCCGCGGTGGCCACTTCCCACCCCGTGTTCGCGATGCTGGTGGGAGAACACGAAGACACCCCGCATGAACGTGAACAGAACGGGGAGTCCATCCGTAACTCCTGGGTTTCCCAATTGATCGACGGATTGTGCTTTTTCAGCCATGGCAACCCTAATATGAGCCCATACAGGGGAGCACAGATGATATTGAAGTCCATGACTTACACGTGTTGTGTCCCGTACCTCACCTCAATGTCACCCGTGTGGTGGCTGATGGGCCCTGAAACCAACCTGCGCCCGTCGACAGCGAACACTTCCTCAGGTGCCGCGCACTGCCTTAATGCCACTCCCACACGTTGAGCCTCTTTCTCGTCCATAAACAGCCCGTGGTCCCTGAATCCACCATTGCGGAAACCGAAACCCAATCGATCTTCACCTTTAATCGAAGCGGAATGAACATGTGTCGTTCGTTTGTCGCTGTCCGTAAGAGCGTTGAAGGGATACAACCATGACTCCGGGAATCCCCTTCGTTGTTCCGGGAGTTCGTTAGTTTTCCGCCCCCTTGTCCATCGTGGCGGTCGACACTCTGCTGGGGCGGAAACGTCCTGTCTTAGGTTTTGCAGGGCATTCTCGGACATAATGTCCCTTCTTGCCGCAGTATAAGCAAAGCCCCTGTTTTCTGCGGGACTCTTTTTCGGTTGCTGTAAGGCTGGCTCTGACGGCCCGATGTCCATTGCTTCAGTGCGTTGTGTGGGGGTCGCCTCTGTGGTCGTATGATGGCTTGTATTGAGCGGTGTTCTGTCCTTCTTCTGACCACCCCCCCGACGTTCACCTAATCGGTGTTCAAGTCGAAGGGCCAGACTTATGAGGTCTTCGCATAGCACTGGTTGTGGGTCGATTTGGGCGATCACGTCCTTCAACTCCTCCCTCAGACCCTGATGGAAGAGGGCCATTTGTTTGGCAGGCGGCCATTTGGTTTCAGCAACTAGGCGTCTGAATGCGTTCAGGTACTGAACCAGTCCTGAGGAGCCCTGTTTCAGCGTAAGCAATTCCCTGTCTGCGGTGTAGGAATCTGCTCTCCGATCGAACACCTTCACGAATTCTTCCTGAAACAGTTCCCAGTCATACAATAGCGGGTCGTCCCTGCTCACTAGCGGTACCGCCCATTGTGCGGCATTCCCCGCCAGGTATGATATCATGAACGCTACTCGTGCTTGATTTGTGGGAAAGGACTTTGGCTTGCAGGAGAAGTGGAGGGCCACCTGCGTTATGAAGACCTGCACTGTGTTGGGATCCCCGCTATATCGTTCCGGGGTGGCAAGGGGTATTGCCACGGGCATTTCCACTACGACTGCAGACGGTGTTCCTGTGCTAGGGGCCCCTGCGTTGAAGGGATTCCTCTGCTGGTTGTCCATCCTAGCTCTCAGGTCCGCAGTTTCCTGTCGTGACACTGCTAGGTCGTTTTGTACATCTAGTAACGCTGCCAAAACGTCCTCCATCGTGGCCATGGTGCTATACCCAACCGGGAGGTTGATTGGTGTTAGAAAGGTCGGATATTATGTAATCCTGCTTCCCTCAGGATTGGGTAACACCTCCTGGCCCCCTGACTTATCGGAAGTAAGGACAAAACGGTACGTGTTCTGATAACTGCCTCTTTATTATCACAAGACAAGACCAGTTGAGGAATCTCATATAACTCCTTGTTTTATGGGTATAAGGCAGGTCAAACCGTCCTCTGCATGAATACCGGTCCCGGTATTCCCCAACAGAGGACACCGTGCTAAGCAATGGCCGACAATACCACTCGAGAAGGTACTAGTTTGTTGTTTCCTCAATTCGTCCTCCGCAATGGTGTCGGACCCGACACTCACTCCAACGGAGGGCAATGCACGCTTGGTGCTAACAAAGAATATCGCGGTGTCCCTCTCACTCGATAACCCTCGAGCGGGGACTGGCAAGGTGCGGTAAATAAATGAAGTCCCAGCGCTCGATAACCCTCGAGCGGGGACTGACAAAGGAAGGGAAGGGGTCGATGTCCCACGCGCTCGATAACCCTCGAGCGGGGACTGGCAAGGTTTGTTACAGGGACGACGTCCCAAGCGCTCGATAACCCTCGAGCGGAGACTGGCAAGGTTCGTAACCGGAACAGAGTCTCTACGCTCGATATACCCTCGAGCGGGGACTGACAAGATCCGTTACCGGGATAGAGTCACAGAGCTCGATTCACCCTCGAGCGGGGACTGGCATGGTTCGGGACCGGAACAGAGTCACATCGCTCGATTTACCCTCGAGCGGGGACTGGAAATGCAACGGGGTACCGAGCCTCGAGCATAGGCGGCAATAGAGACGGTCCTGTCTCTTTGTTGCTTGTGGTGTCAAAACCCCCACTCTAGCTACCAGCTCTCACCTTACTTGAAGCCTCGGCGAAGCGGGTGTGCGGCTCGCATTCAAAATATCCGACGCGGTTGGCGTCTTCCGGGTTGGCTTTATGGTGGCGCGATCTGCGCATGCACCATGCTGGGCTTTCTGGGTATTGTAGTTTGGCGCGAGTTCTTTTCGGGATTTGTAGTTCCTAGGGCTTGTAGGTCGTACTCGTTTGCGGAGCCCGGGATTCGTGTCCTAACACAACCATTACCTAATTATTATGGTTGTTAGACAGGAATCTAGAATACAAGAAGGACATTTCAACAGTGTCCTTCTATTCCAGGCAGGCAGGTCAGGTGTTACACGGGCATTAATAACACTGCCCACCCATTAGCTGGATCTTAGTGGGAACAACAGCAGAGAGCATTGGGCCAGGTGCATTAGCTTGGCATAGTGGCTAGCAGGAAGCCAGTCTTTCGTGGGTAGAGTGATTTCCATTGCTGGAGAAGGCAGAGTTTCCGTGTTGCCAGGGCAAAGTTCATCAATTGCTTCTTGTGATTATTCAATTCTGTGATATTGATTGTGTCATGTAGGATCGCCAGCTCTTATGAGAGATGAAATGTAAGTGTGTTTGTGGTTTTGATGGTGTGCTAGTTATGGGACCAGTATGGCAGGATATGGAGGCAAGACAGTGGAATATTTAGGATATCACTACCGCACATTAGTCAGTGCTAGCACTCATCAGTTACAGACATGTGAGCCCGATGAAGTTTTTATGGTGTCCAACGCCAGTCATGCAGGAGTTTAAAAACAAATTGAAATTGATGCATACCTCTATGAGTCCCTTGTTTTGTGTTTGAAGTAGGCATGACCAATCTTCAAAAGAAAATGCGATTTGTCGCCGATTTTGCCGCTTTTAGTCAGCGTGATCTTTCTGTTGGCTTTGGGACGAATTGTGTGAGTAGAAGATCATACAATCCAGTGATTAGTTTCTTTTAATGATTCCATTTTACTAGATAGTCATAGCAGGAATGGGTAGGTAGGTATGGTCCAGGGTTTCAGCCTCACTTGGGAATGGAGGCAATGCCTCAGTTGAAGGTCCTTTGTGGCAAGGTAGTTGGAATTCATACATTAAGTCTTTCACCAGACTGGTGTTGTTGTTATTGAGAATTTGGTTCAGGGTGGTAGATAATCATGTATTTGCACAATACAACTTATTTGTAATAGGTATTTTGAAAAGTGTTGTGGTCTTTGGAAATGTGTAGCGCAAAGTTATACAAATAATTGAATGAGGAGACCTGCTATGAAAAAAATTAGAGTCTAGTGTTGAATCAGTTAAGAAGAGCATGCCATGAGGAATTAATGTAGTGGCAAAATGGTGGATTATTGGCACAAGAGAGACATATATTTTCAAGGAAGGATAATCCCAAAACCTTAGTGTTGTATCTGTTTCCAGAAGTACACAAAATGACAGGAATAAGTCAGGGCACTTAATAATTTCAGTTATTGACAGTTTCTTTGAAAACAACTCAAAATTCGTGGATTACTTACTGAGAAATTTTGTGGAGAATTTACCATTATTTGTTCAGGACACTGGAGGCTTTTTAAGAAAAGTATTTAATATTGCATGGGAGAATGACTAAGTGTTAATGACATCGGATGTTGTAGGATTCTATACTTGCATCCAACATCTAGATTGACTAAAGGCTGTGGAGCATTGTTTAAGTGCTGGACCTTTGAAATTATAGAAACATACCTAAATGCTTTTAAAATTGATTTGTTGGTGTCTGTACAATAGCATTTTTCTATTTGACAATGAGTACTACAAGCAAGCATAAGGTACTGCAATGGGCACCTTCTTTGCCCCCCAGCTGCACTCATTTGCAAAAGTACTGGCATTTGGTAATTAACAACCCCATGCCAGGAACATTTTTCCCAAGGTACCCGGGTCACTTCCAAGAGAGCAAAATCAATGAAAGATGTGTTTTTATGCAGTCCGGAGATGATATGTGGTAGAGATTCGCCACAGAGGATTGGTGGTTTTATGAAATGCAATAAATACATAGCTTGCGTCTATGAGTTCAATACAACTCAATTCTTCTCCTCATTTCACTGGAGGCGGAAAGGGAATATGTCATTTATGTATTGACATGCCCATGTGAATTGATGCATGTAGGTAGCACTGCTCTGCAAGCAGATAAGAGAGTCCAACAATATGTGAGAGCTATAAGGAACAAAGATAAACGTCTCCTCTAACCAGGCATTTTCAAGAGGTACAACTTAGTAATTATAGATGACTCTCTTTCTTTGCAGTTGGTCCAGGCCCTAGGAACAGCAAGGGAGGAGATAGAGAACAGCAATTGAGAATACTGGAGTCCTGTTAAATTATTGAAATTAATACAAATATTCCAGGTGGATTAAATACAGAAGTGGATTTACACATACACATCTTTAGGGTAGGAACAGGTCAAAAGTTGTACTTCCTAAATCCAAGAAGTGAGTATCTGATGTAATGGAGAGTTTTATAACTAAAACATGAGAGTATGAGGGCGCTTTTCTAAATCAAGTCAAATACAATGAAAATGTTTGAGTGATTAAGAATGCTTGAGAATTGTTTCAGAATATAATCATAGGTTATTTGTTCTAATGTGCAAAAAATAGGTTATTTGTTCTAATGTGCAAAAAATAGCTTTTTGTTAGTAGTGGGCCACCAACTGTGTAAGAAAAAAAGAAGGGAAACTTGTTCAACACATAATATATAAGAAGAAATTGGGGAATGTGAGAGATTTGGCTACTGCAATAAGGTGCAGATAAAGAGACTGACTTTCTTCAGGATGTTTCCTGATAGAATTAATAGACACTTGTCCTTTGAAACATAAGTTAGAGAAAACAGTGCAGAATGTGACAGGTTTCGGCATCAATAACACTGCATGACTAATGAGGCTGTATTTATTTTTAGTTTTAATAGGTACTTGAATAACAAAATTGTCATTTTTGATTCAGAAATGGATTTGAAATATGTCCAAAATTGAAAATGTATATGATAAGGTGAGCGAAGAGGTTACACTAGAAATTGAAAGTGTGCATCTTTGGCACAACTCACATAGGTGTAGAAATAATGTCAGCCCCATTGCTATGGGTGTATTTCTTTGGGAAAAAATGTTGAGTTAATTTGCAAAAATTTGAATTGTCGGAAATGTGTTGGCTGATTCAATGAACTTATAAAATTTGCCATCAATATCATGTTTTGCACATTAGTGAAGCAATTAATAGTGGTGTAGTTAGAAGTATGTTTTCTATTTTTATGATTTTACCTGAACGTGAGCACTTTAAATTCTGGGTATAAGATGGCACTTGCTTATATGAACATGTCTGTGAATACACTCACAACGAGTCATGGCATACTCTCCGAAAAATAGTCAAAAAGAGTCAAACACAGATCGTGATGTCGGAACCTTTTTGGAGAAAAGCCCGAGAGGATTTGTACACATTAAAAGGATCGGGCTGACTCCTACATTGCCTATACCCTCCCTCAAATATGTAGCACAGGGTGTTTCAGCCTCTACCATATATATATATATATATATATATATATATATATATATATATATATATATATATATATATATATATATATATATATATATATATATTTATATGCTAGAGGTATATATATATATATATGCTGGCAATGAGACGAAGAATAAAAGCATAAAAAGCATATAATGATTTCCTTTCATGAACTTTTGTAATTTTTAACTTACGCACTACATTACCCACAATGCCACATTGAGGCCATGTGGGTGTACAAATAGTGCAATAGAGAAAGGACTCACCAACCGTGAACAAAGCCGTGGAGGCTGAAACGCGTCGGTTGAGCTTTCTTAAATAAAAACTCTTCCAAATTGCATCTTTCTCTGAGTGCCGCGTCTCTTGGTGAGAAATGTATATATATAAATATATATATATATATATATCCAAACAAAGCGATCCTTCCGCATTCGGAGCGCTCCACAGTGTGTGCTCGCCCCAAGGCTGGATCAAAGCCCAAAATTCAATTAAAGTCACAAAATTGGGCAGCACAACCGGATACTTTCAAGAAGCTTTATTGCTCAACACACAGCACCCCACCGACGCGTTTCAGCCTCACGGACCGTGAGAAAAGCCGTGAGGCTGAAACGCGTCGGTGGGGTGCTGTGTGTTGAGCAATAAAGCTTCTTGAAAGTATCCGGTTGTGCTGCCCAATTTTGTGACTTTAATATATATATATATATATATATATATATATATATATATATATATATATATATATATATATATATATTTTTTTTTTCATTCAGGGCGAAATAACACAAAGAGGATAACTTGGGAAAGAAATGGTTTATAAACACCCAAAGTGTATCCCAATCCAAGTTACTGCATTAACTGAATGAATGTAAAAAAAGTATTGAATTATTGGAATAATATTACTTGTTTTTAAACTGAGCACTATGCACTTTTACACTAATCACCATGATAGAGTAAGCAAAGCAATGCTATTTGCCCACTACAAAATGGCGACTACAATGTATTTAAAAAAAGATGTCCTTCGTTTATGTTAATGAAGCAGGTAGATAACCAATGTCTTTAAAATGGTGATTTTTACTACACAGTAATGTTACACTGACGAAGCCTGTGAAGGCGAAACGCGTCTGTAAGGGGTGAGGGGGGTTTGGTGATTAAAAATTCTGCAACTGGATACCAGCGTGCCGGCCTTTCTTTTTTCGGGATACGAAAAGTGTGCAGCAATATATCTATATATATACATATATACATATATTCCCTGAAATAAACCAAAAGTTAAAGTGATGTTATACTTAGGTGAATATGTTAATCACAACATTCCAATTTTGAACACAAAAACACGGAAATTAATCAGTTAGCAGAGCTAACTTAAACTTGCACTTCCGCAAAGCACTGATTATGACTTCACATATTAATTCACTCATAACATGCTCTATGACATAATTTATGACATCGTTAATGAAATTTCAAATGACATTAGGGCACCCACCAAGCATAACGTTGGGGGCAGCAGGAAGTCACAGGCCCCCCCCAGCCAGTTCCTCGCATGGTGTGAAAGCCAGCACTTGTCCCACCCACCAGGAGGAGCTATTTAAGCTGCTCCCTCTGGGCAGGAGCAATATATTGTATTACTAAAGTGCCAGCCTGCTGGTAGCAGACTTAGCAAACACATGTTTCCCTGCCCGCACTAGTGCGGGCAGGAAAATTACTGTGTCCCGTTGGTTGGCTCCCCAGGACACAGTAAGTGAGTTGGCTCTAGGGGATGGGGAATTCAAGGGTCAGGGAGTGGGCGCATGGCCCCCCTCCCTTTTAATAAAACTGATGTCCCTGAGAGGGGAAGTGTTTCCGAGGTGTCTGGTTCAATCGATAGTCCATCTGTAAGCTGGTGTTGGGGATGTTATTATTCCACTTGGATTTGCACATCTGAGTAATTGTGAGAGAATGTTCGATACCTGTCACTTTTTTTACAAAATAGTGTGCTAGCTTCTCACATTGTGACAGTGAAAGGGAAGTAGATACATTATTAGGATCTGAAAGTTATTTAACTACTTTAAAAAGTGTTTCAGAACAGTTCTGAGTGGCAGTGAGTATAACTGAGTAGAATGTTGCCCGGGATGCTCTGCATACTAGTTTTTGATTGCTGCTTTGTTGTGAGTTTTTTATCCTCATCATAGGATTTCCACCACGGCCTTTCCAGGCCCCCTCAACTCATTTTGCCCCCCATAAAGCCTCAATAAACCCAGGGGTTTGAGTGAATTCTAGCAGATGAGCTAAGTTTAGCCAGCGGGATTGCATCCAGGGAATCATGGGCTCCAGTCATCCACCAAAAGTTGGTCTGAATCAACAGCGTGCACCACGTTTGGTGACGTGTTCCAAATTTGAGCATCAAGAAAGGGTAGATCTAGTTTGGACCAGTCCCTAGACAAAACTTGAAGTCCAGCCACAGCCGTGGAGGGCATATAATGAGTCTGAATAGAGGAAGACACTGCAAAGTGGTCAGACCAAAGTAGCAGCGGGTGAAGTCTATGGTAAGGCATTCATGTTCGACATAATACGATCTGATGCATAGCCAACCTTATGTGTGGGTACCGATTTGATTAGGCCAAGATTCAAGGTGCTAATATCTGCTATAAGGGCCAAGCCAGAACTGCACATGGAATCCTCCAGATGAATGTTTAAGTCCCCAAGCAGTATAAATAAAGGTGCCAGCCACTGTGAGATTGTGAGTAAGGCAGAGTGAGAAAAGCAATGTTTTACAGGCAGAGAGAGACAACTCTTGAACTTTGCATTCATAATTTTCTTTAAAAATGATAGCTATCCCACCTCCTACCTGTCCTTGCAATCCTTTTTAACAATGCAGTAATTTTAGGGTAGAGTGACAAAAACATAAGGTAATGAAGCCTTTTGAGCCATGTTTCAGTCCGAACAGGGTATCAGAGGCATTATCCATAAACACATTTCGGTATATGCTGATGATGACTTGACAGGGAGCTGCAGTTAATGCTGTGGAAGGGAAATGTACTCCCTAATACTCTACACAGGGTGGTGGCCCCACTTCTCAATGACCCAGAAGATCAAGAAACATCTTCACTGCAAGAGTTATAGGAGTAACAATCTGGGCTAAATGAGAAGTTGCAATGAGTGCGGCTTTTGAGGCTCACCTGAGGGTATACAGAGGTCAGGCAGGCCTCTGAGAAGGCTGGACAAAGTGCCTTAAGTTGTTCTATGGAAAAGCCCTTTCTTTTTAGCTGAAAAGATGCAGTGTTCTTGGCACTGGGAACAGTTCGGGCAAGGGCGGGCATGGAGGGGTGCAGATGGGTGTGGACCGGTGCATATAGGCGTGGACAGGCACAGATGGGCTTGCCTTGAGCATGCCTTGCGCACCATGCCCGCATCTGCTGCGCGCATCCACTGTGTGTCTGTGCTACGGTCATTTTTATGTCGATTGCATGTGCATGAACTTACTAGACCATTAACAGCTTCAAAAGCGTACCAGCCAAAATACCTGCTTTGCAATGAGGAAGTAAGCAGGGCACTTGAACTTATGCATCACACTCTGAAATGCCCCCTAAAACGGAGCAAAAAGAATTACAGGGGCCCTGGTCCCTCCAATAGAATTTACAACACAGAGCACAACAATAAATGCATTAAAAAATAATGGTAGTGTGGAAGTGCCGCCAGACACCTTACCTGTGTCTGTCAGTCTGCCCCACAGCCGCTCAGAAGTAGAGGCAGTATGCCTAAACTAGACTGCTTACTGCACAGCCAATGCAGACCAGCCAAAATGTTCGCTTTGTAATGAGGAAGTAAGCAGGACACTTCGACACATGCATCATGCCCTAAAACTGAGTAAAATGTTAAAAAGGCCCCAGTCCCCAAAACAGAATTTTCAACAGAGAACACAATAAGAAATGCATTTAAAAATAAAGCATAGTGTAGCGGTGCTGCAAGACTCTACTGTGGCCATTCATCACTATGAAGAGAGGTATGTGCAGAAAGAGCAGGCGTTACCCATAGCCTGCTTTGCCCATGTGTTGCTGACAGGAAGTGTGTTTCCTTTTCATAGTCTCTACAGTTGTTATGCAAGACAGACTTTTCAGCATAAAGTTAATTTCATCCCCACACATTACTTGTGCATCTGTCATCCTGCGGAGACCTTTTGGCTGCAAGATAGCTAAAGAAATAGGGCTCCCATCCTGGTTCTTTGAAATCTTGACCCCTTGACCAAAGTAGCCCCTACAGAACTTAGATTACGTACAGGTATGTAAGGAGTTATCATGGATCGTAGGCAGCTCGGGCCCTTATTCCACAAAATTCTGTGGCAGTAGCACATGGCCCTGTAGGTAATCTTCTCCTCCACTGGCAGTCAGTGAAGAGTAGACAAAGCTTTCGAGGTAGATGCTCTTTTCGGTAAATTCAGGAACAAACCTGCAGCAGCATTTTGGATGCTTTGAAGTTTAGTTACACTTCCTTTAGAAGCTCCCAGATAAAGGCTATTACTATAGTCCATTTGAGATCTAACCAGGGCATGAACAATAGTTTTTCTGGCTGCTATAGGTAGTAGGTCTAGGAGTTTCCTTAGGACTCAACGAGAGTTTAGGATTAAACCACACCCTTAGATTTTTAGTTTCTGCTTTTTGAAAAGGCGTTTCCCCCAGGGCGTCAGGCCACCAGGCTGATGACCAGATAGAAGGCGCTTTTCCGTTGATCATTACTTCCGTTTTATTGCCATTTAGTTTTAGGCAATTATTGGACATTCAGGAGGCTAGTGCCTCTAGATCTAAAGATAATTGAGTTGCAGCTGCTTCTGTGTCCTTAGATAGGTTACAATGAGCAGCTTATTGTCTGCATATGACACAATTGTTACATTGTGTTTTCCCATGATATCTGCAAGGGGCCCAATATAAAGATTGAACAGGGTAGGGCTCAGGATAGAGCCCTGTGGGACCCCTTGCATGAGAGGAAAACTCTGACATATGCAGGTACTGGGCAACTTGGAAGCAACGTGATAGAAGGAAGAAAGTCATCCAACGTGGATCTGTAGCCCTGATCCCTCATCGACTTAACCTCTGGAGAAGTAGGTTATATGATGCGGTATCGAAGGCAGTGTTTAGATCCAGTAAGACCAATGGAGCTGTTTGTCCTTCATCAGCACATTTTCTCATGGTTTCAGTAGCAAGAAGTAGGGCAGACTTCTTAGAGGAAAAGGCTCTAAAACCCTTAGTTTGTTATTCACCACTTACTCTTCAATTTTGGCGAAGAATGGTAACAGAGAAATTGGACATAAATGTTCTAGTTGCGTAGGGTCAGCAGAAGTTTTTTTCTGCAAAGGAAGTTCTATCACTTGCTTCCATTTCTGTGGGATTTCGCCTAGGTGTAAGGATAGAGCTAGACAGCACTGCATAATAATAATAATAATAATAAAGGATTTTATAAAGCGCCTGGTGACGCCATCTCGGCGTGTCCCCGCGCTGTGGAGAGAGTAGCCGGGGAAAGTGAGCGACCTAAAGGGTAAAGAGGTGAGTTTTTAAGAGTCTCCTAAATAAGGTCTCTGTCTCTGCCAATCTGATGTGCAGAGGAAGAAGGTTCCAATTTTTGGCCGCCAGCGCACGAAAGGAGCGCCCTCCCATTCTGGCTTTATTTATCCGGGGGGCACACAGAAGCCCGGTACCCTTGGAGCGCAATTCTCTGTTGGGCGTATAGGGGATTGCAAGATCCTTCAGATAATCAGGGGCTACCTGAGAGGTGATCCTGTAGCATATGAGGAGCGCTTTAAACAAGATCCTCTTTTTTATAGGGAGCCAGTGAAGGGCCACTAGTGTAGGCTTGGAGGCAGCTCTTCTGGGAAGCCTAAGGACCAATCGGGCCGCCGTGTTCTGGAGAACCTGTAGTTTTTTAATGTTCTTCTCAGTGGTCCCTAAGAGTAGAACATTACCGTAATCGATACGGGAGGTGACTAAAGCTTGGGTCATCGTGCGTCTGGCCTCTAAAGGAAGGAGGTCCAGGGTGCGATTTAAGGTTTTTAATACACCAAAACACTTCCCTGCTAGCTTCTGGACGTGGCTGTCATAGGAGAGTCTGGTATCAACCCATACACCCAGGTTCTTTGCTTCCTTACACGGAGCAGGCATAGCACCTAAACAAGGAGGCCACCAGTCCAGGGTCCAACTAGCCGAGTTGCCCCCAATCACAAGCACCTCTGTTTTAGAACCATTGAGCTTGAGGCAGTGTTGGTTCATCCAGCCTGCAAGCTCCTGCATGCACGTTTTGAAATTAGCAGCAGCCAAGGTGGGTGCCTGGGATAGGGAGATGAGGAGTTGGGTATCGTCGGCATAAGATACTAATTTTATGCCGTACGATTGCACCACCTCCGCCAGCGGGGCCATATAAAGGTTAAACAGGGTGGGGCTCAGGGCAGAGCCCTGAGGCACCCCCTGTTCTAGAGAAATGCTGTCCGAGAGGGAGTTGCCTCTCTGAACCTGGAAGCTTCGGTCTATTAGGAAGGATTTAAGCCATCCCAATGCCGCCTTGGTGACCCCAGCCTGGTTTAGACACTGTAGCAGGATGGAGTGAGCTACAGTGTCAAACGCAGCACTGAGGTCCAGCATTATGAGCGCCATCGTATGCCCCTCATCAGCTCCTGCCCGAAGCGTTTCAGTGGCTCTCAGGAGGGCTGTCTCGGTGGAGTAATTAGTCCGGAAACCGGACTGGGAGCTATGCAGGGATTTATTAGCTTCAAAGTGAGTCATAAGCTGTTTATTTGCAATTTTTTCGGTCACTTTAGCAAGATAAGGCAATAGAGAGATTGGTCTCAGGTTTTCCAAGGTGTCCTGACTTACATTAGGCTTCTTTTTGATTGGTAATACAATTGCCTTCTTCCAATCAAGCGGTAAGTGCGCTGATGAGAAAGACAACTGAATTATGTGCCTAAAGTAGGGTTCTAGTACCTGTAAGCTCTCTCTGAGTACTTTCGGGGGGGCAGGGTCACGAGGGGAACCCGATTTGACGCTCTTGCAGATGTTTATAAGAGTATCAGAAGGGGGAACCGAAAAGTATTGGAGGCAAGACACAGTAGAATTAGCAGCAGCGCTTTCTGTGAAATCACGGCCGGATGGCAGCTTGTCAGAAAAACTAGCATAGATGTTGGTGATTTTATCTGAAAAGTAGCGTGCAATCTTGTTGCAAGTTTCCACTGAGTTATTGCAAGGCACATTATCATTAGAGAGCACAGAAATTTCTTTAAAAATTTTAAAAAGCTCTTTAGAGGAGTTTTCTGCCTCCCCAATGCGTGTCTTGTAATGCATGGCTTTAGAAATACGGATTTTTTTATAGTATTCCTTTTGCGCTTGTTTATATTGTAGTTTAATAGCTGGGCAAAAGTTAATACGCCATTCGCGTTCTAATTTTTTGCAAGCGGATTTGCTTGCTTGGAGTTCTGCAGTGTACCAGGGAGTGGATTTCCTGGGGTTATTGAAATTTTTCAGGTTGCGCGTGGGAGCGGTTTTATCTAGGGCCCTTAGAATTCTGTCCTGCAACTGACTGTAAGCTATTTCACAGTCAGTGCTATCAAGAGAGTCTCCTGTTCCAATCAATTTGTTGAACGTGTCCTGAGAAAATTCTTTCCATTTCCGGCACTGGTACCGTAGGTCCGTGTCATTTTTTTTCGGATCGGGCTCAGATCTCAGCAGGTGGAATGGAACGATGGAGTGATCTGACCAGGGTACCGGAATAGGAGAAAGAGCGTGTACTCTGGAAACGTTCCCAAAGATGGGGTCAAGGAGGTGACCTAGTCTGTGAGTAGGATCAAGATTTATGAGATCTAACTGCAGAGACTGGAGAGCAGACCTGATGTCCTTCGCTCCGGAATCGAGGGGGTCATCAAAATGAGCGTTCATATCACCTAGTACCAGGAAATTATTCTTCCTAATAGCAAGATGAGCAGCGTTTCCTAGAAGGCTGGAAGTAAAATCATACAGTCTCCCGGGAGGTCTGTACACAAGAATGCCAGAAATGGAGAATTGGGGGTTTATCAAGATGGTAAAAAAACCAGCTTCACAATGATCTATGATCAGAGGCGATAGGGAGCATTGCATGGGGGTTTTAGTGGCAATAGCAATTCCACCTCCCCTGCCATCCTTCCTGTCCAGTCTGGATAGGGAGTAGCCAGAAGGCATGGCTTCGATGATGTCCGGGTCGGAAAATTCCCCGAGCCAAGTCTCCGTAAAAAACATCATATCAAAGCCATCATCCTCCAATAGTTGATATATTTGTATACCATGTTTGCCAAGAGAGCGGCAATTAATCAAACCAGCTTTAGCCTGTATTATAGAGCCAGTCCTGATGGGTGGCTCGTTTGGCGTGAAGGAGCATGAGGGGCAGCCATGCAAGAACAGCGCCTCCATGGTGTGAGAACAGGATGGGGTGACTCCCGGACGGAGATCTAAAAGCTCCTGTCTATCGTACCGTATACTGTGGGGTGTAGACTGGCCGCAAGTCGTCGCCCCGCGCCCCGTCCTGTCGCGGACGGGCGCAGACGGGCTGGACTTTGGCTCGACTTCGGCTCGCTTCCGGCGCGCCCGCTGCACGCGTCCGCTGCGCGGGCGCGGACCCCTACACATTTATGGGAGGGGTAGGGGCGACTAGAGCGCAGATCTTAGAGCCCTGAGCCCGGAAGTGTTGGGCTCCTCCTCCACCCTCCGCAGCAAACGCCCAAGATGGACGCGGCGGACCGGGGCGGGAGTTAGTCAGTCACAGTACCCCTAGATCAGGCAACAGGTGAGGCACAGTATTTTAAAAGTTACACAGCAATACACTCAAATTTTAAAATTAGCTTAAAATCGCCAACATTAAAAAAACGCTATTGATTCAGCGCTGCAGTGCAAGCTATGTGCACACAGCGTCAGCGGAATAAGGACAGCCACTGCCACCGGCTGACCTCAGCTCCACAGCGCGAGTGCATATTGCTGTTGTTCTAAGGAGAGGTGTCAGCACAGACGCTACTGCTTCACTGCACCATACTGCACATCCATGTCACCTGGAAGTAGGTGTTATTGCAGAAGAAAATGTTTCCCTTTCCCTGCTTGCTACTGTATATGTCCATCATGCTGGGGAGAGCTGTGAGTCGACAGTGAAATCCATTCCTACATGCTAAAATATATGGTTATTTCCCTGGGGAGAGGTCTGTGTGGGGAGGCTAGTACTTTTTATATTCACCATCGAGTTGTGAGGTCTTACATGTGAGGTGAGTATCTTCCCCACCTTGCTATGCATACTACTGAGCCTGGGGAAAGATGTGAGTGGAGAAGAAGTGTCTCTTGACACCCTATGCTGTACACTGGTTACCTTCTAGCAAAGTCTCAGTGGAGAGGCTAGTCTCTCTGTGTAGTCTAGCAATGAGGATTATAAGGGATAAGTACTGTAATGAGGGAAAATGTAAACTTTTCCACTAAAGTAATTTTTCAATCTTGCGAGAGTCTTGTGAGATCATATGAAAAAACGGGAGACCGTAAATCTGGTGCATATGAACTATACATATTACAACAGGATATGTTCAGTAAAAATGTAAAATTCCAACATAAAACTAAGCTCTCATGAGACGCTAGTGAGTGTGAAGCATCAAACACAGCCCCCCTTCCCCCGAGCTGGACACCAAGGACAATGCGCCTGGCTCTCACAAAAGGAGTGTCATCAAGAAGGAAAAAAGGGCAACATAGTACAAACAACATACATATTGAAAGTATAGGGTAGTTATAAAAAGAGCTTTTGTAATTAACATTTTGGAACAACTGTATTTTTATGTGGTTGTTTTATATTGTTTTGTATTTTTTTAAAGGATACAACAAAAACAATAAACTGGGAGTAAAAAAAATATCTACTTACATAATCAGCTTTATTTGAATAAGGAGTAAGCGTGGGCGTAGTTTGCGTAGTCATGCTATGCGTAGCTACGGGAAGATGATGTTGCACTACGCAAGCTACACAGAACTACGTGAGCGTGCATAGTTGCTTGTCGCGCCCATTCGCAATGCGTTTTTCTTGTTCGGGAATGCATTGTGCGTGTTCGGGACGCTGTTTGCGTGCTCGGGGGATAGTATCTCGTGAACTTGCCCATGCGGTCGCCTATGGGCGCAGCCATCTTGTTTTTCAATTGTCCCGCCCGTTCGCGATGCCTTATTTCCTGTTCCGGGTTGCGTTTAGCGTGTTCACGAAGCGCATGTCCTGTTTGGGAACACTTTTTACTTGTTCGCGACGAAAATTGCAAGCTCAGGGGGAAATATCGCACAAGCTTACCGAATTGGTCGCGATGGGCGGGCCATCTTGTTTTCCACTCTATGCTATGGTTCTGGGCCTGCGTTTCTATCCTCCCTCAATCTTTGCAATCCTTAGTTTTTTTACACTGTTTTTCTGACTTTTTTTTATTTATCATCTATTTCTCTCTGTAGCTAAGTTTATATTTTGCATTTTATTCTACTGTTACTGTGTTTATTTTTACTGTTATACTGTTTTATATTACTTCTTACTTTAAGCTCCTACTTCTTCCCCTTAACTTTTTTTTCTCCTCCTATCTTTTCTTTTCCCCCTCCCACATACCCCATCACCATGGCGAAGGGTAGTACTACCGGCTCCAAGGGCAAGGCGCCTGGGCCCTAGAGCTGCCTGCCTTGTGGTAGAATGCGCCCTGCAGGGGTGCAGGCCTGGCAGCTTTTTCCTGAGGCAGAGGTGGCCACCCTTGTTTTTTTTGTCAAGCGCCACCTCGCCTTGACCTTGGCAGCAGGCCAGGCTCTGGGTACCCTACCCAGGAAAGTCACTGTCAGTGGGCATAGGGGCGCTGCTCAGGGGTCCGCCGCACCCATAACCAGCTGGCCCACCGGTGGTCAGACATCCTGGACGGGGAGCAGGACCTGTTGGACCTGCTAGGTGTTAAGGTCAATCAATCAATCAAAATTCCTTTATTCGGCATTTCAACAACACTATAAAAGTACATTATTCAAACTATATAAACATTTCATTAAAAAAGAAGCAGGAATAGACTAATCAAATATATAATGTACATCCACCTCCACATTTTCTCCATTCTTAACAGTGTCAAAAATCAAATTCATCTAGTGGACCTTAATCTTTCTGAAATCCTTAAAAAATTCATCACACAGAATAGTGTCAGGGGATATCTAGACTCTTTTAAAAAAACAAGGGCATCTCTTGCTGATCTTAAATTAGCTTTTTTAAAAAGATGTATTTAAAAACAGCGTCTAGGTACTTGATAAAATGGGCATAATAATACAAAATGAAGGGTATCCTGTCGAGATCAATGATCGCAGGCACAGGGACCCTTTGACTCAACGGAATTAGTGAATCCCGCAGGTTCAGATAAAAGATGATGAAGGAAGTTGAGTCTAAAACGCGTTAATAAAAACCTATCGTGCGGGTTGTATACAAGGGAGAGATAGGGCTCCATCCCACTAGAGGGTTTCACTGTCAAATAGACCTGTACAGTGAGCTTATTCCTTTCCCTCATTTCTCGTAACCTAGTGATAAGTTTGGAGAGCTTCTCATTTACTCTTGCTTGATCTTGTTTTGTAATACTCTGTGGATTTGAAAACAAGTTTCCACATCCAATGCTCTCCAAAGCCCCTTTCACATACTTTAACCAGGGAATAGACATACCTTTCTCACTCCCCAAACAATCTATAATAATCATCCGCGACAGATTGGCATCCTGATTTACCCATAGTTTTAACCAGGCCATGAGGGGTCTGTTCCTCACCCTGTCCTCCAGGTACTTACAGCCAAGTTCCTCATGTACTATATGTGACGGTACAGATTCGGGGACTTTAAGCAGCCTCCTTACGTATTTGTTTTCCTTGGTCTGTAAACTGGTTGCATTTGCCATTCCCCATAACTCTGCCCCGTACACAACCTTAGCAACAGTGATTGAGTTGTACAGGGTCAGCATTTGTTCAGGAGCCCAGCGGCCCAGTCTGCGCCCAAAATTCATAACCGCCCCTGAACTCGCTGCCAACTTACTACCATGTTCTTCTATCAATGGTTTAAAATTCAAATTTCTATCGAATAAAATGCCCAGGTATAAAAAAGTCTGCACTTTTGCCAGACTTGTAGCGCCTATTCTGTAGTTAAAATGTTTGCCTTTATGTTTTAGGCCCAGCTCCATTATATATGATTTTGTCAAGTTGGCAGACAAGTCAAGGCTAGACATAAACTCTACAAACCCATCAATCAGACGTTGCAGTCCTACTGGCGTTCGAGCCAGCAGGACCGTATCGTCCGCATAAAGCAGAACTGGAACAGATCTACTTCCTATTTTGGGCGTGTCTGCTTTCAGGTTCAGTAAAAAACGTTTAAGCCCATTATTGTAAATGGAAAATAGGAAGGGTGCAAATATGCACCCTTGCCCAACCCCGCTTGTGCATTTAAAGGAATCTGTCTGGTCACCCTCCAGGTTATATCTCACTTTTGCGGTGGTGTTCTGAGGAAGGTTCCTCAAAATAGAAATGAGGCCAACATCAACCCCCAGATCCGACAATGTTGCCCATAGCTTCGATCGATTTACACAATCGAAAGCAGCTGCCAGATCCATGAAGGCTGAATAAACTTTCTCCTGTCTGGCAACTGTATAATTGGTGACCAGTTAATATAAATTTAAACACTGGTCTGTCGTGGACCTCCCGGCCCGAAAGCCATCCTGTACTTCTGTGAGGATACCATTTTCTTCTTCCCAGTCCATCAAGCAGTTCAGGATAGCCCTGCCCCTTACTTTAGCTGTTACATCAATTAAAGAGATGGGCCTGTAACATTGGGGGCCATCTCTGCTACCCTTCTTAAAAATTGGTACTATTGTCGCTGTTGACCATGAGCGGGGTAAGCCCGATACTATGGCCTCATTTATAACTCTTGTGACTACCGGGCCCCATAATTCTATGTTACTTAAGAAAATGTCCGGCGGGATCCCATCAGGACCAGGGTCTTCATTGTGTGTAAGACCCTTTATGCCCCCTCTCAATCCCTTTATGCCCCCCTCAATCCATCAACAGCGGCCGCTCCTCACACAGCTCCCTGCCCTACAGGACGCCTGGTTCCTTAGCGCTGCTACGCTACACTGCTATCTGCCACCTGGTATCGTAGCGCTTCAACGCTAGACCGCTCTCTGCTTGCCCAGATTATTGCATCGCTAGATTGCCTGCCTTGCTGAACATAAGTATACCGTAGCGCTAGTTCTTCCAAAGTGCGCATTTATCATCGTTTGTATTGTGCTGTGCTGCCTGTTGTTACCATTGTGCTCGACTGTACCGCTGCCACTTCCATAGACATCGCATTGTTGATACCCCAATTCCGGTTTTGTTTCATGGATTGCGGCCATTTTGGTGTTGTTATTGTGACACCCTGGCCGGATCTCCGCCCCGTTCCCGCCTCCCAGCTGACCCTCCCTCCCACTGATACTATCAGCCGCTTTGCCGCTCATTGTGCTGTGACCGCCCTGAATCCATCAACAGCGGCCGCTCCTCACACAGCTCCCTGCCCTACAGGACGCCTGGTTCCTTAGCGCTGCTACGCTACACTGCTATCTGCCACCTGGTATCGTAGCGCTTCAATGCTAGACCGCTCTCTGCTTGCCCAGGTTATTGCATCGCTAGATTGCCTGCCTTGCTGAACATAAGTATACCGTAGCGCTAGTTCTTCCAAAGTGCGCTTTTATCATCATTTGTATTGCGCTGTGCTGCCTGTTGTTACCATTGTGCTCGACTGTACCGCTGCCACTTCCATAGACATCGCATTGTTGATACCCCAATTCCGGTTTCGTTTCACGGATTGCGGCCATTTTGGTGTTGTTATTATGACTCCCTGGCCGGATCTCCGCCCCGTTCCCGCCTCCCAGCTGACTCTTCCTCGCCCCTCCCCTACCACCATCTATATATGACAGATGATCTTGCGCGCAGCGTCCACGCGCAGTGGATGCGCCCCATGCGTGCCGAAGGCGCGCCAAAGGTTAGCCCGTCTACGCCCGTCCGCGCCTGGACCGCGCCCAGCACCAGACCCCCTGGCCCTCGCAAACCGCACCCCTCCCGCATAACGTATGAAGCCACCACCCTCCTAGCCCTTAACCCCGAACGCACACCACAATGCTACGAAGCTGCTCCAGGACGTACCCATGGTCCCTTCGCCTGCCAATCCTGCAAGTTCGCCTGCATCAAGACCCACACCAAACCCACTAACTCCAAACACAGCTCCGACTTCAACCACCTGAAGTGCATCCTGCTGAACACCAGCACGGTCCACAGACACGCCACTGAACTCTGGGACCTACTCGACACTGCTTCACCGGACATCGCCTTCCTTACAGAAACCTGGATGAACGCATCATCAGCACCCGACATCGCCATAGCCATCCCGGACGCTTACAAGATCATCCGAAAAGACCGCACCAACCAAACAGGAGGAGGCATCGCCATCGTCCATAAGAACACCATCAGAATCACGACCAGCTTCAACGACAACCTTGCAACCGCCGAACACCTCCACTTCCAGATCCACACCAACCCCAGGACCACACTTAGAGGCACCCTCATCTACAGACCACCAGGAACCCGTAAACAATTCAGCGAAGACATCACTGACTTCATCAGCCCACACGCCCTCACCTCTGAGAACTACATTCTACTGGGAGACCTCAACTTCCACCTGGAAAAGAAAACCGACAGCAACACCACCACCCTTCTGGACAACCTGGCCAATCTTGGACTCAAACAACTTGTTGACACCCCCACCCATGTAGCCGGACATACACTCGACCCAATCTTCACCTCCAGGAAGCACATCTCCTTCGATCACACCACAGCTCTCCATTGGACGGACCACAGCTGTGTTCACTTCAACTACAAAACTACCTCAACCCACAACCCCCCACAACCTATTCCGCGAAGAAACTGGAGCAAAATCACCACCGACCAACTCCTCACATCGCCCAAACAAAACCCTCCCGCCCTCTCATCAGACCCAAACCAAGCTGCCACCAAATTCAAACAATGGATCACTCACAGCGTTGACGAATTAGCACCCGTGAAAAACCACCAAACCAAACAGGGTAGCAAAAAGGCCCCCTGGTTCAACGATGACCTTAAGAAATCCAAGAAACTATGCCGTACTCTCGAGAAAATATGGAGAAAAAACCCATCCACTGACAACCTGACCACCTTCAAGACAGCCACCCGCAAACACCACCAATTGATCCGATCCACCAAGAAATCAGCATTCAAGGATCGACTCGACAACAACGCCCATAACAGCAAAGAACTATTCAACATCGTCAAAGAATTTACCAACCCCACCGCAGCCTCAAACGACATCACTCCCTCCCAAAACCTCTGCGACTCGTTATCCTCTTTCTTCTACAACAAAATAGCCGACATACATAACAGCTTTGAGAACATTTCCTTTGAACAGTCCACTCCACCCACCTCCGAACCCAAACCGCCCTCTAACAACCTTAGCGCCTGGAACACAATCACCACTAAAGACACCATCCGCCTTCCCAGGGGAGACACAACAAGGATACAAATGTTTATTTTGCTTAATTATTTCCTCTTCCTAAGTATGCACCATTCTGCAGCACCCTTAGAAAGAGACAAAAGCCATCAGATAATTGTTTTTGTGCAGGAAGATGTCCCTTCCTGCACATAAACAACCCTGCCTGCAAAGCATGCCCCTTGCACCTTGGCACAAGGGTGCCTGCTTTGGCGAGTAGGCAGCAGAATGCCCACCAGTGCAGGCAGAGAGCAGGAATGCACCATGTACTGATAGATATGGGCTATTCCTGCCTTCTTCCTTTAACACAGTGCAGCAAACTGTCTTGCTGTGTTGCATCACATGAGGAAATGATAAATCTTCTCCAAAGTGTCTTTTTCATACACCTCCAGAAAATCATAAGTCAACACATAAACAACATTATGTAACTTGCACAGTAATCTGGTTTGTATTATGGGAAAAGTTTAGCTCTTGTTTTTTTTGTGAGAAAGTGAAGTATCTTAAAATAATGAATTAACAGACGGATGATTTAGTACACACACTGTCCATGTATGATTGATTTTGTTAGTCTCTTTCCGGTAAACGATGCTACATCGACAGACTAGTCAGCAAGTAGCTCAGTAACTTAGACCCCGATTATGAACTCTACGGACTGCCAGACCCACGAGGGAGCAGGGTAGGTGTTCAACCTTCTCCCTATTATGAGTTGGGAGATAGGAGCTGCACAGCCCTGCCGCAGCTGCCAGGGAACCGCCATTCCCTGGCAGTGTGGCACGGGCCAGGAGGCAGTAATATCCTTGGCAGTACTGCCACGGTCCCACCAAGCATATTACAAGTTTCCTCTTTGCCACGGTTTTCTTGGCAGTTCAACCACCACGAAAATTGGGGCGGACATAAAGGGACCCCTATAAGGCCCCCTGGTATCTCACGCCCGTAACAGTCCATTCTGTGCAGGAACTGTTTTTGGCATTTCCATTGTGGTGCCCATGTTCATGGCACGGTGGTGGGAACGTTAAAACAAAGCCCACCAGACAGGTGGAAACTATTAATCTGGCAGGCGGTCTGACCACAGCTTTGGCGGTGTGGTTGCGGGACGGACCCAGTGCCGTACTGCCAAAGTCATCTTCGGGCCCTCAATTACCAGGGGCTAGATTTATTAAGGGTTTGTGTTGCTCTTGGGTAACGCAAGGTGACTCAAGGGAAACACATGCCCTAAAGTGAGATTTACTTTGTCATTCAGCGCCAATTTGCATGGCTCTGTATGGCATTTGAAATCTTGAGTAATATAAGACAGGGCAAGTTGCGGCTTTGCGTTACTTTGCCCTGGAAAGGCATTTCATGCGTGGAGCCTGAGTGTTCCGACGTAGCCACCCATATTTTTTCACATTCAGGTATTTACTACATTAGTAAACACTGGAACATGTCAACATTATATGCCATCCCACAGGAGATATATCAAGGAGAAATATGAGTATTTCGCCTCTTTTTTCCTCTTTTTATGTGTACTGAATTCTGCAGCATACATCGACAATAAGAAAATGGCTCTGAGGATTGTGTTTGTGCAAGAAGGTGTCCATTTCTGCATAAAAACAATCCCGGCTCTAAAGCAGGTACCCTTACACCATGGTGCAAGGGTGGCTGCATTGACACTTGGCAGACATGGCACATTGGTAGATAAGGCACCTTCATGCCCTCTCTATTTAATACAGCCCAATGTAGCATGTTTTCTTGCTGTGTGTTAGACATGTCATCCTTGGGGTGGTCTTCCCCAAACATTTTGCCTGCTTACCTCCTCCTTTTGCTCTATCTTTTTGTTACAAAGCAAAACCAAAGGAAATGATGGACGGAGCGTTGACAATACAAGCACTCACCCCCAGTCAACTGATCTGGGTTTAATCCATCACCATTCTTTAGCCCACTCTGCCACCCCAGTTCAGACATGGCCATATGCAAATCAGTCTGACCCTGTGCCCCATGGGAACAGTCCAACCCGAACTGCCAAGCCATGCCTTCCCTGGACCGGAAACAAGCTACCCAGGACCGGTTTCTGGCATTGCAGCCGTCTTCAGCCGGGCTTGCTTGAATCCAGTGGCAAAGTGAGCAAGGGACTCACGTCTGAGCATACCCTGCCAACTTATGGCGAACAAAGCAAAACCAAAGGAAATGATCGACGGAGCGTTGACAATACAAGCACTCACCCCCAGTCAACTGATCTGGGTTTAATCCATCACCATTCTTTAGCCCACTCTGCCACCCCAGTTCAGACATAGCCATATGCGAATCAGTCTGACCCTGTGCCCCATGGGAACAGTCCAACCCGAACTGCCAAGCCATGCCTTCCCTGGACCGGAAAAAAGCTTCCCAGGACCGGTTTCTAGCATTGCAGCCGTCTTCAGCCGGGCTTGCTTGAATCCAGTGGCAAAGTGAGCAAGGGACTCACGTCTGAGCATACCCTGCCAACTTATCGCGAACAAAGCAAAACCAAAGGAAATGATGGACGGAGCGTTGACAATACAAGCACTCACCCCCAGTCAACTGATCTGGGTTTAATCCATCACCATTCTTTAGCCCACTCTGCCACCCCAGTTCAGACATGGCCATATGCAAATCAGTCTGACCCTGTGCCCCATGGGAACAGTCCAACCCGAACTGCCAAGCCATGCCTTCCCTGGACCGGAAAAAAGCTTGTTTCCGGTCCATGGAAGACATGGCTTGGCAGTTCGGGCTGGACTGTTCCCATGAGGCACAGGTTCAGACTGATTTGCATATAGCCATGTCTGAAATGGGGTGGCTGAGTGGGCTAAAGAATGGTGATGGATTAAACCCAGATCAGTTGCCTGGGGGTGAGTGTTTGATTTGCTCAAACGCTCCGTCCATCATCCCCTTTTGTATCGCTTTGTTCGCCCTAAATGTGGCAGGGTATGCTCAGACGTGAGTCCCTTGCACACTTGGCCACTGGATTCAAGATAGCCTGGCTGATGAGGATTATGAATCCGAAACCGGTCCCAGGATGCTTGTTTCCGGTCCATGGAAGACATGGCTTGGCAGTTCGGGCTGGACTGTTCCCATGAGGCACAGGTTCAGACTGATTTGCATATAGCCATGTCTGAAATGGGGTGGCTGAGTGGGCTAAAGAATGGTGATGGATTAAACCCAGATCAGTTGACTGGGGGTGAGTGTTTGATTTGCTCAAACGCTCCGTCCATCATCCCCTTTTGTATCGCTATCTTTTTGTTAGTCTTAGATTTCTGAGCACCTTGCCACTGCTGACCAGTGCTAAAGTGCACGTGCTTCTCCCTTAAACATGGTAACATTGGTGTATACATAATTGGTATATCTAATTTACTTGTCAGCCCCTTGTAAAGTGGTGTGCCATATACCCAGAGCCTGCAATTTAAATGCTACTCGTGGGCCTGCAGCACTGATTGTGCCGCCCTCGGCAATAGCCCTGTATAAACATGTCTCTGGGATGCCACTGCAGAGCCTGTGTGTGCAGATTTCCTGCCACTTCGACTTGACATTTAAAGACTCTTTGCCAAAGCTTAAACACCCATTTTATTACACATAAGCCACCTCTAAGGTAGGCCCTAGGTAGCCCATAGGGCAGGGTGCCATGTATGTAAAAGATAGGACTTGTACTTTGAAGTTGCACATGTCCTCTCATAGGTTAACATTGGGAATTCCTTAATATACTTTTGAGCTGTGATTCCGGATTATAAAGAAGTACCTGTATAAGTTTTATATCTTTGGAAATGTAATGATAAACTATCTTTACTGGTACAGTTGGATTTAACATTACTGTTTTAGAAATGGCTTATGTGCATGGCTTGCCCAGGTTCTCACAGTAAGTTGTGCTGCCGTGTCTGGTGGGTGGGCATGTTGTTTGGCATGTTGTATGGCATGTTGTATGTGAGTTTGTAATGTGTGCATTCCCAGTGTTGTGAGTTCAATGATTGTGGAGTTGAGGTGTGTGGTGTGTTCATTTGGTACTTGCCAACGAGCAGTGCATTTCCTTAGGTGCCATCCTGGAAGCACTGGTTAATGATGGACTGTCGGTAGATGTGGGAATCATGAAACACTGCCTGGGTGGTTGACGTCAATGTTAGGGAGATTCCCAGGTGGTCCACTTTTGCCTGCACATTGATGGAATGCATATTCTTTCTGTTGCGGGTATTGTGTGCAGTGTTGCCAGGGGGCACAAGTGGGACACATGTGCAGTCATTGCTCCAAACACGTGCAGGAATGCAGCTATGGAGTAGATGCCTTGCTTGGTCTCCAGCTGTTCCTGTGCAGTGTGGGGAAAGTATAGATAGTGGGGTACCAAGGTGATGGTGTCATCCACGACCATTGTGAGGAACTTGTATTGGGCTGGCTGTTTAACTCCTCCGACAGTTGTTGGTTGGAAGGTTCCAGCAGCCAATACGTGTAACATGGCAAGCAGCTTTGTCTGAGGTGGGATGTTGGTTGTCCGCTGTGTTGATACCATGTGCCTGTGGGCAATGGTGTTCAGGATACGGAGGATGGTTGTCCCTTAGGGCCTGTGGTGGGCAATGACATTCTCTGGTGTTGGGTGTGTTAGGTTGGAGCGTTTTCAGGGGGTGGCTGTCTATGCCTGCGCTGTTGACCATTTTCCTATCCCACGTATTGCCTGCTCAGTTAGGCCAACCATTTACAATGCCTACCAATTAACACTTTGTGCCTTCCATTGCATGTTGACATGCCTGTGATAGCAGCGGTGAGGGGGACAAGGGGCATCGCGGAGGGAGGGGAAGGGAAATAGCCATGGGAAAAAGCCAGGAAATGTTCCTAATGGTCTGTGGTATGCTGCTATGATCCCTCCCTGTTACTTTGCCCTGGAAAGGCATTTCATGCATGGATCATTAGTGTTCCCACGTAACCACCCATATTTTTTCACATTCAGGCATTTACTACAATAGTAAACACGGGAATATGTCAACATTATATGCCATCTCACAGGAGATATATCAAGGAAAAATACCAGCACAGTTGGATTTAAATGCAAGTTTTAGAAAGTAGACATTTTGCTCTTTCATCTATGTGTTCCCGCATCCTGTCTCCAATACATGTTTTGGGTAGGTGACATCTGCACTTTGTGCATTCCCTAGACAGCCACAAACACAGGAAGATTCCACAAACACAGGAAGGTTATGTGTGTTATGTTATGTAAACGTGTTTTTTATAGTGCACAGCTGCCTCAGCAAACAGGCGTCCTAGCGCTGAAGCGAACATAGAGGCTGAAAGTCAGAAAAGGTACTACGCTGTGGGAAAGAGATGGGTTTTATTAGCTCTGCAAAAGACCATGTAATTCTCCATGGCACGAATGGAGTATGGTAGGGCATTCCATGTCTCTGAGTACTCATCTGCATTCTGAACGCTCTTCCTGGGCAGGAAGACAGGGATGGGCTGACACTTCCACCTGAATAGGCAGTGCCCTGTTCCGACACCAAGGGCTGGGAGAAGAGGGCTTCTGAGCACTTCAAAGACCCTTCCTCGAAATCACCTCCACTTCAAAGGCACAACTGGGTATACATATTGTGGCTCTGACCCCACCAAATCAGACACTTTGAGACCTACAACTGAATTCTCTCAGAAGAACTGCTGTGCTGTATCAAGGACTGAAACTCTGCTAGACTGCTGACGTTGGTGGTCTGGTTTTCTCTTGTGCTGCCCTACTGCTTGCTGCTCTCTGACCCTGCTGTGGAGAGTTTGACTTTACCTTGCACCAAAGTGATCTCCAAGATTTTGTTGCCTTGCCTCCTGTTCTTTGAGACAAAGGGATATCAAAGTCTGTACCCCAGGACCTTTGCCCCATTCACTGGAAGTCGACACAGATTCTTGCACCAGAGAAATCGATGCATCTCCAGTTGCCTGCAGTAAAACTGGCACATTAACCCTTTTGTGGAAGTAGAATTGGTGCAACGCACTCAGAACCACTGCATCACATCTGGAATAGCCGCTTAGGAAGGAACGCATCGCAACCATTGCACAAAGAAAATCAACACATCACCTTGACTGCGGGGTCGACATCGACACATTGCTCGTCTACACCCCGCATTTTGCAGTTGCGACCAGGACCAAGATACTCTGTTCACCATGCCTGAGTGGCACCTGTCCCCAGCCTGTGCTCAATTGTGGTCGGCTTGAACTGTTGACTTTGTCCCAGTCCAGTGCAACCAGATAACCCCATAGGCGCTCATTGCTTGAAAGTGATAGAACTCTTATTAATATTTAAAAATATATAACTTCACTTCTACTAATTGGATTTTTGTCATTCCGGTCTTGATTTATTTATAACATTATTGTCTATGTTTCTAAGGCAGTGTGGAGTCTTTTTGTGGTGTTTGCAGTGTGTTACTCTGTGTATGTGTGTGTAATTTATACATACTTCACACATTGCCTCTTTAGATACGCATGACCGCTCTGTGCCAAGTTACTAGAGGGTGAGAATATGTTATCTTTTAGTGTGTATCTAGCTTACCCTGACCAGAGTGGTGATCCCTACTTGGACAGGCTGCATACTGTGTTGTGCCAAATATTAGTAAATCTGCCTCCACATTTCTGCAGACTGTTCTACAAGGTATCTAGGTGATGGCAACACAAGTGTTAGCCTAGAAAAAAAGTGCTTTGAGTCTGCAACTAAATGTGATGATAGGAGGTGATTTACAAAAAGTAAGGACATTTCTATGTAATAACTGGTACCTAGCCCTCCCTCACTAAAAGCAATATTGAAAGAAGTTGCTTTGAGAGAGATTGCAAACTTCTGAAGAGGAATATAAATCTAATTTAGCAATACATTCAGGGTCAGTCCCATATAGGCCTTTAAATGACAAGTGGCTCACTATAAAGCTGGTTATATATTTTTATTACATTACACCTTGGTCTGTAGACACACAGACTGTAACCGTTTCAAGCATGTATTTGGCAGTACAGTTGTCTTCCGTATCTACTTACAATGTATATATTTAAAGTGGCATTTGGGATCCTCCCAATTTAACCACTGTTTTATTTTTGGGATCAGATTGTTTCAGGCCAGCCATTGACTTGAGAGTTTGTCAATCACATCTTGGGTCAGCCCTGATGAGTATTTTCTTCCTACCTCAAGCTGTTGGCTATTGGCTGTCTGGGTCTGTTTTTCCACCTGCTATTGACAATTCACATAGCAGTGCACAAGCTATATAACATTCGTCCTGTGACAATGGCTATGTGGTAAATGTAGAAGTCATTTTGGAACAAACCCTTCACTTCAAAAATCAACATGTTGTACATTTTACCCAAAGAGTACTTTAAATATGATGCAGATAATCATGCATTTGAATTTGTTTACTATTTTTTGGTATATTGAACGATACAAATGTATAATCAAAATCCATCATGAGCTACAATGAAATCCTGTAGCAAGGGGTGATGGAATCTAGATTGCTGAATATAATCAACATATAGATAGCTCAGGAATCCACCCCCTAGCAGATATAAGCACAGAACACCCAAAAGGAACAATGAAAGGAGCCAACCTGTAATCCTGTTTCCCTCAGGATTGGGTAACACCTCCTGCCCCCTGACTTATCGGAAGTAAGGACAAAACGGTACGTGTTCTGATAACTGGCTCTTTATTATCACAAGACAAGACCAGTTGAGGAATCTCATATAACTCATTGTTTTATGGGTATAAGGCAGGTCAAACCGTCCTCTGCATGAATACCGGTCCCGGTATTCCCCAACAGAGGACACCGTGCTAAGCAGTGGCCGACAATACCACTCGAGAAGGAACTAGTTCGTTGTTTCCTCAATTGATCCTCCGCAATGGTGTCGGTCCCGACACTCACTCCAATGGAGGGCAATGCGCGGTTGGTGCTAACAAAGAATATCGCGGTGTCCCTCTCCCTCGATAACCCTCGAGCGGGGACTGGAAATGCAACGGGGTACCGAGCCTCGAGCATAGGCGGCAATAGAGACGGTCCTGTCTCTTTGTTGCTTGCGGTGTCCAAACCCCCACTCTAACTACCAGCTCTCACCTTACTTGAAGCCTCGGCGAAGCGGGTGTGCGGCTCGCATTCAAAATATCCGACGCGGTTGGCGTCTTCCGGGTTGGCTTTATGGTGGGGCGATCTGCGCATGCACCATGCTGGGCTTTCTGGGTATTGTAGTTTGGCGCGAGTTCTTTTCGGGATTTGTAGTTCCTAGGGCTTGTAGGTCGTACTCGTTTGCGGAGCCCGGGATTCGTGTCCTAACACAACCATTACCTAATTATTATGGTTGTTAGACAGGAATCTAGAATACAAGAAGGACATTTCAACAGTGTCCTTCTATTCCAGGCAGGCGGGTCAGGTGTTACACGGGCATTAATAACACTGCCCACCCATTAGCTGGATCTTAGTGGGAACAACAGCAGAGAGCATTGGGCCAGGTGCATTAGCTTGGCATAGTGGCTAGCAGGAAGCCAGTCTTTCGTGGGTAGAGTGATTTCCATTGCTGGAGAAGGCAGAGTTTCCGTGTTGCCAGGGCAAAGTTCATCAATTGCTTCTTGTGATTATTCAATTCTGTGATATTGATTGTGTCATGTAGGATCGCCAGCTCTTATGAGAGATGAAATGTAAGTGTGTTTGTGGTTTTGATGGTGTGCTAGTTATGGGACCAGTATGGCAGGATATGGAGGCAAGACAGTGGAATATTTACGATATCACTACCGCACATTAGTCAGTGCTAGCACTCATCAGTTACAGACATGTGAGCTCGATGAAGTTTTTATGGTGTCCAACGCCAGTCATGCAGGAGTTTAAAAACAAATTGTAATTGATGCATACCTCTATGAGTCCCTTGTTTTGCGTTTGAAGTAGGCATGACCAATCTTCAAAAGAAAATGCGATTTGTCGCCAATTTTGCCGCTTTTAGTCAGCGTGATCTTTCTGTTGGCTTTGGGACGAATTGTGTGAGTAGAAGATCATACAATCCAGTGATTCGTTTCTTTTAATGATTCCATTTTACTAGATAGTCATAGCAGGAATGGGTAGGTAGGTATGGTCCAGGGTTTCAGCCTCACTTGGGAATAGAGGCAATGCCTCAGTTGAAGGTCCTTTGTGGCAAGGTAGTTGGAATTCATACATTAAGTCTTTCACCAGACTGGTGTTGTTGTTATTGAGAATTTGGTTCAGGGTGGTAGATAATCATGTATTTGCACAATACAACTTATTTGTAATAGGTATTTTGAAAAGTGTTGTGGCCTTTGGAAATGTGTAGCGCAAAGTTATACAAATAATTGAATGAGGAGACCTGCTATGAAAAATATTAGAGTCTATTGTTGAATCAGTTTAGAAGAGCATGTCATGAGGAATTAATGTAGTGGCAAAATGGTGGAATATTGGCACAAGAGAGACATATATTTTCAAGGAAGGATAATCCCAAAACCTTAGTGTTGTATCTGTTTCCAGAAGTACACAAAATGAGAGGAATACGTCAGGGCACCTAATAATTTCAGTTATTGACAGTTTCTTTGAAGACAACTCAAAATTCGTGGATTACTTACTGAGAAATTTTGTGGAGAATTTACCATTATTTGTTCAGGACACTGGAGGCTTTTTAAGAAAAGTATTTAATATTGCATGGGAGAATGACTAAGTGTTAATGACATCGGATATTGTAGGATTCTATACTTGCATCCAACATCTAGATTGACTAAAGGCTGTGGAGCATTGTTTAATTGCTGGACCTTTGAAATTATAGAAACATACCTAAATGCTTTTAAAATTGATTTGTTGGTGTCTGTACAATAGCATTTTTCTATTTGACAATGAGTACTACAAGCAAGCATAAGGTTCTGCAATGGGCACCTTCTTTGCCCCCCAGCTGCACTCATTTGCAAAAGTACTGGCATTTGGTAATTAACAACCCCATGCCAGGAACATTTTTCCCAAGGTACCCGGGTCACTTCCAAGAGAGCAAAATCAATGAAAGATGTGTTTTTATGCTGTCCGGAGATGATATGTGGTAGAGATTCGCCACAGAGGATTGGTGGTTTTATGAAATGCAATAAATACATAGCTTGCGTCTATGGGTTCAATACAACTCAATTCTTCTCCCCATTTCACTGGAGGCGGAAAACAAATATGTCATTTATGTATTGACATGCCCATGTGAATTGATGTATGTAGGTAGCACTGCTCTGCAAGCAGATAAGAGAGTCCAACAATATGTGAGAGCTATAAGGAACAAAGATAAACGTCTCCTCTAACCAGGCATTTTCAAGAGGTACAACTTAGTAATTATAGATGACTGTCTTTCTTTGCAGTTGGTCCAGGCCCTAGGAACAGCAAGGGAGGAGATAGAGAACAGCAATTGAGAATACTGGAGTCCTGTTAAATTATTGAACTTAATACAAATATTCCAGGTGGATTAAATACAGAAGGGGATTTACACATACACATCTTTAGGGTAGGAACAGGTCAAAAGTTGTACTTCCTAAGTCCAAGAAGTGAGTATCTGATGTAATGGAGAGTTTTATAACTAAAACATGAGAGTATGAGGGCGCTTTTCCAAATCAAGTCAAATACAATGAAAATGTTTGAGTGATTAAGAATGCTTGAGAATTGTTTCAGAATATAATCATAGGTTATTTGTTCTAATGCGCAAAAAATAGCTTTTTGTTAGTAGTGGGCCACCAACTGTGTAAGAAAAAAAGAAGGGAAACTTGTTCAACACATAATATATAAGAAGAAATTGGGGAATGTGAGAGATTTGGCTACTGCAATAAGGTGCAGATAAAGAGACTGACTTTCTTCAGGATGTTTCCTGATAGAATTAATAGACACTTGTCCTTTGAAACATAAGTTAGAGAAAACAGTGCAGAATGTGACAGGTTTCGGCATCAATAACACTGCATTACTAATGAGGCTGTATTTATTTTTAGTTTTAATAGGTACTTGAATAACAAAATTGTCATTTTTGATTCAGAAATGGATTTGAAATATGTCCAAAATTAAAAATGTATATGATAAGGTGAGCGATGAGTTTACACTAGAAATTGAAAGTGTGCATCTTTGGCACAACTCACATAGGTGTAGAAATAATGTCAGCCCCATTGCTATGGGTGTATTTCTTTGGGAAAAAATGTTGTGTTAATTTGCAAAAATTTGAATTGTCGGAAATGTGTTGGCTGATTCAATTAACTTATAAAATTTGCCATCAATATCATGTTTTGCACATTAGTGAAGCAATTAATAGTGGTGTAGTTAGAAGTATGTTTTCTATTTTTATGATTTTACCTGAACGTGAGCACTTTAAATTCTGGGTATAAGATGGCACTTGCTTATAGGAACATGTCTGTGAATACACTCATGAGTCATGGCATACTCTCCGAAAAATAGTCAAAAAGAGTCAAACACAGATCGTGATGTCGGAACCTTTTTGGAGAAAAGCCCGAGAGGATTTGTACACATTAAAAGGATCGGGCTGACTCCTACATTGCCTATACCCTCCCTCATATATACATGTAGCACAGGGTGTTTCAGCCTCTACCATATATATATATATATATATATATATATATATATATATATATATATATATATATATATATATATATATTACCTACTGCCGGTCGCCAGTAGGTAGTTATAGTTAGGACCTAGTTTCCATAGGAAATCCTCAACATTCTATTTGGATTAACTTTGGCCCTGGTGGATGAATCTTTGCGAATTTCTCAAAGAAGATGGCTCGGTCCGCTGCGCTCCTTCCCTCAAAGTTTGGGGGGGATTGGTGAAGTGGGGGCTGAGATAAAAGGGGGGTCCCAAAAACGTGTTTTCTCCATGTTATTTTCCATAGGACGTTTAGACACGGCTACAGGTCGAACGGCTGAATCGATTTATAAGAAATTTGGCAAAACTGTAGAGTCCGGCTCGCAGATTACGCTTTTTTTGGAATGGTGTAAATCTGTTCAGTAGTTGCTGAGAAAATTAAAGTTAAAGTCAATTATATATCTATAAGCGCGGACGGGTGCGCGCACTCGAGCGGCTGCGCGCGAGCGGAATTTTTTTTTTGCTGCGTGACGTCTGTTAACGTTCGATTTGAAGGAAATCAGGAAGTGTTGACCGCCATTTTGTCACTGCGAGTAAATATATTGTCATTTCAAAGCGTTGGAACATGGAAAGGGGAGAAGGTAGAGATTGTTTTGCTGCGTAGGTTTTCTCAGGGTGTGCAGTAAGGTCCTTAAAGGCGAAAATATATATATATTTTTTTTCGAAAAAAGTTGCGGGGTTGCGCGCACTCGGGCGCGCACAGCTACTTACAAGAGTGTGAAAATGGAGATAAATCAGAAGTTTGAGTGCTTTGATATAAGGTGGCTCTGAAAAGAGCCCTTGTGTTAATTGAGTTGTTTCTGCATTTATAAGTAAGTACCGATGCAGAGTCTGATGTTGCAGAGGAAGATTTTGTTTCCCTCATCCGTGAAATGAACACCATCTGTCCTATAGATGTCTTGCATGTGGTAACGCAAGTTGTTGTGGTAAATAGAACCCATGCTATAATCTCTGAGGAAAGCAGAAACAGATTTATTAACATGTCTCCTTGCTTTCTCAATTTGTGCACAATGTTGATTGGACCAATTCCATTTCTGTCTTTGGCATATATTGGAATATACCAAGGCAGTTCGAGGAAAAAGTGTCATCAATTGTCTAAAGGTGTCTTTTAGAAGCATTTCCAGACCTACCCCAGTCAATGTGCCTAGATCGTTCCCACCACAGTGCACAATTATAAGGTCTGGTTCTGGGAGATGCATAAAAGTTTTCACCAATGGTATTAATTGGTGACATTTTAATCCTCTTTGCCCAATCCACGTTATCTGCACATTTGGTAAATCAAGGTTGGAAATTCGTCTGCTTGCTGCATATTTTCCACTCCAGTGAATATAGCTGTGTCCTAAAAGCCAAACCTTCATTTTCAAGGCCGATGCACTCGTGCTCCGATGGGTTCTGGAAGTGGAATGGCAGTTAGAAGCTGAAATTCAGGATAAAAAAATGGATGAGGCTTGGGGGTCGATTAGGATCGCGGACGGACTTGAGTCCGTCAGCGACCCCTGAGGAGGAGGGAACGTCCGCATGGGCTGCGGCGTTCCCTCCGATCTGATTAGGATGTGACCGCCAGGGTGGCGGTCACATCCTCTATCTCTAACATTGCGGCGGGTGCAGCTTCAAGCTGCACCCGCCCCAATGTAAAAAATGCATGCACAGCATTTGCGTGCACAAAGCGGCAGGCACCGCGCGGTGCCTGCTGCATTGTGCACGCAAATGCAGGGGGGTACCATAGGTACCCCCCATGTGCACCCACCACCACCCCTTCACCCAGGGGGCCCGCAACGGGCCCCCGAAGTGAAGGTCCGTATGCTTTTCCATGGCGGCAATGCCGCCGTGGAAAAGCATATTTACACACACATCATGATATGGCGGACGGTGTCTCATAGACACCGCCTGCCATGTTATAGCTTTTCCGCCGCGGTCGGAAGCCGACCGCGGCGGAAAAGCGGCGGACGGAATTCCAGACCCACCAGCCATCCTAATTTGGCGGTGGGTCTTTGGAGTCTCCGCCGCGGTTTTTCCACATCCTCCAGGCCGGCGGACACTTCCGCCGGCCCGGAGGATGCGGAAAAACCGCCATCCTAATCGGCCCCTTGGTGTAGTTGAAAAACAAAAGATGATTGGTTGATTCTAATACGTGAAGATTGAAGACTACGTTGCATGTTAATGTTATGTAAAAGAAAAAGTAGTATTGGGTGTGAAAAAAATGACATGTAACAGAGCTGTGGATAGGCAGGTGTTTCTGGAGGGAAAACAGTGTTGTTAGTTTGCTGTAGAACGTTGAGATATGAACTTTTAACCTGTGCCTTCAGCCAGGTGCAGAATGAGGTGTTACCATGGAAACAGCCAGAGATGGCAGTGGGTGATGGGTGACTTTTATGTGACATTGAAAATATTGTGAGGGACAACCAACTGAAATGTAAATTTGAATACAAAATTTTGCGGGAGGAAATATGATTGGCTGAAGAGACATATATGAGTCTGTATTGACTGGATATCTGTGCCATTGAATTTTGGTTGCAGTGATAGCAGCATAATTGAGACTTCCGTCAAACGAATATCTATTTTGTGACTGTCACTGTTGTACATCGTACAAAGCATTGGTAAAGGTAAGTCTGTAACTGTTTGTTTTGTCATGTACCGTAAAAGAAAGGGTTCATGGGCTGTTATAGGCCTGTGGGTTCTAGTATGAGTAAATCAGGTCTACAAAAGAAAATATTAAGTTAGTACAGCTGAAGTTACGTGGAACACATGAATACTGTTTCAATATACAATCATTTTAGTTGAGATTATGGATTAAAAGAGAGAACGTGTATATTTGAAATGTTTATTCAGAAATGCACTGTTTTCAAGGCAAGTTTCTTATCTAATACGAGTGCAGACATTGCAAAAAACAAAGTAATCGGTATAGCCACTAGTACATAAAATACAAACTGTATAGTTGATGAAAAATGAATATGGTTTAGCTAAATTAATTATACACTCTTAGGAGGAAGTATATTGGGGCAGATTTATGAAGGCCTTGCGCCGCCGGTGCGTTACTTTTAACATAAATAAGGCTCATTATATGTTAATAAATGGATGAAGGTCTCTGGCCTTTCAGTTTAGGAACGATACATGAAAATGCTAGTGGTTAGACCAGTGTTTCCCAAACTGTGGTCCGCGGACCCCCAGGGGTCCTTGACCCATTCCCAGGGGGTCCGCAGGCAGCAGTTTTAAAAGCACTTCAAAGTTCCTTGCAGAATTATCAGTTTTGGAGCAACAATAAAAGTGTCAAGATAACACCAGTGATTAATGTACCTGCTGGAGAGAGAGAGAGAGAGAGAGAGGAGAGTTTTGTCCAGTGGCAACTTCAACTTATCTAATGTAGCACAGAGGGTTACTGCAAAGAACATGTACCATGTATTTAATTTTAAAAAATGTTATATGCATAGGTCAGTGGGTTACTTACTGCTTTTGTAAGTAACTTATTTTTCTTCCCAGATTGTCGTATCCTTGTGCATAATAAGGTCTTAATTTACTATTCTTTGAAAGCTAATAAAATTCAATCTGTAATGATAACTGTGTTGTAGACTGCACCATTGTTTCCCAAAATCCTTTGGGGGAGAGCATTCCAAAGCCCCCTCTGTAGTGGTCAGGCTCACTCATTGCACTTGGTATGCACCGTATGGGGACTGGTCTGAAAACATTTTCTAGGGCTGCTTTTGGTTTCCAGACTGGCCCTTGCAGGAGCAGGAGCCTCGAACAGCAAAATAAAACCAGCCATGTAAAGGTTTGTCACTGGGATGCAGCACCAATCTTCCCATTAAATTATTTAGTTTTTTGTAAATTCACAGAAGTGGAATCCTCCTTGGCTTAATGACACGGTCCACCACTTCGGAAACGAGGGGCTGCGCCATATTTACAAGAATATGGTGCAGCCCTGTGTTTCCCCCTGCGCTTGCGCTACACTTAGCAGGGTAGCGCCAATGCAGGCACCCTTGCACCATAGTGCAAGTGTGACTGCGTGCAGGGGAAGATTGTTTATGTACAGGAAGATCCTCCTTCCTGAACATAAAAAATCCAAGGCGTTTTGCTTTTTCCATGTGTACTGCATAAGGCAGCACACATGAAAAAAGCAAAATCGAGGAGAAATAAAGCATTTATCCTCGTTTCGTCAAGTTAAGTCCAGGTGTTTCCTGGTTTTAATTAAGGCGCAGTCTCCTATTTACGCTGCCCTTGTAAATAGGAGGCAGCGTTAAAAAATCAATGGCTGTTGCAGTGGAACGCCCATCGCAACACCCACTGCCCACCTCTTTCACGTTAAGTATTGCATGGAAGTGGGTCTTATTTGCAAAGCAGCGTTGAGCCACAGTAAGTGGCTCAACGGTGCCTTGTACATAGGGCGAAGCCCATATCGCCACGGGAATATCGCAAAAAGTGACGTTCCCATGGAGATAGGGGCTTGTAAATCTGCCCCAAAAATTGTTAGTAATTCGAGTTTTTCTTTTGTGTACACCTGTGTTTATTTTGTTCAAATTACTTTTTTAATGTTTAAAATTTAAATCCTACAAATTGCTTGCGGGTCTCCGGATTCCGGTGGTGACTCAATGGGGGTCCACAGGAGTGAAAAGTTTGGGAACCACTGGGTTAGACAATATGTCTTTATCAGTGAGCTCTCTGCATGCGAAGCACTATCACGTTTCTGTTATGGTATTGTGTAAGGGAAAAAAAAGCGCCAAAACCAACCAAATGGCGAGAGGTGCATGTATGTAATGTGTTGGATCGTTCGCAAATCAGTGTTGGGTTCAGAGAGTGAGTCGTTTCTAAGTAAGGGAGTGTTATATCTATGCTTGTTCGTCGTAAACAAAGAGGCACCATGTTCAGACCCCGTCTTTCCCCATTCCATCGGTCGTTCGATCATCACTCAAGTCGTACAAAAACATCTTTCTTATCGAGTCAACGCGTGCAACGTATAGCCTGTCGAGTTGTACACATTTGGTCATACACGCGTGCATTCATATCACCCAAAGTCGTCATGTCCTCAGGGGCAGTCCCCATGGATAATGTATCATTTTTCCCCGCGGAACCATGGCTCGTTGCTTAGGTCTTCTCCATACCTTAGTCGCTGTTCCGATGTGACCTGCAGTGAGAAGGGGAACAAGAGGGGTTGGGGGCAGCGTTTTAAGACACATCCGCGCGCATAAACCCCAAAAGGTTTTTACTTACCGCGTACTCGACCTATCTCCCCGGGGGGCAGTCCCTTCCATCTCGGCGTTTTAAGCCTAGAGGGACTGGTAGTGCGGGGGGCATAATCATTGATGGACTGTACATTGCATAGATCGTCCACGTGTGGTATTGCGGATCTTGTGTGGGGGGGGTCTTCGACACAAAAGGGCAGTCAGTGTAGGGTGAGGTTGAACTTGTGTTCTCCTTCGAGGCGGCGGGGCGGTCTACAGTGGTACCGGGTCTGGTTTAGGGACATCTGAAACAATTTCCCTGAGATATGTGGCATACAAGGTAAAACAGAACACCGGGACCTTTATCGATTGCCTTATGTTGCACAAAAGAAAAAAATACACGTAACAGACTTGGATCATTTACATTTTCACTATTTCTGGGCACTTTGCCTTTTGACCTTTCAGTAACCGACTTGCTTTATTTCGCCTGTATTTTACGTAGATCGGAAACAATGGCTATGTATTCGAACTTACCAATCCAAGAGCTACTATTATATTTGGTTTTCACAAAATCTTTATTCAAAAATGATGACGTACAAATGCAAGCATACAACCACGTAAGTGATGATGCACAAATGCAGGCCTAAAACCACGTGGGCCAGCCACGGAGCAGACTGGGGCTGTACATGAGGGCATATTTATCTGAGGAAAACATAACTGAGTCGGTGGTCATTTTATTTCATCAAGGTACGATAAGTGCAATAGAATCATATCGAAAATTCATTGTGGGCAAGTACCATCAGTGTTGAAAAATCGACCTTTCAATAATACTGTAATTAATGATGCGTCAGAACTTAATATCAATTCATTGTCCGAATGTTCAAGCAATACTCATCCCCTCCCGCCATGTGCTTCAAGAACTGCATCCATATTTCATGATCTCAAGTCTGAGCATCCAGGACACAACGGGGAATTGCGAGTTTCGTTTATACCGGCACCATTTTGGGTGGGGTCACGCGGGCCCAAGTATAGTCAAAATGTGTCCACCAACTCGGGGTTGGACCAGAATCTCTTTCGGCAGTCCAGAAGTTCCGTTAAGGGGCAACAGAAGGGACCGGTGACATGAACCATCGATCAAAGAAAAGGGAGGGGCAACAATCTTTCCTACCGGGTCATACTGATGTTCCACCGGAACCGATCGAATCAGTAGTCTGCAGGATTTTTGGTCATTCAAACTGAGGCTGGCGTCAGCATGAGAGCGCCAACGTCTCGTGGCTACGCTTTGGTTGTTCGGCGGGCAATCATGGCAGTCCTTTCCCATCGGGGGCGGTCGGAGGGCCGCGGAGGCCGAGGGCCCTCCGCAGCTCTCGTAGAATCTTCAAAGTTGAGGAGAACGCCTCTGGACAGGGGCCCATTTTCTGGTTAACAGGCGACCAGGCCAACTTTTCATGCCAGGCCCATTCTTGCAAAGTCGACCGCCATTTTTAGGAGATCTGCAACCACCGGCAGTCACTGGGTTGCAAGAGCAGATGGACTCCAGCCTGTCGGGCGAAGCATCGTTGCACCGCCACAGTGGACGAGACCCTGCTGGGTGAGTGGAGCGTCGCTGCACCGCAAGAGTGGACGAGTCCTTTGCCGGGTGTGTGGAGTGTCCCTATACCGCCACAGTGGACGAGTCCTTTGCCGGGTGCGTGGAGCGTCCCTGTACCGCCACAGTGGACGAACCCTTTGTCGGGTGCGTGGAGCGTTGAGGGTGCAGCTGAGGGGCCTCCACCTGGGGAGGTGGGAGAGGCTCGTCCGCGCCGCCTCTCCCTCCCAGTGCACCCCACGGCGTTTTGCTGACATTTGTTATGGCCGGACCAGGCGATGAAGAGAGGGGGGGGGTCGGAGGCATATGCAAGACATCCCCCCCTTGTGGCCTGCAAGGCGCCGAAAGAGGAAGGGAATGGGAAGACAACTACATCTCGGGTCGGGCCCATGCCTTCTCCGGCCGATGGCGGCTGGCCGCTCTTTGCCACAGCCCCAGGAACGGATCCCTTGGTTCATCCTGGGGACAGGCCTTGGCGCGTGGTGTCGCCTCCGGACTATTTGCGTAATGGTTCTCCACCCCAGGCCGTTGCCGACGGCTTTTGTAGACTTTCTGACGCTCAAAAATCCTACTAGAAAGCAGCCCAAAAGTAGCCCAACATTGCTACTTTGGGGAAGGAGGGACAGGGACGGCGTCAAGTAGACGGCGAAATGCATTGTGGGTTTGTTGCTGCGGCCGTTTGTCATGTAAATAGTTGTTTTAATATATTTTTGTTCAAGAATAAAAACGTTTTAACCTGTTATTTTGCTGTCGTGTGGTATATTTCTAATATTTGTCGCTCTGATGTCGTTTCCCCTCCCAAATGTAACATGTGATTGTAATCTACAGCCGGACATTCCGACAGGACCTGAGAGCAAAAGGGGGGGGGGTCAGATCTGAAGTTGGGCAGGTGATAAGATCACGTTTTGCTATGTGGGGCCGGGGGGGGTACATCCACGAGACCTAGGTTTATGACACGGGGCTGGGTCGAGAGGCTAGGTGTAGCCGGGGGGGTTGTCATCAGAAGAGAGGAAGGATGTTCCTGGGAGGAAAGCAGGGGTGTCGGTCGGATCTAGGGGTGTGAAGGTCTTAATTAATCACCGCTACTCTAGTGTGAGGCGAGGTCCAACTGTAGGGAGCAATAAACTGCATCTGTTGGACTAGGTGATGACCTGGGATCAGGCCGGGCAATCGGGCAGGGAGGAAGAGGTTACCAAAAGGGCCTGGTCTATGAATGAGATGAAAAGGGTGTGGGGGGTTCCGCACGGGATGTGGCTCGGAAGCAGAGCCGCGCTGGAGGTGCGTTTTTGGGGCCCAAGTAGGAGAGGCCGGGGGCTGTCGGGGCGCGGGGGGGAGAGAGAAAGAGAGATGTAGGCTATTGGGAGTGATCAGAGAGGAAATGGCACACAAAATGGCTGCTATCTATGTTCGTGATGGGGCCTAAAAGGGGGCAAGATGGCGGGGCCACTGTGCCGTGACTTTCGCTTTAACTCCAACAGTGGTGAGGGTGAACACAAATGAACGCCGCTTATGTACATATACATTTTCATTTTCCACACCACATGAAACCTGCGTCAGGTTTCATATAGGCGTTTTGTTGCAGGGTGGGCATTCATTTGCATGAAAGCCCTGTAAAACTAACACAGTGAAATTTAGAAGATTTCACTGAGTCAGCTTTATAGCATTGCTGAATCAAATCCTTACGCCTGTTTGAAACAGGCATAAGGAGTGATGCACCATGCAATGTGTGGCTTGCTCCTGTGCATTGCAGTAGACATGTCGCGCTTACGACGTCATTCCTGCAATGTGCTGCTTTTGCGGCACAGATGCGTGACGCATCTGTGTTGTTTTTGCTCAATGGTGCTCCACATTGTAAATGCGGCACACCATGGGTGGCAGAGCAGCGGTGCACATTAACTGGTGCATCTCTGGGGATGCGCCAGTTAACATAAATCTGCCGCTTTACATTTAAGTATGAGCAGGGGACACAGAGTTGGTGAGGCTTATCCAAGGTTAAAAAGAGATGAGTCCTGTTCACTGAAAACTTGGACATAGGCCTCACCTCGTCAGCATCGCTGGACATGGCTAAATAATAGCTGCAAAATGTTACTCTTGTTAAACAATTTTACTATTATAGTCTCTGAGATTTGTCTCTTACTCTGCAACATCTCATTGTTGTTCTCTTTGTTTAAAGATAACGACAACATCAACCATGAGTGATAATGAGCAATCTGTTGATCTCGATCTTATCGTTGAACTTGTCATTGAAACGTCAGTGGAAGTGGATCCCTTAGATGATTTAAATCCTGAGGATGATGAAGAACATGATGAGGATGCCGATTTGTCAGAATTGTATGACATAGGGTGGGAAGCTGACGTGCTTCAGCCTATGGAACTATAAACATTTATTTTTAAAATTTACTGGAAATAAAAAGTAAAAATGTAAACCGTTTCATTTAAAATTAAACATAACTTGAAAAACAGGTTATGTGTAGTGTCTTTAATAAAATAGTCAAATATGCTCATAAAAATATTTCTAAACCAATGAAAAGTTTTATTAACAAGTCACATGACCTGTTATGCTTACGTTACGCGCTCCGCGCCCCGCCCCGGATTGCTTCCTGGAAGCTGCGCTTCGCGCCTCGGAGCACTTCCGGGTGCGCTAACGCGGCGTGTCATATGACGCATTATGCAACAACGCGATATGTCGTTGGGGCTCCACCGGAACTGATTGAATTGGTAGTCTACAGTGTTTCTGGAAGTTTCAGACTGAAGCTGGCGTCAGCATGAGAGCACCCCGTGGCTACGTCGTGGCCATTCTGCAAGCAATCATGGCAGAAGCTCCCCACCGGAACTCTGCGGGAGTCGGGGGCCCCGGTCACTCTTGTAGAATCTTCAAGGCTGATGGGACGCTTTTGGGAATGGGGCCCATGCCGTAGCAGTGAAGCGTCCGAGTTCCAGGGTTGTCCAGAGCCATCCTTGCAGGCCAGGCCCAAGTCTGTGGAGCCGACGGCCATTTCCTGAGCTCCGTGGCAGCCGCCTGTCGCTGTACCGCAAGAGTGGGTGCAATTCAGCCGGATGGCGGGTGAGACGCTGTAATAGCAAGAGCAGGCGTAATTGAGCTGGCCGAGCGAGGCAATGTGCCGCCGGAGCGGGCGCAACTCATCTTGTCGAGTGAGGCGCTGGGGTGCAGCTGAGAAACCTCCACCTGGGGAGGTGGGGGAGGCTCGTTCGCGCCGCCTCTCCCTTCCAGTGCACCCCACGCCGTCTCCTGGCGTAGGTATATGTGATGGTTGGACCAGGGCACCGCAGGACGTGTCTTCAGGTCAAACGGATTGTGGGACAAGGTCCAGAATGGAAAAGTCACCAAAAGGCTAAAAGTTCCGCCGGACCCCGGGAGCCGGCCGCCTATGTCGAGTGAAGTGCTGGGGTGCAGCTGAGAAACCTCCACCTGGGGAGGTGGGGGAGGCTCGTTCGCGCCGCCTCTCCCTTCCAGTGCACCCCACGCCGTCTCCTGGCGCAGGTATATGTGATGGTTGGACCAGGGCACCGTAGGACGTGTCTTCAGGTCAAACGGATTGTGGGACAAGGTCCAGAATGGAAAAGTCAACAAAAGGCTAAAAGTTCCGCCGGACCCCGGGAGCCGGCCGCCTATGTCGAGTGAAGTGCTGGGGTGCAGCTGAGAAACCTCCACCTGGGGAGGTGGGGGAGGTTCGTTCGCGCCGCCTCTTCCTTCCAGTGCACCCCACGCCGTCTCCTGGTGCAGGTATATGTGATGGTTGGACCAGGGCACCGCAGGACGTGTCTTCAGGTCAAACGGATTGTGGGACAAGGTCCAGAATGGAAAAGTCACCAAAAGGCTAAAAGTTCCGCCGGATCCCGGGAGCCGGCCGCCTATGTCGAGTGAAGTGCTGGGGTGCAGCTGAGAAATCTCCACCTGGGGAGGTGGGGGAGGCTCGTTCGCGCCGCCTCTCCCTTCCAGTGCACCCCACGCCGTCTCCTGGCGCAGGTATATGTGATGGTTGGACCAGGGCACCGCAGGACGTGTCTTTAGGGGTGTAGCTGAGAAACTTCCACCTGGGGAGGTGGGGGAGGCTCGTTCGCGCCGCATCTCCCTTCCAGTGTACCCTATGCCGTCTCCTGGCGCAGGTATATGTGATGGTTGGACCAGGGCACCGCAGGATGTGTCTTTAGGTCAAACCCTCAAGTATGGCACCCAACATCCAGGACTTATGCCATTTGTGGATGGCAGTGACATCGAAGAATCTCAGGGACCAAGCATATCCAGAGTCTTCCCCGGGGTATTTGCACAACGGTCCTCCACCCCTAGGCCGCCAGCTATGCTACCTTGACAGGAACAGTGTCATGCATTTGGATCGATGTTGCAGCAGGCTGCCATGTAAATAGTTATTTAATGAAATGTTTTACCCTGTTACTTTGTTGGTGTGTTGTATATATTTATAATATTTGCATAGTGTTTGTCGTTATTTTGGGCGGGGTGGGCGGCGGAGCAAATTCACTGAAAAAACCATAGGTTATAGACCATATATAGTTAGGAATTAGCATTTAGAAAACCTTGAAAAATCACTGAAAAAACCATAGGTTATAGACCATATATAGTTAAATATCTCAAGTCCATCTGTGCACTCGATGGAGATACAGGTCGTCGATCAGAAAATGTGCTGGCCACCTCTAATGGTAATAGCGTGGCCAGGGCTTTTGTCGATGCCTCTGCAAATTGCACAGGGTGCACTTGTTTGACATGCCGCACCATGGTATGTATGGAAAAGGAATATTTTTTTGTTGGATTTCCTCTTGAGAGAAACGAGTCACATATCGTGCAGGTTACTTTTGGTGCATTTACTTTCTTTTGATCTTTATGATCAGTGAAAAATTGCCAGATGAAAGATTCTTTTTTTCTTCTTAAAGGTAGTCGATCATTTTGTTCAGATTCGGAAGATGAATGAGATACGGTAGCCATTTCACCAAAGTCTTCTGAAAAATGTAGGACGTTGTTCTCTCTTGAGAGTAGAAAAGATAATGAGAGAAGTGGGTGGAGTGCTGCGTGTAAATTCCAGAATAGAAACTAGTAAGAACCAATTGGAAGTGTTGTTTTCATGTTGCAGCAGGCTGCCATGTAAATAGTTATTTAATAAAACGTGTTACCCTGTTACTTTGCTGGTGTGTTGTATTTATTTATAATATTTGCATAGGGTTTGTCGTTATTTTGGGCGGGGTGGGCGGCGGCGCCAAGCTATGTTGCAGCCATCATGGCGTCGAGCTCGGTTTCTCTCACTAGTTTCATATTTCTCATGAGGGGTTGTTCCTAATGTTTCTATTTTAGCGAGGTCAAAAAGAGATCCTATCAGTGGCCTACTGATTTTACTCGATTCCTTTTGTTTTCTCTAACGATTTTTAAGTTAAAGTTTGCTAGTACGATACAGCGGCTAGTCCGCATTTTATATATATGTCTTTTTTATTAGGGGTGTCCTTCGGTGGAGTCGGACGATCTACCTCTAATAAACGGTAAGTGTTCCTCTGAAGGAATGCGTCTTGAAAGTGGCTGACTGTAATGTATGATATTTCACTCAGTGACTTTCAGGCCCATGCTGTTTCAAAAGTGTGCATGTGTTTGAAGCAGGCGTAGGTATTGACACAGCATAGAAACTACTAAGAACCAATTGGAAGTGTTGTTTTCAAGTCACATGACTTCACATGCGCGTCTCAGGACGTGTACGCGGTGATAGTATCTGGTCACGTACGCCATTTGGAAGTAGCGGTCTAATTCAGCGAAGTTTCAAAACGTGAAAAGGAGTAAATCCAAACACATCCGGATTTAATATATCTTCTGAGCTCGATTCAAGCATACAATTGTTAAAGTATAAAACATTTTATATATTTTTTTTTAAATTACCAAGGTGTGTACATTCGGTCATGCACGAAAGTTTAAAAAGACATTCGGCTCCATTTAATGAAAATTTTCATAATAATAAAAAAGAAGCCAAGGTTGAGTGTCTTTGACGTAGTATAAGTTCTTTGATGGGTCTATGAAGAAATTTAATAAGTTGCAATTGTAAAGTTTTCACGAAATATATAGGCAGGTGCGTGCACACGGTCGCGCACGAACGAAAGCCAAAAAAGCGGAGATAACCCCCCTTTATAATATGCTGCTGGAGCTCTTTTTGGTAAAATGAGTTAGTTCTAAAAAAGAACTTTTTGTTTTTTAAACAAGTTTTATGTTGTTTTTGATTTTTTAAACTTGCAACAACATTTTCATGTGTGACACAGGATCGAAATGAAATGAAGAAATTTATCTTTTCTCGGGGCATTTATGACTCTCAATTTTTAGTTTAGTAAGAATGAGGCTCTGCTCTCCGTACAGAAGAATTTCTCCACACTCGTTGCATTTCATGTGCACCATTGCAAGATATGGTCTCAAGTCCATCACAGCACTCGATGGAGATACAAGTCATCCACCAGAAGATGTGCTGGCCACCTCTGATGGTAATAGCGTGGCCAGGGCTCTTGTCGGTGCCTTTGCAAATTCCACAGGGTGCACTTGTTTGACATGCCGCACCATGGTATGTATGGAAAAGGAATATTTTTTTCTTGGATTTCCTCTTGAGAGAACCGAATTGCATATCGTGCAGGTAACTTTTGGCGCATTTACTTTCTTTTGTTCTTCAGGATAAGTGAAAAATTGCCAAATAAAAGATTCCTTTTTTCTTTTTAAAGGTAGTCGCTCATTTCCTTCAGATTCGGAAGATGAATGCGGGGCGGCAGCCATTTCAGCAAAGTCTTCCGAAGCGTGTTCAACGTCGTTCTCTTTTGAGAGTAGAAAAGATAGTGAGAGAAGTGGGTGGAGTGCTCCGTGTAAATTGCAGAATAGAAACTACTAAGAACCAATTGGAAGTGTTGTTTTCAAGTCACATGACTTCACATGCGCGTCTCAGGACGTGTACGCGGTGATAGTATCTGGTCACGTACGCCATTTGGAAGTAGCGGTCTAATTCAGCGAAGTTTCAAAACGTGAAAAGGAGTAAATCCAAACATATCCGGATTTAATATATCTTCTGAGCTCGATTCAAGCATACAATTGTTAAAGTATAAAACCTTTTATATATTTTTTTTAAATACCAAGGTGTGTACATTCGGTCACGCACGAAAGTTTATAAAGACATTCGGCTCCATTTAATGAAAATTTTCATAATATTAAAAAAGAAGCCTAGGTTTAGTCTCTTTGACATAGTATAAGTTCTTTGATGGGTCAATGAAGAAATTCAATAAGTTCAGATTGCAAAGTTTTCACGAAATTTATAGGTGGGTGCGCGCACACGGTCGCGCACGAAAGCCTGGAAATGCGCTATCCATTTTATTGAGAACTGTTGCCGAGAGTGCGCACACCGGGTCGCGCACGAAAGTTTAGAAAGGCTATTTTTATTTACAGACAAATTTTAATGCGTTCAAAAAAAGGCAAGGTACAGACTTTCTAATTCTGTATCGCTTTACAAGGAGGCTCTATGCAACTTGAACAGTGAAGAAAACGGCTTGTATACACGAGATATTTCTGAATTAGCATTTTAAAAACCAATGAAATTCACTGAAAAAACCAATGAAATTCACTGAAAAAACCATGGGTTTTACACACGTTATAGTTAGGAAGTAGCATTTACAAAACCTATGAAATTCACTGAAAAAACCATAGGTTTGACACCAGTTATAGTTAGGTGCAAATTTTACTGATATAAAACCAATGAAATTCCACGTTATAGTTAGTTGGACTCACTATAACTTGCGCGTGTAATGCACTGCTGATGACGTCACATATTACATCACTCATGACATCACTGATGACACCATCCAGTGAATGTGTGTCTTTCTGAAAAATAAATATGTGTTATATATGTATATATTATTGAATATCTTAGTCAATACATATATTACTGAGTAATACTTAAATATTTAAATATATGTATTAGTGTTTCACTTTGTGTATAAGTGGCTGCATGGGTTGATGAGTAGGTACATGTGTATGTATATAGGTTATTAGATGTTTTTCTTAGTATCAATATGAGTGTTTGCATGGTTTGGTGGGGGTATTACTTAGTACATAGATGCAAGAATGACTGAGTCTCTGTTTGTATGTGTTTTGAAGACAGCATATGTGCAGGACTGTATGGGTGGATGAGTGTGTATATGTCTGTGTTAGTGAGTGAATGACTGTCTTATTAGTGTCTTTATCAGTAACTACATATGTTTTAATCTAGTATATGTGAATATTGATGTATATAAGTGAGTATGTGTGAGAGTGAGGGATTGTAAGAGTTCCTGTTTAAATTAGTATGTGTTTCTATAAGTGATTTTTTAAGAGAGTAAGTATGTGTAAGTTTCCTTAGAAGTAAAGTGGTAGTGTGTGTATAGCTGTTTATGCAAATAAATGGATGTTCAATAGTTTATTTGCATGTGTGAGTATGTGTGTGAATAACTTTTGGATGACTGTCGGTGTGTGACAGGATGTGTAGGTGTATCACTACATATGATTAGTGAATATATGTATGAGTGACTATATAGAACTGTTGGTAAATAAAACCAATGAAATTCCACGTTATAGTTAGTTGGACTCACTATAACTTGCGCTTGTAATGCACTGCTGATGACGTCACATATTACATCACTCATGACATCACTGATGACACCATCCTTGTGACACAGTGGCAGACCTCTTTTCACTGTAATCTAACCCTTGAAACACATATTCAAAAATAGAAATAAAATTTTCAAAAAAATGGAGATACCCATACCAGTTACAACAACCAATTCAATAATTCCACCATCTGTATACACATGCACTAATTCACCAACAGTTCTATATAGTCACTCATACATATATTCACTAATCATATGTAGTGATACACCTACACATCCTGTCACACACCGACAGTCATCCAAAAGTTATTCACACACATACTCACACATGCAAATAAACTATTGAACATCCATTTATTTGCATAAACAGCTATACACACACTACCACTTTACTTCTAAGGAAACTTACACATACTTACTCTCTTAAAAAATCACTTATAGAAACACATACTAATTTAAACAGGAACTCTTACAATCCCTCACTCTCACACATACTCACTTATATACATCAATATTCACATATACTAGATTAAAACATATGTAGTTACTGATAAAGACACTAATAAGACAGTCATTCACTCACTAACACAGACATATACACACTCATCCACCCATACAGTCCTGCACATATGCTGTCTTCAAAACACATACAAACAGATACTCAGTCATTCTTGCATCTATGTACTAAGTAATACCCCCACCAAACCATGCAAACACTCATATTGATACTAAGAAAAACATCTAATAACCTATATACATACACATGTACCTACTCATCAACCCATGCAGCCACTTATACACAAAGTGAAACACTAATACATATATTTAAATATTTAAGTATTACTCAGTAATATATGTATTGACTAAGATATTCAATAATATATACATATATAACACATATTTATTTTTCAGAAAGACACACATTCACTGGATGGTGTCATCAGTGATGTCATGAGTGATGTAATATGTGACGTCATCAGCAGTGCATTACACGCGCAAGTTATAGTGAGTCCAACTAACTATAACGTGGAATTTCATTGGTTTTATATCAGTAAAATTTGCACCTAACTATAACTGGTGTCAAACCTATGTTTTTTTCAGTGAATATATATATATATATATACATATATTACCTACTGGCGGTCGCCAGTAGGTATATATAGTTAGGATTTTTTCTCTATGGGATTTTTGAAAATTCTATGTCTAATAACTTTGGCGTTTGTGGACGGAATTGGCTGAAATTTTCAGGAAAATGGAACATTTTGTTTCTGAGCAGCCACTGGAAATTTGGGGGGTGTTTGTCAAGGGGGGGCCGAGAAAAAAGGGGGGTCCCAAAACGCGTTTTTCCCATGTTAATTTCCATAGGGCGGTTGGCCTCACTTTTAGGCCGAACGGCTGAATGGATTTGCACGAAACTTGGCAAAATTGTAGGGACTGTTAGCCCGATGTGGCTTTGCTAGGTCTCAATATATGTGCTCCAGTGGATTTTGAGAAATTAACGTTAAAAAAAAGATATATATCTGTAAGCGCGCTCTGGGCAGCGCTCCGGTTCGCGTACTTGACGCGTAACGGAACTTTGCGAAGCTGATTGGCTATCCGGTGTCTGTCAACATTCTAAACAGTCCGGAGCGGCCGCCATCTTGTCTCTCGGTAGGATCGAGAGACAAGAGGATGCCAAAACAAAGGGGGAAATGACCATAAGGGGGCATAGTAGATCCTCCCTGACCCCCTAGGTTTGATGTGGAGGCTTTAAAAGGGCCCCGCAGGGCAAAAAAAAAAAAAAATTTTTTTTTTTTTTTGCGTGGGGAGCGCCCGGTCCGCGAAACGGGAAGCGTTCTGGGGAGCGTACTATAAGGAAAAAAGAATGATAGACTTTTCAAATACTGTATGTTAATTGATTGTTGGTTTTGTTGATTATTTTTTAATTTCTTTATTTTTTAAGCAATTATTTATTATTGTGATTGTGTTTCAAAATTTAATAAACTTTCTAACATTTCACTGTCTGAAATGTCGTTATTTTCATTGAACATAGCTTGTAATCTCTGAGTGTGTAAAATGTCCTCATTTTGAAGGAGGTCATCTACTGCTTGCACACATTGCAGTAGTTCTTGTTCCCAAGTTTCATCCATAAATTCTATATAATTTGGATCAATTATTTCTTGGCTGCTCTCTTGCAGGACAATTTGAAATGAAACTTTGTGTTCGCCTTCCATTTGGCCTGAAATTTGGATAAAAAAAAAATATATTAGTAGAGATAGGGCACTGTTGGGACAGTTTTTATCAGTGAATTTATCTTTGGGCAGTGTATAGTATCAAAGTGGAAGTAGGAATATAAAAAAGTGTATGTGATTTAATGTAAGTAAATTTATAATTATACAAGAGAAACCTAACTCCATCCATAACTATAACAGAGAAGTCTATCTAAATCTATAACTACTACAGAGGGATAGTATATAACTATCAGAAAAAGTTTACCATATTAACTTATAGTGCACAATATACTTCAGTTTTAAAAATAACAACTTACCTTTACAAAGAAGTTGAAGTGATTAGTGAAAATCCTATTGAAATGTACAACAAGAAGTAGTAGTCAAAATGGCTGTGTTTCCTTCTCTTCCTTTATATATATTCAGGTATATAACCAATCAAATGTCAGGTAAAAAAAGTAGAAAATGAAAGTAACATTTTCATTGGTTGTCAATTCCAACACTTCAGATGTGTTTTGTGAAGTAATTTACCTCACGGTATTTAGAGAGGTCTACAGGCTAAATGGCTAAATGGAATTTCAATCAAATTTGTGAAAATGATAGGGATTGGTATGTAGTATGAGCTAATCTATATTTGGTGAAAGTGTCTCCAGTCGTTTTTCTGTAAATTACTTTCCCACCTTTTTTTGATGGAGCGCTTCCTGGGGAACGCCCCGGTACGCGAACTGGCGAGCGCCCCGGTACGCGAACCTGAAGCGTTACGGGAGTCCACCATTTTGTGTTTCGGTCGAATTAAGATACAAGATGGAGGGCAAATAATGTTCAGAATGGGTAGAAGGGGGCACGGTAGACTTATCTTGACCCCCTAGGTTTTCTGAGGGTGGCTGAGGAGGCCCATATGTGCGAAAAAAAAACATTTTTAAAAAAAATTACGCGAGGTTAGCTTCCGGTTCGCGTACCGGGTAGCGCCCCGGGGAGCGTACTTTGTTGAAAATTAGTGAAAAAAGTTGGAGTAAAATAATAATTGTGAGTGATCAGATGTAGGGTAGCTCTGAGAAGAGCTTTTGGGTTTATGGTACATTTAGGTACTTATAAGTAGGTACCAATGCACAGTCTTAAATTCAGAATGAAAATTCTGTTGCCCTCATCTGAGAAGTGAACTCCATCTCCTCTGTAGATATCTTGCATGTAGTAACGCAAGTTATTGTTGTACATGGAGCCCATTCCATGGTCTCTCATGTAAGCTGAAACAGATTTGTTTACATGCTTCCTCGACTTCTCAATTTGTGGACAAAATTGGTTCGACCACCTCCATTTCTGTCTTTGGCATATATTTGAATATACCAAGGCAGTTTGAGGAAAAAGTGCCATCAATTGCTCAAAGGTGTCCTTTAAAAGCATTTCCAGACCTACCCCAGTCAAAGTGCCCAAATCATTACCTCCACAGTGCACAATTAACAGGTCAGGTTTTGGCAAATGCATAAAGGTTTTCACCAATGGTATCAATTGGTGACATTTTAATCCTCTGTGGCCAAACCACTTAATTTCCACATCTTGTAAATTGAGGTGAGGTAAATTTCTGTTCTCAGCATACCTCTGAGCCCAATAGATGTAACTATTTCCAACAATCCAGACAGAAAACATGGTGAGAGAAGGTTCTGCTGCAGTCAGATGAAGTGTGGCAATGAAATGGCAGTTGAAAAAATAAGAGTTTAAAATGAAAAAAACTGTGGAGTTTCTGTGTTAATGAAGCAGTAACAGTGATTGGTGGATTTTGATTGCTGAAAACAGAAAGTTAGGGTGCATGGATGAGTTCTTTGAAAGATGTAATTTGAATGGTCAAGCAAAAATCATTTAATGAAAGATTGCACTGGATACGCAGGTGCACTGAGAGTTCAGAGTTCAATTGAAACATTGTTGTGTGAACTTGCAAACACCAGAGGTCTTCCAAGAGGTGGTTACTATGCAAAAAAGGCAGAGAGGGCAGATGGGGGAAGGGTTTTGATTTGAAAAAAGTGAGGGAAGAGTTTTGATTGGGTGACATGAGAGATATGTGTGATGAATTACAGGATTTCTGTGCCATTGTTGGTTCCAGCCTCTGGTGTGCATACCTTTTGCTCTGCTAAAGACAAATTGGTGTGTTTCTGAGACTGTTTTGAAACTCATAAAGTATTTGCTAAGGTGAGAAAAGATTTATTTAATTTAGATAGAGAATAGTGTGCTTTAAGGAGAAAATTATGAAGAAAGTTGTGTTTTTAAAATGTTGCTTTGTCTCAAGTGTTTTACAAATAGATTTTGTTTCTTTGAGAAATTGTAATTGGAGAAAATGTGAAGTATTAGTACTGACAGGGTGTTTTTGTGCATAGGAGCTGTGCAGTGTTTTCAAATTATGACTTGAAAATCGTTTTTGAGGAAAAGGAATGCTTTTAAAATTTATGACAAGGACATAATGGTGTCTGCTTCTTTATAAGGCATTTGAGTGTCTCTGATGTTATTTTTCCCATTTTAATTTAAGACCTTTCCCCGTGGTGCAAATTCCTTGTAAATATGCTCGCACCTGTGCTTGGAAAATTTAGATTTTGATTGTTTGAGTTACATAGCCATGTTAAAAGTGACCCAAAAATGCTGCAAAGGCAATCAAAAAACGCTTTCATGTGTCTTAAGGACATTTTCAGTCATTTCCCCATGTGCAGTGTTTTCAAATTATGACTTGCAAATCGTTTTTGAGGTAAAGGAATGCTTTTAAAATTTATGACAAGGACATAATGGTGTCTGCTTCTTTATAAGGCATTTGAGTGTCTCTGATGTTATTTTTCCCATTTTAAATTAAAAGACCTTTCCCCGTGGTGCAAATTCCTTGTAAATATGCTCCCACCTGTGCTTGGCAAATTTAGATTTTGATTGTTTGAGTTACATAGCCATGTTAAAAGTGACCCAAAAATGCTGCAAAGGCTTTAAAAAAACGCTTTCATGTGTCTTAAGGACATTTTAAGTCATTTCCCCATGTGCAGTGTTTTCAAATTATGACTTGAAAATCATTTTTGAGGTAAAGGAATGCTTTTAAAATTTATGACAAGGACATAATGGTGTCTGCTTCTTTATAAGGCATTTGAGTGTCTCTGATGTTTTTTTTCCCATTTTAATGTAAGACCTTTCCCCGTGGTGCAAATTCCTTGTAAATATGCTCCCACCTGTGCTTGGCAAATTTAGATTTTGATTGTTTGAGTTACATAGCCATGTTAAAAGTGACCCAAAAATGCTGCAAAGGCAATCAAAAAACGCTTTCATGTGTCTTAAGGACATTTTAAGTCATTTCCCCATGTGCAGTGTTTTCAAATTAAGACTTGAAAATCGTTTTTGAGGAAAAGGAATGCTTTTAAAATTTATGACAAGGACATAATGGTGTATGCTTCTTTATAAGGCATTTGAGTGTCTCTGATGTTATTTTTCCCATTTTAATGTAAGACCTTTCCCCGTGGTGCAAATTCCTTGTAAATATGCTCGCACCTGTGCTTGGAAAATTTAGATTTTGATTGTTTGAGTTACATAGCCATGTTAAAAGTGACCCAAAAATGCTGCAAAGGCAATCAAAAAACGCTTTCATGTGTCTTAAGGACATTTTCAGTCATTTCCCCATGTGCAGTGTTTTCAAATTAAGACTTGAAAATCGTTTTTGAGGAAAAGGAATGCTTTTAAAATTTATGACAAGGACATAATGGTGTATGCTTCTTTATAAGGCATTTGAGTGTCTCTGGTGTTATTTTTCCCATTTTAATGTAAGACCTTTCCCCGTGGTGCAAATTCCTTGTAAATATGCTCGCACCTGTGCTTGGAAAATTTAGATTTTGATTGTTTGAGTTACATAGTAGAACAAGGGGGGCTTGGCCCTTAGAGGACAAGTGGGGAGGCTGGGCCTAAATATAGTAATCAAACAAGAGTGCCTCTCACTTTTCAATTACAGCCAAAAATCAGGGCAGGTTGAAGACGCTATTTGTCATTTTCAACACGGTATTTTTATTTATACCAGTTACTTTTGTAGTTTGTTGAATATTTGTCGTACACAACATATGATAAGCAGAAAAAGACCTGTACAAAGCATCAATTTTAAACAGAGTTTAAATTATTCATTGTGACAAATTGCCAAAATTACACGTGGACCTAAATGTGGTCAACAGATAGAAACATTAAACATATGTGACAAAGTACATAGTGCAACACATATTTACATCAGTGCAAAATTTGATTAAAGCAAAGAACTAGCAAAAAAGGGAAAGATTAGAAAAAAGGAGCGCGAAAATGAATTCGAGACTCTATTTTATCGTCAGCAATGGCTTGAATTTGAATTGTCCTTTTCTAATTCGCCGACGCGTTTCGAATCCAGAGATTAACTGTCAGGATTCTCATCAGGGCATACTTAATCTATCTGTGAATTTAAGAAAAGGGAAAGGTTTGAGTGTAATGATTTGACGTGGAGACAACACTCCTTATGCTGTGACAATCAGCTGTGACCTACCGCTTTTAGAAAAAACTGATTCCAGCAGGGAAATAAAGTGCAGACTTGCAAGTGGGTCCAAGTGTGGAGCGCCTACAATTGGAAAGAACGGGCATTATAGCACAAACCGGACATTTAAATGCTACCACTTAGAAAATGAAAATGAATCACCGCTAAGCGTACCGTCATTAGTTTCAAAGTCGATCAGAACGACTGCTTGTTGCGGGATGAAGGATCCGCTGCGTGCTCGCAGTCGAGGAGGGGGCAGTGGCGCTGTGTACAAAAAAGTAATTATATATCGGCACTTGTGAGCTAAACCTGGGTCTTTAAACAGTTCCCTTCCGACAAGCGGGAATAATACCTTTTGCGCTTGCCACTGTGTAGGTCCACAAGGGGATCCTGTTGTCTGAGGGGACGTCTTGGCGAAGTCGACGTGTTAAGGTTTGGTGGACGGGCTCCAATTCCGCTAAGGAAAAACGGAGTTGTTGTTAGTCTCCAGCAAGCCTCAGTGCTTACGAGCGCGCTGGGACGCGGCGCTGTGCCGCAGGAGCATTGCTTACCTCGTAGTGATTCTGTTGGCGGCTCACAGCATTCTGTCTGGTCTCTCAAGATGGATGCTGCTGTGGTTGCTATGGCAATGAATCATTGAGGGATCGCTTTGCATTATGGGATTTGTGGTTTGTGCAAATGTCAATTATTAATTGGGGAAAAAAAATCCATGTTACATTAAAACGTACTGAGACGCGACCGAGTCGGTCGTCAGGAAAACAAGACACCATTGGATTAGAGTCTAGCGACTTCAGACAAAGTATTGAGGCCCCTCTGCACACTGTTAAATTTCAATATTAGGTAAGCTTCTGTTTTCAAAAGCATCCTATCTACATCCACATTACTTTGTGCCGGGCGTAGTGTGTACAACACTGTCCATTTGAGATGATTAGCGTCATGGCTGGCATTTATGAAGTGCTCCACCATGGGGGCAGTCATGATTTTATTCTTGATCCTGGATCGATGTTGGCAAATGCGTGTGTTCACTTGTTGTGTAGTTTTGCCGATGTAAATAAGATCACAGGGGCACTGGACCAGGTAAACAACATTCCTGGTCTTACAATTTGAAAAATCCGAATGCTTCCATCTGGTAGTCCCATGTTGGAACTCGTCCCCTTCGATAGTGTTTGGGCATACAACACAGGTGCCGCACTTATGGTGCCCTGTGATTGGTTTGAGATTCCATTGACTGAGAAGGTCACTTTTCTTTTTTGGTAAAGTGACGTCCGCCCTCATGATATGTTGGCCTACATTTTGATTCCTCTTGTAGGCAAACAGAGGATTGGATAGTGGGCAGTCTAAATTCGCCAATAAGTGCCAATTGCTCAGCACTGTTTTTCTCAATTTGTGGGTATCTGGTCCAAAGGTGGTGACACAGACCAACCTTTCAAGCGTGGGTTTGGGCCGTACTTGCAGTAGAGTTTCACGGGGGGTAAAGCGTGCTCTTGTTAGGGAGTGCTTAAGTAATTTTTTAGGGTACCCCCTCTCCTGCATTTCTTGGCAAAACGTCTCAGCATGAGACGTGAAGTCCCTCAGGTTCGAACAGTTCCTCCTAATGCGCAACAATTGCCCATATGGAAGGTTAGATTTCAAGTTCCTGGGATGAGCACTCTTATGGTGCAAAATAGTATTTCTGTCTGTGTCCTTTTTATGAAGAGAGGATTTCAATACTCCATTGATATTAATGATCTCTACATCAAGGAAGGTCATCCTTTCGTTGCTTTGTGCCATCGAAAATTTGATATCAGCATGCCGGTTGTTGAGCCAGTCATGGAAAGCTACAAGGTCAGTCTGGCTCCCCTGCCACAGGAGCCAGACATCATCTATGTAGCGGAGCCATTGTAAGATGTGCTGTTTAAAGGGATTATTGCTGTCAATAAACATCTGTTCGTACTGCGCCATATACAGCACGGCCATTTCTGGGGCATAAGGGCACCCCATCGCGGTGCCCTTGACCTGCATAAAGAACTCCCCATTAAATGAAAAGTAGTTCTTCTTTAATGCAATCTCGGACAGTCTTAGAATGAACCATGTGGGTACTTGGTGGGGCCTCTCTCTCTGGTTCAGGTAAATTTCCATCACCTCTAGTGCTTCTTCTTGCGGGATCTGTGTATACAGAGAGGTGACGTCCATTGTGACTAGCAGTTGGGTCTCTGGGTTGAACGCTGTGTCTTCAACCTTGAGGAGAAAGTCAGTCGTGTCTCGTAAATAAGATTTGACCGTCTTTAGGAAAGGTTTCAAGAAGAAATCCACATACTGGGATAAGGGCTCAAGACATGAGTCGCACCCGGACACGATTGGGCGTCCTGGGGGATCTTGGAGGCTCTTGTGGATTTTTGGCAGGAGGTAAAGCACCGGAGTTCTTGGGTGTTTCCTTAGTAAATAATCATACTCTTTCTTGCCCAGAAACCCACCGTCTAAGCCATTCTGTAATGTGTCTGCAATTAGTCTTTGAATCTCCTTAGTCGGATCTTCTTGAAGGCGTCTATACCAGGTTACATTGTTTACCTGTTTGTTGCCTTCTGCTAAGTATTTTTCACGGGCCCACACCACCACCGCCCCGCCTTTGTCGGCCTGTTTTATGATGATTGAATTGTCTTCTTTTAAGGTTGTGATTGCTGCGCGCTGTTTATGGCCTATGTTTTGTTGTACAAAATGTCTGCCTTTTTCCATTTTCTCTATCGATGACAGGAGGACTTGTTCAAATGCGAGAACCTCCTTGGGGATATTTTGGTAAGGGACAAATGTGGACTTATTACGTAGTCCAGTGACCTCAGTAGTGGGTGAGGAAGGATGATTCCAAAAGAAGACCCTGAGACGAATTTTACGACAGAACTCAATAGCTTCCAGCTTGAGTCTTGTGTCAGTTTTCCTGCCAGGCACAAATTTGAGGCCCAACGCTAAGACTGAGTGTTCGTCTGGTGTTAATGGTCTGTTGGATAAATTAACCACCGCATTGGAACCCTCTACGACTTGTAAGAGCGGTTCCTGGTTCGCATCTCCCACGGTTGTTTGAACCGGGCTTTTGGCTGTTGGCCCTGGTCTAAAAAAGCCACCTGTTTTTTGTTTGGATTACGATTGTCAGACCGCGATGAATCGGAAGAGGAGGTTTCCGAAAATGTTGTGAATCTACTCCTTGAGCGACCTTGAAAGGTTGAAAGAGCTCTCCGGGATTCTTGTTGGGTGTAATAATCCTCTTTTAAAAAGGGATATACTTGTTCGATTTTAAAGGCCTTCACGTCTCTTTCATATTTAAAAGTTTTGTCATTAATAGTGTTGTCTCTGAAGGTTCTGATGTCTTTCTCAATTTTCTCCAATAGTGTCTTGGCGTCCGTCACAGCCGGACTGGTCTTAATCGTCTCAGTAAGTTCCTCGATCTCCTTTTGTTCTTCTAAGCACAACCTCTGTGCGGTCTCTATGGTATGGACCATGAGGTCCCTGCTACACTTCGTATTGATAAAGCTGAAGCCTTTTTTATATTCTGCATCTTCCACGAATATTACAGGGACAAAAACGCACGGAACTGCATGGACATTTTCTCCTTAGGCACCTGAAAGGGGGCACAATCCCCTGGGGCTTACAGGTTAAAAATGTCCCTGCTTTACCTCCTGCCAAAAATCCACAAGAGCCTCCAAGATCCCCCAGGACGCCCAATCGTGTCCGGGTGCGACTCATGTCTTGAGCCCTTATCCCAGTATGTGGATTTCTTCTTGAAACCTTTCCTAAAGACGGTCAAATCTTATTTACGAGACACGACTGACTTTCTCCTCAAGGTTGAAGACACAGCGTTCAACCCAGAGACCCAACTGCTAGTCACAATGGACGTCACCTCTCTGTATACACAGATCCCGCAAGAAGAAGCACTAGAGGTGATGGAAATTTACCTGAACCAGAGAGAGAGGCCCCACCAAGTACCCACATGGTTCATTCTAAGACTGGCCGAGATTGCATTAAAGAAGAACTACTTTTCATTTAATGGGGAGTTCTTTATGCAGGTCAAGGGCACCGCGATGGGGTGCCCTTATGCCCCAGAAATGGCCGTGCTGTATATGGCGCAGTACGAACAGATGTGTATTGACAGCAATAATCCCTTTAAACAGCACATCTTACAATGGCTCCGCTACATAGATGATGTCTGGCTCCTGTGGCAGGGGAGCCAGACTGACCTTGTAGCTTTCCATGACTGGCTCAACAACCGGCATGCTGATATCAAATTTTCGATGGCACAAAGCAACGAAAGGATGACCTTCCTTGATGTAGAGATCATTAATATCAATGGAGTATTGAAATCCTCTCTTCATAAAAAGGACACAGACAGAAATACTATTTTGCACCATAAGAGTGCTCATCCCAGGAACTTGAAATCTAACCTTCCATATGGGCAATTGTTGCGCATTAGGAGGAACTGTTCGAACCTGAGGGACTTCACGTCTCATGCTGAGACGTTTTGCCAAGAAATGCAGGAGAGGGGGTACCCTAAAAAATTACTTAAGCACTCCCTAACAAGAGCACGCTTTACCCCCCGTGAAACTCTACTGCAAGTACGGCCCAAACCCACGCTTGAAAGGTTGGTCTGTGTCACCACCTTTGGACCAGATACCCACAAATTGAGAAAAACAGTGCTGAGCAATTGGCACTTATTGGCGAATTTAGACTGCCCACTATCCAATCCTCTGTTTGCCTACAAGAGGAATCAAAATGTAGGCCAACATATCATGAGGGCGGACGTCACTTTACCAAAAAAGAAAAGTGACCTTCTCAGTCAATGGAATCTCAAACCAATCACAGGGCACCATAAGTGCGGCACCTGTGTTGTATGCCCAAACACTATCGAAGGGGACGAGTTCCAACATGGGACTACCAGATGGAAGCATTCGGATTTTTCAAATTGTAAGACCAGGAATGTTGTTTACCTGGTCCAGTGCCCCTGTGATCTTATTTACATCGGCAAAACTACACAACAAGTGAACACACGCATTTGCCAACATCGATCCAGGATCAAGAATAAAATCATGACTGCCCCCATGGTGGAGCACTTCATAAATGCCAGCCATGACGCTAATCATCTCAAATGGACAGTGTTGTACACACTACGCCCGGCACAAAGTAATGTGGATGTAGATAGGACGCTTTTGAAAACAGAAGCTTACCTAATATTGAAATTTAACAGTGTGCAGAGGGGCCTCAATACTTTGTCTGAAGTCGCTAGACTCTAATCCAATGGTGTCTTGTTTTCCTGACGACCGACTCGGTCGCGTCTCAGTACGTTTTAATGTAACATGGATTTTTTTTCCCCAATTAATAATTGACATTTGCACAAACCACAAATCCCATAATGCAAAGCGATCCCTCAATGATTCATTGCCATAGCAACCACAGCAGCATCCATCTTGAGAGACCAGACAGAATGCTGTGAGCCGCCAACAGAATCACTACGAGGTAAGCAATGCTCCTGCGGCACAGCGCCGCGTCCCAGCGCGCTCGTAAGCACTGAGGCTTGCTGGAGACTAACAACAACTCAGTTTTTCCTTAGCGGAATTGGAGCCCGTCCACCAAACCTTAACACGTCGACTTCGCCAAGACGTCCCCTCAGACAACAGGATCCCCTTGTGGACCTACACAGTGGCAAGCGCAAAAGGTATTATTCCCGCTTGTCGGAAGGGAACTGTTTAAAGACCCAGGTTTAGCTCACAAGTGCCGATATATAATTACTTTTTTGTACACAGCGCCACTGCCCCCTCCTCGACTGCGAGCACGCAGCGGATCCTTCATCCCGCAACAAGCAGCCGTTCTGATCGACTTTGAAACTAATGACGGTACGCTTAGCGGTGATTCATTTTCATTTTCTAAGTGGTAGCATTTAAATGTCCGGTTTGTGCTATAATGCCCGTTCTTTCCAATTGTAGGCGCTCCACACTTGGACCCACTTGCAAGTCTGCACTTTATTTCCCTGCTGGAATCAGTTTTTTCTAAAAGCGGTAGGTCACAGCTGATTGTCACAGCATAAGGAGTGTTGTCTCCACGTCAAATCATTACACTCAAACCTTTCCCTTGTCTTAAATTCACAGATAGATTAACTATGCCCTGATGAGAATCCTGACAGTTAATCTCTGGATTCGAAACGCGTCGGCGAATTAGAAAAGGACAATTCAAATTCAAGCCATTGCTGACGATAAAATAGAGTCTCGAATTCATTTTCGCGCTCCTTTTTTCTAATCTTTCCCTTTTTTGCTAGTTCTTTGCTTTAATCAAATTTTGCACTGATGTAAATATGTGTTGCACTATGTACTTTGTCACATATGTTTAATGTTTCTATCTGTTGACCACATTTAGGTCCACGTGTAATTTTGGCAATTTGTCACAATGAATAATTTAAACTCTGTTTAAAATTGATGCTTTGTACAGGTCTTTTTCTGCTTATCATATGTTGTGTACGACAAATATTCAACAAACTACAAAAGTAACTGGTATAAATAAAAATACCGTGTTGAAAATGACAAATAGCGTCTTCAACCTGCCCTGATTTTTGGCTGTAATTGAAAAGTGAGAGGCACTCTTGTTTGATTACTATGTTTGAGTTACATAGGCATGTTAAAAGTGACCCAAAAATGCTGCAAAGGCAATCAAAAAACGCTTTCATGTGTCTTAAGGACATTTTGAGTCATTTCCCCATGTGCAGTGTTTTCAAATTATGACTTGAAAATCGTTTTTGAGGTAAAGGGATGCTTTTAAAATTTATGACAAGGACATAATGGTGTCTGCTTCTTTATAATGCATTTGAGTGTCTCTGATGTTATTTTTCCCATTTTAAATTAAAAGACCTTTCCCCGTGGTGCAAATTCCTTGTAAATATGCTCCCACCTGTGCTTGGCAAATTTAGATTTTGATTGGTTGAGTTACATAGCCATGTTAAAAGTGACCCAAAAATGCTGCAAAGGCTTTAAAAAAACGCTTTCATGTGTCATAAGGACATTTTAAGTCATTTCCCCATGAATGTAGGTAGGCCTCACCTTAAACAAACCTCTGGATAGGCCACACCTTATCGTCATCCTGAATTAATCATTTAAAATGCTAGGGACAGATTTATGATAGGTGTATGCCTCTTTTGCGCCACTGTGTGTCACTTTTGTGACGCAGTGGCGGTGCAAAAGATTTGCTATGTGGCGACAAAATTACAAATTGATGCATCTAGGCAGATGTGTCATGCTGTAAAGAAAGCGTGCCACATGAAACCGATGCAGCAGTGATGCAAAAGATGCACCATGTTGCAAGACAGGCCTCACTTCATCTCCAACAAGATAAGAAGCTTAGGGATAGATTTATGATGACTGGTGCATCCCCAGGGATGTGCCAGTCATCCTGCGCCGCTGTTCCGCCACCCATGGTGCGCTGCATTTACAATGCGGCGCACCATGGGGCAAAAACGGCACAGATGCGTGACGCATCTGTGCTGTAAAGGTGGCGCATTGCTGGAGCTGCATCGCAAGTGCGATGCAGCTCCAGCAAGGCTCAGGGGTGCCCCATCTCCATTTAATCTGCAACCCTGAGTAGGCCTCACCTTAAACAAACCTCTGGATAGGCCACACCTTATCGTCATCCTGAATCAATCATTTAACATGTTAGGGACAGATTTATGATAGCCGTGTGCCTCTTTTGTGCCGCTGTGCGTCACTTTTGTGAAGCAGCGGCGGTGCAAAAGATTTGCTATGTGGCGACATATTTAAAAATTGATGCATCTAGGCAGATGTGTCATGCTGTAAAGTCCTGTGCCACATGAAACCTGCGTCAGTTTTCATATAGGTGTTTTGTTGCAAGGTATGCATTAATTTGCAAGAAAGCCCTGTAAAACTAACACAGTGAAATTTAGAAGATTTCACTGACTCAGCTTTATAGCATTGCTGAATCAAATCATTACGCCTGTTTGAAACAGGCATAAGGAGTGATGCACCATGCAATGTGTGGCTTGCTCCTGTGCATTGCAGTAGACATGTTGCGCTTACGACGTGATTCCTGCAATGTGCTGCTTTTGCGGCACAGATGCGTGACGCATCTGTGCTGTTTTCACTCAATGGTGCTCCACATTGTAAATGCGGCACACCATGGGTGGCAGAGCAGCGGTGCACATTAACTGGTGCATCCCTGGGAATGCGTCAGTTAACATAAATCTGCCCCTTTACATTTAAGTATGAGCAGGGGACACAGAGTTGGTGAGGCTTATCCAAGGTTAAGAAGAGATGAGTCCTGTTCACTGAAAACTTGGACATAGGCCTTACCTCCTCAGCATCGCTGGTCATGGCTAAATAATAGCTGCAAAATGTTACTCTTGTTAAACAATTTTACTATTATAATCTCTGAGATTTGTCTCTTACTCTGCAACATCTCATTGTTGTTCTCTTTCTTTAAAGATAACGACAACATCAACCATGAGTGACAATCAGCAATCAGTTGATTATGACATTATCATTGAACTTGTAATTGAAACGTCAGTGGAAGTAGATCCATTGGATGATTTAAATTCTCAGGATGATGAAGAACATGATGAGGATGCCGATTTGTCAGAATTGTATGACATAGGTTGGGAAGCTGACGTGCTTGAGCCTATGGAACTATAAACATTTATTTTTAAAATGTATAATAAATGAAAAGTAAAAATGTAAACCGTTTGATTTATAATTAAAAACACCTTTAAAAACAGGTTATGTCTAGTGTCTTCAATAAAATATTAAAATATGCTCATAAAATTAGATCAGAATCACATATAAAATAGTAGAGGTAAAATGAAGAAGAATTCTATTTCTTTTCTGCTATTTGTGTATTATATATTTGCCAAAGCACTAAAAAATGTTCTATGTGAAAATGTCAAGTAGTGTGTTAAGTTTTTTATGACTGTTATTGATTTACTGTTTGGTAATAGTGGTTAATAACATTTTTTATTATATTTTACCACAGATTCAACTGCATATCATTTCAAGATTTCAGCATGCCAACCAAGGATAGACTTAAAAAGGCTGCAAAACGTCAAAGACAGCAGGTACATGAAATAATGCAGCAGTCCTCTACCAAAAAAATGTGTCAAGTCACCAAGAAAGCACCGGGTAAGAGCACAAAAACATTCATAAGAAATATTTGTAGTAAAAAAAATATTACTACAGAAAATGTTTCAGTCCAGAAAAAGAGAAGCATTTTAAACGGAAAGGAAAGGCCAATCAAAAATGTTACTGCTAGAGCAAGAGATAACTCTGTGCATGATAGTAGAAGGAAACAACAGTTTAGGGACATTCGTAAACGAATGTTCCGCAACAGGATAATTGGCAATTTGTTAAAAAATATTAAAAAAGGTCAACAGAAAGTGGTTTTTTATAAGAGAAAAAAAAAGTTGAGAAAGTTATTGATCAGGCATTTGAAATTAAACGTAAGTTATTTATTTTGATAATCAATAGAATTAGGAAGCTAAACAAGGCAATTTATGATTTCAAAAGAAATAGTAGATGGAAGAGAATAGTTAATCGTAGTAATTTTTGTGAAGTTTTTTCCGGAGAATGGATGCATAGTTCAAGTTGTGAGGCATTTTTTAATGAGGAGAGTTATTTCCAGGATAATGATTTGGTGCATGCAGTTGACACCAGTGGTCGAGCTTATGAAGTGAAAGATGGTTGTCCAGTTGAAAAAGAAAAACTTGTGACAACAGAGACAGAAGAGGTGTTAGGTAATGAGGTTTTAGGAAGACGTCCTAAGGGTTCTGTGTACACCTGGAAGTGTAGTAGTATTTGCAGTGTGCGACAGGATTCCATCAATTTGCTTTGTGATTTTGTACGGACATTTAATAAGAAAAGTTTGAAGCAGAAAATGAAGTTGTTGCAAGAATTAGATCCTTGCAGAGTGAGAGAAGTGACAGGTTTGCATGGTCATTCACTGGCTTGTCTTTCCAGGAGAGTATGCCAGAGTGTTTTTCATCATTTCAGGATGCTAGCAGTGCATCATAATAAAGTGAGGAAATTAGTTAGAATGTTGTATTATGCTAAGAGTCCAGCAATTATGCTTAAACAATTATGCGCTGCTCTTTTGCATGGTTCTGAAATAGATGTGAAGAATATTTGTGAAGAAATTGAGTTTTGTTACTTTGGAAGTAAAGAGGAGAATGTTGAAATTGACCAAGAAGAAGAGGGTAATGTGGAAGATAGTGTACAGGTTTCCAGTACAGATAATTTTCAGAGGGAAATTGCGACGTTTCAGGTGAAATCAAGTGAGAGGCCTAATTTCACTTGTGTGTGTTGTCGACGCACTTATTATAAGAATCAGACTAAGTTAGTGGATTTATATGCAAAAAGTGAAAGGGAAAATAATAGTGAATGGAATGATTTCACAACATACTTGATGGTAGAAAATTGTTTTGATTTGGGATCGGATCAACGTGTGTGTACTTATTGTTATAACAAATTAAATCAAAACCAGATGCCTGCTAGAGCAGTTCATAATAATCTGGAATTGGTTGAGATTCCTTCTGAATTGAAGGATTTAAATACTTATGAATCTATTTTGATTCAAAGTATCCATCCCTTTCAGGCTATTGTAAGAATGGAGCCAAAGACAGGGAAATTGCCTCCATCAGATTTACAGAGAGGATTAAAGGGAAGAGTTGTTTATTTGCCTCTAGATTTGAAGAAAAACATTAACACAATTGGAGTAGAAAAAGTGGAAGAGGACCCTCTGGTTATCTTAGTTAATGGGGTTCCGACAAAGAATAAGAAAATATGGCACGATTTAGTGGTGTTAGGAAAATCAAAAAGGCAACATTGTATTTGAAAAAAATAATAAGTACTATAAGAATATATATGTTGCAGAAGAGGAAGAGGATAGCGATTTGTGTGCTGGTCAAATTGAGAAATTAGAACCCTCTACTAGTGAAGAAATATATGAACATTATAGTGTTCATCCTTTGCATTCCAAGGAAGTCATGGGGAATGCTATTGAGTTGTTTCAAATGAAACAAGCCAAAGGGAGTCCCATTAGTGTTTGGGAGGAAAGTTTGGAAGCTCGGTGTTTCCCACAGCTTTTTCCAACAGGTCAGGGAGGAAGATATGATGAGCGACCTCATCAAATTCCTGCTTCTGAATACCGGACTTTGCGATTGTATGCAGGAGATGCTAGGTTTCGAAAATGTATTCCCTATTTGTTTCATCTCCTGTTTGAAAGCGATCTGTCTGGACTGTCATATGCAGTGAACCACATCTTGAAAAGTGGTATACACATGCAAAACATCTCGGTAAGTGACTTTATGGATAAAGTCAATGTCCAAGACAGTATTTTGGATTCTCACCTGATTAATCTCATGGCGTGTCAGCGTGGTACTAATGAGTACTGGTACCGTCGTCATGGTGATTTAAAATGTATGCTGAGGAACTTAGGAACTCCCACATGGTTCCTCACTCTGAGCTGTGCCGAGTATGGCTGGGAAGACTTACTTGAATTTCTTCGAGAGGCAAATGGAAACATCGAAAACATCGAATTCAAGACACCCGGAGAACTGTGCTCTTTGGATCCAGTCAATGTATGCCGGTACTTCAATCATAGATTTGAAGCTATGATGTCTTTCATCATGAATAAGAAGAATCCACCTCTTGGAGAGGTGTTGGATTTCTTCTGGAGAAAGGAGTACCAAGCAAGAGGTGCTCCTCACATACACATGCTGTTGTGGATCAAGGATGCACCTAAATTTGGAACGGATCCAGAAGACTCAGTGATGAGTTTCATACAACAGTATTCTACGTGTGCTGTTCCAAACGCAAAGGAGAAGAAAAGCCTAAGAGAAAAAGTTCTACGTTTCCAAAGCCATCGTTGTGGAAAGTACTGTCGTCGTAAATTCCGAAACAAGGACAAGTTCTACACCAAATGTCGTTTCGGGTTTCCACGACCGGTGATTTCTAAAGGAAGAGTAAACAGTTTGATGTCTTCGCTGCGACATAATGTGATGAAGAAATCACCGAAAAACACATACAATTTGAAGAGGAACGAAGAGTCCAAGTACATCAACGACTACAACCCAGTGATTTTGTCCATGTGGAATGCTAACATGGATATACAGTTTGTGGCTGATAACTGTATGGCTGTGGCTCGGTATGTGACATCTTACATCACCAAAAAAGAGAAGACAGAATTGAAGGATATGTGGGAGGACATTTCCCATGAAAAGAGCCTCAGTACGAAGTTGTACAGTTTCAGTCTGAAGATGTTGTCGCATCAGAAAAATCGGAGCTTACGAATGTTCTGACCGGTTGTCTTTAGCAAGTCTCTATGCCAAATCTAGGAGTATCGTTTGGGCGAGTCTTGGTCTTGCTGCAACGCGTAATCGAGTTCTGAAACCTGTGCGGGAAATTGAGTATTTGGCGGAAAAGGAGCCAACCAGTACCGACATTTTGAAGACCAACATGTTGGATACATATTATCCAAATCGAAGCAGTCACCTCGAGAATGTTTGTCTGTATGAGGTTCTTCAAAATTACATATTCAAGAGGAACATCAAAGAAGATACTGAGAAAGGAGTGTATGCTGTAATTGGAAGTGAGGGATGTCTGGTCAAGCAAAGAAAATGCCACTTGGTAAACCATCGAAAATTGAGTGGCGAATCTCCTGAAAAAAAGGAGTTTTTCTATTTAGCACTTTTGCAACTTTTCAAGCCTTGGCGTGCAGAAGAGGAACTGCTTGGAGATTTCCTCTGTTACGAAGACTCTTTCACTGCCGCCAAGGAGACCATAGAATGTCCTGCTTTTCCCAAATATGTAGAAATGTTGAATGCGGAAATCGAGCAGGAAGCAAGGATTGCAGCCGAGATTGCCAGAGACAGTTCTCAGGACAGTCAGAGTTCTGCTTCATTGAGTCAGGATCCACTAGGAGGACCTGTTATCGAAAATGAAGCTGCCACTGCCATGAATGAAGTGGAAAGAGCCATGGCACATGCTCAGGAGGATGCGGTTAACTTAGAAGACTTGGAAAGACAACTCAACGTTGAGCAGAGGAAAATATATGACGAAGTTACCATGCAAATTGATCATGGATTAAGTCATGAGAAGAAAGAGTGCTCATGTACGTCGTTGAAGCCTGTCCGACTGTACGTGAGTGGAGAAGCGGGAACTGGAAAAAGTTTCCTCATTAAAGCAATTTCATGTTATTTGCAGGAAAGGACTGAGTCATCGCTGTCTGTGTTGTCACCGCTCCAACTGGACTGGCAGCACATAACATTAAAGGGATTACTTTACATCGTTTACTGATGCTGCCAGTGGAGCATGACAACAAATTACAATATCACAAGCTATCTGGAGATGCTTGTTGTGAAGTTTCAAGAATCTTGAGGAAAATGAAACTTCTTATCATTGACGAAGTAAGCATGGTTTCCAATGTCATGCTTGCCTTCGTGCATTTGAGAATGCAAGAAGTTCTCAAAACAGAGTATGATGTGTTATTTGGTGGCAAACACATCATTGTTTTCGGAGATCTTCTGCAGCTGACACCAGTGAAAGGGCAACCTGTGTTCAAAATGCTCACGCATGAAGATACCAGGAAGTGCCTAGGGAGCATTGGCAATGTCAATATATGGTTAAACTTCAATTATGCTGAACTGCATGAAAATATGCGTCAGGCGAAGGATGAAGTTTACAAGAATATTCTACAAGATGTTAGAATTGGAAAAGTGACCGAGCATGGGAAAGAAGCTTTATATGCACGATTACTGTCAAATTTATATCCAGAACAAGATGTTGTGCCTGAGAATATTTTTCAGAAAATTACTGAGAAGAAATCTGGAATATGTTTGATGCCAACTCTTGCAGAATGTGCCATCTTCAACAACAAAATGTTGCATTTAGAAAACCAAGAGATTGTGAAACTGGAAGCTATTGACAGAGTAGAGCATATGGGATCAACAATTATTTTGTCTGAGAATTTGAAATCCAAATTGGATTCATTAGAGAAGACTATATCTAAAACTGCAGGTTTTGAAAAGACTCTGAATGTGTGCTTAAACTGCCGTATAATTTTAAGAAGGAATTTACATGTTGAAAGAGGTCTGGTAAATGGATCAATGGGCAATGTTGTTGATTTTGTGAAATACAGAAATAGAGATGGAATTGAATTTTTAAAAATTAAATTTGATGGCATTGAGGAAGTACAGCTAATTGGTCGTTGTTCTGCTAGATTTTTGCTTGTAAAAGACTTATATGTTCGCCGTAAGCAGTTTCCTGTTTGCTTGGCATATGCGGTGACAATCCATAAATCGCAAGGTTTAAGTGTAGACAGTGCATTGGTGAATATTGGCAGTTCTGTGTTCAAGGAGGGTATGGCATATGTGGCATTGTCAAGAGTTAGAACTTTATCGGGATTGTACTTGATTGAGTGTGATGTCACAAACATTTGTGCGGATCTAGATTGTGTTAAGGAATACAATAGGTTGAGAAGAGAGTATGCGCCACATTTGCCTCAATATCCTTTGTTTGAGAAACGTGTGGTAGGCCGGAAACGAAGAAATGTGACCAATACTAGGGAGGTTGTAGCAAAAAGACGAAAAGTCGATGAACCTGAAATTATAAGCAGAAACAAAAAGGATTCTGTTGAAGATGTTGTTGGTTTTCAATTTGAAAACAGTTCTGGTGTCAACTGCTATGCTAATGTAGTGGTTAATGTTTTGTTTTCTCTAGAAAATGTAAAAGAAGAGATTGTGGTCAATTCTGATCAAAGATTTTGCAGTTTGTTAAATTCTGTGTTAGAGAAATGTAGCACTGATAGAACAAAAATAGAAAGTGTGTCTGAAATTCGAAATCTGTTAGACAGATGTTCAGGCCAAACACAATTCTCTCAAAATATTCAGCAAGATTGTCAGGAGTTTTTAATGTATATGCTTGATGTATTGCATGCTGAAGGTGTAGATGTAGATCACCTGTTTGGGCTTTCTTATCAATGGCAGCATGACTGCGAGAACTGTAGGGTATCAAGTACTACTAGTGTAGACTCAGAACGATTTATATTTAACTTTGCCAGACAGTAAATCAGTCTCCTTTAATAAGCTAGTAAAAGCAGCTGATCACAACATGGAGTGTAGCCAATGTAAATCTGAATTGATGTCAACATTATTTATACAAACATATGGCCAGTATGTCATTTTAATGTTCCAACGATGTAGGCCTGATGGAACAAAATTGACAACTTTAATTAAAAATGTTGTGGCTTCACAGTTGTCAATATCAGGAAGGACTTTTGTAACTGTAGCAATTATATATCATGACGGTCCTTCAATAACATCAGGACATTACACAGCTTATTTAAAGTCTAGAAATGGCTGGTCATTCTGCAATGATTCTGTTTTAATTTTCAAAAAAAATTTGCCTTATGACCTTAAACATTGTTACCTGGTGTTTGTAAAACCAAAATTTTAGGGAAAGAATCTCGGGATGTGCTCTGAGGAATTTCAAGAAGTTCTAATGGCTCCTACACGATTTGGCCTTGAGGATAAGTGTAGTACAGAGACATAACTTCTTACCATAACACTGGACGTCATGGAAAAATAACTGCACTTTGAATGAGTTCAGAAAAACTATTTCTTTTTATAAGCTAATTTAAGCAGCCAATCAAAACATGGAGTAGAGGGAATGTAAGGATTTCTTTCAGAAATATTGCGGGCTGAAAGTAATAACAGCACAACAGAGTGTAAGCTGTTCATAGGACATCCTTCGACGTCATGGAAAGTAAGTTAACTTTAAGGAGTTCTGAATTCTGATTTGTTATGTTGTATGGGTTTTTTAAACACAATCATTTTGATTGTGTTTTTTTTTCCCCGCTGTTATATGATGAATACCTTCAAGTCACTGTTTTTAGTGAAATTTGATACATTCTGAGAACAGCAAAAATAAACCATTTAACATGTATAATTAATTCTGTACTGTTTGCATTTATGATGTACATTTAGAACTGTGTATGAGGCATGGAGAAGGAGAGGCTTCTGTAAGTGTCAAAGTTGTTGCATACAGTGTTCACATTCTACGTAGTCTTTCATATGATAGACTACATTCCCACAATGAGATACTTAAGCAAAGGAAACAAAGGTGATATGATTGTGGAATGAGCAAAAAAAATTGCACGTTTTTCAATTATATTACCTGTGTTTCCTAACATTACACATCACATTGTGTAGATGAGGTTTAGGCCTGTTCCAGGAGACAGAGGAGGTCTGACATTTGTTCAAGAGTGCAGTGGACATGACTCACTTCGTTGGTAGGTCTGCACATGTATTATCTCCTCTGTATTCTTCAACAAACCTAAATTTCATCTGCAACCCTGAGTAGGACTTACCTGAAACAAATCTGTGGATAGGTTACACCTTATCAGCATCTTGAAACAATCATTTAAAATGTTAGGATCAGATTTATGATGGCCGTGCGCCTCTTTTGCGCCGCTGTGGGTCAGTTTTGTGTAAAAGATGCACCATGTTGCAAGATAGGTTTCAGTTCATCTCCAGCAAGATACCATCAGTTTGAAATGTATATAATTAGCACTGTGTAGGGGGCATGCAGAAGCTGAAGCTTTTTTAAGTGTCAAAGTTGTTGCATGCAGTGTGCATTTCTGGGTACTGTTTCATATGCTGGACTACATCTGCACTATGAGATACCTAAGCAAAGGCAACACAGGTGATGTGATTGTGAAATGAGGAAAAGAAACTCCACATTTTTCAATTACATCACCTGTGTTTCCTAAGTTTACGAATGACATTGTGCAGATGAAGTTTAGGTCTGTCCACGGACACAGAAGAGGTCTGGCCTTTGTTCAAGAGTGAAGTGGACATGACTTACTTCATTGGTAGGCCTTTACATGTATTATCTCCTCTGTATTCTTCAACAAGCGTAAATTTGATCTGCAACCCTGAGTAGGCATCACCTTAAACAAACCTCTGGAGAGGCCATACCTTATCGTCATCCTGAAGTAATCATTTAAAATGTTAGGGACATATTTATGATAGGTGTATGCCTCTTTTGCGCCACTGTGCGTCACTTTTGTGACGCATTGGCGGTGGAAAAGATTTGCTATGAGGAAACAAAATTACAAATTGATGCATCTAGGCAGATGTGTCATGCTGTAAAAAACCCGTGCCACATGAAACCGATGCAGCAGTGATGCAAAAGATGCAGCATGTTGCAAGACAGGCCTCACTTCATCTCCAACAAGATAAGAAGCTGAGTCTTCTGTAAATGTCAAAATTGTTGTATACACTGCTCAACTTTTGTGTACTCTTTGATATGCTAGACTCCATCTGCACTATGAGATACCTAAGCAAAGGAAACACAGGTGATGTGATTGTGAAATGAGGAAAAGAAACTCCACATTTTTCAATTACATCACCTGTGTTTCCTAAGTTTACGAATGACATTGTGCAGATGAACTTTAGGTCTGTCCACGGACACAGAAGAGGTCTGGCGTTTGTTCAAGTGTGAAGTGGACATGATTTACTTCATTGGTAGACCTTCACATGTATTATGTCCTCTGTTCTCTTCAACAACTCGAAATTTCATTTCGAACCCTGAGTAGGCCTCACCTCAAACAAACCTCTGGATAGGACACATCTTATTGGCATCTTGAAACAATCATTTAAAATGTTAGTGTCTTGCGACACTTTTGTGAGACAACAGCAGTGCAAAAAATGCACCATGTTCTAAGATAGGCCTCACTTCATCTGCATCAAGATACTGTTAGTTTAAAATGTATATCTTTAGGACTGTGTAGGGGGCCTGGAGAAGCAGAAGCTTCTGTAAGTGTCAAAGTTGTTGAAAAACTGTTTCTCCTTCAATCTTTTCCCTTGTCTTTTCTAATTTTTAAATACATGTTTTAATATTTTTCAAATGTTTGTTCTCTCTTTCACAGATTGAAAGTATAAAAATAAAAAGTGAGTAATTTAACGACAATTATAAGGTAAATGTTTTGTAGTCTTTTCGTTACATTTCTATCACATTCACCTACTATTAGTTCCACAGCTTCATTTCTTTAACCCTCAGTTTCCTGCCTTTGCTACTTCCCTCATTCCTTTCTCTATTACCTACTTACTCTACTCCTTCCACTACTTTTCTCAGTCCCTCTCTTCTCATAGTTCCTCACTCTTGTTCACTCACTCCGTCTCTATTACTCTTAGTGTCTTTGACTTATCACTCTTTCACTGCTTGTTCATTATGCTTTTTCTGTGTAGTTGAAGCACACTAAGGGGCATATTATGAACACAGCCTATAAAATTATTGCTGTTTTTATCGGCAGAAAACTGCTGCAAAAGTGGTTTTAGCGGCAGTTTTCTGCCGCAAAAGCGGCTTAAGCGACACATTTCTGCCGATAAAAGCTGCAAAACTTTTATTGCCTATGTTGATAATATGGCCCTATGTTATTTACATTTCTTTGCTGTTTCAATTATTCTTTTTCTGTTACTTCTTCTTTTCTGCTTTCTGTTTTTTCTCTCTGTTATTCCACATGCTTTAATCTTATTTTGAACATTCACTCATATTCTCTAAGAAACTCTTCTTTGTTATTCTTCTACTGTCCTTTTTTTCTTTCACTTCCTTATCTATTTTGTTTTCACAATTATATCCTCTTCCCTCTTTTCTTCGGTAAATAAATCTATTAAACAGTATCTCTGGTTTAGACCCTATAGCTGCCTTTGTTTTAACATTACTCTCTGTTTACTTCCCTTATACTTACTCTTCTTTTTTTTTTTTTTAATTTTTTGGGTTCGCTCCCGGTTCGCGTACCGGTGAGCTAACCAGGAAGCGAACCAAAAGAAATACAGCTTGCCAGAGTGCTAAACATTCTAGCAATTTTTTTTGAAAGGGGAGGTAGTTCTGAAAAGAACTTTTTTTTAATGTTTTTGTTGTTTTATATTTTTTTTTATTTTTCTGAACATTTTTTGTTTTTTTTGTATTTTTTGAACAGTTTTATGTTTTTTTTGGTTTTTTTGGAGGGGAAACAACAAAAAACAGGCATTGGAAAGGGCTCAACAGGAGCAAAAAAAAATGTACTGTCTGGGGCGTTTAGGGCAATTGTGGTTTTCAAATGCTCTGTTGATGAGGTTAATGCTCATATTGGCACATGACAGTAATGCACCGCAATACAAACAGGTAATCTTCATATGGACAAAGTTGTCCTGAATGTTTGGCACGGTTTCCCGTGCCTCTGGCCCTGTCAAAGATACCTGTGTTGATGACCTGGCCACAGGAGTTGGAGGATTGTCCTGCAGGTCACGGATCTCTGCCCGGCTGTAGTTTAATGGATGCCACCTGCTCATGTGACGATGCATGGTGTAGTTGCCGAAGCTATACTTTTTTAAGGTGCCTCTAGATAACTCCTCTTTACATATGAGGCACGTCACATATCTAGCATTAACTTTCTTCTGCCCTTCAGGGATTGAAAAAAACTGCCAAATAAAACTGGTTTTACGATGAGAAACCCGGGGCTCCTCTTGTAAAAACTGTGGTCCTTCTGTCTCCTCTTCCTCTTGTTCATCCTCTTCCTCCTCTGTGTTGCTGATGAACTGTGGAGGTGGTCCTCTCTTCCCATGAGGAGGTGGTGGTGGTGGTGGGGGTCCACCAGCTGAAGCTACCAATGAAGCCATTGCTCAAATATCAAAAAAGGTCTTCCTCTCACAAAGATGAAAGTCAGAGTGAGGAAAGAAGGAGGGGTTTTCATCATTTGGGAAAAACAATAGTTCTAAACCAATGAAAAGTGTTATTTTTAGGTCACCTGACCTAGCCTTACATCATTAGGAAACCAAAAGTGAAATGAACCAATGAAAAGTTTTATTAACAAGTCACATGACCTGTTACGCTTATGTTACGCGCTGCGGAACGCGCCCCGGATCGCTTCCGGGTCGCTGTGCTTCGCACCTCTGTTCGCGCTCCGGAGCACTTCCGGGTGCGCTAACGCGGCACGTCATAAGACGCATTACGCGGCAACGCGATACGTCGCGCTTTCGCGACGCGCCCCGGATCGCTTCCGGGGAGCTGCGCTTCGCGCCTCAGTTCGCGTACCGGAGCACTTCCGGGTGCGCTAATGCGGCGCGTCATGAGACGCATTACGCGACAACGTGATACGTCGCGCTTCCGCGACGCGTCACGATGTTGATTTCTACCACGGCAGTTGCGCAAACGGAACGTTTACCGGTTCGCGGACTGGGTCGCGGCATCAAATTGAGCTAACGGGAAGCTTCCCGGTTCGCGAACCGGGAGCGAACAAAAAAAAATATTTAAAAAAAAATTGTTAATAAACATATAAAATATATTTTTTGATTTAAAGAAGAATACATTTTACAGCTACAGATATTAGCTTTTAAAAAACCAATGAAATTCACTGAAAAAACCATAGGTTATAGACCATATATAGTTAGGAATTAGCATTTACAAAACCTTGAAAATTCACTGAAAAAACCATAGGTTATAGACCATATATAGTTAGGAATTAGCATTTAAAAAACCTTATTTTACTCACACAAAACCATTGAAATTCCATATATAGTTAGTTGCACTAACTATATATCGCGCACCCGCAATCCACTGCTGATGATGTCACATATTACATCATTCATGACATGGTCAGTGACATCACTGATGACATCACTGATGACATCTCAAATGACATCACTGATGACATCACTGATGACATCTCATTTGACATCAATGACCACATCACTGATGATATCATTCATGTGACAATACAATGCATCTCCTCACATTTTAATATAACCTCTGTTACACTCAGTGTTAAATACAGAGTATAATTTTTGAAACCATTGACACACCAATACTAGTTACTACATATGCACTCACTGATTCCTACGTCTACACACACATTCACTCATTCACCCATACAATCATTCATACATACAATCAATCATCTTTACAACACTATCATATGCACTCATACACCTATACAGACACTCACACTCTGCCACTCATCCATGGAGTTACTCACACACCTAGTCAGTCCTGTAAAGAATCAATCACACTTCCATTTTCTAATCTATACAGTTAAACATAGAGCACCTTACGTTTTCAACCATATACTAACACATACTTAGTCTCTTATACAATCATTGATACAAGTACACATTGATCTGCACAGAGTCACACACCTCCCAGCCAACCACACACACACTCAGTCTCCCATGCAAATACTTGGGCAATCAATCAATAACCCATATAGTTACTCATATAGCTACTGATCAACACATGCTGCAGTTTACAGAACAACAGACATAATGATGCACAAATTAAGACAGTTTAGTCACTAACCCATGCACTCAGTGAGACACATTTAATCACTCACTCATACATTCAGTCATGCACCTACTAAATCCTTCGTCCAGACACTTATACTTCCACTCATTCTTCAATATGTAAGACATATTTTAACTTTACAGAAACACACAGTCACTGGATGTTGTCATCAGTGATGTCATCAGTGATGTCATTTGAGATGTCATCAGTGATGTCATCAGTGATGTCACTGACCATGTCATGAATGATGTAATATGTGACATCATCAGCCATGGATTGCGGGTGCGCGATATATAGTTAGTGCAACTAACTATATATGGAATTTCAATGGTTTTGTGTGAGTAAAATAAGGTTTTTTAAATGCTAATTCCTAACTATATATGGTCTATAACCTATGGTTTTTTCAGTGAATTTTCAAGGTTTTGTAAATGCTAATTCCTAACTATATATGGTCTATAACCTATGGTTTTTTCAGTGAATATATATATATATATATATATATATATTCACTGAAAAAACCATAGGTTTTACACACGTTATAGTTAGGGAGTAGCATTTACAAAACCTATGAAATTCACTAAAAAAAACATAGGTTTTACACACATTATAGTTAGGGAGTAGCATTTACAAAACCTATGAAATTCACTAAAAAAAACATAGGTTTTACACACGTTATAGTTAGGAAGTAGCATTTACAAAACCTATGAAATTCACTGAAAAAACCATAGGTTTGACACCAGTTATAGTTAGCTGGAAATTTTACTGATATAAAACCAATGAAATTCCACGTTATAGTTAGTTGGACTCACTATAACTTGCGCGTGTAATGCACTGCTGATGACATCACATATTACATCACTCATGACATCACTCATGACACCATCCAGTGAATGTGTATTTTTCTGAAAAATAAATATTAGTGAATAATGTTTAAATTTTTAAATATATGTATTAGTGTTTCACTTTGTGTATAAGTAGCTACATGGGTTGGTGAGTAGGTACATGTGTATGTACATGGGTTATTAGATGTTTTATCAGTATCAGTATGAGTGTTTGTATTGTTTAGTGTGGGAATTACTTACCACATTGATGCATGAGTGACAGCCTTTTTTTGTATGTATTTTGAAGACTACATATGTGCAGGACTGTATGGTTGAATAGTGTGTATATGTGTATGTTAGTGAGTAAATGACTGTCTCACTAGTGTTTTAAACAGTAACTACATATGTTTTAATCTAGAATATGTGAATATTGATGCATATAAGTGAGTATATGTGAGAGTAAGAGATTGTAAAAGTTCCTGTTTACATAAGTATGTGTTTCGAAAAGTGATTGTTTAAGAGAATAAATATGTGTAATTTTCAATAGAAGTAAGGTGGTAGTGTATGTATTGCTATGTATGCGAAAAAATGGATGTTCAATAGTTTATTTGCATGTGTGAGTATGTGTGTGAGCAACTTTTGGATGACTGTCGGTGTGTAACAGGAAGTATAGGTGTATCACTTCATATGATGAGTGAGTATATGTATAGACTATATAGAACTGTTGGTGAATGAGTGGGTGTGTATATAGATGGTGGAATTACTAAATTGGTTGTAACTGGTATGGATATCTCATTTTTTTGGAAAATTTTAGTTTCTTTTTTTGAATGTTTTTCAAGGGTTACATTACACTGAAAGGACATCTATTACTCTGTCACAAGGATGGTGTCATCAGTGATCTCATGAGTGATGTCACTGACCATGTCATGAGTGATGTAATATGTGATGTCATCAGCAGTGCATTACACGCGCAAGTTATAGTGAGTCCAAATAACTATAACGTGGAATTTTATTGGTTTTATATCAGTAAAATTTCCAGCTAACTATAACTGGTGTCAAACCTATGGTTTTTCCAGTGAATTTCATAGGTTTTGTAAATGCTACTTCCTAACTATAACGTGTGTAAAACCTATGTTTTTTTAGTGAATTTCATAGGTTTTGTAAATGCTACTTCCTAACTATAACGTGTGTAAAACCTATGGTTTTTTCAGTGAATTTCATTGTTTTTTAAAATGCTAATTCAGAAATATCTCGTGTATGCAACCTATACTTTTGTCAGTAAAGTTCTGGCAATATTTTTTTCGGAAACAAGCCGTTTTCTTCACTGTTCAAGTTGCATAGAGACTCCTTGTAAAGCGATACAGAATTAGAAAGTCTGTACCTTGCCTTTTTTTGAACGCATTAAAATTTGTCTGTAAATAAAAATAACCTTTCTAAACTTTCGTGCGCGACCCGGTGTGCGCACTCTCGGCAACAGTTCTCAATAAAATGGATAGCACATTTCCAGGCTTTCGTGCACGACCAACTGCGCGCACCCGCCTATATATTTCGTGAAAACTTTGCAATTTGAACCTATTGAATTTCTTCATAGACCCATCAAAGAACTTATAGTACGTCAAAGAGACTAAACCTAGGCTTCTTTTTTAATATTATGAAAATTTTCATTAAATGGAGCTGAATGTCTTTTTAAACTTTCGTGCGTGACCGAATGTACACACCTTGGTATTTAAAAAAAATAAATAAAAGGTTTTATACTTTAACAATTGTAAGCTTGAATCGAGCTCAGAAGATATATTAAATCCGGATATGTTTGGATTTACTCCTTTTCACGTTTTGAAACTTCGCTGAATTAGACCGCTACTTCCAAATGACGTATGTGACCAGATACTGTCACCGCGTACACGTCCTGAGACGCGCATGTGAAGTCATGTGACTTGAAAACAACACTTCCAATTGGTTCTTAGTAGTTTCTATTCTGCAATTTACACGGAGCACTCCACCCACTTCCCTCACTATCTTTTGTACTCTCAAAAGAGAACAACGTTCAACATCTTTCGGAAAACTTTGCTGAAATGGCTGCCGTTCCGCATTCATCTTCCGAATCTGAAGGAAATGAGCGACTACCTTTAAAAAGAAAAAAGGAATCTTTTATTTGGAAATTTTTCATTTATCCTGAAGAACAAAAGAAAGTGAATGCGCCAAAAGTTACCTGCACGATATGCAAATCGGTTCTCTCAAGAGGAAATCCAACAAAAAAATATTCCTTTTCCATACATACCATGGTGCGGCATGTCAAACAAGTGCACCCTGTGGAATTTGCACAGGCATTGACAAGAGCCCTGGCCACGCTATTACCATCAGAGGTGGCCAGCACATCTTCTGGTGGACGACCTGTATCTCCATCGAGTGCTGTGATGGACTTGAGACCATATCTTGCAAAGGTGCACATGAAATGCAACGAGTGTGGAGAAATTCTTCTTTACGGAGAGCAGAGCCTCATTCTTACTAAACTAAAAATTGAGAGTCATAAATGCCCCGAGCAACGATAAATTTCTTCATTTCATTTTGATCCTGTGTCACACATGAAAATGTTGTTGCAAGTTTAAAAAATCAAAAACAACATAAAACTTGTTTTTAAAAAAAAAAAAAAAAAAAAAAAAGTTCTTTTCAGAACTAACCCATTGTACCAAAAAGAGCTCCAGGAGCATATTATAAAGGGGGTTTATCTCCGCTTTTTTGTCTTTTGTTCGTGCGCGTCCGTGTGCGCGCACCCGCCTATATATTTCGTGAAAACTTTGCAATTGCAACTTATTAAATTTCTTCATAGACCCATCAAAGAACTTATACTACGTCAAAGAGACTAAACCTAGGCTTCTTTTTTAATATTATGAAAATTTTCATTAAATGGAGCCGAATGTCTTTTTAAACTTTCGTGCGTGACCGAATGTACACACCTTGGTATTTAAAAAAAAAATATAAAAGGTTTTACACTTTAACAATTGTATGCTTGAATCGAGCTCAGAAGATATATTAAATCCGGATATGTTTGGATTAACTCCTTTTCACGTTTTGAAACTTCGCTGAATTAGACCACTACTTCCAAATGACGTACGTGACCAGATACTGTCACCGCGTACACGTCCTGAGACGCGCATGTGAAGTCATGTGACTTGAAAACAACACTTCCAATTGGTTCTTAGTAGTTTCTATTCTACAATTTACACGGAGCACTCCACCCACTTCCCTCACTATCTTTTGTACTCTCAAAGGGCCCAAGGCCCTGTTTAAAATCGTTAAGGAGCTCTCAGGTGCTTCCACAGTTCCTAAAGACCCCTGTCTAGACACTGCACAGTGTAACGCTCTAGCCAACTTTTTCCGTGAAAAGATAGATAAAATCTATGCCATTTTTAATTCCACTTCTGCCTCCCCTTCTCACGTCGCTCAAAATCCCGACTACCCTCCCCTGGATATTCCTCCCTGTTCCCTGCCTACCACTTCCCAACTGCTTTCTTGGGATCTCATTTCCCCTGCGCTTCTAAAAAAGTACCTCCAGGACATCAAATCTGGCTCTCCCCTTGACCCTCTTCCCCCTCAAGTTTTGTGCTCCCTTGACCCAGTTCCACTCCATATTATTTTGGATGTCCTCAACGCCTCTTTGGTAGAAGCGACTGTCCCGAATGAATGGAAGCACGCTATGGTGGTACCACTATTAAAGAAGGCCAACGCTGATCCCAACAATCCTTCCAACTTTCGCCCCATTTCATTGCTTTCTTGCTTCTCCAAGATTTTGGAGAAACATGTTAATTCTTTCCTTAGTTCTTTTGTTGAATCCACCAATTTTCTTCATGGCTCTCAATCCGGGTTCAGGGCTGGTTTCTCCACGGAAACTACTCTCCTTGGCGTGTCAGAAACCATCAGACGCCAAGTGGATAATGGCGAGACGGTGGCACTCATCTTGCTTGACTTGAGTGCCGCTTTTGACACCGTCTCCCATTCCATCTTATTATCCACCCTGGAGGCAGTTGGTGTTGGTGGTACCGCCCTGGCCTGGATTGCCAACTTTTTGTCTGATCGCACGTTTCAGGTTTTTTCTTCCACTTCTGCATCATCCACTCTCCCTTCCTTTCACGGTGTCCCCCAGGGTTCTATCCTCAGTCCCCTTTTCTTCAATCTGTACGTAAGGCCTCTTGCGTTTCTGGCCGAACAGGCGGGCCTCACAATTTATTCCTACGCTGATGACACTCAAGTCATCTATTCACTTTCTACTAATAAAAACCTCCCTTCTTCCTCACTCCAAATTGGACTAAAGCATATATCGGACTGGATGTTGAAGCACAAATTGAAGCTCAACGGGGATAAAACAGAGCTGCTCCTGTTTGGCCCCGACACCTCTCTCTGGGGCCCACACCATTGGCCTCAGGAGATGGGTCCTCTACCCACTCCATCAGTGTCTGCTCGCAATCTCGGTGTGATCTTCGATAACCAACTTACTTTCAAACACCACGTTGTGAAAGTTGCGGCCACCTGCACTACCATCATCAGGTGGCTGAGAAAGATCACATGGATGCTGCCCACAGACACCTTGAGGACCGTCGTCCAGGCCCTTTTCATCTCACGCCTGGACTATGGGAACATCCTGCTCTTAGGTGCTGCCAAAGAGGTAACCAGAAAATACCAGGTGGTTCAAAATATGGCAGTCCGCCTGATTTGTCACCTTCCTGCAAGATCCTCGGTCACTCATTACAGGCGTAACTTGCACTGGTTGCGCATTGAAAGCAGAGTGCACTTTAAAGCACTCTGCTACATGCATAAAATCACTACTGATAGAGCCCCGCGCTATCTTGCTGCTCTAGTTCAGCAATATGTTCCCCCCCGTACACTCAGGTCCTCATCGCATAACAAATTTGTAATTCCACGCATCAACAGAGCCAAAATGGGTGGCCGTTCGTTTGCCCTGTTGGCCCCATCCTTATGGAATTCTCTTCCTCAATCCTTGCGCACGGAATCGTGCTTTCTGAAATTCCGTAAGGGAATAAAAACCTGGCTTTTTAACAACTAATGTTCCTCCCCTCTTTCACCGTTCAGTTTGCTCTAGCGCCGGGAAACCTCCGGGTAGCTGTGCGCTTAATAAATGTAATAATAAATAAATAAAAGAGAACAACGTTCAACATCTTTCGGAAAACTTTGCTGAAATGGCTGCCGTTCTGCATTCATCTTCCGAATCTGAAGGAAATGAGCGACTACCTTTAAAAAGAAAAAAGGAATCTTTTATTTGGCAATTTTTCACTTATCCTGAAGAACAAAAGAAAGTGAATGCGCCAAAAGTTACCTGCACGATATGCAAATCGGTTCTCTCAAGAGGAAATCCAACAAAAAAATATTCCTTTTCCATACATACCATGGTGCGGCATGTCAAACAAGTGCACCCTGTGGAATTTGCACAGGCATCGACAAGAGCCCTGGCCACGCTATTACCATCAGAGGTGGCCAGCACATCTTCTGGTGGACGACCTGTATCTCCATTGAGTGCTGTGATGGACTTGAGACCATATCTTGCAAAGGTGCACATGAAATGCAACGAGTGTGGAGAAATTCTTCTGTACGGAGAGCAGAGCCTCATTCTTACTAAACTAAAAATTGAGAGTCATAAATGCCCCGAGAAAAGATACATTTCTTCATTTCATTTTGATCCTGTGTCACACATGAAAATGTTGTTGCAAGTTTAAAAAATCAAAAACAACATAACACTTGTTTTAAAAAAAACAAAAAAAAAAAGTTCTTTTCAGAACTAACTCATTGTACCAAAAAGAGCTCCAGGAGCATATTATAAAGGGGGTTTATCTCCGCTTTTTTGGCTTTCATTCGTGCGCGACCGTGTGCGCACCCGCCTATATATTTCGTGAAAACTTTGCAATTGCAACTTATTAAATTTCTTCATAGACCCATCAAAGAACTTATACTACGTCAAAGACTCTAAACCTAGGCTTCTTTTTTATTATTATGAAAATTTACATTAAATGGAGCCGAATGTCTTTTTAAACTTTCGTGCGTAACCGAATGTACACACCTTGGTATTTTTAAAAAAAATATAAAAGGTTTTATACTTTAACAATTGTATGCTTGAATCAAGCTCAGAAGATATATTAAATCCGGATGTGTTTGGATTTACTCCTTTTCACGTTTTGAAACTTCGCTGAATTAGACCGCTACTTCCAAATGACGTACGTGACCAGATACTGTCACCGCGTACACGTCCTGAGACGCGCATGTGAAGTCATGTGACTTGAAAACAACACTTCCAATTGGTTCTTACTAGTTTCTATTCTGCAATTTACACGGAGCACTCCACCCACTCCCCTCACTATGTTTTCTACTCTCAAAAGAGAACAACGTTCAACATCTTTCGGAAGACTTTCTTTTCACGCGATAATGTGAAATACTGAGATTGTTACAAATTTTCTATCAGATATGTGTTCCCATTGCTGTTGAAGCACTAACACCGTGGAAAATTCCACCGATAGCAGTGATATTTTTAACGCCGAGCACCGGCGATTTTTATCACTTAGAAGCCTTCCTATTATGAAGGTTTATCTCCTAAGTCTCTGATTCTCAAACTGTGCAACGCGGCTCCCCTGTGTGCCGTAATGAGGTGCTAGGGGCGCAGCGCACACTCTAGTGTGACTAACCATCCATAAATTCCACGGACATCTCTACCCTGTTATCTGCAATTGTGAACATCAAAAGGAGCTGCGCTACGCCCCTGTGAGAGGCCTCACTCCCACTGCTGCAACGGCTTGGCAGTCCTCCAGATGCACAGGAACAGCCCCTCCGATCCATTGAAGTTCTCTGTCGTGAGAGGCCTCACTCCCACTGCTGCAACGGCTTGGCAGTCCTCCAGATGCACAGGAACAGCCCCTCTGATCCATTGAAGTTCTGTGTCGGTCTCAATACCACTTACGAAATGAAAATAAGCACTGTAGAATATTCAAGCATGTAGTACTCCTCCTGCTACAGCATACAGAATGCATTCTATTACCTATAAAAAAGTGAAACACCCACGCTACAATCATATAGAATACTTCCTCTAAAGAAGCCTGTGAATAACTTTAAAACATCAGGTTAACCTTTTTTTACTCTCTCATCATTGTTAAAGATAAGTATTTACAATACTATATTAAACAATGCCATGGTTGTTGCTTTTTAATTTTAAAAATCTTGCAATCTTTCACAAACCCAATACTCATGGCTTCTTTTTCGTGACAAAAATCTTGCAATATTACATACCTACATAGAATAACAGAAAAAACATAACACTACAAAGGCCGAACACTCTACTAAACGCGGATTTGTAACCTATGGGGCAGATTTATGTTAACTACTTCATACCCAGATATGCACCAGTTAATGTGCACCACAGTATGCTAGTGCTCCGTTACCCATGGTGTGCCACATTTGAAATGTGGCGCACCATGGTACAAAAACACCATACATGCGTAACACATCTGTGCTGAAAAAGTAATACATTGCTAGAGTTGCATCGCAAGTGTGATGCAGCTCCAGCAAGGCTCACCAATGCACTATATTCACAATGCTGCGTCAATACCTACGCCTGCTTCAAGCACATGCACAGTTTTGAAACAGCATGGGCCTGAAAGTCACTGAGTGAAATATCATGCATTACAGTCAGCCACTTTCAAGACACATTCCTTCAGAGGAACACTTACCGTTTATTAGAGGTAGATCGTCCGACTCCACCGGAGGACACCCCTAATAAAAACGACATATATATAAAATGCGGATTAGCCGCTGTATCGTGCTAGCAAACTTTAACTTAAAAATCGTTAGAAAAAACAAAAGGAATCGAGCAAAATCAGTAGGCCACTGATAGGATCTCTTTTTGACCTCGCTAAAATAGAAACATTAGGAACAACCCCTCATGAGAAATATGAAACTAGTGAGAGAAACCGAGCTTGACGCCATGATGGCTGCAAGACAGCTCGGCTCCGCCGCCCACCCCGCCCAAAATAACGACAAACCCTATGCAAATATTATAAATATATACAACACACCAGCAAAGTAACAGGGTAAAACGTTTTATTAAATAACTATTTACATGGCAGCCTGCTGCAACATGAAAACAACACTTCCAATTGGTTCTTACTAGTTTCTATTCTGGAATTTACACGCAGCACTCCACCCACTTCCCTCACTATCTTTTGTACTCTCAAGAGAGAACAACGTCCTACATTTTTCGGAAGACTTTGGTGAAATGGCTACCGTATCTCATTCATCTTCCGAATCTGAACAAAATGATCGACTACCTTTAAGAAGAAAAAAAGAATCTTTCATCTGGCAATTTTTCACTTATCCTGAAGATGAAAAGAAAGTAAATGCACCAAAAGTAACCAGCACGATATGTGACTCGTTTCTCTCAAGAGGAAATCCCAAAAAAAATATTCCTTTTCCATACATACCATGGTGCGGCATGTCAAACAAATGCACCTTGTGTAATTTGCAGAGGCATCGACAAAAGCCCTGGCCACGCTATTACCATTAGGGGTGGCCAGCACATCTTCTGATCGACGACCTGTATCTCCATCGAGTGCAGAGATGGACTTGAGATATTTAACTATATATGGTCTATAACCTATGGTTTTTTCAGTGAATTTTCAAGGTTTTGTAAATGCTAATTCCTAACTATATATGGTCTATAACCTATGGTTTTTTCAGTGAATTTCAATGGTTTTTTAATAGAAAATATCAAAAGCTTTTTTGTGGAAAATGACTAAAATTAGGTATACATAAGCGGCGTTCATTTATGTTCACCACAGCCACTGTTGAAAGTAAAGTGAAAGTCGCGAAACAGTGGCCATGCCATCTAGTCCCTTTTAGGCCCCATCATGCAAGTAAGTAACAGCCATTTTGTGTGTCATGCCCTCTCTGCCCACTGCCAATAGCCTATGATTGTTCGTAATTGGTTCTCTTTGGGTGATTCCCTATTCACAAATAAGCACAGAGTCGCAATACTCTGTTTAGTTTTTGCAGATAGTGAAGGATATGTAGTGCAGACTTTTGTCCCCTTTGTAACCCGTCATGCCTATCTCTGCCCCGTTTGTTGGTAGTTGGTTCAACCCGGACCGTTTATTAGAGGTAGATCGTCCGACTCCACCGGAGGACACCCCTAATAAAAAGGACATATATATATAAAATGCGGACTAGCGGCTGTATCGTGCTAGCAAACTATAACATAAAAATCGTTAGAAAAAACAAAAGTAATCGAGCAAAATTAGTAGGCCACTGATGGGATCTCTTTTTGACCTCGCTAAAATAGAAACATTAGGAACAACCCCTCATGAGAAATATGAAACTAGTGAGAGGAACCGAGCTCGACGCCATGATGGCTGCAAGACAGCTCGGCTCCGCCGCCCACCCCGCCCAAAATAACGACAAACCCTATGCAAATATTATAAATATATACAACACACCAACAAAGTAACAGGGTAAAACGTTTCATTAAATAACTATTTACATGGCAGCCTGCTGCAACATCGATCCAAATGCATGACGCTGTTCCTGTCGAGGTAGCATAGCTGGCGGCCTAGGGGTGGAGGACCGTTGTGCAAATACCCCGGGGACGACACCATGCGCCAAGGCTCGTCCCCAGTACATCCAGAGGTGATGTCCGACAAGTTGTGTGGGGGGATGCCTTGCTGATGCCGCCACCCCCACCACCTTCTTGTTGCCTGATCCGGCCAGCTCAATCGATCGAGCATGAGACTCATGCACTCTGATCTCCTTGTCCTCAGTCAAGCATCAATAGTAAGATTTTCATAGGTGAGTGTAGGTTCATAGTTTTCCATCCACAGACTAAAAGCCTGGAGTGGGAGTGAAAAAACCATAACTAGGTAAGAAGGAACGCAGAGGCTGTAGGAAGGACTCTGGATATGCTTGGTCCCTGAGATGCTTCGATGTCACTGCCTTGCACAAATGGCATAAGTCCTGGATGTTGGGTGCCATAGTTGAGGGTTTGACCTAAAGACACGTCCTGCGGTGCCCTGGTCCAACCATCACATATACCTGCGCCAGGAGACGGCGTGGGGTGCACTGGAAGGGAGAGGCGGCGCGAACGAGCCTCCCCCACCTCCCCAGGTGGAGGTTTCTCAGCTACACCCCTAAAGACACGTCCTGCGGTGCCCTGGTCCAACCATCACATATACCTACGGCGTGGGGTGCACTGGAAGGGAGAGGCGGCGCGAACGAGCCTCCTCCACCTCCCCAGGTGGAGGTTTCTCAGCTACACCCCTAAAGACACGTCCTGCGGTGCCCTGGTCCAACCATCACATATACCTGCGCCAGGAGACGGCGTGGGGTGCACTGGAAGGGAGAGGCGGCGCGAGCGAGCCTCCCCCACCTCCCCAGGTGGAGGTTTCTCAGCTACACCCCTAAAGACACGTCCTGCGGTGCCCTGGTCCAACCATCACATATACCTGCGCCAGGAGACGGCGTGGGGTGCACTGGAAGGGAGAGACGGCGCGAACGAGCCTCCCCCACCTCCCCAGGTGGAGGTTTCTCAGCTACACCCCAGCACTTCAGTCGACAAGCTGAGTTGCGCCCGCTCCTGCGGCACATTGCCTCGCTCGGCCAGCTGAATTACGCCTGCTCTTGCTATTACAGCGTCTCACCCGCCATCCGGCTGAATTGCACCCACTCTTGCGATACAGCGACAGGCGGCTGCCACGGAGCTCAGGAAATGGCGGTCGGCTCCACAGACTTGGGCCTGGCCTGCAAGGATGGCTCTGGACAACCCTGGAACTCGGACGCTTGACTGCTAGGGCATGGGCCCCATTCCCAAAAGCGTCCCATCAGCCTTGAAGATTCTACAAGAGTCACCGGGGCCCCCGACTCCCGCAGAGTTCCAGGTGGGGAGCGACTGCCATGATTGCTCGCAGAATGGCCACGACGTAGCCACGGGGTGCTCTCATGCTGATGCCAGCTTCAGTCTGAAACATCCAGAAACACTGTAGACTACCAATTCGATCAGTTCCGGTGGAGCTCCAACGACGTATCGCGTTGTTGCATAATGCGTCATATGACACGCCGCGTTAGCGCACCCGGAAGTGCTCCGGTGCGCGAGGCGCGAGGCGCGAAGCGCAGCTTCCCGGAAGCAATCCGGGGCGCGGCGCGGAGCGCGTAACGTAAGCATAACAGGTCATGTGACTTGTTAATAAAACTTTTCATTGGTTTAGAACTATTTTTTGTCCCAAATGATGAAAACCCCTCCTTGTTTCCTCTTGGCTCCTGCCCTCTCCCCAAGTCTTGCTCGGCCAGCTGAGTTTCGCCCACTCTTGCGGCCTACGACATGGATAGGCCGGGGCGTTATGGATCAGTATGGGCAAATATACACTTGGGGATTCACAAGCAACAACAAGCCTTTGTATTTGGGGCTCTAAATCAACAACAGTGACAGAGAACAGAACCAAACTAAGCACTCAGGTGCTACGTTTAAACGTAACATCATCTCCCCAGAGGTACATCACCTTACACAGACATGCACTCTGATCTCCTTGGCCTCAGTCAAGCATCAATAGTAAGATTTTCATAGGTGAGTCTAGGTTCATGGTTTTCCATCCACAGACTAAAAGCCTGGAGTGGGAGTGAAAAAACCATAACTAGGTAAGAAGGAAAGCAGAAACAGAATCTTCCTCTGCAATATCAGGCTCTGCGTCGCTACTTACTTATAAATGCAGAAAAAACTCAATTAACACAAGGGCTCTTTTCAGAGCCACCTTATATCAAAGCACTCAAACTTCTGATTTATCTCCATTTTCATACTCTTGTAAATATGTGTGCGCGCGCCCCGCAACTTTGTTTAGAAAAAATATATATATTTTCGCCTTTAAGGGCCTTACTGCACACCCTGAGAAAACCTACGCAGCAAAACAATCTCTACCTTCTCCCCTTTCCATGTTCCAACGCTTTGAAATGAACAATATATTTACTCGCAGTGACAATATGGCGGTCAACACTTCCTGATTTCCTTCGAATCGAACGTTAACAGACGTCACGAAGCAAAAAAAAAATTCCGCTCGTATAGATATATAATTGACTTTAACTTTCATTTTCTCACCAACTACTGAACGGATTTACACCATTCCAAAAAAAGCGTAATCTGCGAGCCGGACTCTACAGTTTTGCCAAATTTCTTATAAATCCATTCAGCCGTTCGACCTGTAGCCGTGTCTAAACGTCCTATGGAAAATAACATGGAGAAAACACGTTTTGGGACCCCCCTTTTATCTCAGCCCCCACTTCACCAATCCCCCCCAAACTTTCAGGGAAGGAGCGCAGCGGACCGAGCCATCTCCTTTGAGAAATCCGCAAAGATTCATCCACCAGGGCCAAAGTTAATCCAAATAGAATGTTGAGGATTTCCTATAGAAACTAGGTCCTAACTATAACTACCTACTGGCGACCGCCAGTAGGTAATATATATATATATATATATGCTAGAGGTATATATATATATATATATATGCTGGCAATGAGAAGAAGAATAAAAGCATAAAAAGCATATAATGATTTCCTTTCATGAACTTTTGTAATTTTTAACTTTCGCACTACATTACCCACAATGCCACATTGAGGCCAGGTGGGTGTACAAATAGTGCAATAGAGAAAGGACTCACCAACCGTGAACAAAGCCGTGGAGGCTGAAATGCGTCGGTTGAGCTTTCTTAAATAAAAACTCTTCCAAATTGCATCTTTCTCTGAGTGCCGCGTCTCTTGGTGAGAAATGTATATATATATATATATATATATATATATATATATATATATATATATATATATATCTGCTCCAGAAGGTCTCAAACCGCTATCACGCGGAAAAAGAGATGGCAGCACTCCCAGGGTAAATGCACAAAATGTATTCAAAGAACGCGCTTTCGGCACTCGGCCTTCTTCAGTAATGAATCAACAGTTACAGCAAGCCACTGCCGTTTAAAAACATCACATGACATATAGACAGAGAAAGCGGACTTAGATGGAAACAATTGGTCGCCATCTTGGAAAGGGTAAAAGCGATTATATCGCTAAATGCATCAAATCATTATCATATCCTCTCAAATTAATCAAACTCGAGATACTTATTACACCCTGTATGGGTACCCCCTTGTTCAGTTATAACAGAAAATCAAATGCTTTGTATCAGCGCATATTGATTAATCCATCTGCATATTCTGATCTTGCCCTGAATGGGCTTTTTATCCAAACCCTCTGTCTACGTCACAAAATATATACATAGCATCTCTCATTCTGGTCATGTCTCAAAACAAATACACATTGTCACAATTCAGATATAATTCAGATATAGTGGAACCATCCTAAAGATACAGTCATATTAAATGTACTCCCAAGTCTTCGTGCATGTTTAAACCCATAGGCATTTTTGTTTGCAGATCGATAATATATCACGACTCTAGTCGTCGTAATTTCTGTAACCTGTCTCCCCCTCTTTCGTTCATCGGGACGGAGTCCAGACAAAAATATGATACCAGATCCCTGTTACGAGCATGTTCTAGATCAAAATGTCTGGCCACAGGATAACTGGTGTCTGCATTCTGAATCACCCTCTGATGCTCTAAAATCCGCAATTTGACCGGATTTGTGGTGCTGCCGACATACCTTCTGCCACAAGGACATGTCAAACAGTACACCACATATGGTGTAGTGCAAGTTAGAAATTTCAGTATCTTCCTCGGTTTCTGCATCCCAGGCACATTATACTGTACCGTACGCTTGCTTCTCTTGCACGCCTTGCAGCGACCACATGGAAAGAAGCCTTTCAAGGGTTCTGACTTAGGTGTAGGCTTATGTTCCTTATGGTGGCTATGCACTAAATAGTCTTTTAATGCCCTAGCTTTTCTAAACGTCACCAAAGGATAGGAGGGTAGATCTTTCTTTATGATATTGTCAGTCATCAATATATTCCAATGCTTACGACGACTAGAGTCGTGATATATTATCGATCTACAAACAAAAATGCCTATGGGTTTAAACATGCACGAAGACTTGGGAGTACATTTAATATGACTGTATCTTTAGGATGGTTCCGCTATATCTGAATTATATCTGAATTGTGACAATGTGTATTTGTTTTGAGACATGACCAGAATGAGAGATGCTATGTATATATTTTGTGACGTAGACAGAGGGTTTGGATAAAAAGCCCATTCAGGGCAAGATCAGAATATGCAGATGGATTAATCAATATGCGCTGATACAAAGCATTTGATTTTCTGTTATAACTGAACAAGGGGGTACCCATACAGGGTGTAATAAGTATCTCGAGTTTGATTAATTTGAGAGGATATGATAATGATTTGGTGCATTTAGCGTTATAATCGCTTTTACCCTTTCCAAGATGGCGACCAATTGTTTCCATCTAAGTCCGCTTTCTCTGTCTATATGTCATGTGATGTTTTTAAACGGCAGTGGCTTGCTGTAACTGTTGATTCATTACTGAAGAAGGCCGAGTGCCGAAAGCGCGTTCTTTGAATAAATTTTGTGCATTTACCCTGGGAGTGCTGCCATCTCTTTTTCCGCGTGATAGCGGTTTGAGACCTTCTGGAGCAGATATTAGGTGTCGGGTGTACCCCCGACAAGGCAGGCACCAGCCTATGAGTGCGGGAGGCAAGTGTACACGGAGCGAGAATATATGTATATATATATATATATATATATTCACTGAAAAAACCATAGGTTATAGACCATATATAGTTAGGAATTTGCATTTAAAAAACCTTATTTTACTCACACAAAACCATTGAAATTCCATATATAGTTAGTTGCACTAACTATATATCGCGCACCCGCAATCCACTGCTGATCATGTCACATATTACATCATTCATGACATGGTCAGTGACATCACTGATGACATCACTGATGACATCTCAAATGACATCACTGATGACATCACTGATGACAACATCCAGTGACTGTATGTTTCTGTAAAGTTAAAATATGTCTTACATATTGAAGAATGAGTGGATGTATAAGTGTCTGGATGAAGGATTTAGTAGGTGCGTGACTGACTGTATGAGTGAGTGATTAAATGTGTCTCACTGAATGCATGGGTTAGTGACTAAACTGGCTTACTAGCAATATGCGTATGGCAGACCAGGGGGCAGATCAGCTAGCCGGTGATATTGTTATGGCAAGGAGGGTATCATGGATTGGGAGCAAGATTAAGAAATTTAACGGGGACTGCGTTATATTAAATTTTGCTAGCGCTGAAGTACTCCCTAACATTCTTGCTAATATCCTCCCACCGCAACGCAGAACTGGATCCATAATTCCCCTTACCCTGAAATTCTTCTACACTGAGACTCAGATGGTGACCTTCTCTAATATTCCCAGGCCTAGAAGAAATGATAGAATTGCTCACTGGGGCGGGGAAACTAGGCCCAGATTTAATAACAACCACTCTCGCCCCTTGAGTAGCCGTGGGTTAGGGCAAAACAACTTTCTGCATGGGCCAATGGCCAGAACACCAGGGCCACTTTGGCCCAATTTAAATAGGTGGGGCCCACATACCCCAGGTTATGTTAACAGAGGCCAGGGCATTGGGTTTATGTCTAGGCAAGGGAATGAACATCTGTCAATACGACCCAATACCCCCCAGCCTACGTGGAATCCGGCAGCAAATGGATGGGGTCAGGTGCCCACTCCTTTTGACTGGGGATTGGGAATGGGAAATAGATACGGGGTTTTGTCAGGCCTAAACGACTGCGATTGACATACAGAGGTTACAAATCAGGGTATAGATGTTACAGCTCAACAATTGGATGCGGCACCAGCTCCAGGCCTAGTATCTGAGATTCCTAGGGATTCCTGTAGGCTAGTGAGTTGGAATATTGCGGGGTTAAATGGCAAACGTGAGGATAAATCCTGGTCAAGCTTCGTCTTAGGCCATCATATCATAGCCCTCCAAGAAACGTGGGACACTTCTGATAATCTGTGGTGGGATGGGTTTATCAGTTTTACCAAAGCCGCTGTCCATAGTCGTATGGGATGGTCGTAAGGGAGGCCTTTTATTTTTGTTTTCATTAGACTTAAAGGGTAGCTGGAGGCAGATCGACACTGATTCTCCTAATATCCTGCTGGTCGAAAGAGTGATCAAAAACACTAGTAGGACTATTTTTATTAATTTTTATAACTCAGGTAACAGTGAGCACAGAGGCCGTAATATTATGGATTTGGATAGGATTTTAAACACGGTCAGTTAGAATAAAACGCTTGATACAGATTACATTTTATTAGGTGATTTTAACATCCATCCGTGCAACTTAAATTGCAGGAGAAGTAGCCCTGATGGGGATGATGGGCCCGAGGAACCCCACTTTGAACATTCTATTGAGGGAGAGGAATTAGAGGATTTTCTTGCCAATTTTGACCTGTATGAACCAGATGGTGGCATTAGACAGCCAACCTTTACTGGTATCCTGCATGGTACCATTATTGACTATATATTTGTATCCCTAAGCACTCTTACACGGGTCAACGCTTATTGTACCACACAATCACACTTCAGTGACCATAACCCTGTAGAGTTAGAAGCGGCTTGGGGAGGCAATTTTGGACCATCCCCACTGGAAATTACTTCCCATCCATTAAGGACAACCAGACAAGGAAGACGTCTGAAATGGGCTAAGGTGGTCCCAGAAAAATTTTATGCTGAAAATTTCCCAAAGATTAAGGGAAAGGTTGAGGTCTGCAAAAATCCTTGCGCACAGGGCCAAGAAATTGTAGAGGCCTTTGAGGCCATATGTGTGCAGGTGTCACAGGATCTCCTGGTAAAGACCAAAAACGTAACTCCAGGTAATAAGCGCTGGTTTGACTCAGCCTGCTCAAAAGCACATAGATTATTAATGATAGCTTTAAAAAGTATTCCCAGGGCAAATGATGAGATTACTAGACTCAGGAAAATCTATAAATTAGCATTAGAAAAACGAAAGGACATCATCAAACAAGAAGCATGGGAAGATCTCCTTTCGGCGGCAGTCCTGAAGAATAGTAAAAAGTTCTGGGAGATTATTAAACAGCCTTTTTTCTCGGATGACGATAATGATATTATGGATTGCGTTATTCCTGATGAAAAATGGTTATCCCACTTTAAAAATGTTTATGGGGACACTGCTGATGTAACTACAGACGCTCTGTCGATAAGATCAGCCACCTGCTCCATTATTTTTAATCAAGACGAGGTGGAGAAAGCCATCATGTCCACCACAAAGCATAAGGCACCTGGCCCTGATGGCGTGCCCGCTGACTTCTTCATGTATTCCCCAAAATTGTGGGCTGAAGTCTTGACAAATGTGTTTAATGCAGTGAATGTAAACCTTGTACCTGCATCATGGAACATTTCCACCATTGTTCCCATTTTTAAAAAAGGCCAACGAGATAACCCAGGCTGTTATAGGCCTATATCCCTCCTAGCTTCATCGGTAAAAATCTTAGGCAGAGTTCTCCTATCTAGGTTAAGGGAGAATGTCGAGGGCTGTGGTGGATTGTCCGAAATCCAATATGGATTCAGGGAAAAAAAGGGTACCATCGAACAGTGCATTAATTTACACCTGCTCATTTCCAAATACACTATAGCCAAGGAGGGGTCATTGTACCTTGCATTCATGGACCTCTCCTCGGCTTTTGACCTGGTCAATAGGACCAAGTTGTGGTCCATCTTGTTGGAGATCGGCATAGATGAAGCTTTGGTCACCTTTATGTCCTCCCTGCACCAAGAACTTTTCTCGAGTGTACGAGTGACCAATGAGGGCAGGTGTACCGCTCTCTTCAGATCCTTAAGGGGCGTGAGGCAGGGCTGCATTTTGGCCCCCTTACTGTTTACCATCTACATTAATGGCTTGGGGGCACATCTGGAGGGGCAGGAAGCCGATGTCCCGCGTGTAGGAGCAACCAAGATCCCGGCACTCCTATACGCGGATGACGCAGTGCTGATCGCGCGTACGGGAGTTGGTCTCCAGCGCCTATTAAATGCTTTTGGCACGTTTATGGACCAACTAGACCTTAAAACAAACGTAACCAAGTCACACACTATGGTGGTGGGTTCAGAGTGTCGCAGGAAGAGAACCAAAACATTCACCTGTATGGGGGACCTGGTCACCAGGGTATCCACATTTCCCTATTTAGGCATTCTGTTTGACCAGAAAGGGACATGGGGACCACAGGTTAGAGCTAAGAGGTTGGCCGTCACTCGATCATCTTCAGCAATTCTGAGTTTTGCTGCTAGGCTAGGAGCTAGGCCTATGGAAGCCATAATAAAAATCTACAATAGTAAATCTGTGGCTATTGCATTATATGGCTCCGCATTGTGGGGGTACGCAAACGTAGAGCCAATACAGAGAGCGGAGAATGGATTCATCAGAGCCCTGCTCTCTGTACCCCAGTCCACTCCGACGTACTCTATACACAAAGAAGTTGGCCTTCAGTTTCTTTCGGATAAGTTGCGTATGGCCCCTCTGATTCTATGGTTAAAACTATGGATGAATGAAGAACTTCCATTAAACCATAAGATCCTGACCGATGTCCTGTCCCTTGACAGATCTAATAAAATTCCATGGCTGGCCTATCTTGCAAAAGCTTTTGCCGACATAGGTCGCCCGGAGCTTTTCATCTCTCCGGAATCCATTAGGATTCAAGATCTTGATTCGGTTAAAAAGTCTTTTTTAGGAAGGATGGAGATGTGCCGTGAAGAGAGTGAATTAGCAAAGCCGGCAGTGAGGGATCATTGTTTGTTGCTTACTACACCCTCACTTGAACCTTACCTTGGCTATGTCACACTTCCTTTTCACAGGTTTCTTTTAACAAAATTTAGATTTAATTTGTTGCATTATTATTTAGGTTCTTTTCAAAATTGGCAGAAACCAGAATCAGCCCCGCCCTGCAGCTGTGACCAATTCTCAGTGCAGGACACAATGCATTTTGTCATGTTTTGCGGTTTATATATAGAGTCTAGGAAGAAATTCCTGCTACCAATCCTTAAGGAGGCCGGCTTCACACAGGTGAGGCCGGCTTTACTCTATTTACAACTACTACCTAACCCTTACATTACCTACTGCGTTGCTAAATTTTTGGTAGCTGCCTCAGGGGCAAAAGCCGCCTGCCAAGATTAATTATAAATGCTAAGCATATTTTTCTTTTTAAAAATTGTTTACTATAAATTTTAAATTGTTGTTAGATATCTGTATCATGTATTTTATGATAAATCTTGTATGAAATGTATTTTACCGTTTACCTCTTTGTATGGTTTTTAAAAAAAAGCCGAATAAAGATAAATTGACTGATGTCATGTGATGTTTTTAAACGGCAGTGGCTTGCTGTAACTGTTGATTCATTACTGAAGAAGGCCGAGTGCCGAAAGCGCGTTCTTTGAATAAATTTTGTGCATTTACCCTGGGAGTGCTGCCATCTCTTTTTCCGCGTGATAGCGGTTTGAGACCTTCTGGAGCAGATATTAGGTGTCGGGTGTACCCCCGACAAGGCAGGCACCAGCCTATGAGTGCGGGAGGCAGGTGTACACGGAGCGAGAATATATGTATATATATATATATATATATTCACTGAAAAAACCATAGGTTATAGACCATATATAGTTAGGAATTAGCATTTAAAAAACCTTATTTTACTCACACAAAACCATTGAAATTCCATATATAGTTAGTTGCACTAACTATATATCGCGCACCCGCAATCCACTGCTGATCATGTCACATATTACATCATTCATGACATGGTCAGTGACATCACTGATGACATCACTGATGACATCTCAAATGACATCACTGATGACATCACTGATGACAACATCCAGTGACTGTATGTTTCTGTAAAGTTAAAATATGTCTTACATATTGAAGAATGAGTGGATGTATAAGTGTCTGGATGAAGGATTTAGTAGGTGCGTGACTGACTGTATGAGTGAGTGATTAAATGTGTCTCACTGAATGCATGGGTTAGTGACTAAACTGTCTTAATTTGTGCATCATTATGTCTGTTGTTCTGTAAACTGCTGCATGTGTTGATCATTAGCTATACGAGAGGCTATATGTGTTATTAATTGGTTGCCCAAGTATTTCTATGGGAGATTGAGTTTGTGTGGGGGTGGCTGGAAGGTGTGTGACTCTATGCATAGATGTGTGAGCAGTTTATTCACTAGGTGTATGAGTTCAAGAGTGCATGTGGAAACAGCTACATGGGCAGTTGACTGTGTGCATGAGTGTATTGATGAGTGAATGGATATCTCAATGCTACATGTCATAGTAAGTACATATGTAAAACACAGTACATGTGAGAGTTGGCATATATAAATAACTGTGCATGAGAGCCACTGAATGAGCGAGTGGTTGTATCGATCATTGTGAACTTGTATCAGGGATTGTATAAGAGAGTAAATATGTGTTAGTATATGTTTCAATAAGTAAGGTGTGTTTAACTGTATAGTTGAAGAAATGGAGGTGAGATTGTTTCTTTGCATGACTGACTGGGTGTGTGAGTAACTCCATGGATGAGTGGCAGTGTGTGAGTGTCTGTATACACTGAGTGTATCTAAGGTTATATTAGAGTCTGAAGAGGTTTATCGTATTAGCACAAGAATGATGTCAAATGAGATGTCATCAGTGATGTCATCAGTGATGTCATTTGAGATGTCATCAGTGATGTCATCAGTGATGTCACTGACCATGTCATGAATGATGTAATATGTGACATGATCAGCAGTGGATTGCGGGTGCGCGATATATAGTTAGTGCAACTAACTATATATGGAATTTCAATGGTTTTGTGTGAGTAAAATAAGGTTTTTTAAATGCTAATTCCTAACTATATATGGTCTATAACCTATGGTTTTTTCAGTGAATTTTCAAGGTTTTGTAAATGCTAATTCCTAACTATATATGGTCTATAACCTATGGTTTTTTCAGTGAATTTCAATGGTTTTTTAATAGCAAATATCATAAGCTGTCGAATGTCAAGTACGTGGTAAGTGAAAACATTTTCGTGTTTATGCACACTGATCTGCTTTGAATGGTGCCCCCCCCCTCATTTCTATTAGGAGTACTCTCTCTTTGCAGATAGTGAAAGGTAGTTAACGCAGGCCTTTGCCCCCGTTGTAATCCGTCGTGCCTGTTTCTCTCTCCATTTGATTGATTGTTATCCAAGTATTTACTGTTTTAGAATTAGTTCTCTTTGGTTCATTCTCTATTTACAAACAAACACAGAGTCGCAATACTCTGTTTAGTCTTTGCAGATAACGAAAAATCGTGTAAAAAAAAAGAAAAGGAATCGAGCAAAATCAGTAGGCCACTAATGGGATCTCTTTTTGACCTCGCTAAAATAGAAACATTAGGAACAACCCCTCATGACAAATACAAAACTAGTGAGATGAACTGAACTCCACACAATGATGGCTGCAAAACAGCTCGGCTCCGCCACCCACCCCGCCCAAAATAACGATAAAGAACGGCTGCCATGATTGGTTGCGGAATGACCACGACGGAGCTACGAAATGGTGCTGCTCTCATGCTAACCCCAGCTTCAGTCTGAAACATCCAGAAACACTGTAGACTACCAATTCGATCAGTTCCGGTAGCGCCCCAATGTAACCCGGTAGAGAAGAACTAGCCCTCCCCTCTTTGACTGATGGTTCTTGTTGCCTGTCCCTTCTGTTGTCATTTAACAGAACTATTTAGCCTGCTGAAAGGGGTTGTGTTCCGACCGCTGGTTGGTGGAGACATTTTGACTATATTCTGTACCTGCGTTGTGGCGTAATGCGTCATATGACGCGCCGCGTTAGCGCATCCGGAAGTCATCAGGGGCGCGCAGCGCGTAACGTAAGCATAACAAGTCATGTGACTTGTTAATAAAACTTTTCATTGGTTCATTTTACTTTTCTTATTGTAATGATGAAAGGCTTGGTCATATGACCTAAAAATTACGCTTTTCATTACTTCCGAACATTATTTTTTCTTAAATATATGTTATAATGTTCCAGGCTAATGTACTTTCCCGGAAATTTTACAACTGTCCTGCAAGTAAAATATATTCTTTTTTCGAGAAAGAGAGCGTTTCTTCGTCCCATGACGGAGCCGTTGAGCAAAAGAGGGTCGACCTGCTGTCTCAGTCGCCGATACGCCTGAATATGAGATTCTTATCGATCACTTTATGTTGCAGGAATAGAAAACACAACAGCCCTTGACCATTTATCTTTACTGCGTTCCTTCGTATTATACCTTTTACCCTTCATGTAATTGGTCTGCTTTATTTCACTTGCCTTTTAATGATTCTAAAACAGTCACTATTATTAAAAACTTTACCAATGTATATACTACTACCATGTTTTCTTTTAAAAACCTTTATTGTGAAAATTTCATTATACAAATACGAGCCTATAACTACGTGGGCCTGCCACAGAGCAAACTGTAATCGTATATGATGAATAGACATTTACACTGTAGAGGAACGTAACGGGCGGGCCATTAGGTTGCAAGAACTAAGGTGTCTAACAGTTACTGAATCGGTGGACGTACATTTTATAATTAAAATACGACAGGGCCAGTTACAATAAAATTATCTAGATATACATTTGCGGGCAAGTACCATGGGTGACGTTAATTCGAACTTTCAACAGTACAGTAATCAATAACACATCAGAACTTAATATCAATAGGGATGTCGAAATATTCAATCAATTCTCGTCCCCGCCCGCCATGTGCTTCAAAACTGCATACGTATCTCGTGATTTCAAGGTTCTGCAACCAGTACACAACAAGGAGTTACGAGTCCCATTTATTCCGGCGCCATTTTGGGCGAGGACGGGCAGGTCCAGGATATAGTCAAAATGTCTCTACCAACCATCGACTATGATGATGTTCATATGCTGTATTTATTAGATTAACACTCATCTGTCCACATGAAATTAATTTGCCACAATCTAAACATGTCATTTTAATCTTTCCAAAGTTCTTCTAAATATTTGGGACCGTTTCCCTTGCCTCTGAAGCTCTCAGTGCCACTTCTTTGATGAATGTACTAGCAGGTCAGGGGTTCTCCTCCAAATCTCTCTTTTATGCAGCACTATAATTAATTGGTGCCACCTCTCCATATGACGATGCATGGTATAGTTACCACAACTATATTTTTTTTAGGTTCCTCTGGAGAGTTCATCGTGGCAGATGAAGCGTGTAACGTACCGGGCATTTACCTTTTTTTGCATGTACAGGAAAGGAAAAAAAAATCGAGCGTCCGAGTTCTAAGGTGTCCCAGGGCCATTTTAGTGGACCAGGCCCAAATCCAAAGAACAGGCCGCCATTTTGAGAGTCCTCTTGCAGCCGCCTGTCGCTGTAGCATCAAGAGCAGCCGAAACTCAGCTGAATGGCAACTGAAACGGTAAAGGGGCGCCCCACACAGCAGACGAGCCTCCACCTAGGAAGGCCCATTCACGCCGGCTCCCCCCCCCTTCGGGCACCCCACGCCGTTATTCGGAGCAGTATTGTAAGATGGCCACACCAGTGCGGCAACTTGCTAGACATCACCTCGGTGGTAACCGAATCTCAACGCCTTGTGGTGTCTTCTATTCAAAAAACATTGTTATGCTGCCTTCGACCTATTCGCCGCAAGTGCGCACACAACTCAACTGCATAGCTTGCTAGACACCACCTCGGTGCCATCCGGATCTTGGAATGTCAGCACCTTTTGGTGTCTTCTCTTCAGAAAATATTGTTGCGCTGCCTTTGGCCCCATTCGCACATCAGTCCGCTACTGACGCCATCTCACAGGCTAATGGGGCGCCCCACGCCGACTTTCAGCATTGTAGAATGACCACACCAGTACAGCAACTTGCTAGACATCACCTCGGTGCCATCCGGATCTCGGCGCCCCACTGCAGATGAAGTGCCTCTCAACTATGAAACCACCACGGTGACATCCGGATCTTGGCGCGTTGTGCTGCCTTCGGCCTATTCGCACATCGGTCCGCTACTGACGCCATCTCACAGGCTAATGGGGCGACCCACGCCGAGTTTCAGCATTGTAGGATGACCACACCAGTACAGCAACTTGCTAGACATCACCTCGGTGCCATCCGAATCTTGGCATCTCAACGCCTAGTGGTATCTTCCATACAAAAAATATTGTTACGCTGCCTTTGGCCCCATTCGCACATCAGTCCGCAACTTAGACATCACCTCGGTGCCATCCGGATCTTGGCATCTCAGCGCCTTGTGGTGTCAGTCAGAAAATATTGTTGCGCTGCCTTTGGCCCCATTCGCACATCGGTCCGCTACTGACGCCATCTCACAGGCCAACGGGGCGCCCCACGCCGACTTTCAACATTGTAGGATGGCCACAGAAGTGCGACAACTTACTAGACACCACCTCGGTGCCATCCGGATCTTGGCGCGTTGTGCTGCCTTCGGCCTATTCGCACATCGGTCCGCTACTGACGCAAACTCACAGGCCAACGGGGCGCCCCACGCCGACTTTCAGCATTGTAGGATGGCCACACCAGTGCACCTTACTAGACACCACCTCGGTGCCATCCGGATCTTGGCGCGTTGTATTGCCTTCGGCCTATTCGCACATCGGTCCGCTACTGACGCCGCCTCACGTGCCAACGTATTTTCTCCGCATTTTATACCCTATGCCGCATAACAGGTCATGTGACTTGTTTATAAAACTTTTCATTGGTTCATTTTACTTTTGGTTTCCTAATGATGGAAGGCTTGATCATATGACCTAAAAACAACACTTTTCATTGGATGAAAACTTTTTTTTTTTCCCAAACGATGAAAGCCCCACCTTGTTTCTGGATGTTTCAGACTAAACTGGCGTCAGCATGAGAGCACCACCATCTCGTAGCTCCGTCGTGGTCATTCCGCGAGCAATCATGGCAGCCGCTCCCCACCAGAAGCCTGCAGGAGTCGGGGCCCCCAAAACTTTTGATGAATTCTCAAGGCGGAGGGGACGCTTTCGAGAATGGGGTCCAAGACCTAGCAGACAAGCGTCCGATTTCCAAGGTGTCCCAGGGCCATTTCAGTGGACCAGGCCCAAAAAGGAAAGAGCCTGCCGCCATTTTGAGAGTCCTGTGACAGCCGCCTATCGCTGCACCGCAAGAGTGGGCGCAACTCAGCTGAATTGCGGCTTTTGACACAGTGGACCAAAAACGGACGGAATGGCAACTGAAACGGTAAAGGGGCGCCCCACTACAACAGATGACACTCCACCTGGAGAGGCCCGTTCACGCCGCCTCCCCCGGGGCGCCCCACGCCGTTATTCGGAGCAGCATTGTAGGATACCAAAACCAGTGCGGCAACTTACTGGACATCACCTTGGTGCCATCGTTCTGCTGCCTTGGAACTATTCGCACAACAGTTTGCTACTGATGACCCACCCCCCGTGACGCCCCACGCCGTTATTTGCTGGGTGGCAACTTACTAGACATCACTTTCGTGTCATCTAGATTTCGGCGCGTTCTGCTGCCTTGGAACTATTCGCACAACAGTTTGCTACTGATGACCCACCCCCCGCGACGCCCCACGCCGGAAATCTGGACGTTGTGCTGCGTTGGGACTATTCGCACAGCCGACCGCTACTTCGTTGTTTTTCCCTAAAAATGTTTATATGTTATTACTATTTTTGTTTTCTTGTATATATTTATAAATTATAAAAGTTTTATAATCTTACTACTTTGTCGGAGTGCTATATATTTTTAATGTGACACATAATGGTAAAAACTTTGATGTACAAAGAGTCATCCCTGGAATCTTCCGCTTCACGCTCGGTCCCCTCCCCAATCACAATACAGGATGGTTTTCAGATAATAGCAACGCTTCTGCTGTGACGGATCTCATCGAGTGTGGGCCTTGATCTACTATAACTCCTTTGAAGAGGGGTGATTCTTTACAGCTGTGGCCATAAACTACATCTGCAGGGCTAGCTGATAGCCTAGGACCGGCCTGGACAATCGGACACAGAGGAAAAGGAGTGTCAGAGGGTGCGGTAGTGAATAGGGCGAAAGGGAGGTGTCGGGTGGGCACAGGGTGTGATTCTCAGGGAAGAGCAGCGCTGATGGGGGGAGGTTTATTACCCATGCATAAGACAGAGAGCGGGGGTGACCACTGCCTGGGTGAGATGCTTGCAAGGGTGGGGAGCCATGCTAAGGATCGTCAGCGTGCACAGAGTGGGTCTGGTCAAGGCATCTAAAATGGCTGCCGTGCACGACAAAAGTGTGGCATTTGAAAAAAGACAAGATGGCGCAGACAATGTTTTTCAACACTTCCTGATTTCCTTCGAATCGAACGTTAACAGACGTTGGGGCATATTACCAAAGTTAAGCGATATTTATCCCTAACGATGCATTGCAAAGATTTTTTTACCGTCAGAAATTATCGCAGATAAACCTTGCTAATATCAAGGTTTATCGCAAATACGATAAAAAACGACCGCAATGCATTAATATCGCTGAAAACTCAGCGATATTCATGCATTACCGAGCTAATGCTCTTAGCCATGTTATCCACCTCCCATTGGATAACATGGCTAAGAACTGCTCAGGGCAGCTGTTACTTTTTGGAGATATTCGCGCTTATCTCGAATATTTCCAAAAGTTGATAATAGGAGATAGCGATGTTAGCGACTGTTTCCAGTCGCTAACATCTTGGCATGCCCACTTTGCATGTCATTAGTGATGAATATCACTCACATGCAAAGTGGGGCCCAAGATGGTCGCTATCTCCTACTAGCCGTCGCTAACTGGTGTTAGCAACAGCTAGGTAATACAGATATAATTTTATCTCCGCGAAGCGGAGCGCTGTTACAGATATATATCTTGTTTTTGAACGTTAATTTCTCAAAATGCACTGAAGCACATATATTGAGACCTAGCAAAGGCACATCGGGCTACCAGTCCCTAATATTTTACCAAGTTTCGTGCAAATCCATTCAGCCGTTCGATTATTATTATTATTTATTTTTTTTGCCCCGCGGGGCCCTTTTAAAACCTCCACATCAAACCTAGGGGGTCAGCGAGGATCTACTATGCCCCCTTATGGTCATTTGCCCCTTCGCTTTGGCCTCCTCTTGTCTCTCGATCCTACCGAGAGACAAGATGGCGGCCGCTACGTACTGTTTGGAATGTTTACAGACACCGGAGAACCAATCAGCTACGCTTCGCAAAGCTCCGTAACGCGAAAAGTACGCGAAGCGGTGCGCTGTTACAGATATATATCTTTTTTTGAACGTTAATTTTTCAAAATCCACTGAAGCACATATATTGAGACCTAGCAAAGGCACATCGGGCTACCAGTCCCTACAATTTTGCCAAGTTTCGTGCAAATCCATTCAGCCGTTCGATTATTATTATTATTTTTTTTTTTTGCCCCGCGGGGCCCTTTTAAAACCTCCACATCAAACCTAGGGGGTCAGCGAGGATCTACTATTCCCCCTTATGGTCATTTGCCCCTTCGCTTTGGCCTCCTCTTGTCTCTCGATCCTACCGAGAGACAAGATGGCGGCCGCTACGGACTGTTTGGAATGTTGACAGACGCCGGAGAACCAATCAGCTTCGCTTCACAAAGCTCCGTTGCGCGAAAAGTACGCGTCCTGGAGCGCTGCCCGGTCCGCTGTTACAGATATATATCTATTTTTAAACGTTAATTTCGCAAAATCCACTGTAGCACATATATTGAGACCTACAAAAGGCACATCGGGCTACCAGTCCCTACAATTTTGCCAAGTTTCGTGCAAATCCATTCAGCCGTTCGGGCTAAAAGTGAGGCCAACCGCCCTATGGAAAACTCAATGTTAAAAACCCGTTTTGGGACCCCCCATTTTTCTCGACCCCCCCTGGACGAACCCCCCCCCCAATTTTCAGGGGCTGCTCAGAAACAAAATGTGCCATTTTCCTGAAAATTTCAGCCAATTCCGTCCACAAACGCCAAAGTTATTAGACATAGAATTTTCAAAAAACCCATAGAGAAAAAATCCTAACTATATATACCTACTGGCGACCGCCAGTAGGTAATATATATATATATATATATATATATATATATATATATATATATATATACATATATTCCCTGAAATAAACCAAAAGTTAAAGTGATGTTATACTTAGGTGAATATGTTAATCACAACATTCCAATTTTGAACACAAAAACACGGAAATTAATCAGTTAGCAGAGCTAACTTAAACTTGCACTTCCGCAAAGCACTGATTATGACTTCACATATTAATTCACTCATAACATGCTCTATGACATAATTTATGACATCGTTAATGAAATTTCAAATGACATTAGGGCACCCACCAAGCATAACGTTGGGGGCAGCAGGAAGTCACGGGCCCCCCCAGCCAGTTCCTCGCATGGTGTGAAAGCCAGCACTTGTCCCACCCACCAGGAGGAGCTATTTAAGCTGCTCCCTCTGGGCAGGAGCAATATGTTGTATTACTAAAGTGCCAGTCTGCTGGTAGCCGACTTAGCAAACACATGTTTCCCTGCCCGCACTAGTGCGGGCAGGGAAATTACTGTGTCCCGTTGGTTGGCTCCCCAGGACACAGTAAGTGAGTTGGCTCTAGGGGATGGGGAATTCAAGGGTCAGGGAGTGGGCGCATGGCCCCCCTCCCTTTTAATAAAACTGATGTCCCTGAGAGGGGAAGTGTTTCCGAGGTGTCTGGTTCAATCGATAGTCCATCTGTAAGCTGGTGTTGGGGATGTTATTATTCCACTTGGATTTGCACATCTGAGTAATTATGAGAGAATGTTCGATACCTGTCACTTTTTTTACAAAATAGTGTGCTAGCTTCTCACATTGTGACAGTGAAAGGGAAGTAGATACATTATTAGGATCTGAAAGTTATTTAACTACTTTAAAAAGTGTTTCAGAACAGTTCTGAGTGGCAGTGAGTATAACTGAGTAGAATGTTGCCCGGGAGGCTCTGCATACTAGTTTTTGATTGCTGCTTTGTTGTGAGTTTTTTATCCTCATCATAGGATTTCCACCACGGCCTTTCCAGGCCCCCTCAACTCATTTTGCCCCCCATAAATCCTCAATAAACCCAGGGGTTTGAGTGAATTCTAGCAGATGAGCTAAGTTTAGCCAGCGGGATTGCATCCAGGGAATCATGGGCTCCAGTCATCCACCAAAAGTTGGTCTGAATCAACAGCGTGCACCACGTTTGGTGACGTGTTCCAAATTTGAGCATCAAGAAAGGGTAGATCTAGTTTGGACCAGTTCCTAGACAAAACTTGAAGTCCAGCCACAGCCGTGGAGGGCATATAATGAGTCTGAATAGAGGAAGACACTGCAAAGTGGTCAGACCAAAGTAGCAGCGGGTGAAGTCTATGGTAAGGCATTCATGTTCGACATAATACGATCTGATACATGGCCAACCTTATGTGTGGGTACCGATTTGATTAGGCCAAGATTCAAGGTGCTAAGATCTGCTATAAGGGCCAAGCCAGAACTGCACATGGAATCCTCCAGATGAATGTTTAAGTCCCCAAGCAGTATAAATAAAGGTGCCAGCCACTGTGAGATTGTGAGTAAGGCAGAGTGAGAAAAGCAATGTTTTACAGGCAGAGAGAGACAACTCTTGAACTTTGCATTCATAATTTTCTTTAAAAATTATAGCTATCCCACCTCCTACCTGTCCTTGCAATCCTTTTTAGCAATGCAGTAATTTTAGGGTAGAGTGACAAAAACATAAGGTAATGAAGCCTTTTGAGCCATGTTTCAGTCCGAACAGGGTATCAGAGGCAATATCCATAAACACATTTCGGTATATGCTGATGATGACTTGACAGGGAGCTGCAGTTAATGCTGTGGAAGGGAAATGTACTCCCTAACACTCTACACAGGGTGGTGGCCCCACTTCTCAATGACCCAGAAGATCAAGAAACATCTTCACTGCAAGAGTTATAGGAGTAACAATCTGGGCTAAATGAGAAGTTGCAATGAGTGCGGCTTTTGAGGCTCACCTGAGGGTATACAGAGGTCAGGCAGGCCTCTGAGCAGGCTGGACAAAGTGCCTTAAGTTGTTCTATGGAAAAGACCTTTCTATTTAGCTGAAAAGATGCAGTGTTCTTGGCACTGGGAACAGTTCGGGCAAGGGCGGGCATGGAGGGGTGCAGATGGGTGTGGACCGGTGCATATAGGCGTGGACAGGCACAGATGGGCTTGCCTTGAGCATGCCTTGCGCACCATGCCCGCATCTGCTGCGCGCATCCACTGTGTGTCTGTGCTACGCTCGTTTTTATGTCGATTGCATGTGCATGAACTTACTAGACAATTAACAGCTGCAAATGCGTACCAGCCAAAATACCTGCTTTGTAATGAGGAAGTAAGCAGGGCACTTGAACTTATGCATCACACTCTGAAATGCCCCCTAAAACGGAGCAAAAAGAATTACAGGGGCCCTGGTCCCTCCAATAGAATTTACAACACAGAGCACAACAATAAATGCATTAAAAAATAATGGTAGTGTGGAAGTGCCGCCAGACACCTTACCAGTGTCTGTCAGTCTGCCCCACAGCCGCTCAGAAGTAGAGGCAGTGTGCCTAAACTAGACTGCTTACTGCACAGCCAATGCAGACCAGCCAAAATGTTCGCTTTGTAATGAGGAAGTAAGCAGGACACTTCGACACATGCATCATGCTCTAAAACTGAGTAGAATGTTAAAAAGGCCCCAGTCCCCACAACAGAATTTTCAACAGAGAACACAATAAGAAATGCATTTAAAAATAAAGCATAGTGTAGCGGTGCTGCAAGACTCTACTGTGGCCATTCATCACTATGAAGAGAGGTATGTGCAGAAAAAGCAGGCGTTACCCATAGCCTACTTTGCCCATGTGTTGCTGACAGGGTAGTGTGTTTCCTTTTCATAGTCTCTACAGTTGTTACGCAAGACAGACTTTTCAGCATAAAGTTAATTTCATCCCCACACATTACTTGTACATCTGTCATCCTGCGGAGACCTTTTGGCTGCAAGATAGCTAAAGAAATAGGGCTCCCATCCTGGTTCTTTGAAATCTTGACCCCTTGACCAAAGTAGCCCCTACAGAACTTAGATTACGTACAGGTATGTAAGGAGTTATCATGGATCGTAGGCAGCTCGGGCCCTCATTCCACAAAATTCTGTGGCAGTAGCACATGGCCCTGTAGGTAATCTTCTCCTCCACTGGCAGTCAGTGAAGAGTAGACAAAGCTTTCGAGGTAGATGCTCTTTTCGGTAAATTCAGGAACAAACCTGCAGCAGCATTTTGGATGCTTTGACGTTTAGTTACACTTCCATTAGAAGCTCCCAGATAAAGGCTATTACTATAGTCCATTTGAGATCTAACCAGGGCATGAACAATAGTTTTTCTGGCTGCTATAGGTAGTAGGTCTAGGAGTTTCCTTAGGACTCAACGAGAGTTTAGGATTAAACCACACCCTTAGATTTTTAGTTTCTGCTTTTTGAAAAGGCGTTTCCCCCAGGGCGTCAGGCCACCAGGCTGGTGACCAGATAGAAGGCGCTTTCCCGTTGATCATTACTTCCGTTTTATTGCCATTTAGTTTTAGGCAATTATTGGACATTCAGGAGGCTAGTGCCTCTAGATCTAAAGATAATTGAGTTGCAGCTGCTTCTGTGTCCTTAGATAGGTTACAATGAGCTGCTTATTGTCTGCATATGACACAATTGTTACATTGTGTTTTCCCATGATATCTGCAAGGGGCCCAATATAAAGATTGAACAGGGTTGGGCTCAGGATAGAGCCCTGTGGGACCCCTTGCATGAGAGGAAAACTCTGACATATGCAGGTACTGGGCAACTTGGAAGCAACGTGATAGAAGGAAGAAAGTCATCCAACGTGGAGCTGTACCCCTGATCCCTCATCGACTTAACCTCTGGAGAAGTAGGTTATATGTTGCGGTATCGAAGGCAGTGTTTAGATCCAGTAAGACCAATGGAGCTGTTTGTCCTTCATCAGCACATTTTCTCATGGTTTCAGTAGCAAGAAGTAGGGCAGACTTCTTAGAGGAAAAGGCTCTAAAACCCTTAGTTAGTTATTCACCACTTACTCTTCAATTTTGGCGAAGAATGGTAACAGAGAAATTGGACATAAATGTTCTAGTTGCGTAGGGTCAGCAGAAGTTTTTTTCTGCAAAGGAAGTTCTATCACTTGCTTCCATTTCTGTGGGATTTCGCCTAGGTGTAAGGATAGAGCTAGACAGCACTGCATATTGCTGTTGTTCTAAGGAGACGTGTCACCACAGAGGCTACTGCTTCACTGCACCATACTGCACATCCATGTCATCTGGAAGTAGGTGTTATTGCAGAAGAAAATGTTTCCCTTTCCCTGCTTGCTACTGTATATGTCCATCATGCTGGGGAGAGCTGTGAGTCGACAGTGAAATCCATTCCTACATGCTAAAATATATGGTTATTTCCCTGGGGAGAGGTCTGTGTGGGGAGGCTAGTACTTTTTATATTCACCATCGAGTTGTGAGGTCTTACATGTGAGGTGAGTATCTTCCCCACCTTGCTATGCATACTACTGAGCCTGGGGAAAGGTGTGAGTGGAGAAGAAGTGTCTCTTGACACCCTATGCTGTACACTGGTTACCTTCTAGCAAAGTCTCAGTGGAGAGGCTAGTCTCTCTGTGTAGTCTAGCAATGAGGATTATAAGGGATAAGTACTGTAATGAGGGAAAATGTAAACTTTTCCACTAAAGTAATTTTTCAATCTTGCGAGAGTCTTGTGAGATCATATGAAAAAACGGGAGACCGTAAATCTGGTGAATATGAACTATACATATTACAACAGGATATGTTCAGTAAAAATGTAAAATTCCAACATAAAACTAAGCTCTCATGAGACGCTAGTGGGTGTGAAGCATCAAACACAGCCCCCCTTCCCCCGAGCTGGACACCAAGGACAGTGTGCCTGGCTCTCACAAAAGGAGTGTCATCAAGAAGGAAAAAAGGGCAACATAGTACAAACAACATACATATTGAAAGTATAGGGTGGTTATAAAAAGAGCTTTTGTAATTAACATTTTGGAACAACTGTAATTTTATGTGGTTGTTTTATATTGTTTTGTATTTTTTAAAGGATACAACAAAAACAATAAACTGGGAGTAAAAAAAATATCTACTTAAAAAAAAAAAAATGATCCGCTGCATTAATCAGCTTTATTTGAATAAGGAGTAAGCGTGGGCGTAGTTTGCGTAGTCATGCTATGCGTAGCTACGGGAAGATGATGTTGCACTACGCAAGCTACACAGAACTTTGTGAGCGTGCATAGTTGCTTGTCGCGCCCGTTCGCAATGCATTTTTCTTGTTCGGGAATGCATTGTGCGTGTTCGGGACGCTGTTTGCGTGCTCGGGGGATAGTATCTCGTGAACTTGCCCATGCGGTCGCCTATGGGCGCAGCCATCTTGTTTTTCAATTGTCCCGCCCGTTCGCGATGCCTTATTTCCTGTTCCGGGTTGCGTATAGCGTGTTCACGAAGCGCATGTCCTGTTTGGGAACACTTTTTACTTGTTTGCGACGATTATTGCAAGCTCAGGGGGAAATATCGCACAGGCTTACCGAATTGGTCGCGATGGGCGGGCCATCTTGTTTTCCACTCTATGCTATGGTTCTGGGCCTGCGTTTCTATCCTCCCTCAATCTTTGCAATCCTTAGTTTTTTTACACTGTTTTTCTGATTTTTTTTTATTTATCATCTATTTCTCTCTGTAGCTAAGTTTATATTTTGCATTTTAATTCTACTGTTACTGTGTTTATTTTTACTTTTCTACTGTTTTATATTACTTCTTACTTTAAGCTCCTACTTCTTCCCCTTAACTTTTTTTTCTCCTCCTATCTTTTCTTTTCCTCCTCCCACATACCCCATCACCATGGCGAAGGGTAGTACTACCGGCTCCAAGGGCAAGGCGCCTGCGCCCTAGAGCTGCCTGCCTTGTGGCAGAATGCGCCCTGCAGGGGTGCAGGCCCGGCAGCTTTTTCCCGAGGCAGAGGTGGCCACCCTTGTTGTTTTTGTCCAGCGCCACCTCGCCTTGACCTTGGCAGCAGGCCAGGCTCTGGGTACCCTACCCAGGAAAGTCACTGTCAGTGGGCATAGGGGCGCTGCTCAGGGGTCCGGCGCACCCATAACCAGCTGGCCCACCGGTGGTCAGACATCCTGGACCGGGAGCAGGACCTGTTGGACCTGCTAGGTGTTAAGGTCAATCAATCAATCAAAATTCCTTTATTCGGCATTTCAACAACACTATAAAAGGACATTATTCAAACTATATAAACATTTCATTAAAAAAGAAGCAGGAATAGACTAATCAAATATATAATGTACATCCACCTCCACATTTTCTCCATTCTTAACAGTGTCAAAAATCAAATTCATCTAGTGGACCTTAATCTTTCTGAAATCCTTAAAAAATTCATCACACAGAATAGTGTCAGGGGATATCTAGACTCTTTTAAAAAAACAAGTGCATCTCTTGCTGATCTTAAATTAGCTTTTTTAAAAAGATGTATTAAAAACAGCGTCTAGGTACTTGATAAAATGGGCATAATAATACAAAATGAAGGGTATCCTGTCGAGATCGATGATCGCAGCCACAGGGACCCTTTGACTCAACGGCATTAGTGAATCCCGCAGGTTCAGATAAAAGATGATGAAGCAAGTTGAGTCTAAAACGCGTTAATAAAAACCTATCGTGCGGGTTGTATACAAGGGAGAGATAGGGCTCCATCCCACTAGAGGGTTTCACTGTCAAATAGACCTGTACAGTGTGCTTATTGCTTTCCCTCATTTCTCGTAACCTAGTGGTAAGTTTGGAGAGCTTCTCATTTACTCTTGCTTGATCTTGTTTTGTAATACTCTGTGGATTTGAAAACAAGTTTCCACATCCAATGCTCTCCAAAGCCCTTTCACATACTTTAACCAGGGAATAGACATACCTTTCTCACTCCCCAAACAATCTATAATAATCATCCGCGACAGATTGGCATCCTGATTTACCCATAGTTTTAACCAGGCCATGAGGGGTCTGTTCCTCACCCTGTCCTCCAGGTACTTACAGCCAAGTTCCTCATGTACTATATGTGACGGTACAGATTGGGGGACTTTAAGCAGCCTCCTTACGTATTTGTTTTCCTTGGTCTGTAAACTGGTTGCATTTGCCATTCCCCATAACTCTGCCCCGTACACAACCTTAGCAACAGTGATTGAGTTGTACATGGTCAGCATTTGTTCAGGAGCCCAGCGGCCCAGTCTGCGCCCAAAATTCATAACCGCTCCTGAACTCGCTGCCAACTTACTACCATGTTCTTCTATCAATGGTTTAAAATTCAAATTTCTATCGAATAAAATGCCCAGGTATAAAAAAGTCTGCACTTTTGCCAGACTTGTAGCGCCTATTCTGTAGTTAAAATGTTTGCCTTTATGTTTTAGGCCCAGCTCCATTATATATGATTTTGTCAAGTTGGCAGACAAGTCAAGGCTAGACATAAACTCTACAAACCCATCAATCAGACGTTGCAGTCCTACTGGCGTTCGAGCCAGCAGGACCGTATCGTCCGCATAAAGCAGAACTGGAACAGATCTACTTCCTATTTTGGGCGTGTCTGCTTTCAGGTTCAGTAAAAAACGTTCAAGCCCATTAATGTTAATGGAAAATAGGAAGGGTGCAAATATGCACCCTTGCCCAACCCCGCTTGTGCATTTAAAGGAATCTGTCTGGTCACCCTGCAGGTTATATCTCACTGTTGCGGTGGTGTTCTGATGAAGGTTCCTCAAAATAGAAATGAGGCCAACATCAACCCCCAGATCCGACAATGTGTCCCATAGCTTCGATCGATTTACGCAATCGAAAGCAGCTGCCAGATCCATGAAGGCTGAATAAACTTTCTCCTGTCTGGCAACTGTATAATTGGTGACCAGTTAATATAAATTTAAACACTGGTCTGTCGTGGACCTCCCGGCCCGAAAGCCATCCTGGACTTCTGTGAGGATACCATTTTCTTCTTCCCAGTCCATCAAGCGGTTCAGGATAGCCCTGCCCCTTACTTTAGCTGTTACATCAATTAAAGAGATGGGCCTGTAACATTGGGGGCTATCTCTGCTACCCTTCTTAAAAATTGGTACTATTGTCGCTGTTGACCATGAGCGGGGTAAGCCCGATACTATGGCCTCATTTATAACTCTTGTGACTACCGGGCCCCATAATTCTATGTTACTTAAGAAAATGTCCGGCGGGATCCCATCAGGACCAGGGTCTTTATTGCGTGTAAGACCCTTTATGCCCCCTCTCAATCCCTTTATGCCCCCCTCAATCCATCAACGGCGGCCGCTCCTCACACAGCTCCCTGCCCTACAGGACGCCTGGTTCCTTAGCGCTGCTACGCTACACTGCTATCTGCCACCTGGTATCGTAGCGCTTCAACGCTAGACCGCTCTCTGCTTGCCCAGATTATTGCATCGCTAGATTGCCTGCCTTGCTGAACATAAGTATACCGTAGCGCTAGTTCTTCCAAAGTGTGCATTTATCATCGTTTGTATTGCGCTGTGCTGCCTGTTGTTACCATTGTGCTCGACTGTACCACTGCCTCTTCCATAGACATCGCATTGTTGATACCCCAATTCCGGTTTCGTTTCACGGATTGCGGCCATTTTGGTGTTGTTATTGTGACACCCTGGCCGGATCTCCGCCCCGTTCCCGCCTCCCAGCTGACCCTCCCTCCCACTGATACTATCAGCCGCTTTGCCGCTCATTGTGCTGTGACCGCCCTGAATCCATCAACGGCGGCCGCTCCTCACACAGCTCCCTGCCCTACAGGACGCCTGGTTCCTTAGCGCTGCTACGCTACACTGCTATCTGCCACCTGGTATCGTAGCGCTTCAACGCTAGACCGCTCTCTGCTTGCCCAGGTTATTGCATCGCTAGATTGCCTGCCTTGCTGAACATAAGTATACCGTAGCGCTAGTTCTTCCAAAGTGCGCTTTTATCATCGTTTGTATTGCGCTGTGCTGCCTGTTGTTACCATTGTGCTCGACTGTACCGCTGCCACTTCCATAGACATCGCATTGTTGATACCCCAATTCCGGTTTCGTTTCACGGATTGCGGCCATTTTGGTGTTGTTATTATGACTCCCTGGCCGGATCTCCGCCCCGTTCCCGCCTCCCAGCTGACTCTCCCTCGCCCCTCCCCTTCCACCATCCATATATGACAGATGCTCTTGCGCGCAGCGTCCACGCGCAGCGGATGCGCCCCATGCGTGCCGAAGGCGCGCCAAAGGTTAGCCCGTCTACGCCCGTCCGTGCCTGGACCGCGCCCAGCACCAGACCCCCTGGCCCCCGCAAACCGCACCCCTCCCTCATAACGTATGAAGCCGCCACCCTCCTAGCCCTTAACCCCGAACGCACACCACAATGCTACGAAGCTGCTCCAGGACGTACCCATGGTCCCTTCGCCTGCCAATCCTGCAAGTTCGCCTGCATCAAGACCCACACCAAACCCACTAACTCCAAACACAGCTCCGACTTCAACCACCTGAAGTGCATCCTGCTGAACACCCGCTCGGTCCACAGACACGCCACTGAACTCTGGGACCTACTCGACACTGCTTCACCGGACATCGCCTTTCTTACAGAAACCTGGATGAACGCATCATCAGCACCCGACATCGCCATAGCCATCCCGGATGCTTACAAGATCATCCGAAAAGACCGCACCAACCAAACAGGAGGAGGCATCGCCATCGTCCATAAGAACACCATCAGAATCACGACCAGCTTCGACGACAACCTTGCAACCGCGAACACCTCCACTTCCAGATCCACACCGACCCCAGGACCACACTTAGAGGCACCCTCATCTACAGACCACCAGGAACCCGTAAACAATTCAGCGAAGACATCACTGACTTCATCAGCCCACACGCCCTCACCTCCGAGAACTACATTCTACTGGGAGACCTCAACTTCCACCTGGAAAAGAAAACCGACAGCAACACCACCACCCTTCTGGAAAACCTGGCCAATCTCGGACTCAAACAACTTGTTGACACCCCTACCCATGTAGCCGGACATACGCTCGACCCAATCTTCACCTCCAGCAAGCACATCTCCTTTGATCACACCACAGCTCTCCATTGGACGGACCACAGCTGTGTTCACTTCAACTACAAAACTACCTCAACCCACAACCCCCCACAACCTATTCCGCGAAGAAACTGGAGCAAAATCACCACCGACCAACTCCTCACATCGCCCAAACAAAACCCTCCCGCCCTCTCATCGGACCCAAACCAAGCTGCCACCAAATTCAAACAATGGATCACTCACAGCGTTGACGAATTAGCATCCGTGAAAAACCACCAAACCAAACAGGGTAGCAAAAAGGCCCCCTGGTTCAACGATGACCTTAAGAAATCCAAGAAACTATGCCGTACTCTCGAGAAAACATGGAGAAAAAACCCATCCACTGACATCCTGACCACCTTCAAGACAGCCACCCGCAAACACCACCAATTGATCCGATCCACCAAGAAATCAGCATTCAAGGATCGACTCGACAACAACGCCCATAACAGCAAAGAACTATTCAACATCGTCAAAGAATTTACCAACCCCACCGCAGCCTCAAACGACATCACTCCCTCCCAAAACCTCTGCGACTCGTTATCCTCTTTCTTCTACAACAAAATAGCCGACATACATAACAGCTTTGAGAACATTTCCTTTGAACAGTCCACTCCACCCACCTCCGAACCCAAACCGCCCTCTAACAACCTTAGCGCCTGGAACACAATCACCACTAAAGACACCATCCGTCTAATGAACTCCATCCATTCAGGTTCGCCAACCGACCCTGTTCTCACCACATCTTCAACAAAGCAGACTCCATCATCGCACCCCATCTCCGTGATGTCATCAACTCCGCTACCTTCCCAGAAAGCTGGAAACACGCCGAACTCAGCGCCCTCCTGAAGAAACCCACAGCAGACCCCTCTGAACTTAAGAACTACCGCCCCATCTCCCTCCTCCCATTCCCTGCCAAAGTCATTGAGAAAGCCGTCAATAGCCAGCTCGCCGCCTTCCTTGAACCCAACAACTCCCTCGACACCTCACAGTCCGGCTTCTGAGCCAAACACAGCACCGAAACCGCCCTCATTGCAGCGACAGACGACATCCGAACGCTTCTGGACAATGGAGAAACAGTTGCCCTCATCCTACTCGACCTCTCCGCCGCCTTTGCACAGTCTGCCATAGCACCCTCATACAACGCCTCAGCAACATCGGCATACAAGGAAAAGCCTTGGACTGGATCATCTCGTTCCTTGCCGGGAGAACCCAGAGAGTCCGACTCCCCCCATTCAAATCAGAGGCCACCGAAGTCATCTGCGGAGTTCCACAAGGATCATCACTCAGTCCCACCCTCTTCAACGTTTACATGAGTCCCCTCGCATCCATCGCTCGACAACACAACCTTAACATCATCTCTTACGCTGACGACACCCAGCTGATCCTCTTCCTCACCAAAGACCCTAACACCGCCAAAACCAATCTTCACGAAGGCATGAAAGAAGTAGCCGAATGGATGAAAAACAGCCGCCTAAAACTTAACTCCGACAAAACGGAAGTCCTCATCCTAGGATCATCCCCCTCTGCCTGGGACGACTCATGGTGGCCATCGGCCCTGGGCACGGCACCCATACCCACAGACCACGCACGTAACCTAGGCTTCATCCTAGACTCCTCCCTCTCGATGACCAGACAAGTCAACGCCGTCTCATCCTCTTGCTTCAACGTACTTCGTATGCTCAAGAAAATCTTTAGTTGGATCCCCACCGAAACAAGAAAGACTGCCACCCACGCACTAGTCACTAGCCGACTGGACTATGGAAACACCCTCTACGCCGGAACCACAGCCAAACTACAGAAAAAACTCCAACGCATCCAAAACGCATCAGCCAGACTCATATTGGACATCCCTCGACAAGCTCACATTACCGGTCACCTGAAAGACCTCCACTGGCTTCCCGTCAACAAGAGAATAACGTTCCGTCTCCTCACCCACGCACACAAGGCCCTTTATAAACTAGGACCCGAATGCCTCAACACAAGACTGTCCTTCTACACACCCACCCGCCAACTAAGATCCTCCAATCATGCCCTCGCCGCAGTTTCGCGCATCCACAGATCCACCATGGGAGGAAGATCCTTCTCCTACTTGGCGGCCAAGACCTGGAATTCTCTCCCCACTCACCTTCGCCTTACACAGAACCACATTTCCTTTAGAAAGGAACTTAAAACCTGGCTATTTGATAAATAAGGCACCCCCTCCCCCAAGCGCCTTGAGACCCTCTGGGTGAGTAGTGCGCTATACAAATTCCTGAACTTGAACTTGAACTTGAACTCTTTTCGGGTAAATTCTATCCTCCCAGCTACGATGTCCCTATGGTCATCTTGTTCACCTTCCAGCATGGTCCCTCTGTTGTATAGAGCACTGAAATGTTCCACCCATTGTGCTGGGAGTACATTTGAGGCAATGCTAGGACTATTCCCTTCTTGAAAACAGCGTTTATTAATTATTTACCAAAACCTGGTAAGATCGCGTTTTTCCGCAGCCTCTCGTAAATCTTCCCACGTTTCAGTTTGAAGGGCTAGCTTACGGCGCCTAACTTCTTGCTTATAATGTGCTCTGCAGAGGGTAACCCTGACACCATCTCTGGGTTTCTGTTTGAGGGCGGCTCTAAGCTTACTCTGGGCCAAAGAGCATCCCCTATCGAACCATCTCCAGTTATGGGCTTCCTTCCCTTTCCCTGTTGCATGCATTAAGCGATCTACTAGCCTACCCATCTCCACAAATGACTCCACCACCTATGGCCCTTTAATCTCCGGGTTTAGGCATACCTCCAACTGCTGTTTCCCTTTGGAGACTAGGGACTTATAAAAACTTCCGCTATCCATTTTAGCCCATTTTAGTCTTCTGCCTTGGTCTGTGACCATCTCCCTAACGTCCAGAAGTCTCTTCCTTATTTCTCTATTCGCCTTTGACACTACAATACTCACTGTAAGGGGGTTGTGGTCGCTAAAGCCACTACAGTCGATGTTAAATCTTAAAACTCTCTCTTTGAGTAAGCGGGAAACAATAACAAAGTCAATGTATGAGCTACATCCTCTACCTCTAAAGGTTGGATTAACCCCACTTTTGGAGTTGAGAGATAAAAGATCCATGGAATGAGACAAGTCATAGTTATTCATCATCCCATTGAGATTAGCTCCATCTATTGTGTGGTCAAAGTGGGCGCCCTCCACTAGATTACACGATGCGAGGAGCGAGTGCATTATTCATCTTCTCTATCTGGATTCCCAGTTAATCCTCCAACTCCTCCACTCTACATCCCCCTGCATTATAAAAATTAACTATAATCAGGTTAAGATCCCTGGTTTTAAACTGAACTGCAAGCATACAATCTGATTTCCAGTTGAGATCTGTCCAGGTCCCATCTAGAGTCAGATGCGCCCACAGAACGAGACCTCCTTTTGCTCTGCCTGCCCTAGATCTTACAGCCGGGGTCCCAAACAGCTTATACCCCTCAAGATTGAAATTTGTTGGGTCAACTTCCCATGTTTACTGGGCACAGATTACGTTAAATTTGTTTACATAATCCAGCCATTCCTTATTAGAAAATTTGGTTGAAAGTCCCGCCACATTCCATGACAACAGATCTACAGTGTTCCACTCATTCAGTTTTACTGATCTCCTGCCTGGCGGAGATCCCTCAATAACTTTCCCCACAGTTATTAGTCCTTGTAATAAACTGCTTCTAGTTTCCCCTTCTGCCATGCTTAACTGTCAGTCACAATCTTCCAATCCTGACAAGGCCCCAAACCTATTTTGTAACCTGATGTTCTGTGGCTTGTAATAGTTCGGAGCCGCACCTCCTAATGGGGTGCCCCATTCTGTGTTCTGTTCAGGGGCATAAAAAAAACCTTAGGGGAAGTGATTGGATTCGAGATCTGGAGCCGAGTTGTCCCCCATTACAAATAAATTCGGCACATCTTGTGTCCCTGAAGTTAATGATAATACAATCACCTTCAGTCGACTTTACCCGTCTTCCCACCCAATTTACTCTCCCAGCAAATAATATCTCTGGACAGACGTAGCTAGTAACCCTGGGCGAAGAACTACGCTCCGTTCGCGGAGCTTGCGGAGTTTCGGCAGCTCCGCGTTCCGCGGAGAACGCGTAACTGTCGATAACTCCGTGATCCGGTGCGTAGCGTAGTTCTCGCGCGCTGAATAACATTATCGCGTGCGCGGCAATGGCTTACCTTCGTTCTGCGTTCGTTTTTTCCTGGTCGCTTGTGCCACCATGTTTGGAAACACTCTCGCACAGTCCCGTGCGACTGTGCGAACGCGATAACGTCATTTTGATGCGAGATAGCGTCATAAGGATGCGCGAGGATGCTTTTTGGTAAGATCGAGTTGCCGAACACGCAGAAACTGCATTCTTGCACAGAATAACTCGCGAGCATGTTAAAACCATAATAAATTACCATTTTGGTTAGGAAAAAAAAGCAAAAAACCTTAAAGTTGTACCTTTGGCTTTATTTTTAGGGGGGAAGGACCCCTCTTTTTGTTTCTACTCTTGTTTTGCAGAGTAAGGAGGAAGGGCTCTTGAGTTTACAACTTCCTGTTCCTGTCCACCAGGCTCCTCCCAGTGCTTTGTCCATGTGGTGCTCACTTTCCTTTGGATTTTGAGCTGGAAGGATCACTTTCTGTCTGTGTTGGCTGCATTACTGATTTACCTTGGATTTAATGAGGACTTTTTGAATTGGAATTCTCTTTTTCAAGTAAGTTTGTGTAATGTATGAGTGATGTAGACTTGTGCTTGTTTGATTTGATTTTTTTTTTAACAACAGTATTCAATCCTGGAATGAAATTATTGATGGAGGCCTGTACTTTCATGAGGTCCCAAATTGTAATTTTTTTCTAACATTGCATTTTGTGGAATTTAAAATGTTTCTAATTTTTAAGCCAATATGTGACCCTAGTACCCCATGTAGTTAGTGTGTAGGCATGCATGAGTTCATTGTATTAACTTTCTGTGGTTGGCCTGGCCATGTGTTGGCGGCCATTTAATGTTTCCAGCCACTTTGCTCTTGCCATAGGCCTCCAACCTTGTGGCCTACTCTGGCAGTAGGCCATAGGTACTACTCATAGGGTCATGAAAGTTAATCAACTGTTTTTGTGGTGTACCCTTAATGTGAAAAACATGGATGGCTTGGATTGATATAGAAAATCTTATTTTTATGTGTGGGGTATTTCTGGTTTTGGGTGTGTTTAAACTTTAAATACTCTGTCAATTTCTGCCATTAGGTAACCCTAGGAATACAGCTTGGGTAGTTTTGGTAACTTCGCACCATGTGAGCACGTGAACTTAAATTTTTTGTCTTGTTCGCGCACTCAATGTACTTGCTCGGGAACGCGAACACGACTTTTTATTCCGTTCGCGCTGCCGAACATGCCGATTTAGCATTCTCGCGGACAATATGTCCCGAGTTGCATAAAAGTTTCTCAAAAATGTTGCAGGTCTTTCTTGTGCACCTAAAAATTCCTCATTTATGTTATGTTCTCATTTTGGTAGTACTTTTCTCTTTTTGGAGCATGGACCACTTCCATTTTCTCTCCTCTGTTATTATTTTTTTTTTTTTGGGGTGGGGTGACCAATTTGGGCGGTGGTGTGGTGTGTCCATTTTCTGAAGCAAAGCATTGTCCCTTTGCCATAGGCATTATTGTCTGTCTTCTCTTTCTTGTCATGTTGTTGTTGGTGGCCAGGCCATGTGGTGGCGGCCATTTTGTGTATGCTTCCTTTGTGATTTATTTTGCCATGTTGTTGTTGGTGGCCAGGCCATGTGGTGGAGGCCATTTTGTAAAGTTGTCCATGTTGTTGTTGGTGGCCAGGCCCTATGGTGGTGATCTTTTTGTGTATGCTTCCTTTGTGATTTATTTTGCCATGTTGTTGTTGGTGGCCAGGCCATGTGGTGGAGGCCATTTTGTATATACATCCTTTGTGATTTTGCCATGTTGTTGTTGGTGGCCAGGCCATGTGGTGGCGGCCATTTTGTGTATGCTTCCTTTGTGATATATTTTGCCATGTTGTTGTTGGTGGCCAGGCCATGTGGTGGAGGCCATTTTGTGTATACATCCTTTGTGATTTTGCCATGTTGTTGTTGGTGGCCAGGCCCTATGTCGGCGGCCATTTTGTGTGTCCTTCCTTTGTGCTTTTGCCATAGGCATAGGCCTCCAACCTTGTGGCCTACTCTGGCAGTAGGCCATAGGTACTACTCATAGGGTCATGAAAGTTAATCAACTGTTTTTGTGGTGTACCCTTAATGTGAAAATCATGGATGGCTTGGATTGATATAGAAAATCTTATTTTTATGTGTGGGGTATTTCTGGTTTTGGGTGTGTTTAAACTTTAAATACTCTGTCAATTTCTGCCATTAGGTAACCCTAGGAATACAGCTTGGGTAGTTTTGGTAACTTCGCACCATGTGAGCACGTGAACTTACATTTTTTGTCGTGTTCGCGCACTCAATGTACTTGCTCGGGAACGCGAACACGACTTTTTATTCCGTTCGCGCTGCCGAACATGCCGATTTAGCATTCTCGCGGACAATATGTCCCGAGTTGCATAAAAGTTTCTCAAAAATGTTGCAGGTCTTTCTTGTGCACCCAAAAAAACAGAATTTGTCATTTGGTTGTTGTTTTGGGAGCCTGGGCAGGGGTTTCTTTGTATGTGTTTTTGCGGTGTTATGTTTACAACCTCTGTCTTAGCCATGGGCTATTTATTCCTTGCACATTAACCTGTCATGTGCAGCAGGCATCCTCGTTTTTCTGTCCATATTGGTATCTATAGGCCTGCTTCACTTTATTGGTTCTTTCTGGACTTCATGTGGCCTTTGAGCTGTGGTGCTGCTGGACTGGTATTATTAGTCTTCTGTTTTGTCTTTTATACATTGACCTGTGTGTCTTTCAATTGTTCATGTTGCCTTACTGCTTGTTTGACTGATGTTGTTCTGCCTTCTTTACTTGTAGGTGCACAAAAAAGACTGAGGAGGTGCTGGTTGTTTTTTCATCCATCGCTCGTTCTACCGCCAGACGGACTTCCTTCAGTTGTACGCCACGTGTGGTGTGTGACTCATCTGACCAGACATCTCTGCAATTTGTGCTGCTGTGAGCTGACTGACATCAGAAGAAGATGGGCCCTAAGAAAGCTACCAGGTCCTCCACCACAAAGAAAGTTGCTGCGAAGAAGGAACAGCAGAAGGAAGTGTCACTTAAGTCTGGTATGGACCCCAAAACCTTTTTTGGCACCCCAAAAGGTACGCCTGCAGCAGCGGGGTCTGGGGCGCAAGCTGGGACCAGCACATCTGCATTAGTGGGGGCAAGCCAGCATCCCAGGGCCAAGCACATGATGAGGGTCGAAGAGGTAGCCAGCCTTCTGCTTGCGAGCAGTGATACTGAGCCAGAACTAAACTTATCGCTGTCTCAAAGTAGTACACAATCCACGCAAGATGGAAGTGCTCAACAACCACCGCCAGCAGTAGATGTTCAACAACCACAACCACCGCCCGCAATAGGAGTTGTTCACCCACAACCACAACCACTTCCCGCAACAGTTGTTGAACAACCACAACCACCGCCCGCAACAGTTGTTGTTGAAAAACCCCAGCCCGCAATAGTACTTCCTCAAGAACAACAACCACCATCTCCGCACCAAATAGTAGTAGTTGTTCCTCCCGAAGTCGGGGCAGTTCAGGAAGTAGAGCCTCCTTCCGAGCAAGAAGAAGAGGAAGCCACTTCTGTAGGTGATCTATTTCCTTCGAATTCACCAAGGGAAAGGAGGGTTAGTGCATCGAGTTCTTCGCAAAGCATCCCTTCCGATGACCTTGATACGGATTGGCAGCCACAACTATCTGCGCATTCAAAGGAGAGACATCCCAAGAAGACCATGCTAGGAAAAAGGAAGTTTCCAGGCAGGCTTGAACTTATGGAGGTCGATGTAGGTGAGCAGGATACTGCTGGTGATAAAGACGGGTCTGACACTGTCATCATCACAAGCGTTATTCCTGGTGCAGAGGATGTAGAGACAAACATTTTCACCCTATCCAGAAATGCTGCAATGACTGATGAGCAGGTACCACGCATAACTCCTACACACTCAACACCCACAGTAACACCAGCTCCAATTTTTTCAACAGCGAAGGCCCGGCAGCATCCGACATCCAGCAGAAGCGCCACTTCAACAGAAGGAGGTAGTGGCAGTACTAGGACTGAGCTGTCCCATAGTGAAATTCCACAATCCTCCAGTCCATCCGGCATTGGCAGTGGGTCCTCCTCTTCCTATGGCAGGAGACAAAAGTTTACCTCCCCAGTGTGGGACTTCTTTACGGTTCACCCAGTTCAGGAGAACATTGCTGTATGCACCATTTGTCATGCCAATGTTAGTCGTGGTAAGCTTGGTACAAACTATGGGACTGGAGGCCAAACGACCCATTTGAAAAAAACACACGTGATCAGGTGGGAGAACCACCTTGCAAGCTTAAAAAATGTTAGCACTCCTGTTGGTGGGGATACAGTGGTACAAGGTCCACTCATGGTTGATCAGGAGGTAGAAGAAGAGGGAGACGATGACCTTCTATCTAGGAGTGGTACACAATCGACCCCTGTCGCCAGCACTGGAGTGGTAAAGACCACATCCTCCGCATCTGCAACTTCTCAGTGGCACCAGAGTCAGCTGGAAACACCAAGGAGTGCAAAGTCTGCGATGCAAGGTGGTCCGTCTAGCACAACTCAAAGACATGCAAAGCAGCTTACCATTCCTAGCATGTTAAGGCAGGAGGGAAAGTACGAGCGGAACCACCCAGTAGCACGTTTATACAATGCCAAACTTGCGAAAATGTTAGCACTGGACCTTCTCCCATTTTCATTTGTTGAGGCTGTTGGATTTCTGGAATTAGTGGCAACCCTCTGCCCAAAATGGAACGTTCCCAGTCGCTACTATTTTGCCCGAGTGGCTGTTCCAGCACTACACCACGATGTGCTGGAATTGATTGGGAAAGCCTTACAACAGAGTGTTGTCCATTGTATCCACCTGACAACAGACATGTGGAGCAGTTGCGATGCTACAGATTTCATGTGCATCACCGCACACTGGATCTCTTTTGCAGGTGTTAAAGACAAGTTAACTTCAGGCCTCCGTGACGTTGCTGGAATTTTTAATGATACGCGCAGACATGCAACTATAGCCATGTTTGGTATGGACAAAAGTCATACTGCTGAAAACATTTTGTCTGACTTTAATGACAAGGTCTTTGAATGGCTGAAACCAAGAGGCCTTAAGATTGGTTTTGTTTCCACCGACAATGGCAGTAATGTAGTGAAGGCAATGAGAGAAGGACATTATTTCAGGGTACCCTGTTTGGCACACTGCATAAACTTAGTCGTGCAAGACTTTCTGAAAAATGAAGCCAAAGTCAGCAACATAATGGCCATCTGCAGAAGAATATGCACGCACTTTAACCATTCTTTCAAAGGACGGAAGCTGCTACGGGTCATTCAGCAAGAGCATAGGTTGCCAGTCAAAGCACTGATACAGGAGGTCCCAACACGTTGGAACTCAACTTATTTCATGCTTGAGCGTCTCTTTGAGCAGTACATCCCACTGAATGCTTATGTCATGTCAAGAAGATTAGGGGATCCTACTGTTAATCTTAAAGCCCTGACCATTGAGATGTGGCAGTGGGACCTCATTAAATGCATCACAGAGATGCTACAACCCTTTGAGGTCTTCACACGTGCAGTTAGCAGGGAGGACTGTACTATGGGCCAAGCCATCCCATTGTTGTACATGCTTGAGCAACAGGTGAAGGAGGTCTGTGAAACATACGAAGGTGACGAACAAAAAGTTGATGCATATACCTTAGCCAAGGGCTTAGTCAACCGCTTGTGTGAAAATGTAAGGCTCAACAATATTGTGTCAGGTGAACATTACATAACTGCAACAATCTTGGATCCACGGTACAAATTATTTGTCAGCAGTAACGAAGTAATTCCATTTTCAGATGAGGATGTTGACAAGTACAAAACTTCCATAGCTGCGGAAGCTAATGAGTTAGAAACTGAACGGCTGTTACTTAAAGGCCTGCCACTGCCAGCCCAGGCCAGTCCAAGTACTCCTGTCGCAAGTTCTTCACAGCGTGAGAGCAGTGCGTCTGCTTTCCAGCAGGCACCAACAGTACCAAAAGCAGCACCTACACGATCTGATTCAGCAGACCCAACCAAAAGCATAACTGCTTTTTTTATACAGAAAGGGATGGGTAAGTCCGTTGCTGTTGCAAAGGGAAAAGAGGACCAGCAAAGCCGAGCACCAATGAACATTGAGCGGATGGTTCAGGCCTATCTGGATGACACAACAGAGGTGTTCATGGAGCAAAGCCCATTGGTCTATTGGTATGAAAGAAGGAGACAGTGGCCAGTGCTGAGCAGGCTGGCGATAAAGTATCTGGCTTGTCCTGTAGCCAGTGTCTCCTCTGAGCGGGTTTTCAGTGCTGCTGGTGCCATTGTCACATCGAAAAGGACTAGTCTCTCCCCCAAAAGCGTGGAGCGGCTGACAATGATAAAAATGAATCAACGCTTCATACCACCAGACTATCAAGTACGTGAATCACCGCCGGATGAAGAAAGCGAGTGTGAAGAAGACGTCCTCACTACTGGGTTACATGACCTACTTCTGTCTGAACGCACAGAGTTTGAGGACGAGCTCCTCTTCCCTGACAACTAGGACAGGTATGTTAAAGGAATGATGCAATGCATTGCATAGGATTGTTTAGCCGACTCTGAGCAAATGTGCATGGAATTAAAGTATACTAGTAGTAACTTCAGACTCACGTGATGGGCAATTTTCCCATGTTATTTAATAATATAAATTATTTATGCACTTGTGACCCTACTACTACAGGTGCAGTCAGTACTTAATTTATCGTTCGTAGTGCATGTTCATGTTGCACAACGTACATTATTTGGTGAAACAGTCCCCCCTCCACCCCCCAACAAACACAAATGAACTTCAAATGTTTTCTTGTGAAAATAATATCTTTGTTTTATTTTTATATTTTAATAATGATAATAGAAAAATAAAATATATAACTAATGTAACCCCCTGACCCAGAGCTGTCCCTACCCTCCCCTAACCCCAACCAAATTTCAACCCAAATGTACACCCCAACTCCCACATCCCACCCACCAACAAAAGGATTAAAAAAGGGGCAAAAAACAGGGTCCATTTCAAAGCCGGCGGGCTTTCAGGTGTTTGTCCACCAGTATCTTGACACGCTCCTCTAGACCGTCCTCCTGCTTCTTCCGCTCCTCCTCCAACTTCGCTACCCGGCGGAGAATCTTTGCTTTGAAATCACGGCACCTACACTTGCATGCATGTTGTTGTTGTTGTTGTTGTGGGGGGGCCGCCGAAGATGTAACAATGCGGCGGCGGGCGGCTGCCTGACCACGGCGACGTAGTCCTGCAGGCTTGGGGCCCGGGGCATTGGAAGAGGCAGCAGCTGCTGCCGCCGCCTCCTCCTCCTCCTCCTCGGCCTGATCCACCAGCCGGCGGTAGGCCTCTACAATTGCCTGCAGTTTCCGCTGCCGGGCCCGGACTGCCAACTCCTTCCTGGTTGGTTTTTGGGAAGGAGTAACTATAAAGAAAGAAACAGAATTGTTAATCCAAACTCCCCGCAAATCAAGAACACAACATTGATTCAACACATAGTGGGCGGCACAGTAGCACTAGCAAGCAAGCTGAGTACCAGAAATTGTGTTGCGTCTATCTTGAACATTCTACAGCCTCTATTAATTTGTCGGACTTTTTGTCACGGCTTTATGCCTGCCCTATTAGCATGGGTGTACTTCAACGGTCACACACATTAGAACGAACACCTGTCTTTTACATATCTCCTTTTGTTCCGGGAAGGCGGGAACACTCTCAAAGTAACATTAATTAACAGGGGGCAGCTAGTAGCACATGTCTAGTAAAGACTATAATACTTTATACCGCGCAACAAACCTTATTTGGTTTGTGTTTCACCAGCAACGACCCATGCACCCAGTCGTCCCCTCCTTCCCTTGCCTTTGGGTTTGCCCAAAACACCGCAGCTGCTGAGACTATCCACTAACCACCGGTATTGGGTGTGTCTCCCAACCACGCTGGCAGCTGTGTTTTCCCCTTTACATGCTTTAACAACAACCCATGCATCCGACTGCTATCAGGCACTTGCATTACTGTAGTGGTAATGCTTAGCATGCTAATGACAAGTAAAGGTAACATCATATATTTTCCAGTAGAGTACAGTGAGAAAGTTTTCCCCTCCCACCAAGTAATGCAGATCACTATTGAATGTAACTTACCATCGCCCGCCGCTGTTGGCTCCCCCCCCACTGCTGCTGGTGTAGGTGCCTCTGTTCCTCCTGTCCCCGCCGGGAGCGCTGAAGCAGCGCCGCTGTCCCCGTCGGCACTGGTCGATGGTAAGGGTTCTGCACCTATAAAAATAAGTACGCCTTTTTAGATGGATGCACAGCCCCCTTTGTACTTGTTCACCAAGAATGGAGTTCTTCAAAACAGTTAAGTCCAACGTACGTAATCAGTATGAGTCCACATTGCATAGTACAGCAGAGTCACTACACATATTATTAGCATTCATTGTTATGGTATGGTACCCAAGCTCATCTCATCTGTCCTGCTACTCTAGTCCTTGGAAATTGGAAGTGAACTATGTAACCTTTGTACATCAATGTATCCAGTTTTGCGCATGTGTTAACTCGCAGCTTGTTGCGCAGTACGAGAAGACGCTCTGGGGCAACACATCATTGTTCAATGCATACACCTGAAGAGGTGGGAAAGTAAAAGGGCCCGTATTTAAGTTTTCTATGTGGATTGTGGGATAGAGTTTGCTTACAGGTTACAACTTCTTTTTAGCATGGCTGCATAAAACTGGCATAAATGTATTTAATACTGTCTAACGTGCACCACTTTTGTCATTATTTTTCGGCAGGTGAGAAGATTGCCTTCTACGAAGCGGACATTTCCATAGCTTACAAAAAAAGAGGAATATCTGACCAGTATACGTTGGTGAGAGGTCTCCGATAGTTGCCACATTTCCCTATTGTGCACTAGTAGCTGTACAAATGTTGATTACTTTATTATGCCTGTTTTAACTCTGGATTTTTTCTGGTGGGCCCTTCAACGTATTGGACGGAAGCACTTAAAAACATTGATGTTACTTACTTACTTCTAACAAAATAAAGCTTTTGAATGACCACTTTGACTCTGAAGTTTATTTTCAGTGTCTGTTGTCTTAGAGACTCACACGAGTGAGTGAGCAAAAGGGGGTTTCTTAGGTAACGGTTTGTGTCCTAAAAGCATTCGGCATCTTGGTATTGGGGTTCAGGAGTGTGATTTGAACAATAGACCAATGACTCAGGCCATATAGGCTGACGTTCAGTGAATTGTGCGTTCCTCAGAGTTCTGTGACTGAGGTGTAAGTAAGGTCCAACCTGCCTATCAGTACCAACAACATCCAATTTTCGTGTGCATAGTTACATAGTTGTGTAATATGTATATAACTCCATAGGAGATAGAAGAATACCCACAAGACTAGTAGTGGTATACTAACGTTTACAAAAATACTAGACAAACATCATTCTGGATGCCTACTTGGTTGCTGTCAATTGACAAAGCACTGCAGACACATTACAGAGGAAAAAACAAGCACTGTTGGACTTACTGGGGACAGCAGCAGGATCCTCAGTAGAGGAGCTCTGTGTAACTGGTGGTTCACCCGCCGACTCGGTCCCTGTATTCTGCTTGCCCCTGGGTTCTGTGGTTCATGTAAAAATTAAAATATTAAACATAGATAAATACATTGAGTGATGTGAAACATAGACATAATTGCAAATCACACTGCTACAGTGGAACAGAGCCGGAGGCAACAAATCCATGCCAGGGGCCGCAACGCAAATATGTATCCATCCTTAGAGTATTATTAAATTAAGGATATCTATTGGTGCGGTGGCCCCTGAAGTTTGGTGCCCCTGTGCAGTTGCACAGCTTGCACATGCCCCCTAGAGCCGGCCCTGGCTGAGGTAAGAAGAACAAAGTAACGTTAGCATTCTTTGCAAGAAAAGGATTCCATTCATGCAGAAGAGAAGGCCGTGAAAAAAATGCTACAATATGCAAACAACGTACAATTATCCATCCACCGTTATTTCACTGACGGACAAAGGAAGGACAAGACTCTATTAATAGCATTAACTAACTTCAGTTCTCAGCAATAAAGAAAATCTCACATCAATAAACAGCAACAGCTAGCGCCAAGTTGAAACAACACGCAAGAGCCAGTGAAGAACAAGAACACTGTCATACAATGACAGTAGATATACCGGAATACATCGCAAATGTAACTAGGGGCAACAGTCATCGCGTTACTTATTCAGCCAATATTTACAAAGATACAATAACAATATTTATACAACTATATATATATATATATGTATATATATATATATATATATATAATCTATATGTATATAAATATATATATATATATATTACCTACTGGCGGTCGCCAGTAGGTATATATAGTTAGGATTTTTTCTCTATGGGTTTTTTGAAAATTCTATGTCTAATAACTTTGGCGTTTGTGGACGGAATTGGCTGAAATTTTCAGGAAAATGGCACATTTTGTTTCTGAGCAGCCCTTGAAAATTTGGGGGGGGTTCGTCCAGTGGGGGCCGAGAAAAAAGGGGGGTCCCAAAACGTGTTTTTAACATTGAGTTTTCCATAGGGCGGTTGGCCTCACTTTCAGCCCGAACGGCTGAATGGATTTGCACGAAACTTGGCAAAATTGTAGGGACTGGTAGCCCGATGTGCCTTTTGTAGGTCTCAATATATGTGCTCCAGTGGATTTTGAGAAATTAACGTTTAAAAAAAGATATATATCTGTAACAGCGGACCGGTTAGCGCTCTGGTTCGCGGACTTTTCGCGCAACGGAGCTTTGTGAAGCGAAGCTGATTGGTTCTCCGGCGTCTGTCAACATTCCAAACAGTCCGTAGCGGCCGCCATCTTGTCTCTCGGTAGGATCGAGAGACAAGAGGAGGTCAAAACAAAGGGGGAAATAACTATAAGGGGGCATAGTAGATCCTCGCTGACCCCCTAGGTTTGATGTGGAGGTTTTAAAAGGGCCCCGCGGGGCAAAAAAAAATAATAAAAATAATAATTGAACGGCTGAATGGATTTGCACGAAACTTGGCAAAATATTAGGGACTGGTAGCCCGATGTGCCTTTGCTAGGTCTCAATATATGTGCTCCAGTGGATTTTGAGAAATTAACGTTCAAAAAAAGATATATATCTGTAACAGCGCTCCGCTTCGCGTAACGGAGGTTTGCGAAGCTGATTGGTCATTCTGTCACTGGGCTATAGTTGGGCTACATCTGGCTGATATTTGGGCTACATTTGTTTTTTTGTGTGTCTGGCGGCCATCTTTGGGCTACATTGGGCTACATTGGGCTTCATTGGGCTACATTCGGCTAATTAGCAAATAGCTCATCGCAAACTAGGAATGGTAAAGAATCGCTATTTATTCCTTAAAGTTCGCTATTTAGGAAATGCAAATAACTTTGATGATACATATGGCGGTTCATCTCTAACAAGATAAGAAGCATAGGGATAGATTTATGATGACTGGCGCATCACCAGGGATGTGTTAGTCATTCTGTGCCGCTGTTCCGTCACCTATGGTGTGCTGCATTTACAATGCGGCGCATCACGGGGCAAAAACAGCACAGATGCGTGATGTATCTGTGCCGTAAAGGTGGCGCATTGCTGGAGTTGTATCGCAAGTGTGATGAAGGTCCAGCAAGGGTCGGGGGTGCCCCTGTCGCAGGGTTTCTGTTCTCACACAGAACTGTGGACAGAGGATTGGAACCTCGGCGAATTAGGGTGTCCCAAAACTCACGTTAGTAATCAAAAACTATTTAGCAAGCTAGGTACAGTGTCACATTGGATATAACAAACTCTCAATGTTTAGACAATCCAGAATATGAACTTATAGTACCTCAGGATACGTGGAACTCATGAACAGTCGGTCGTTATATATTTCTTAGAAACCAGAACATGGAGTTAAGAAGAACACATGTGTATTTGAAATGTTTATTTACTAATGCCGTCTTCTCAGGCGTAGTACCTTAGATAATAAAAGTACACATATTATCAGTAGCAAAATTACCAGCATAGTTACTAGTACATAAAAAGTGAATGGTGATAGTATGTTAACATGCTGTAAATGAATAAGAGTTAGCAACACTTATAAGCAGCCGCGGGCCGTGGAGGGAGTTACGGTGAGGCAGGGAGGCGGGGAGGGGGAGAAGCAGGGTGGAGAATACAAGTACACATATTATCAGTAGCAAAATTGCCAGCATAGTTACTAGTACATAAAAAGCGAATGGTGACAGTATGTTAACATGCTGTAAATGAATAAGAGTTAGCAACACTTATAAGCAGCCACGGGCCGTGGAGGGAGTTACGGTGGGGCAGGGAGGCGGGGAGGGGGAGGGGCAGGGTGGAGAGGGCTCCACCCTGCCCCTCCCCCTCCCCGCCTCCCTGCCCCATCGTAACTCCCTCCACGGCCCGCGGCTGCTTATATCTCACCCTCCCTAATACACATATTATATTATTTGCTAAGAAGGTCTCTTTGTGTTGGTTTAGGGCGTGCCCATACTTTAGTGTCTTAGATTTGAAGGAATCACATCAGCATACACCAGCTCTCTCTTCATGTGAACCGCATCAACTGTTGTGTATGTGTGTTCGGCAAAGCAATATAAAACCCGCCTCATGCCCAGAATTGGCAGAAGTTGCACTTATGTTATGAGTATGAAGTCGTGGAGATCAGACCTCATAACAATTCTGTATCGTGTTGTTCTTGAAACTTTAGCACTCGCTGTACAGATATAGTTTAACAAGCAAAGCAGATAGTAGAGCAATAACATATTATTCTCATGTAAACCACGATGAACTACTAGGTTGAAAGCTAAAGCAACAACTAAATGTCGTGTGCAGAAGTTGCAAAAAAGGAAAAATGGCGTTTAAACCGGTAATGAGCCCATGCTAACTTAACACGGTGTAAAGATATCCAGGACCTAGATGACACCTCCTCATGATCCGGAAACGAACTGAATAAGATAATAGAAGTGCCATCTCATGAGAGCAGATTGCAAGTTTATATGTGGACGGTCCGCAAGGTAAAGCATTAAAAACTAGGAAAATTCAATGCTAAAGAAAAATAAAACAGCCAAGTACTTTATCGAGTCTTAAGCCAATAGGCAAGGTAAATAATAAAAACTTGACAATTAAGTCAATGAATTGTCAATGAAATGCTAGTACTCAGCATATGAAACATGAAAAAGGTCTATGACATAACTGTGTATGCAAAATAAGCTGCAACAGCCTCCAACAGGAAGTCACCGTCTTCATCCGAAAACAGTTCAGCCATCCAATTTAAAAGCGGAAAAGAACATACGTGCTCTCCCAGCACCGGATCCTCTATCACCATCAGAGGACAGCTCGGTGGGTTTTCAAGAAAGCTGTGTTCCAAGAAAGACTGTGCTGCCGCCAGTAAATTCCAGGGACCAAGTAGTCCATGCATCAATGCCACAGCCATAATCCTTTCGCCAGGACAAATCAACTCGTGAGTAATGATAGGAGTCATCAGCTGATTAAAGTCGACGTCAGGAGAAACCGGTCCGCAGAGACACAAATCAATGGCCCAATCGAAATCACAGGTCAGGCAGTGAAATACAGGCTGGACACAGGTGAAGTAGGAGAACCGAAAAGATAATCCATATGCCGTGCTTAATATCGCCAACGGCATTGTGCCATAATATTCTAGCATGCGATTGCGGAACAGTGTCAGCAGCTGCAGGGTCGGAGGTTGCATAGGAGGGACATCCATATTTAAAAATGTAAAAAAGTACAAGAGCGTCCGCTGGTAATGCAAGTAAAAATGCAATCCACGAACCAGAGTGGAGAAAATGGAATGAAAGGGAGCAGGGATGACTCGAAAGATTTTCTCAAATGAAGTCACGAGACCACTGGTAACAACTTTAAAAAAGTGTGCCAGGGATTTTGTGGAGGATGCGTTAAAGATAGTCGGAAACATGTTGCTGAAATTGAAAGGCAAACCTGTGTACGGGTGTTCGCTATGTGAAGTACGAAAGTTTCACGGGCCGAACTCAAGGCCACCTCTCTCTGAAACAAAAGAGCTCTTATTCTTGTCATGCCGTTGAAACGTGTCCCAAGGTTGGTATTTGTGGCCAGATTGAAAACTCCCTATGTTCATGTGTGGGAGGAAATAGAACATTTCTGCAGCAAATAACCCGTTCACTTACTGTTACGATAAAAGGAATACTTTTAATTAACTCAGAACAATCTTCATTATTGAGCATCAAATAACTACCATTTTGCAACAACTTGAACGTGGGGATGATAGCAGGAACTGGCGTGCCTTGCATCACGCAAGCCATATTTGGTCGCTGTTTGTTGCATGAATCGTGTAACTGTATGTGCCTACACATTAGTGAATGATCTGGCGTCTCAGTGCATTCCTCTCCATTCAGATAAACTTCTTGATCATCTTTGAAACATCTGTATGTGTATGGAAGCGACCAGACCTCATGAACAAAAGCACTACCTAAAGGTTCATAAAGACCTATTGGTATATATTTCATACAATTTGAAAACTTATATAAAGCAAAAGGCAGCGTTATTAAACCGTCGATAAGGCATGGTGCCAAAAAACCCGCAATCCTCTGCTGATGATGTCACTGAGCATGTCATGAATGATGTAATATGTGACATCATCAGTAGTGGATTATGGGTAATAGTATCTCTAGTTTACTCCCCTATAGCTGTCTTTCTTTTAACATAAGTGTGTGTTTCCTTCCCTTATACTTACTGTTTTTGGTTCGCTTCCAGTTCGCGTACCAGCGAGCGAACTAGGAAGCGAACTAAGAGAAATAGAGGTTGGCACAGTTCCAAATATTGTACCAATTTTTTAATAACGGGGAGGTAGTTCTGAAAAGAACTTTTTTTTTTATTTTTCTGAACATTTTTTTACTGTAAGGTTCCCGATTCGCGAAGCGGGAACGAAGAAAAAAAAATATTTAAAAAAATAATTATTCATAAACATATAAAATATATTTTTGGATTTAAAGAAGAATAAATTTTACAGCTACAGATATTAGCTGTTAAAAAACCAATGAAATTCACTGAAAAAACCATAGGTTATAGACCATATATAGTTAGGAATTAGCATTTACAAAACCTTGAAAATTCACTGAAAAAACCATAGGTTATAGACCATATATAGTTAGGAATTAGCATTTACTAAACCTTATTTTACTCACACAAAACCATTGAAATTCCATATATAGTTAGTTGCACTAACTATATATCGCGCACCCGCAATCCACTGCTGATGATGTCACATATTACATCATTCATGACATGGTCAGTGACATCACTGATGACATCACTGATGACAACATCCAGTGATTATGTGTTTCTGTAAAGTTTAAATATGTTTTACATATTGAAGAATGAGTGGATGTATAAGTGTCTGAATGAAGGTTTTAGTAGGTGCGTGATTGACTGTATGAGTGAGTGATTAAATGCGTCTTACTGAATGCACGGGTTAGTGACTAAACTGTCTAAAAGTGTGCATCAGTATGTCTGTTGTTGTGCAAGCTGCTGCACGTGTTCATCAGTAGCTATATAAGTAGCTATATGGGTTATTGATTGGTTGCACAAGTATTTGTATGGGAGACTGAGTGTGTGTATGGCTGGCTGGGAGGTGTGTGACTCTGTGCAGATCAATGTGTACTTGTATCAGTGATTCTATAAGAGAGTAACTATGTGTTAGTATATGTTTCAAAAATGTAAGGTGTTCTGTGTTTAACTGTATAGATAAGAAAATGGAAGTGTGATTGATTCTTTTCAGGACTGACTAGGTGTGTGAGTAACTCCATGGATGAGTGGCAGAGTGTGAGTGTCTGTATAGGTGTATGAGTGCATATGATAGTGTTGTAAAGATGAGTGATTGTATGTATGAATGATTGTATGAGTGAATGTGTGTGTAGACATAGGAATCAGTGAGTGCGTATGTAGTAACTAGTATTGGTGTGTCAATGGTTTCAAAAATGATACTCTCTATTTAACACTGGGTGTAACGGAGGTTATATTAGAGTGTGAGGAGATGCATTGTATTATCACATGAATGATATCATCAGTGATGTGATCATTGATATCAAGTGAGATGTCATCAGTGATGTCATTTGAGATGTCATCAGTGATGTCATCAGTGATGTCACTGACCATGTCATGAATGATGTAATATGTGACATCATCAGCAGTGGATTGCGGGTGCGCGATATATAGTTAGTGCAACTAACTATATATGGAATTTCAATGGTTTTGTGTGAGTAAAATAAGGTTTAGTAAATGCTAATTCCTAACTATATATGGTCTATAACCTATGGTTTTTTCAGTGAATTTTCAAGGTTTTGTAAATGCTAATTCCTAACTATATATGGTCTATAACCTATGGTTTTTTCAGTGAATATATATATATATATATATACACACTTTATTTTTGGGGTAGCCACTCACCAAGACCCACAACCTCCACACCAAGCAGGTCCAACAGGTCCTGCTCCCGGTCCAAAATGTCGGCCCAGCGGTGGGACAGCTGATGGTGGGTACGCCGGATACCGGAGCAGCGGAAGACTGCACGGCGCACCTTCGCCCACCGCCGGAGACGCTCTTCAATGTGCTGGTATCCGGAGCCGGGCCTGCCGCCTGCTGCCAAAGTCAAGGGGAGGTGACGTTGGATAAAAAAGACCAGGGCGGCCAACTCCTCCTCCCCAAAAAGTTGGCGGGGCGTCACTCCTGCCGGGCGCATTCTGCCGCAAGGCAGCCTGGTTTTTTTAGGCACAGCCGCCTTGCCCTTTGAGCCGCCGATTCTGCTGGCACCCTTCACCATGGTTCTGGGTGGAGGGGAGAAGGAAAGTTGAAGACAAAAAGGTTAGGGGAAGAAAGAAGAAAGATAAAAGAAGGAAGTAATATAAAACAAGAGAAAAGTTGCAAAAAAAGTGGTAAAAGTAAAAATAAAATGAGAAATATACACCTAGGCACAGACAGAAATAGGTAAGAAGTAAAGAAAGTTAGAAAAACTGAGGGAAAAGACCAGGATGGAAGAGATAGGAGTGAGATGCTGAAGTAGGCCCAAAACCATAGCCAGAGTGTGAAATCGAAGATGGCTCTGCCCGTCGCGACCGCCGCGGTAAGTTCGCGCGATATTTGACGCGATCACGCACTTTGGCAGTGCGAACGAGAAGATGAGTTCCCGAACATGTCTAACACAACGCGAACACGTTACTTGTGACCCGGAACCGGAAATAAGGGAACGCAAGCGGGCGGGACAAACCTCATTGAGTAACTTAGCGCGCTAGCTATTGCGAGCATGCAGGCAGCGCCCCGAACACGCGCACCGCGCTCCCGAAGACGAAAAACGGCGCGCGAACGGGTCTAGCAAGCTACTACGCATGTCCGCGGAGCTACACGTAGCTCGCGGAGTGCAAGTGCGGCTTCGCGTAGCTTCGCGGAGTGCGGCTACGCGAACTACGCCCAGGGTTAGTAGCTAGGCAATGGCCGGTTAGCATTCAGCCAAAAAATACTTACTTTTCAATTCCCTATATGGCTCCCTCTTTCCATGTTCTAACAGTGGCACCCCTGTCAGAACTACCACGTACAGGGCTGATTCCGGGGGAAGGTCAATTGTTTGTTGCCTCTGCACATCGTGAGTTATAGGGGGTTTGTGTGTTGTCTGAGGTTTTGCTAAAGGACTAAGAACCTTCACCGTTTTGTCCTTGCTTGCCTGTTCTATATGAGGTACCCCTGCAGGGATTCTCAGGGGGACAGTGGCACTAGAAGCTGATACATTATTTGCTGCAAGGCTTTGACTACCTTTTGGGGATATATTAGAATTAGTTAGAGCGTTAGAACTAGTGCCCACAATGCCTTGCCCCCCCCCCCATTTGACTGCCTCTGGGTTGGATCTCTCCCCTGAACCCCCCTGGCCTGTAGTGATGCAAGCAAAAGTTCCAAACACACCAGTCTATTTTCAATTCGGTCCAGTCTATCATGTATCGGAAGGGTAAGTTTGTGTACAGTACTTTCCAATTTTTTCCAAAAGGCAACATCCGAAACCCGTGGGGCATCTCCATCCCTGGATCGCAATACGTTTGCCCCTTCCTTTGCAGGTGATGGTTTGTGTGAAGCACTTGTTAACAACGTCTCTGTGGGCGCGACCTCCTTAGTTTTTTTCCCTTTTCCATCTGCCGCTTGCTGTTGTGCCCCTGTGCGTTTCCTTTTGGATATTGGGGCCCTGTAACTGTTGAACCACTCCGACTTTTGCACATCTGGCTGACCTAGTTTTCATATTGGGGGAAGGCCACTTCTTGGCGAAGTTACTCAAATAAGTCCAGCCTCAGGGCTTGCTTCCTGCAGTATAATGACACTTCCTTCTCTCCCCTCAGTAGAGGACCCCGTATCATGTAAATCGGTCTTTTGGGGAGTAGGTGATCTTGCCCTTGCCAGACTACCCAATGAGGACCGCTTACCCAAGAGTGGATCCAACGATAATCTCTTTTCAGTAAGTTCGATATCTTTAGCCAGGGCGGTAGAAATTCTTATCAAGAAATTGTCTAGAGTGCCCATGAGAGACCCACCAGTACTTCTCCCACAGGTTCCCACTACAACTGGGGATGTAGTCATGGTTCACACTATCCTCTTAGGTCAATGGATATGAGTCCTAACCACACTTTAGATGTTGATTGACAGAACATCCAAGGGACTCACTAACCTTTGGTACTGTAGATGTTAAGGGGGTGGCCCGTCCCGTCCTTGATCGGTCTTGAACGGGCTTAAACGGTACTGCCCTTGGCCCGGGCTTCGCCCGCGCGCGCGTCCCGCGGGGTCGGATGTAAAAGCTAGCTAAATAGCCACTATTAACAAGGGAGTGTGGCCGCTGCCTGCCGCGTCCTCCCGGTAGGTCAAAGTACTTCTGTGTAGGCTCAGCAAACTCGCGCTGCGTCTCCCGCGAAGCAGGAGGCGCGAGGTCCGATTTTTAAATGCCCCGGTAACAAGGTAGTGTGGCCGCCGCCTGCCGGGTCCTCCCGCAGGCTCCTGGTAGGTCAAAGTACCTCTGTGTAGGCTCAGCAAACTCGCGCTGCATCTCCCGTGAATCGGGAGGCGCGAGGTCCGATTTTTAAATGCCCCGGTAACAAGGGGGTGTGGCCGCCGCCTGCCGCGTCCTCCCGCAGCCTCCTGGTAGGTCAAAGTACTTCTGTGTAGGCTCAGCAAACTCGTGCTGCGTCTCCCGCGAAGCGGGAGGTGCGAGGTCCGATTTTTAAATGCCCCAGTAACAAGGGGGTGTGGCCGCCGCCTGCCGCGTCCTCCCGCAGCCTCCTGGTAGGTCAAAGTACTTCTGTGTAGGCTCAGCAAACTCGCGCTGCGTCTCAGTGTCAAGGTCATAGGGCTTGGTGAGTAGCTAATATATAGTAGTATACGTATTGTGCATTTTTTGATGAATAACAAGATTACTGCTGCTTACATTGCAGGTAAATTACGTTTAAAATCTTCTGTGATTGTAGGACACAGGTGCCCAACGCTACTCTTACTTGTTTGCAACTTTACGCTCGCATGACCAGATTATTATGTGAGAGTTTACTTTAGTGAACTTAAGTTAGGTAATGCTATTGCTAGAGAGACTCTAGTCCTTCCATTGTCCTCCTGTGAAATAGTGGTGGATGGTTTGATACTAGGTTTAGTTAGTATTAGTTCATATTTTTTTGCGGTCTGCATGACGCCTCCTCTGTCACCGAGGGCTGCTTACCCCAGTCCTTCATAGAATCCTTTGTAGTTTAGTGAGTGGTAGGCTTAGCAGTGTCAGTCAGTAGCAGAACACCAGATCAACCAACAATTTGGTGTATGCACAGATTTATGCATGTGTCCTCCATCTCATCCATGCATTTTTGAAGGCTAAATAAAATGGAAGTGCAGACTTAGTGAACAATTGGCCCGTCTGGAATAGGTGGGCTAGGTCAGGTGGTACTTAGGCTTGGTTAGTATTCTACAGTCAGAATGATTATGGAACACTGGATTAGTGTTCATAAATTAGTAGACAGTCCGTGAATCCTTCAAGCCAGTAGTCTATCTGAATAGATAGGTCAATTTTATTGCAATTGTTGTTTTCTAATGTTTTTTGAGCGTTTTGTAAAATAATTTATTTGTTTCACAGCAATCATTAATGTTTATCTCTTTCTTTATTGTATCTTACATGATCACCAGCACCCAGGGGCAAGAAGACGGGGTCCGAGTCGGCGGGACAACCAGAGGACCACTCCTCTACCGAGGGCCCTGCTGCTGGCCCCAGTAAGTCCTCCAGTGGTTAATATTAGCACTTATATTTCCACAACTTTTACTGCACCTTATTTATTCTGAACTATTAATTCTGGTTCCACTTCCTAATTCTAATTTTTACAAAAGCTTCTTTGATCTTGACTATCTGTTTCCAAATTCTGGTTATCCCTGCCTCTAAATTCATTCTAATTGCCTCTGCTATGACTCTCTGTATTACTACTATTAGTCAGTCTGTAGCTAAGCTTGCCCAGTTGGCCACTCTTTATTTAGGGTTTTCTTTTGAATAAAACTCAGATTGACCAATAGCTCTAGCCACTGGGTCCTGTCCTGTCCTTTGGGTTGTCCTCGTCAAGTCTTCTTAATCTTGAGGCTTCGACAATTTCCACCCACAAAATGCCCAACCAGATATTTGACTAGTATTTTTGATACGATAGTACATACTACTACTGTTGTGGGGCTTCTGCACAGCCACATACAGAACTATGCACACGAAAATAGGATGTTGGTCATGGGAGGTTGGACCTTACTCACACCTCAGTCAGAACCCACAATCCCGTGACCGACTAGCTATAGTGTCTCATTATGTCCCGAACCCCCACACGAAGATACCCAATGATTACACAACCCAGAACATAACACCGTTTCGCTCACTCACTCGTGTAAGTCCACACCAAATACCACAGGGTCAATGTGTAAGTTCAAAAGATTTATTTTCAAATAACAAGCTCTGTACGTTGTTCTATGAAATTACTACAGCCAGCTCCAACAGCAAAATGCATAAGATTAAAACAGTAAACATTGTTACAAGACAAAAGATCTGTGTGAATTCTGGGAGACCCCTCACCGTACAACGTAGAAATACTGGTTACATGCATCATAAGCTCTGCAAATCTCTGGTATGTAGAAGGGAATCTTCGGCCTGTTATGAGAAAAATGGTGCGCGTTAGATAGTATAATGCAATTATGCAATCATTTCGCAGTCATGCCAAAAAGTGTAACATGTTATTGCTAAGCAACACGGACTAACTGAACTCCATAACAAAGTGGCTTGTTTTTTGACCTCTTCACTTGTAGGCAACAGTCATGTGGGCTCAAAGGCGTCTTACTGCACAACAAGCTGCGAGGTAACATGTGCAAGAGACATGAATCTAAAATGGTTACATGGCTCAGGCTAACTTTGCAAAGAGTAGAGTAGGACTATATGACCCTAGGGACCATAACACTACCAGTGTCTACTGACTCTACTGTAGTACCCAATTTGGACTAGTGATGTATGTTGTATTTGTATGTATTAACTTTTTTTCCAATCTTCCTAGTGAGATGAATAAATAGGGGGAGGTGCACAGACATCTAAAAATGTACAATGTTTTTTTCTAGGCATACTACCAACCACCAGTGCCAGCGGGGCCAGCGGCGATGGCGATGCAGCCATTCCGGAGGGGGCAGGAGAAGTTGCGGGGGGAGACAGCAGCAGTGGCGTGTGGAGGTAATTTATATTCATTACTTATTAACATTACTACTAGCTGGAAGGGTGTTCACTTCACTCACTGTACTGTTGAGACTTATTAAGTATGAAGTTGTAGTGAACATTATACAACAGTTGAAGAAGACACCCTTTACTTAGCATTAGCAATGCATTACCAATAGCATTAGCAGTGTGAGTTGAGTAACTAATGGCCTCTTCTATCTGACCCCAACTCAGCTGTGAAAATTTTATGGAGAAGACTAAAAGTCAGATCAGATGCCCTTGATGGATGTGTTAAACAAAAAGGGAAAGAAGGGTGGAAGGAGGAAGGATGGGCGAGATGTAATATGACTGGCAGAGAAGGATACGTTGGAAGCATGCATTGGTGGCTGATAGGAATCAGATTAGATGCATGGGTTGTTGAAGGATGGGTGGAAGGCGAAAGAAGATGCCTGTCTCGGTGAGCGATACAGTATGGGTGGATACTAGATACCAAGAATCATCAGCGGTGTTTGAGTCAAACTCAAAGCCAAGGCAAGTAAGGAAGGAGCGGACGCATGGGTGGTTGTTGGTGAAACCAACTAAGGTTTGCTAAGAGATATATAAAAAGGAATGATAGACATTTACTTTTAATGGATGGATGCCTAGATGTATTCATCATAGACAGCATAGGTGGAGACTGTCACAGGATGCAGAGAATGTTAATTTATTTTCGAATGGTGTCAGCCAGCTGTTGGTTACACAATCAATGAAAACAAAGTACCTCATGCAGTAGCCGTCAGTGGTGGGACTGCTGGCGGGCAGTGATGTGGATAGGGGGAGGGGCAGGGTGGGGGTATTAAACTATGTATTACGGCCAAATAGAGGTAAGTAAACATAAAAATAAATAAAAATGAATTTCATTGTGCGCACTGCACCGCCAAATGCAATGTAGTGCACACAACAAAATTAGTTTTATTTATTTCTATGTTTACTTACCTGTAATTTGTTATAATCCATAGTTTACTACCCCCCTGCCCCTCCCCCTCCCCACGTCACCGCCAGCCAGCCAGCCAGCACTCCCACCACTGACCGCTACTGTACTGACCTTATGTCGTCATTCCATATATAAGCAATGATCGTTGGATCAGAAATATAATAATAATCTGCCTTTTTGTAGTAACCAGGGCAGATTAAAAGTGAAATTGAGCAATTGACCTTCATGTAACAGAGAGAGTATGGCCAGTGCCATCCATAATAGAAACATACGAGCTTCTCCACCTGCAGACAGTAGTAAATAAAACTAACAGGAGTCTGCGTCATGACTCGTATGTTTGTCTTGGGTGCAAGCTTAGCTGGCATGCCGGCTACAACAAGGTTATGCAGTTTAGCTAAACTAGAGATGGGAAAAAGACTGGTGTTCTGTGTACTGGAGTCCATAGTGCTAGTATAATGCCTGAAACTCCAACAAATGTTAGAGGCTGAGTAAGTGGGAGGATAGATACTTACCACAAATGTTATGCACTGCACTTGCTAGTGCTACTGTGCCACTATGTGTTGAATTAATTTTGTGTTACTTGTATTTGTTACAATTCTTTTTCTTTCTTGATATAGATCCTCCTTCCTAAGAAAAACCTACCCGGAAGGAGTTGGCAGCCAGGGCCCGGCGCCGGAAACTGGAGGCCATGTGCCAAGAGTACCATCGGCTGGTGACTCAGGCAGAGGGGGGGAGGAGGTGGCCGCAGCTGCAGCCTTCTCCAATGCTTCTGGCCCCAGCCAGGCCCTGCCTTCAGTGGTACGGGGCCACAGTAAGGCAGCCGCCCGCCGCCAAACTTTGTCAAGCACTGCTGCCCCCCCACCCTGGATGCAACTGCAGGGCATTTCGCTGCCAGATGCTCTTCCAGGTGGCACGCCGAGAGGAGCAACTAGAGGAGCTGGTTAAAATCCTGGTGGACAAACGCCTTAAAGCCCGCCAAATCTAGAACTATCTGGGACGCCGATGCATTGCCCCTTTTTTATTTCTTTTGTTGGTGGGTGGGAATTGGGCATTGGGGTTTATGGACATTGTTAGGATTTTTTCGTTCTGGACCTTGGTTGGGGTTAGGGAAAGGGGTGGGTCAGGTGCGGAATAGTTTATTTTTGTTAGGGTAATAAATTATATTTATTTATATTTAAACATACAATGTTAATGTTTTGTGGGGGGGTTACTGTTTTACGAATTTATGTCACATGGTTTCCTTGCTGCTGGAGGGCAGCAGCCAGTGTTGGAATTAAATAATCTGTCAATTTTGTAACACACAAGCAGATAGATGCGGTACCCCTCACTGAGTTATTTGTCCTACTAGTACTGTCAGTCTCTCCTCCTGCCCAATATACCTCCAACCAAACTTATCTTACCTGTGATTGGTGATGATTAAGTTTGGCACAGCGATGGCTGTATGGTTTCCCAAGAGAATGGAGAAGATGCCATGGTGGTGGTGGTAGTAGTAGACACTGGCAGTAGCATTTACAAAAAAAAACAGAGACAGTCAGTGCCTGAGAGAGACTGTGGGGGAAGTATTAGAGCTTAAGTAAAGTACAGTACAGAAGAAGACTGCCAAACAAACAATATTGCAACTGCTAAGTTAAAATAAAACATAATGGAGGCGGGGACAGCTTAGTAAAAAGAAGTTACAAACTGTAGTTGTGTTGAGTGAGTCACCTAACACAATCATAATTCATAACCTTTACTGCTGTGTGATAGGATGATGGTAATGATAATGATGAAATCAATGCTGACAATTAATTATGATGTATGATGTCCCTTTATAAAAAAAAATTACTTGCACATAGACTGAGCATGGGTAGGCAAGCAGAAGAAGATCCTCGCCCTGCCTTCAAATTGAATTAGTGTTGCTTTCATCACATCTGCCCCGTCAAGTGTGTTGATAAGCGTGGCTCAAATCCACCCGAGTGACTTACCGCACTCACCTATAGTTACCCAATAATAAGTCAGCCGGACAGTGGAGAAGAATAAAAAAGCAATTTTATTAGGCCACAAACTCCCATATGAGAGGGCCCCATCCGACCTCACCCCTAAGAGTGCGCCGAGAGGACTGACTCATCTCATCACCAGTAATACATTATAACATGGTACAGCAGAATAAAACCCGCCCATACTGGAAAAATACTGGACCCCAGAGAAGGCGAACAATGGTCTCACACCTGCAGTAGCAACATTTCTTATCGGCACCCAAGGCCACGGAGCCGAGCCTCAGCTTCTCCAGCACATGAGAACGGTTTGATAAGGGGTTTTGCTATTAGTTTTGGTTACAGTTAGCCAAGAAACAAAAACTGCTGACATTCGGAATATTCCTATTCCTATGGGAGGGGGTGAGCAAGTGTGACTCGCACGCAGAGAGAAGCACTCCAAAATGGTGGCACACAGGCTAAGCTAAGAGAACTGAAATATTGTCATACGCATAAATGAATAACTAAGAAAGGAATATAAACGTAAATGCATAAATGAATATATCATTAGTTAGACACATTCTGCTAACTCATAAGCATAATATATGCAGTGGGCGGGGCATCGAAAACAGAAACCTATCAGACCCTCCTTTTAGCAGGATGTGGCTAACATGAGTGCAGCCTTTATTAGCCAAAAGGAGAGTCTTTACACAACATGCTAAGGGACGGGCACTACACTAATCGAAGATATCATCATCAATAAGCATCAACCAATGTATATCATGAAGCTCAACATCATTGGAAACAAGATATTGGCGTGTTGGTCTTTTAGAAACTCGTATAGTACTGGCACACATGGAACAACAAGGGGGTGGCAATAAACACACAGGCAGCCAGTCAGTAATACACCAACAACTCCTACAACCCCATCAATATTTTCCAACCCCAAGAAGAGAAAATGCCCCACAACCATGTCTGTAGTGACCAAGTGCCGGTGTCCTGATGGAGTTCAGCCGCTAACCTATGGAGCTTCTGCACAGCTAAATTAACCATCGGGCGGAGTCAGGGATGTACACACAACAAGACGTCCCGATGACGCGACAGGCTCCACCCCTATCTGCAAGGATGACGTCAAGCACCATCCTGTTCTGAATTGTAAATAATCTCATAGCTTGCATCTCAATCGTCACATTGGCTGCAATATCAGCCTCCGTAGTCACTACCTTTTCCATCACCCTTGACAGTCTCCGAATGGCTCTACTGTTAAAGATGGGCCCCCAGAACGGCAGTAAACCCTTTGAAAAATCTGTGCATTGCTGTAAGGAAGTGTCCGTCTGATCTACGTCTTCAACTTGGAGGGCCCTCCTTTGACGCTGCCCAGGCATTATAGTAAACCGTCGATGAGTCTTATGATAGTACGAGGGTGCTACATAAACAGGGGGAAGTAATTAAGCCAAATAGCAAATCCCACCCCATCCCTCAGGCAACCACAGATATCCAGTGTCCCCACACACAAAGTAGATGTTCGGGGGAGTAACTAAGGAAGGACCAAGGGGTAGGCGAATTGAGGCAGTGACATTGCAGGAACTGTTTCCAACCTTCATGGGACCTCTCCCCTGAATACAGAAAAATGGTGAAGGCCCAACAACCGCCAAGGGTACCAAGGAATGGCCACTACTATTTGTCGAAAGAGGGTGTCTATAAGTCAGAGAGGAGTTCAACTGGAGGAAACTCTCCCTCACTTTGTCAGTATCGTTGGGTGTCATAAATCGTCCCACTTTCCTCGAACATGTCTCTATAAATGTCTGATCGAAACGTCCGTCAGTAAACAACCGTCCAAGAGAAGAGGGGGGCATAGGGCGTACACGCATCGTCAAAGTCGACCCAGTACCAGGCAATCGAGCGTCCCAAAAATCAGGCTGTTGAAAATATTTCACCATACCTATTAAGGTGTACTAACCCACACAGCTATTTACAGGTGTTAGAGGAAGTGCCAGCAACCTATCTTTCTTATAGGCAGCTGAAGGAAGCAACCCACAAACCCAACAATCTGTCACATTATACACAGCATGAGCATGGTGTAGAGCAGGGGTACTCAAAGTACGGCCCGCGGGCCAGTAGCGGCCCGGCAAGCCTACAGTGGCGGCCCGCGGAGCTTGAGACATCGCACCTGTGTGTGTGGTTTTTTTTTTTTTAACTTCAGCAAACACCTCGGGGAGCAGCAGTGAGAGTCAGAGACACTGCTCTGTGGGGGCCCGGGCGATTCCAGCCACAGTCAAGAGTGGAGCTGCAGGGGCGCTAAGAGGTAAACAAAGCCTCATTAACAAACAAATGGTCGTTTAAAGACCTGTTAAGTACTGGGGTGTCCCGGAGGCTGTGTCAGCCAGGCTGAGAGCCGGATGGGGTGGGAGGGCAGAGCAGGGAGTGAGAGCCAGGTGAGGGAGGTGGAGGGCAGCAGGGAGTGAGAGCCAGGTGAGGGAGGTGGAGGGCAGCAGGGAGTGAGAGCCAGGTGAGGTGGGAGGGCAGCAAGGAGTGAGAGCCAGGTGAGGGAGGTGGAGGGCAGCAGGGAGTGAGAGCCCGTTGAGGGAGGTGGAGGGCAGCAGGCAGTGAGAGCCCGGGTAGGGAGGTGGAGGGCAGCATGAACTGAGAGCCTGGGTGAGGGAGGTGGAGGGCAGCAGGGAGTGAGAGCCAGGTGAGAGAGGTGGAGGGCAGCAGGGAGTGAGAGCCAGGTGAGGTAGGTGGAGGGCAGCAGGGAGTGAGAGCCAGGTGAGGGAGGTGGAGGGCAGCAGGGAGTGAGAGCCAGGTGAGGGAGGTGGGAGGGCAGAGCAGGGAGTGAGAGCCAGGTGAGGGAGGTGGAGGGCAGCAGGGAGTGAGAGCCAGGTGAGGTGGGACGGCAGAGCAGGGAGTGAGAGCCCGGGTGAGGGAGGTGGAGGGCAGAGCAGAGAGTGAGAGCCGGGTGAGGGAGGTGGAGGGCAGAGCAGGGAGTGAGAGCCCGGGTGAGGGAGTTGGAAGGGCTAAGCAGGGAGTGAGAGCCCGGGTGAGGGAGATGGGAGGTCAGAGCAGGGAGTGAGAGCCCGGGTGAGGGAGGTGGAGGGCAGAAGGGAGTGAGAGCCAGGTGAGGTGGGAGGGCAGAGCAGGGAGTGAGAGCCCGGGTGAGGGAGGTGGAGGGCAGCAGCAAGTGAGAGCTGGGTGAGGTGAGACAGATAAAGACATATAGAGACAGATAGAGGCAGAGATAGATATAGACAGGGACAGACGGAGATAGATAGGGTCAGAGACAGGGACAGCCAGAGACAGCTAGAGGCGGAGACAGATAGAGGCAGAGACAGACAGCGATAGAGACAGACAGAGAGAGAGAGGGAGACAGACATAGGAAGGGATGGAGACAGACTGAGACAGACAGAGGGAGAGAGGGAGACAGACAGAGGGAGACAGACAGAGGGAGACAGACAGAGGGAGACAGAGGGAGAGAGGGAGACAGACAGAGGGAGAGAGACAGACAGACAGAGGGAGAGAGACAGACAGACAGAGGGAGAGAGACAGACAGAGGGAGGGAGGGAGACAGAAAGGCAGAGGGAGGGAGACAGAAAGACAGGGAGGGAGACAGAAAGACAGAGGGAGACAGAGGGAGGGAGACAGACAGACAGAGGGAAGGAGGGAGACAGACAGACAGACAGAGGGAAGGAGGGAGGGAGACAGAGGGAGGGAGGGAGACAGAGGGAGGGAGGGAGACAGAGGGAGGGTGACAGAGGGAGGCAGAGGAATAGAGGGAGACAGAGGGAGAGATGGAGACAGACAGAGGGAGGGAGGGAGACAGACAGAGGGAGGGAGACAGACAGAGGGAGATAGACAGAGGGAGGGAGACAGAGGGAGAGAGGGAGGGAGACAGAGGGAGGGAGACAGACAGAGGGAGATAGACAGAGGGAGAGAGGGAGGGAGACAGAGGGAGAGATGGAGACAGACAGAGGGAGGGAGGGAGACAGACAGAGGGAGGGGGACAGAGGGAGGGAGACAGAGGGAGGGAGACAGAGGGAGGGAGACAGAGGGAGGCAGAGGAATAGAGGGAGACAGAGGGAGAGATGGAGACAGACAGAGGGAGGGAGGGAGACAGACAGAGGGAGGGAGACAGACAGAGGGAGATAGACAGAGGGAGGGAGACAGACAGAGGGAGATAGACAGAGGGAGGGAGACGGAGAGAGGAAGGGAGACAGAGGGAGAGATGGAGACAGACAGAGGGAGGGAGGGAGACAGACAGAGGGAGGGAGGGAGACAGACAGAGGGAGGGAGACAGAGGGAGAGAGGGAGGGAGACAGAGGGAGAGATGGAGACAGACAGAGGGAGGGAGGGAGGGAGACAGACAGAGGGAGACAGACAGACAGAGGGAGGGAGACAGAGGGAGAGAGGGAGGGAGACAGACAGAGGGAGGGAGGGACAGACAGTCAGACAGACAGAGGGAGGGAGACAGACAGAGGGAGGGAGACAGGCAGAGGGAGGGAGACAGACAGAGGGAGGGAGGGAGACAGACAGACAGACGGAGGGAGGGAGACAGACGGACGGACAGACAGACAGAGACAGACAGAGGGAGGGAGACAGACAGAGGGAGGAAGGGAGACGGAGGGAGGAAGGGAGACGGAGGGAGGGAGGGAAACAGAGGGAGGGAGACAGACAGAGGGAGGGAGACAGACGGAGGGAGACAGACAGAGGGAGGGAGACAGACAGACAGAGGGAGGGAGACAGACAGACAGACAGAGGGAGGGAGGGAGACAGACAGAGGGAGGGAGGGAGACAGACAGGGTGAGACAGAGGGAGGGAGACAGACAGAGGGAGGAAGGGAGACGGAGGGAGGGAGGGAGGGAAACAGAGGGAGGGAGGCAGACAGAGGGAGGAAGGGAGACAGAGGGAGGGAGGGAAACAGAGGGAGGGAGGGGGAAAGAGGGGGGGATGGAGACAGACAGAGGGAGGGAGGGAGACAGACATAGGGCAGACGGAGGGAGGGAGACAGAGGGAGATTGACAGTGGGACACAGATAGACGGAGACAGATGGAGGGAGACGGAGAGAGGGAAGGAAAGAGAGGGAGGGAGACAGAGAAAGAAAGAGAGGTAAGACCGAGAGTAAGAGGGAGAGACAGAGGGAAACAGAGAGAGAGGGGAGGAGGGAGCGAGAGAGAGAAATAGAAGGAGGGAGACAGAGGGAGGGAGAGATAGGGAGAGAGAGAGAGAGAGAAAGAGAGGTGTGTGTATGCTGTTCTGTTGGCTCAGTGGATGAACGCCTCAGCTGCAGGGGCCTGTGTTCAACTTCATGGTCACAGTTTTTTTCTTTCTAGCCCCTTCCCCCTCCCCCACTAACCCCGCCTCCACCGGTGCGGCCCTCGGCCACAAACCACACTGTAAATTTGGCCCCCGAGAGAAAGTTTGTGAGTACCCGTGGTGTAGAGTCTTGATAAAAACATTATCTCGATAGCCCTTACGCATACATTGTTCCCCATAATCAACAGAAACCATATTATGTTCGGGTAGGACAGAAGGAGTAGGGATAAACTCATGAACAGGGTAGGCTTCATCCAGGAAGAACAGTATCCCAAGAATTATTAAAAATATAATGATGAATATCACAATAACCACAATTTTTCCTTTTCGGGGCAGAGCAAGCCATGGGGAATCTGGTTCTGGTCTGCGAGGAGCTGCAAAAGGCTGCTCCTCCTCTGGGATAGGACGGCCAAAAGGATACATATCACCTAGCTAAAAGTCCAAAACTAAACTAAGAGAATATTCTAAAAGTTCCAGTCACTCCGAAACCGGCCAGAGGGGTTCTTCACCCTCAAAAGGGATCTTCTCCCTGTGTCCGTTATAGCCTCACAGGCAGACTTCCAATCTTTATTCCCTAATCCCTCGACGGAGTCGCACAACTGCAGCAACTCAGGAGCACTAAACCTGGGCCCAGACGCAATCCTAGTGTCCCATTTGACAATGTCTCGATAGTGCACCCGGGCTCTTACCAGCAGTCCATCCCTACCAGTAAGCTAACCTGTCCAGCATTGTCCATGCCTAGTCCCTAGCTCAGCCCTTCTTCCAGTGCTCAATTTTTCCTCCTCTCTTTTCTGGGCCGCAGATTATAACGGGTGCTCCCTCGCACTTCAGGATCTGTGAACAGAATGGGGAGGTCAATAGCAGGAGATGTAGCCTCCGATGTTTGCTCACTGTGATCAGGAGAGGCCTCACCACTTGCAATCAGAACCGGCCTCTTTTCACTTTCATTTGGCTCCTCACCCCTCAATGAAACATCCGAAAAGGGAACGTAGCGTGGAACCATCTCACATTCGTGATCAGCAACACCGCCTCTCACCCATTCGTCATATGGCAGTGGTAGGGGGATGCGCTTAACATCTGAGGCATGTGTCCATGCCTTCCGGCCTTCAACCCGAAGTGCGGTGTGGGTGGTCAGGAGCACTTGCCTCGGCTCCGACCTCCTGGGTTCCAAGCAGGACTTCCATTGGAACTTCTTCATGACGACCCAGTCTCCGGGTTGAATGCTGTGGCCTGGCCCCTCCGGCAACGGCTTCAGGGTGTCTGCTACCTGCTGATGAATAGAACGAAGATCTTTAGTCAAAGCATACAGGTAATCTATCAACAAAGGATATTCAATTTCCGAGACACATTTAGGTCTAGGGACACCCCACACGTTGGCAGGCCTACCGAATATAACCTTGTGGGGGGAAACACCTGTCTCGGAATTAACTGTCACTCTAGTGGAAAGCAAAGCCAGGGGAAGTGCATCTGGCCAGCGTAACCCTGTACTCTCCTGTATCTTGGCCATTTTGAGTTTTAAGGTGCCATTGAATCTCTCAACCAGACCCGCAGCCTGGGGGTGCTGGGCTGCGTGGAACTTTTAAAAGATTTGCAATCCTTTACAGATCTGCTTCATTAATTCAGCATTAAAAGACGCGTCGTTGTCACTCCAGATCACCCGGGGCAAGCCATACCTCGAAAAGTACTCTTTAATCAGCATCTTAGCTGTCGAGATGGCTGTACAATCTTTAGTTGGGAAAGCCTCCACCCACCTACTAAATGAGCATACCACCACTAGGACGTATTTAAGGTTGTTAACCCTCTCCATCTCAATATAGTCCATCTGTATCACTTCAAAAGGGAAAGATGGAGGGGCAAAATTGCCAACTGGAACATCTGTTCCCTTCCCAGGATTGTGTCTTAGACAAACCATGCACTGCTGCACTAAGTGCATTGCCACCTTGGCAATGTTCTTATTGCTCCACACTGGGTCTAACAATTTGCATATCCCCCTTGCACTAATGTGAGCCCACCCGTGGGCCATTGTCACCACTGGGAGGACATATGCATCGGGGAGTAGCCATCGTCTTTTATCTGACACATCCGTCCAACACTCATCCGAGTCCAACCGCCCCACCATTCTTCCATGTTCTCAACTCGTCCTCAGTCGCTTTTTCTTGTATGTTCCGCACACTCTGTACAGTATTCGCGAACATATTAACGTCCGGCACCCACCTAGCTGGTCCTGCCACAAACATTCGTGGGAGTTTTGTCCTAGCCGTTTCCTTAGATGTTTGGTCTGCAAATGCATTTCCCCGTCCTACATCATCTATCACCGCCTTGTGTGCACTACAATTGATCACAGCCAGTCGTTTAGGAAGTGTCAAGGCTGTCAATAGTCATAATATCAATGGGCCATTCTGAATCTTTTGTCCGTGTGATGTCAAAAACCCCCGTTCTGCCCACAGTCGCCCATAGCTATGAGCCACGCCAAAGGCGTATTGGCTGTCAGTGTAAATATTCACATCCAATCCTTCACTCAGTTCACACGCTCACATCAATGCTATTATTTCTGCAGCTTGGGCTGAGTGGTACGGGACCCTAGAAGTCTCCACCACTGTTTTCAATGTTGTGACTGCGTATGCTGCAGTTGAGGTACCATCCGCAAGTTTAAAACAGGAACCATCAATATACAGCTCCCCGTCGGGATCATCAAGGGGGGTGTCCGTCAAATCTATCCTTCCCTTCGTCTCCTCCTCTGCCCGAAACAAACAATCATAGACTTCATCGTCCTTTTCATCTGAAGGGATAGGTAGTAACGTAGCCAGGTTCAAAGTGGCGCATCTTTTGATCGTAACATGGGGTGCAAATAATGTCATCTCATAGCCAGTAAGACGAGCACTAGTTAAATGCTGCGTCTGCGTCCTGTTCAATAAAATGTCCACAGCATGCGGTACCATTACTGTGAGATCTGAACCCAGCACGAGCCCTGCCGATTGTCTAATTGAGACTGCAGCAGCCGCTGTAGCCCTTAGACAGCTCGGCAACGCTCTCGCCACATTGTCAAACATAGCAGAAAAATAAGCGCAAGGTCTCTGTTTCCCCCCAAAACATTGAGTTAGGACAGACAGTGCGCAACCTTCCGCCTCGTGTACATAAAGAACAAAAGGCTTCTGGTAATCAGGTGTTCCCAAAACAGGTGCAGAGCATAAAGCAGTTTTTAGTAACTCAAACGCTTCTTGACATGCTGGAGTCCAAGGTAGGGGTTCGCGCACCTCTTTAGTAGTCAGATACAGAAGGGGTTTTGTTAGTAAGGCGTAATTAGGTATCCACTGGCGACAATACGAGGTTATGCCCAAAAACGCGCGCACCTCTCGCTGCGTGTTAGATACAGCCATGTTAGTTATCGCCTTGATGCGCTCCGGTGTCAGCCTCCTCCCCTCCTTCGATAGGAGATGACCTAAGTAGGTAACCTCCAGCCGGCAGTATTGGAATTTAGGAAGGGACACCTTATGTCCTTTGTGAGCCAAATGGTGCAACAATTTAACAGTGGACTCTCGACACCCTTCCTCAGTGTCTGATGCTATGAGAATATCATCCGCATATTGCAATAAAACATTACCCCTCGGGAATTCCAAATCATCCAATTGTGCCTTCAAAGCTTGACTATAAATGCTGTGACTTTCTGTATAACCTTGGGGAATTCTACAAAATCTAAAACTTCGGCCAGCCAATGAGAATCCGAATAGGTTACGGCTATCTGGGTGCACAGGGATACTAAAGAACGCATTCTTCAAATCCAGAACAGAGAAATATTTGGCAGAGGGAGGGATCATTGTCAAGATCGTGGTAATATCAGAGACCACCGGATATTGGGGCTCAACCACCTTGTTAATGTGGCGTAGATCAATCACAAATCGGTAGACATCAGGTGTTCCATCACTGGCATCAGTGGAGGGCCTCTTAAGGATCGGAACAATAGGACTATTACAACTGTTAGAGTCCGTCTCCTCTACTACCCCTGAGCGGATCAAGTCCTGTTTTATTTGTAACAAAGCCTTCTCTCCATCCCTAGATATCTTGTACTGGGGTATCCGAGGCAGTCGGGCTCCCACCTTAACCTTGATGGACACAGGGGCAATATCCATTTTTCCCGCATCGGTATCACTACTAGCCCACAGACTCTCGGGGATCCCCTCAAACTCAGCCGGGAGGGGCTCATCTTTTGAAAAGCACTGCTGCGCATGCGCAACAGTAGAACCCAGCGTGAGGTACACACCGTCCAGAGAACAGTAAATGGTAGCATGCAATCTTTTCAGTAAATCCAAACCAAGCAAATTCTCGCCACAATTCGACGTCAGAAGGAAAGGAGAATCAACAGTGAAAGGACCAATCGTAAGAGCTAGAGGCTTAGAAATGGGGCTAATCACCGGAGTACCTGAGAACCCTACGGAGATATTATTCTTGCCAGACAGAGCCGCCCCTGGGACCTGAGAACGTGCCAACAAACTTTTCAGAGCACCCATACCCACTAAAGATTTCTGAGGGGAACCCGACAAATCTGCAGTCACGTGGGGCCCTCGCTGATCAATATCCACAGAAACCGGTCTCATGCTCTGTCCTACGCTGTCCTAGTTATAAGAGAATCCAGTCATGTCGAACATAGTATATGCATCATTGTAGTACTGTCTATCTCCACCATTGTCACCCTCTCTTTAAAAGTGTTGTCGATCCCTGTCTCCATCAAAGTAATTCCCTCCCGGTCGCCTACCTTCGTCAGACTGTCTATCATCCCTGCGAGATTCACCCCGACCTCGTCCCCTGCCTTGTCCGGCAGTGGACCGAAGTTCCGGACAATCTCTCCACCAGTGCCCCTCCTTTTCGCAGTTGGCACACTGATTCTGCCCCAAACGCTCTCTCTTCTCTCCCCTTCCGTAACTACTTCCGCCTCGACCCGCTACCGTAGGCGGGGCTCCACGTCCCCGACCCTTCGCCACCTGCTGCAGTAACACTCTTGTCTTTAAATCCTTGGCCTTCTTTTCTTGTCTGTCCTTATTCTCATTCTCCCTATGTTCATAATACTGAGCCATACTCAGAATACCAGAGGGAGTGGATGCGTCCACGTACTCGCTGACGCCTGCAATCGAGCTGATATTTCCGGTAACAAATTAGTTACGAATCTATCAACGAAAAGTCGCAGGCCTCCATCTTGGGAGATATCCTGACCACTGAAGTCCATAAAAGTCTCTTCAAAACGAGTGAAAAAATCTGAAACCGCCTCATCCTTTTTCTGTCTACATGCAGTCAACTTATCCTAATCTACCTTCTTAGGAGGGATAAGGGAGTGCATATATTTTATTATACGTCCTGGTAACGCTAAAATCTCAGCCTTCGGCTTCTTCCCTGGCTTTCGCTCCTTGTCCCAATCCTTAAGTTCTTCCCAGGTACCACCCAGCTCTTCTGCATGGTCCGTACCCTTCACCTGTCTCCACACATCCACCGGAACCAGTAACCCAAAAAACAATTCTATATCTGCTAAAGTCATGACTGTCGAGGAAGCTGCTTCTGTTAACTCTTTGTAATAAGCAGTCGGATTTTTTCTCGAGTCAGGCAACTGAGATTTTAGTGCTAATACCTCGCTCCTTTTCCAAGGCGTATATACCCATTGTTCTTGGAAATGAGCGTCGACACAAGCTCGGGTGACATTATTTGTTACCGGGTCTAACACTTCAGGGTGGAAAATAGGGTGTACCTCGCGCATTGGATGTACCCCAGGAAAACGGGGCTCTCCCGCCGACGGCAACTCATTTCTATACTCCAACAAGGACCTCAAACTGCGCAACACATCCTTCATTCCAGTGTTAGCCCTATAGGCTCTGTTCTTAATGTCATGAAGAATCACCGGTGCCTCTCCACCATATCCCTGTTCCCACAACGCTATCAATGTCGTCGACATATGTCATAAAGCGTGCTGTTGCATCAAAGGCTCGTAATCTTTCATTGTGGACCAAATGTCTTCGAGTGAGTAAATATTATTCCTGGCCCACTGACAGGCTTGATTAGCCACCACCGTCTTTTCATCCAACCCTACAGCAGAACGCGTAAGCAACTTTCGTACCTGAGTAAACAGCCCACTTCCCGTACCTCGAGTCGGGGTCAGTAATGTGCCCTGGGGGGTAGTACTGGCAGAAACAGTGGGAAGTGCAGAGGAAATCACAGAAGGGGCAGGTGGGCTTGTCGCAAAGAGAGAGACCAAGGGCGTAGGCAATGAAGAGGTGACAGAAGACAAAGCCTGCTCAACAACAGAGGAAGCAGGGGTGCCGGACAGGGGAGGGACACCCGTTTGGGGAACTGAAACCACCGCCGGCATGGGATACAATGACTGTGGGACATATGGGGGAGAGGGCCGAGTATTCAAAATGTCCTCCATCTCATCTTGTTCTTCCTCTCTCACTACATAACTTTTATTGTCTTGTAACCTGAAGAGTCTATCTGCGCGCTCAATCCGCTGCTCATTCTCTTTCTTAGTGTGTTCTCTCGCCTTCTGCGCCATTCTCTGTGCCGCTCTCTTCTGAGCCACCTTCTCCTCTCTCAGCTGTCGTTCCTTTACCTCCTTCTGCCACATCCTCAAGGAATCAAACATACTCTGACGACTGCGCCTGGCAAACAATCTGTCTTGTAAATAGTCTAATTTTGCTCCATCGAAAGAACTAGTCAAAGGCCACTGTAAATCCACATTTCCCTTTGTATATCTATGCCACAAAGTAGTAAACAAGATCGGAGTCAATCCATGTTTAACATACATCTCGAAATTCGGGGAGCCCTCCACCGGGGCGGGTTGGCTCTCGGCCAATCTAGTGTCCGAGGCACTGCAGCAGCACCCGAGACACCGTAATTTACTGAAACACGGCATCTCCACTCACGCAATCACACACCAACATAAAACTCACACTCACCCACTCACTCCCAACAAATCACACAATCACTACTAAATACACACACCTATGTTCACGCTCCCTATGCATCAAATCCCTGCCAAAACACGTGTTACCAAAATGGGACAAGGCCCGTCGACCAAGTCCTGGGGAACCTGGACTCTACCCCAGACCGAACAGCACACCCGCTGTTACGAGATTGGGGAACACATCCGCCTCCCGGGCAACACTACAGACCGTTGCGCACTACACTGCATGAGATCCGGGACCCGTCCCCAGCGAACCGCCACCCTAGGGGTTCAGGTAAGTCCCAGAATCCTTCTGCAGCGAACCACGCCTCGACCGCAGTACCACCCGGTCGGATGACTACAAACCAACGTCCACCCAACCTCCGTCAAGTCTGTCAGAGCACCACTCGCACTCTGAGTTCCCCGGAGCACACTAGCCCCAGGTGCACACCAGCTCCTCCAATCACCAGAGACACACCGGTCTCGGAGATACACCGGTCTCTTTGGAGCACTCCAGCTCCCTCAATCAGCAGTCGGACCACTCACCTTCTGTATGCAGTACCGACCACTACCGTTCTCCACCGCCGGCTGCCAGGACCAACACGGTCAGCTCCAAAGTTCCGCCTTCCAGACTCCGGCACAGGATCATGAACCGGGACCTCTCCCGATCAGCAGGGTGGCGCAGCGCTGCGAGAACCAAGCTCGGCATCAAAGTGGGTACCCAGACCCACCGTGCCGACCAGAGGGTCCTCGGCCTTCTGCTACCCACTTACGGGTGAGAAAGATCCTTATCACGGAGTCTCTGTTCGGGCGCCATCTGATAAGCGTGGCTCAAAACCACCCGAGTGACTTACCGCACTCACCTATAGTTACCCAGTAATAAGTCAGCCGGACAGTGGAGAAGAATAAACAAAGCAATTTTATTAATCCACAAACTCCCATATGAGAGGGCCCCGTCCGACCTCACCCCTAAGAGTGCGCCGAGAGGACTGACTCAACTCATCACCAGTAATACATTATAACATGGTACAGCAGAATAAAACACGCCCATACTGGAAAAATACTGGACCCCAGAGAAGGCGAACAATGGTCTCACACAAGAGGCATCCACACCTGCAGTAGCAACATTTCTTATTGGCACCCAAGGCCATGAAGCCGAGCCTCAGCTTCTCCAGCACATGAGAACGGTTTGATAAGGGGTTTTGCTATTAGTTTCGGTCACAGTTAGCCAAGAAACAAAAACTGATGACATTCGGAATATTCCTATTCCTACGGGAGGGGGTGAGCAAGTGTGACTCGCACGCAGAGAGAAGCACTCCAAAATGGTGGCACACAGGCTAAGCTAAGAGAACTTAAATAATGTCATACGCATAAATGAATAACTAAGAAAGGAATATAAACGTAAATGCATAAATGAATATATCATTAGTTAGACACATTCTGCTAACTCATAAGCGTAATATATGCAGTGGGCGGGGCATCGAAAACTGAAACCTATCAGTGTGATAATTGTTGGTGTACATTTAATGCGGTCACATCACACCTCAATATAAATCACACAGCCTGGGGGAAGAGGGTTATGGTTTGATTAATGGATGGGGAGGGGGGTTTGGGGAAACGTTTGACAAAGAAAAACAGTATGCATGGACACAACAAAAGAAAAACACAATCTTGCCAGACGAGCATGATCTTATCCAATAAATCTATAAAGGGAGATAAAGGAAATGCATGCATAATGATGAAGAAAACTTGATGGTTTATGATATTGAGTAGTACTTACTAACTACTACTAGACAATTAGACAGTACAGGGCAGCAGTATATTGCTTTGCCTGGGTGTATGCCCTCAGAGAGACCGAAATTACATGTTGTACCGGGCTTACTTTTAAAGATAGCAAAGAAAATTAAAAAAATGTTGTAGGGATCAGTTAGCTAACAAACAATAACAAAACACACAGTCGTAATGATTGAAGAGAAAAAAGGAATCAAATTAAAAGACGAATGATGAATGATACTAAAGTTACTGTATTATCCTGGTCAAATTGAGGAGTTGA